>NW_028262290.1:84687500-85312500 GCF_047370975.1 Nipponia nippon | reverse complement strand
CCAAAATAAGCTTAATGGCCATGTTGTAAAGATTTACCTCACAGGAGCTGTATCAGTTACAGAAATTCTATCAAAACCCCACTAATTATTAGACCTGAAATTGATTTCACATGTGAAGTTGAAACAAATAATTTGTATTGTTTGCGTTAGAGATTTTCAGGCATGACTGAATTTTTTAAGGAATGCTACTTAAGTAAAATTCTAAGTTCAGATAAAATCTGCACTTAGTTTCAGATGCTTTCTGTTCAAGTGATAGACATATCTTGTGTTTTCTGTTTTATTATTATTATTATTATTTATTATGTTGAAAGACTATCTGAGGTATTTCTGTTCTTAAGTATACAGTGTTGCTTTTTTAATGATAACTGTTATAGAGTAAAACCATTAAAGGATGCTATTCAATTTTCTTATAACTCTAAGTGCTATAGTATGCATTTCTGTCCTGCAGTCACTGTTCTGGCTATGCTATAGTATAAAATTAGATTAAGTAAGTATATTTAAATTAGCTTGTGTACTGGTTGCACAGGCAGACAGTGGGATAAACAAAAGAAAATTTTTAAGTGTTTCAGGCAGATCTGATTCCTCGTTTTGATTTCTATGTTGCCTGCTTTGCTTATAGTATTCTGACTAGCTAATTTAAAACTAGCTTAGATATGTTGCTCTATCCTAGCAAGTAACTAAGGGCAGCCTAGTTATTCAATATGATCCTTTTTCAAAAGAAGTGGAGGATCAGAAGTTCCCTGAAAATGACATTTATATACTGAAAAAAAGAACATAGAACATCTGAAACTCTACAAAGAAACACTTTTTGCAATCTCAAATCTTATATTAAATGAGGAAAGTATATGAGTTCTTGTACCGGTCCAGGCACAGCAGAACTCATGTCTGCATTGAGATCATCTAGCACCCTGTCCAATCACATCTTGAAAACCTCCAGTGATGGGGCATCTACCATGTCCCTGGGGAGGTTGTTCCAGTGAATGATTGTTCTTATTATAAAAAATTTCTTTCTTATGTCGAGACAAAACCTTTTCTGGTTTTGCAGTGTGGCAAGGAGCAATGTGGCTCCTTGTGAAGCAAGAGCTTCTGTCCTCTTTGTAGATGTCCTATATGTACGGAATACTGTGATGAGGTCCCCTCAAGCCTTCTCTTCTCCTGGGAGAAAAGACTTAGCTCCTTCCACGTGTCCTTATAGGGCAAGTTTTCTAGCTGTTTGAACATGAGGTCTGATGATCAGACCCTTTCCCTCACGTCTCATACCATGTCTGTTTAGATCACTGTGGTAGGTCGGATTAGATTATAGGTCTGCCCCTTCAAGTGTAGCAGGGTACTGAGTAAGTATCCAAATATGTTCATCAAAGTGTTTTCCTCTGTCCCCTCTCTGCCATCTTTGTATTATTTGTGTATCATGTGTTTAATGTGTGTGCATGTGTGTTTGAGGTATACTTCAATTTCTTCTCACGCCCCTCTTAGCAGCCTCTTCTCTACTGCAGAGCTACAGTGTCATCATAGAAAGTTTTTGTGTCTGTGTTCCAGGTAGGAGTGTAAATGGTAAATCTGTTGATGTCTGTGGTTTAAGATAGTGACACAGTGGAGCCCAGTGACAGGACCAGAGGCAATGGGCACAAACTGAAACACAGGAGGTTCTATCTGAACATCAGAAAACACTTTTTTACTGTGGTGGTGACCAAGCACTAGCACAAGCTGCCCAGAGAGGTTGTGGAGTCTCCATCCTTGGAGATATTCAAAAGCCATCTAGACATGGTCCTGGGCAACCGGCTCTAGATGTCCCTGCTTGAGCAGGGACAGATGACCTCCAGAGGTACCTTCCAGCCTCAACCCTTCTGTGATTCTGAAACTCTGTGATATGGTGGTGAGAAGATTCTGATTAAAATACAAGCACCACATCCTAATGTAACATGAGTGAAAACTTAGTCAGCTGCCCAAAACTTTAGGCTGTTGTAAATTCTTTTGTGATTGATTTTTATACCTTTTCAGTCACTGCTCTACACACTATTGATATAATTACTTTTGATCTCTAATATTTACTATTCACCTAAGGGAAGAAAGGAAGGTCTTCATAATAATACATTCTGTTTGAAAGCTAAGGAGGAAGAAAACGGGGAGGGGGGGAAATTATAGTTCTGTAGTAATACAAATTCAGGGATTTCAGTCACCATGTCTAGAGTTTGGCTTTGATTATGTCTAAGCAGAAAAGCAGATACTTGACTTGTACCATACTACATATCAAGGAAATGTTCCCATAGCAGAGTCTAGGGGTCACGTCAGGTGTACTGTGGATAGGGGCATTGCTCAGTTGCATGGGCACTGCTTCTCAGGCCTGGGAAGGACTTGTCACTGTGTGAAATGTTTATGGAAGTATAATGTGGAGAAAAAGTCATTCTCTCCTTTAGCCAAATGAGTAAATTTGCCCTGGTAATGATTACTGAAACAATATCTAAAAGAATAGTAAGTGGCATGTGAATAAAGTATTCTTTTGGAGCAGGTACTCACTGGAGGTAGCTTGATCAGTAAAAATGTGCACTGAATGCTATACCAAATGTTCAAACTTAATTGCTTTTCAGTCTCATCTAAAGTTTTAAATCCTGTAGTTACATGGATAATGATTGTCTACAGTATCTAGATAAATGGAATGGGGGATGTAATAAACATTGCAGCATTGAAAATTCAGTACAAAGTTATGATTTCAGATCTTAAACTATACGGCTCTTTTCAGCCATTTGCCAGTCTGTGCAAAGTTAGCTCACTCATTTTATTACACAGGTTAGGAGTCTGAATATCTGTCATCTTATTTTATCCAAAATGAAAGTACATCATGTATGATTTTTAGACTTTTCCTCTTCATTCTGTGAATCAAGTTCATCATCTTGGTAGTACGGGAGAAAGATTTTTTTAAAAAATTCTTTTATTATTTTTTTTATTTTTTATTATTATTATTATTATTATTATTATTATTATTATTATTATTATTATTATTATTATTAACATAATCCTTTAATAAGGATTTTCCCAGCCTAGCAAGCAAGAAGACTCCACAACTTTTTAGATATTTTGTAATTTTTAAAAGAAATGAAAGCTGAAAGTGCTACACATTAATTTACATATCATTTATCATAAGCAATAGCTATCTTATGTCTTGTCTTTTGTATGCAGGTAAGTCTATTTCTAAGCGTGAATGAACTTTGCATCCAGAATCGAAATCTGAGGTCAAATATCAGGTTTTCGTCATCTCAAGTTTAGTTAAGAGGTATGGAGATGAGACAATACAGAGGTAATATTATTAGATGCTTGCTGAATTACAGTTTATTTTGGTGAGGTTATGAACAGGTAAGCAAATTAAAGAAGTAAAATCTAACAAAGTCTGCCAAGGATAGTCTTTTGTATGAACAGAAGTGATATGGCATAGGAAACCTTGATAAAGAATATGACCAAAAGATTCTATCTGGGACACTTATCTAAATACGACCAGTGAAAGCTGTACAAATAACTGATCTTCTGAATTTTATTGTCTTCTCAACACTGGAAAAAATATAAAGAAACCTAGATAGTATAAAGAAGTCAAGATTCTTCATAAATTGAAATGTCAAATAACTATATGTCAAATAAAATGTCTTTTTAATCAAATCCAAATATTTTCTCTAGAGTTCATCTATTCTTTTTAGAACATAGGAAAATCTTTTTGTATTAAAAAAATAAAGATCTTATTGAGAAAAGGCTTTTTATTACTATCTGAGTCGATTTTTTTTTTCCAGGACAAAACATACTCAGAATAATTAAAAGTGGTGACACGTTTTGGTACTGCTGAATCTGCATGACTTTTTTTTGAAGAATAATACCAGATTCACCTATTAAAAATACAGAATGAAAATGAAGTTTGATAGTATATTTACATGTGGTGGTATTTTAGAGTAAAGTGAAGCCAATGTAAACATCACAGTACTTATTAGGGAGCTGCTCAAAAGCAAGTACTACGGTTGTAACCATAGGAGTTTAGGCACTATCCACTGTTTTGTTGCAAAATATGGGTTTAACCCAATGCCACAGTACGGTACTAGAAAGTACAAATTGTAACGCAGATCTGTGTCACCTCTTGGAAAAACTGCAGTGCTACTCTTAGCTTTGAGCTGATCAAATTAGTTGGCAAGTTATCTCCAATTTAATTTCCTTAGTTACTGTTTTATGATGTCCAGATGGCCACAGAACATATCCTGAATACTGTCAGTATTTGGACTTGCCAAGGAAATGGAGGGAGATCAGTGGCTGCTTCACTGTACATGTTTGAGACTGCAGCCAGGGTGATAAAGAGATACATATGTAGGAGAATGCACTAAACATGCTATTTAAATGCAATATTTTTCCAACAGCTCAACACAGTGCTTCTACACCAGTATATTCTGGCGTGTCTACTCAGATAGATTTTGACAATCCTGAGCAAGTTTCCGAGCTATTGGGTCACAGGGCAGAAGTGGTCTGGAAATAGTAATCCCTATTAGGTCATGCAGTGCTGTATTAATACTATAACTCCATAACTTTGTTATTTCATATCAAATGCTTCAGGCATGAAGGAGAGAGCTTGTGTGTGCTTTGTATAGGCATAACATTTGTCACTTCAGTATCTGTTTTAGGTGATTAGTGTGCTATTGCTTTAACTATACTTCATTGTATTAAATCTTATTGTAACCAAAATAAATTTAGAGAGGCAATTATTTGTGTTTCTCCTTGTTAGCAGCATTAGATCTGCTTCTTGAATTTGTGTTCTCTCTGCTTATAACCACAGTGCTGTCTGAAAACTATAATAGTATTTTTTCCTTGCAAATGATTAGTCCCTTGCAGTTCTGTTTCTGGAAATATTTCTGGTCACACTACTATATAATTGTACACTTTTCTTGCATTAAAGAATGCACCAAAACTGTTTGCTTAGAGATGTAGCCATAGTTGTGGATAATCTTCACTGTCAGGATTTGGGGACTAAGACATTTAAGTGCGACCATTTCCTAAAACTACTGAACTTATTATACTGGAATTTGAATGAGGGCTGATGAACAGTTCTATTACAGCTGCTTTTCTCTAGATGGTCATTGATTTCATTAAAGCCTACACACTTCTCACCACGAAACATAAGAAAAGAGTGGGGATCAAAACAGTCATTTTCTTTTTTTTTTTTTTTAATACAGAAACAATTGCCTGTTAGTGACATGCAGAGTTTTTCAAAAACTGTATTCCTTTACAGTTCTTCAAGTGAAAATTACTTTCATTTTCAAAGACTTGAAATACCAGTCATTCCCAGGAAGATCCAGTGTGCCAGAGCACTTCTAAGTGTAGTAAGACTTAAGTAAAAACTGGACATGAAGCAATCATTTGGTTCACTGTAATAGTGCATATCAGCAGTTTAAAACCTTGGGTAGTCAGGCAAGCAAACAAGGGACAGAATATAAGAGTCCTCTCAACATATTTTTTCATCTCAAACCTTTTATATAACTCCATAGGTAGTCATTTTTGTTTGGCTAATCAAACACTGATTCCCATGAAATAATATCATTAGTGTTAACTTTTTATTTTCAAGAGCCACTTCTGTTTCTTCCTGATGTCAGTCCTTAATCCAGATATAAAGTAATGAAAGATTTTTATTTTTTACAACTTTTTTTAGGCATTGTTAATATATACCAGTAGCTTATTTTGCTTAACGTTGTGATTAATATTAAGTGTTCAAGTAGTAAAAAGTCTTAATAATGCATGCATTTGCATAATGTTTTTGAATATGTACTGACCTCTGTTGGTTGCTGACATACATTTGGACATGGGAGGATTAATAATGCAACTCCCTCCGCTCCATTGACATGTCTGCTCTGAATCTCAGAGGAGACTGCTTTTTCTGTAATAAACAGGATTATTCATAACCCAGTTATATTGAACAGCCATATATTCTCAACCTGAGCTGCAGCTTATTAATCAACCATACAGTCCAGGAATGTGAACTAAAATATTAATATAGTATGGTATTCACTCAGGACAATTCATGTCACCACAATTGAACAGGTTCAATTGCTGCATCATAAATTCTGATTTTTAATAGATTATTGCACACCACATCAAGCTGACTGTTGTCATGCAGGATGTTGTCATCTTGTCAATGATTTTTTTTTTCCTGATTAATAGGCTCGAAGTTTCAAAGCATGATATTTTAGAAATTGGCTTTCTTTTATGCCCTTACATCCTGTAGTGTGAAATCTGACATTTCAGAGGAACTTGAGTCTCTTGAAGACACTGCCACCTATTCCTCACTGAAAACATCCTAAGATTGAACAGAATGTGATATGTAGTTTATATGTAATAAATATATAATATGCATTCAAAATGGAATGTCATATTATTGATTTAATCATACACATATTTGAATAATACTAATATAGTGGATAGTAATACTATCTACTAGACTATGGAGTGTGAAAAGATCAGTTTCTTTAATGACCTTTGTTGTCATATTGCAGTGTGTTGCAAGAATCTAGACCATAAGTACAGAACATAAAGACTCAAGAGCTCAGGGATTAAGTACACAGATAGTTCATGTGAGTCTATAAATATTTCCTCCTACGCCTATGGAAAAGCCCAAGAAAACTATTGAAATGTTATCTCTTGGGTTGTAGACTTGTATTGATATTTCCCCAGTCACAAACAGAGCAGCTATAGTGTGTGACCCAGGTACTGTTGCCTATGTGATATTATAAATAGGGATAATTCTTGCAGGCACTAAAACCTAAGGGTAAACTAAGGAGGGAAGTGTCAGTATAGATATTCTAGTACATCAGAGGATTTTATTTTGACACACTGCTTACTTATTTTGAAGAATGATTATCTTGTATTCTTCAGAATTGATTTCTCCTCTCAGTTATTATACTGTCTATGATCTGCATAGCAATATGCTGCAGCCTTACTGAGATTTTTTAGCTCTACTCTGAGATGTGAAATTAGGCCTTGAGCACTTGTGGTCCTAAAAGACTCCTTGGCATTTCTTATAAGAGAGGAAAGGGGTAACCTGCTGAAGAGTGGCTTGCTCTGCTAGCTACGGCCTAGACTAGGTAATTCATTGCATTTTTCTTATCTAAAAAGAAAAAAGAATGTCCAGATTGTCTGTCCTGATAATGCCATAAAATAAGTGGTCGTGACTGTTGCAAACACCATGTTTTCCCCAAATATAACTAATTTGGTGATTAGTGAGGAAACTATCCGTCTCTATAAGCTATTCATAAAAATCTCATATGCTGTAGTGACAGTGCAATTTCAGTTATAAAATAATATGTTTATTTTAACTGATGCAAACAGATTGATGGCAGCTGTTTTGGAACATCCTTGTAACTCTAGTTTGGGGATCTGGGCCAAAAATTGGCATTGTTATTTGGAAGGTAAAGTTAAGTGTTTCTGTAGGATTTGATGTATTGCAAGTGGGCATAGAGAGGAGGGTTGATATTCAATTAGTTGTATTGAAACATACTGAAAGTACTTCTGACTTAGAGTTTATTCAAAGATTAACCCTAAATTTTGAAAAAATGCATGCTTTGCTTTGTTTTTTTTGTCAGAACTTTTAGTTATGAACATAGTCCAAGGTATACTTCAGCCTCCACCTTATGTGCATAGATCCTGCATTGATAAAAGGCAGCTGTGACAAACTGTGGATTACCCCAGCGTATTTTGGTGTTAATAGGCTGAAGGGATTAGGATTTTTAATTATCTGTTGGAAACAGAAGTGTCGTCATCAGATCAGCTCGATAACTCTTACAAATATTTTGTTTTCAATGTACCTAAATTTAGCTTCAAGATCAAGAGCAAGTCAGCAAGGGCATCAGTAAGGTTTGGATTGTGTTAAAACAATCAAGAAGTTTGCTTCCAAAGAGAAACTATTATGAACTCCTGCATTTGTGACCACTTTTATAGGATTGATTTGTTTCTTTATACATCCCTTGGGGTCTACCAGTTCTTGGGGGACAGGAGTTCCTCTCTTGCAAGTTTGCCTCTGTCGCTCTTTTCTCTGTTATTTGTGTACTTTAACATCTTTCTATTGTGTCAGGGATTCTAGATCCAGAAACTTGCCAGAAGTTCCCTTAGGGGAGATGTTGTTTGATGGTTGTTTTTTGCCCCTGTTTTTCTTGCAAAGGGACCTAAAAGGTATTAGAAGAGGGAAAGAGCTAGCAAATGGTATAGCTAGATCATTAATTTACCTCATCACTCTCTGTAATTCCAGAAGGATATAATAAACCCCAGTTACTATCCTGGAAGCTGCAACATCTTTAGTTTTCAGGCACATGGTCCTTTTTTGGTTTGTTTAAATCTAGGCATTTAAAAAGTAGTAGCCTCTTTATGTCATTAATCCTGTCCTGTGCAGACTGACTACTCCTGGGGAATATACTGCCAGTAGACAAGTCTACTGCCTGGGCATAATTCCCAGCAGTAAAGCTGGCATTTGGCCTGCAGGAGTAGATTACTATGGATTGTTTCCCAGGAGCAGCTTTATGAATTATGTCATTTGGCATCTGAACCATATCTTTGGGAATACCCTCTTCATGACTTTCAAAATTCAGTCTGGATATTCACTCTGGACTTAACTTTCAGCAGAGCGCTTATAATTCACCCCAAATCATTCCATGTCAGACCCATTTACTATAGTTGCGAACTCATGCAAAACTATCAGTCCATGAAGGAAGAATTGGGACCTGGTGATTGAGTGTTTTGGCCTTGGAGTTGAGGAAGCAAGCATACTAGTTAACACTTTTAAGGATTCTTGCTTATTTTTCCCATCGTTCATCTGAAACGAGTCTCTGCCTACACTATATTGTAATATCAATACACATCTGTGCTTGGCATTTGTAATTAAAGCCTTTCTTTTTCTTTTTTCCTCTGTTAATACTTGTTTTACGAGTTCGTTAAAAGTTTGTAGGGAAATGGATCGTTATGTTTCCAGGTATGTGAGTATTTTGTCAGACTTCTGCTGCAATTTAGAGAAGCATTTGAGCTGTCCCACCATTCAGCCAAACCTTTAAGCACATGCCTGAATTTCATTCATTTAAGAATGCATTAAGGTTAAGGATTTTTTCAAGTACTTTGGTGAATTAATATTTTGATTTTTAAAGTACAGACTTGGCTTCTGGTAGAGGACTTCAGTTAGTAATAGTAATAATAATAGTATAATACTTTGAAAACCCAAAGCGATTGTGGTTTGATTGGGCTAACTGCTTCTAAACAGAAGAAAAGAGTTTCTGCCCCACTCTGGGTATCTCTAATAGATAGAAAAAATAAAAAGCAGGAGGAAAAATAGTATTATATGTACTGTATTATTGGGAAAGTGCCATTCAAAGAATTTTAGCAACCTTGACAAATGACAAAGGAAGCATACATAACAATAGAAATGACCCCTCGCCTTCACAACCTTCAGCCCCCAACCATCCATTCATTTTCCCTCCACTGCTATCACGTCCCTAAAAACCAGTATGTTTCTTTTTCTTTAATTAACAGTCAGCTAAAAGATACAAGTCCCTGTTAGAAAGAAGAGACTTGTTTTTGACATCCTTTGTCAGATTTCCTGTAATTGGAAAATCTGGAATGGCTCTGCTCATGGGAGCTAAATGTTAAAATCCAAATTCAGTCTTTAGGCTATTAAAAAACATCTCATTTTCTGTTCCCTCAAGCAGCATTGTCAAAATTCGCTCCCCAGGTGTCTGGATAGATGGAAGTTACAGCTGGTGTCTGTCCTGCTCTTTACATTGATGTTTGTATTTGTCCGTCTGACTGAATGCCACCTGCTGCAAGGGCAAGAGGGTGGGATCACCCATTTCTGAACAATGTCATTCTGCCAACAGAAGGTTATTCAATTAGGCAATCATTCCTGCTTAATGCTGGATGGGATGATGTCAACCACCTGCACTCTCTCTTCCTCACTTTCTACTTCCTGGGAACAACAGCCTTTTCTGTCCCTGGAGAGGAGGGGAAGGTTTTCAATCTGTTCTCTTTTTGCATTAGCTTCTGACTACAGTTATTAGTGTCTGACATTTGTTTCACTTCCTGACTGGGGCTATATTCAGTACAGACACAGTAGATATATGAATCAGCATTTGATAATAAACTAATGTTTTAACACCCCTCCCTGCTCTAGTAGGCTGAATTTTTCTCTTGCTTGCCTTGACATGGGGTTAACAAATTTCATATGCTTTAAGGAATTATACTAGGATCACTAAGGGCAGAGTCAGAATTCTTAAGTGCAATGGCACTATGAGGCTCTCCCTGCAATTTTGTATGCATTTACATGTAAGGTTTTTTTTAAAGCTTTGTTTGTATGGTTGATTTTACTAGAGTTACTCTAGTTTATAGAAGTGGAAGCAGTATTTATCGCTGTGGTTACTCTAGCTTCGCAAGCAGATACTTTTTGTAGAAGAGTGCTCTCTTTGTTTTTTAATTAACTGGATGTGTGGCCTTGTGGCTTTTCAGGGTGTTCCCTGCACCTTACACGGTGGATTTCATTTTGTGGAAAAAAGAAGAAGGGAAAAAAAAAAGAAAAACAAAAGGGATGCAGAACATCATCTGTTTCTTATAAACAAATAGACAGGCTCCTTTGTATCCTTTCTTAAACCTTTGCAAGTTCAGCAGCAGTATGTCAAGCAACCATCTACTCCGAAGTTTAATAAAAGTATAATGACAACTCTTATATCTATATCAGATTAGATACTAATTTCCTGAAATATATAATATTTATGGCATCTTGAAATCTTTACATGAATCTGGAAAATTGTTCTCTAAGCATGGTTATCAGAACAAAACTGAGTTCCATTCAACCCTCCTATGTCCATGAGACCCTATTGAGCCCAAGTGCCATACTGTTGAATTTGAAGTATTTCCATTTGATTTTAAGTACACTGAAGACAAGATTGAGTCTGTCAGATCTTATTTTAGTTGAAAGGCATAACTCAAATTATTTTCCTACTCTGGTAGTGCTTAACTTTTTTTTTTTTTTTCCTTCATGTAGTCTTCTATTCTCTCAAATATTTCATTTATGTAGGCCCTATTTTCACTCGAAAGAGTGTCTTAATGTTTTGCTAGTTTTAAAAACTAGTTTTTCCAGTAGAAACACACATTTTACCAACCTGCATGAGAGCAGTGTTCACTGCTTTCAGATATAGTTGCTGCCTTTGCTGTCTCCATAGTATTTACCGATCTTACCCCAAATGACTGTTTAAACAGTTCTGCAAACAATACACAGTTTTCTGAAATAATAGAAAATGCAGTTCCAGAAAGAAAGACTTCATTTAAGTTTTTGCCCTGCTCTTGCAAAGGAGAGTCCACAAGATTTCAGTTTCTTAATTGTCTTTACAATTTTCAATAAATGTGTCCTTATATATTTAATTAATGATTAATTATAAAATTCATTAATTTTTCAGACCTCTCAATAGTCAGTAAAAGTTTTACACTGAGTCTGCACCTTCTGCCTAGAATACAATAAAAACAGAGATCATAGGCAAACTTCCAGGACTGCATCCCCATTTCTGGAGTGTGTTGCCTCTTACTGAGAACGATACTATAGCATAGTGTTTTGGAATAAAACAGCCTGTTGAACAATTAACGTGCAATTGCTGCAGCATTTGGGATTCTTATATTAAAAAGGATGTAGCAGCTTAGAAGGCTGGGCAAAACCCAATTCCTGTTGACCTATCATTTTTGATGCTTTTGTAAAAGCATCTAAACTTCTGTAAATAGTTTCCCAGTGCTGATTAGATATGTAGTCCGTCTGCTTGCTTACTATAAAAATAATAATGCTGCTTCTAATGTTATTACATCCCGTGTACTTAATAAACATGGTAAACACATTTTTCATGTAAGTAAATTGAGGCAGAAAAGATATTCAAACAGGTTATTCAGTAAGCCAGTTACAGACTACAGGAACAGAACTAATATCTCTACACTGGAGAAGAGAAGGAAGGACCAGGACATTAGAAAGTGTTCTCAACTTGATTTGAAACTTCCTTTGGCTCTCTGGGCATACCAAAGTTAAATATTTTTGTTATCATTACTTACAATGGTTATAAATGACAAATAAAAATATACAGAAAGCAAAGCTCAACCCTTTCTCTAAGCGAAGAATGGTGATCTAAAAAGGATTAGACAAATGAAGACAGAAGATGAAAGAAATGAATGTAAAGGCTCAAAAGCTGAAAATCAGTGAATTCCAATGAGTACAAATACGTTCACCCATCCTATCATTCAAGACCATCATATACATATCGTTCCACTGTTGACTTCTCGTAGGTTTATCTGCCAGTCTTCCAGAATATCACGAGATCAGCAGTTCTGCTAAACTGTTTCAGTAGTTGATTAAATGCTTCAATACACTGCTGCATAGAGAGAAAAAAATGCAAAGAACTGGCTGAAGAGCAGGATAGAGAAAAATAAAATTAGAAGGAGAGCAAGGGGGGAAATACTGTCAAGGTAATGCTAATCGGGAAAACCTAGAAGTTAGTAAAATGATGAAAAGCGAGAATCAAGGTTAGAATCTCTAATGTGAGATAAAAGTTTGTGTGTTTTTTCCTCTCTTGATCACGGTTTTCATCACAATATAGTAGCTTTACAATTCAACAAACTGACAGAGACCAAGATAGGTAATAATTCAGCCACCTTATCAGCCAGAATCGTTCATTTTTTTTGAGTTGTGATGAGGGGAAATGTGCTGTTTCTACTGGATTAAGTCCACTGATCTTTCTTTAACCCAGTGAGATTAGTTTCCAAGCAAGTTTTAAAAGAAGAAATGAAATAAAGGTTTTAAAAAATAGGAGAAGAGGGAGGAAATAAATATTTTCCAAACCAAATAAAACTTCTCCAAACCAGATGACATCGCAAGTATGTTGTCTCAAAAATTATGAATGTAAAAAGAGATTGGGGAGTAACTTAATTTCAGATGGATAAGTGGAAGGTAGTTTGGAGATGAAAGTAACTATATGCAACTATTGACTGAAAAAAATATTGTAGTAAAATAGACCATAACACTCATCTTGCTTTCAAGACAGAGTATGACTTGAAAAACACATTTCCAGACCACATTACTTAGTACACAGGTTACATTTTCAGCTGGACTGGTGCACTTCATGTCTGGTGACTTGACTCCATAATTATGTCTCTGAGGTAACACAGAGGTGATTTTTACTTCTTAAATGGTATTGTAGAAGAAGAAGGTTGCACTGTCTTAGGAGCTTAAGATGCCATTTCATTCTCAGTCTGATGCACAAATTTCTCCAAAGGCATGCAGTTACTGGCAAGCCATCCTATGCAAATTTCTGCTAGAAGGGAAGTTGACCCCTTGAAGGACTCTTGACAAATCTTCCTTCAATACTAGAAATTAGTAATATGGGTCAACTCTGGTTCAAGACAAGAATTTTCTCAGTTGAAATAAAGATAAGAAACTGAGTTAGCCTTGCTGTCAGTGGCAAGTGCTGAATTAGGTCAAGGATATTATTAAACCCATTGCAGTAGTACAAGGGCTCATCTTCTCAGCACTTACGGAATATTAATATGTATCAGTTTAGAATATGAGAAAATTATATTTGGAACAAGCGTTTATTTGACATTTACATTTGTACAACTTAATGCTGTGTGTTGACAGAAGTAAACTAGACTGATTATAAATATATGCTTTTACTTTTTTAAATGTGTTCAAGATA
Organism: Nipponia nippon; assembly: GCF_047370975.1. NCBI lineage: Eukaryota > Metazoa > Chordata > Aves > Pelecaniformes > Threskiornithidae > Nipponia > Nipponia nippon. The sequence goes on along the minus strand of NW_028262290.1, from coordinate 85,298,788 downwards.
AGTAGGAGTCCTCGTGCAGATCTTAATGAGCCTGCTGTGCACGCGGAGTCTGCAAGTACAGCATGGAGGATGAGCCCATTTATAGTTTCTTGAGCATACAGAGCCCAGCAAGCCCAGAGATTTTCAGCCAGGTAGCATGCTGACACTCAGGGGCAGACTGGCCACAGCTGGCCACAGCTGTGTGATTGGAACAAAGGTGGTGGAGCATTTTGTGCTTAAGCTTCCTTTGGAAAATTGCACCTTCACAGCAGGACAGACATAAAATATGGGTCATGTCTGTAATTCACGTAAGCCAGCGTGCATCAGTGGAGATGTTCTATAATGGAATTAGTGTTCAAAGGGAGATGTCAGCTGTAGAGATCACAAAGCCCTCTATTATGCATGTGAATATATATATATATGTATATGTATCTATACTTGTATATAAAATCAGTAATCTGCAATTTAGGTTGAAGGTTAAGTCTGTTCCTAATGAAAGGCTATAGAAATCTTGATGCTGCCGCAGATGAGTATATGGCCAACAGTGTTTAGCTGTAAAAAGGTAAATCTCTGTTTTGATTTACACTTGCAGCACTCAAAATGGCAGAATCAATTTGTTTGAAAATTGGTAAAACAAATTTGTTGTGGGCTATGACGATGAGTTTCATCCCAGAAGTACTTTTTCTTTATATTTGAATTATGAATCTCAGAAAAGCAGTTTTTATTGCAGAAATATTGACATAGCTTTAACTATAATGGTGTGGCTATAATTTTGTTAAACAGTAGGTATGTGTATTATTAGCTGTTAACTACTATTTCTCAAATAGTAGATGTTGAACAGAGAAGCCAAATAAAAAATTGCAGTGGCAAAGAACAGTAAGTAATTGATATAAAGAATTAATAAAAAGGCAAAAAAGTACTATAGGAATGACCCAGGATGAAAATTATTTGGACAGCTGAAATTGTTAAGAGTATATGTGGAGATAATCATATGTGGACGTTTATGGGGTATATGTTTTATTTACGGTGTGTTTCAAGACTCACTTTTGTTAAGAGAATACAACAGCACGCTAATTTTGTAACATATAAGATTATAGAAGACAATAAAAGCAATTATTGTGGCTGCCACCTGACAAAATAGAATTTGAGTGCAATTTTACTATGTACTACACTGTATCTGTGCTTGAAAAAAAAGGATTCTGCCTTTTTTGGAGGAAACATATGAAGTGCTGGTTATCCCATGTAGCATAAAGATACAGAGATGTCTGATCCTGAATTATTTGCTTAGGACAAATACTTGTTTTCACCTGTAGTGCACTCTCTTAAGATTCACAGATTTTATTGGATGTCATTTAGTTCATATTTAAAAACACTGGGAACAGCTGAGATTTGTGTTGCATTCATGTTTTTATTCAATAACTTTCTTTCCTTTTACACTTAATTAATAAAAAATAATTTAGGCTAAAGTTCCTAGCAAGTGCACATAATTACTTAATGAAGATGTACATTTGTGATAATCAGATAAATTCTCCACAAACATTCATAAGAGCTGATGTTCGTAAGATCTTATGTTCACATAAAAAGAACCCAGTTAAATTATATCTTATTTCACTGGGCCTACATTTTAAATGAAATATGAAAGGATGAGATTCTTTAAAAATCTAGGAAAGAAACAAGTATCTGCATTGAGATTGTTCTCTTTATTAATGTCAGATACTTAGGTTGGTAAGCATTCCAAGATCATGATTTATTGAATGATATTTGTTACCTGAAAATAGAAGGACAACATTTTAGAGGCTAATTTTCTATCACTGGAAATCTAAGACCAAGTAAATTAAAATATTTTGTGATTTTTATTTTTCACCTCTTCAAAAGTACGAGAAGATTATGAAGGATAAGGGACAAACAACAGATGTGGCTGTGGTGACAGCTTTCTGTATTAGCCACACCCTTATTTAATGTGTAATCACAGGCTGGTCTTGAGGACAGGGTCCATATTTTTTCCAGAAATACAGTAATTAATATGAAAATTTGGTAAAACTTGTTTGTGTTTCAGCCTGGGTCTGGGTTTTTTTCTAAACCATCTATCCAAAGTGGGTTAGCTTTTATATCTAAATCCAGTTAGTGGTCTGGCATCTCTGCACATTTGACGTATATGGACTTCTGAGGGGGTATATAAACAAGAACCATACTGGATGAACTGTTCTGTGAATAGCCACAAGAAGCTAACATTTACAAGACATCCTATAATTGCTGGGTTTCTGCTCTTTCCCTTTATCTGCACTTTCTTGATGATAGTCAGGAGTGAAACTGGAAGGTTTGCCATGGTGAGAATCTCTCTGTATTTGTATTTCTGCACATGCTTCAGCAAATTCTGGCCTGTTCAGCCTTTAGACCATATAAAATTCTACTCTAACATCTTGCCCTTCTTTTTGTGGTGTATAATAGCAACTCAGCAAAACTGTTTTCGTGGCCTCCCTGACACCATTTCATCAGCATGCCTTCTTTATCTTTAATCATTTCCTTTATTTTTTTCCTGTTTCCATGGTCTTCTGGCCTTGCTATTGACCTCGTACCGCAGAACACAAGGGGAATTCTTGAGCTTTTTCTGTCCTTAGTGACCACTGAATGTTATAAAGAGAACTGTTCTTACTTCCTAACACCCTGTGTTGATACAGAGCGAGTTAACAAATCTTTTAAATCACAGCTTTAAGGTTCCATTGGTCTGAGACGTGAACATCCTACAAGGTTTAAGTACAATCTTATAGTACCATTAGCTCCACTGAATTCTCTGCTTGAGGCACTTCGATATGTTCTGTCAGCTCAGCAGCATATTGTTTGACTTGCTCTTCAGTGCAACTCTAATGGGGATTAATGACAGCAAACTCAAGAGCACTCAGGGGCTTGTTCACCCTACTTTGACTCCGAGCAGCTCCCTAGAATGCTGAGGAAAGCGCTCCAGCTTAGGTTTCTCCCAGTATCTCAGTCAATTCACTAAGAAGTGCCTACTTTAGGGAACCCAATATTACAGGACAAAAAAAGGCCTTGCTAAGCGTGAAGATGCTTTTTATGTCTTTCTACTACCTAGTGCACTTAGAAATTCTGTCAAAATATTGTCCCTGTGATGCCGCAGTGGAATCATTCATTCTGTTTAGCAGACTGTCCCTCTTTTCTGCAGGACCTTAAGTTGCATGTATATAAACACTTAGAAAACTTGGAATTTTTATTTCCTGTCATTTTCACAGGAGTATAAAGTGAAGAAATAGATTTTACTGAAAAATGGTTTGAGGGACAAACCTGGCGAGACCCTTCACCAGGTTCATTGCCCTTCTTTGGACATGCTCCAGCACCTCAATGCCTTTCTTATAGTGAGGGGCCCAAAACTGGACATAGTATTCAAGGTGCGGCCTCACCAGTGCTCAGTATAGGGGGGGTGATAACTTCTCTAGTCCTGCTAGCCACACTATTTCTCATACAACCAGGATGCTGTTGACCTTCTTGGCCACCTGGGCACACTGCTGGCTCATGTTCAGGCGGCTGTTGACCAACACCCCCAGGTCCTTTTCTGCCAGGCAGCTCTCCAGCCACTCCTCCCCAAGCCTGTAGCGTTGCATGGGGTTTTTGTGACCCAAGTGCAGGACCTGGCACTTAGCCTTGTTAAAGCTCATGAAGTGGCCTTGGCCCATCAATTCAGCCTGTCTAGGTCCCTCTGTAGAGCCTTTCTACCCCCCTGCAGATCAACACTCCCGCCCAACTTGGTGTCATCTGCAAACTTACTGAGGGTGTGCTCGATCCCCTCATCCAGATCATTGATAAAGATATTCAACAGAACTGGCCCCAATACTGAGCCCTGGGGAACACCACTTGTGACTGGCCGCCAACTGGATTTAACTCCATTCACCACAACTCTTTGGGCCTGGCAATTCAGCCAGTTTTTTACCCAGCAAAGAGTATGCCCGTCCAAGCCATGAGGAGTCAGCTTCTCCAGGAGAATGCTGTGGGAAACAGTGTCAAAGGCCTTACTAAAGTCTAGGTAGACAACATCCACAGCCTTTCCCTCATCCACTAAGCAAGTCACCTGGTCATAGAAGGAGATCAGGTTAGTCAAGCAGGACCGGCCTTTCATAAACCCATGCTGACTGGGCCTGATCCCCTGGTTGTCCTGTACGTGCCGTGTGATGGCACTCAGGATGATCTGCTCCATAACCTTGCCTGGCACCGCGGTCAGGCTGACAGGCCTGTAGTTCTCCAGATCCTTCTTCTTGCCCTTCTTGTAGATGGGTGTCACATGTGCTAACCTCCAGTCAACTGGGATCATCCCAGTCAGGCAGGACTGCTGATAAATAACAGAAAGTGGCTTGGTGAGCACTTCTGCCAGCTCCCTCAGTACCCTTGGGTGGATCCCATCTGGCCCCATAGACCTGTGTGTGTTTAAGTGTTGTAGCAGGTCGCTAACCATTTCCCCTTGGATTATGGGGACTTCGTTCTGCTCCCTATCCCTCTCTTCTAGCTCAGGGGACTTGGTACCCAGAGAACAATTGATCTGACTATTAAAGACTGAGGCAAAGAAGGCATTATGTCCTCAGCCTTCTCCTTGTCCTCTATCACTATGTTTCCCCCACATCCAATAAAGGATGGAGATTCTCCTTAGCCCTCCTTTTGTTGCTAATGTATTTATAGAAATGTTTTGTTGTTTTTTATGGCAGTAGCCAGATTAAGTTCTAGTTGGCCTTTGGCCCTTCTAATTTTCTCCCTGCATAACCTCACTATAACATCTTTATAGTCCTCCTGAGTTGCCTGCCCCTTCTTCCAAAGTTCATAAACTCTCCTTTTTTTCCATTTTTTGCTGAGTTCCAGCCAAACAAATTTTGTTTCCATTTGAGTCAAAGGGAAGGTTATTCTCCAATCTAGAATGCATCAAGGTGCCTTCTTTCACTTCAATAGGAACTCTCACTAGGAATGTAATTCCAGATTCCTTATTTTTAGCTCAGTGTCCCAAGTGGACAGCAAACGCTACATCCCAGAACACAGTAGTGTTCTCCTTCTCCCCCATCCTCCATTATAGACTATACATCTTTAATTTAGAAACCTGGAATTCAGTTTTAACTCTCAAGTTCAGTTGTTACTACTTGTGTAGATGCTCTGCACTAATTGTGTTGGTACAAAAGATTCTCCCCAAAGTAATTGAAATCACATGCGATATACTATGAAAAAGATCCCCTTGTGTATCCGAGTCTGATATCTAAATACAGGAAGGGTTTAAATGTTTAAGTAAATCTGAACCAACCTTCTTTAAAAGCCAGTTCTTATACAAACATTGCACTGGTAAAATAAGATTGGATTGTAATCACTTCTTTCATTGCAAAATGATTATAAACATTTATTACAGTGCTACTTCTCAGTTAGAAGATTTTAGTTAATGCATGTTCTTTGCCACTGTGATATTTCAGAAATCATCTCAAAAATTTCACCACAGATCATAGTATGTTAAATGACATCAGAAGCCTGTAGAAATGGAAGTTTTTTTCAATGTAGAGGACAAGTCTGTGCTGTTTATCTAGTTTAATACTTGCTGAAGTGGACTTTATTTTATGAAGGTGTTTATTTTTCCTTACCTATGGTAAATTATTTTAAAAGGGTCTACTCTGGAAATCATGAAGAAGGAGATGGATAGACACACAGCAGTTCAGAGTGAATGCTTTTGCGACACGTTCCATTAAAATACTACTACTATGTTTATCTGTCACATTCAATTGTGTGATCTGAAGTATGGGCAATTTTTAAGACAATATCAAACACTGTAACTCTGTTTATGAAGCATGGGTTCCTAATTTTATGTGTTGAAACATGTAACAGCAGTTTATAAGTATTCATTGAATCAGTTAAACAGCTGGTCTCTCCCTCTTTTTTTTTTCCTTCTTGTTTCACAAATATACATTTGTGAGTTTTGCATGCTTTTTCTTCTTGAAAAATGTGCTTTTCATCAAAGCAAAATCCTTCTCATGCCAGCATACCTATTTTGAGAATTTTTCTGAAATCCAGGTTGTATTGTTTTGATCAAAAAGAGAAACAGCTTCACTCCTCTATTATGTGGGAGATGCAAGATCAGATTCTCTTTTCAATTGTTATTAAACATAGTGATGCAAGATCAGATTCTTTTCAACTGTTATTAAATATAATTATTTGCTTTTAAAAAGAGCCAGTTTTATAATGATTCATCAAATTTTAAATGACTCAAAAATGGTTTGCTCTATGAATAGAATTATCTGAACAGCTTCAGTGAGGGCAACTGAGAGATCCTGAAATATTCCAGAGTGGCTGTAAGGGAGCTCTCACTTAGGATGTGAAAGACCAATAGATTAAGGAACATGAAGCTGAGTATTCTCACCTCGTCTGTGGTGAAAATCCCTCTGACTCTCTGTTTCATTCTTTTCTCTCTCTCTGTATTTTTCTTTTTCCAGAAAGTCATATAAAAGGCTTTTGGTTTCATTTCAGCAAATATTTCCTATTCTTGATACCTCAGGAAGAGTAGTGTTACAAAGAAAGATTTGAGGCACTTTAAAATGAAACACCATCTTTAAATGTAATTCAAAACATTAATGTTAGTAGATATTAAATACATTTTACAGAATGCATTTAGAAATTAGGTACATCTTTCATTTCTCATCTGTTCAGTCTCCAAAGTTATATGTAAATATACGAACTGAATTCTGGTAAAACTTTATCTCTCAAAGGAAGCTGCTTGTGAGTCAAACAAGGACAAAGACTAAAATTTACCTTGTCGTGAGAAAGGAAATTGAACAATTGTCTGAACTGTGTTTTAGTTCTTCGGTCAATGCGTGGCAATCCATGGCAGATCATATTTATATGAGACCAGGGTCATCTACATTTTGTTTCTCTGCTGTATGACACAGCTTGGCTAGGTCATTGTCTGATGAGTTAAGGCACTATCTTGGTTGTTCACAGATAAATTATGTTTAGAGATGGGTTGATCTATAAGAAAGGACAGGAAGCAGTTCAGCCCTTTTATTGATTCTTGAACTTTCTTAGGAGCAGTCTAAGAAAGCGTCTGATAATTGGGTGCTATGTGTATCTGGACTTAATACCCATCTAGCCTAATCTCTCACTGGTAAATGAGTTCTGCTTGAATTGACAAGAGGACGATAAGACGAGAGGAAACAGCCTCAAATTGCACCAGGGGAGGTTTAGGTTGGATATTAGGAAAAATTTCTTCACCGAAAGGGTAGTCAGGCACTGCAACAAGCTGCCCAGGGAAGTGGTTGAGTCACCATCCCTGGAGGTATTTGAAAGATGTGTAGACATGGTGCTTAGGGACATGGTTTAGTGGTGGACTTGGCAGCGTTGTTAGGTTTATGCTTAGACTCAATGATCTTAAAGGTCTTTTCCAACCTAAATGATTATGTGATTCTATGATGTCGTATGGATGCCTGTGCTGCATGTCTTGGGAACAATCTGCAGTGAAAATCCTGTGGAAGAGACAGTAAGATTCTGTGGAAATCAGGAGGGTCTGAGGTTCTGCTAGGAATGTAGTTTGTTTGTGTGTGTGAATGCACAGATTATTCCTTACTTTCTGACTGTGCTGCTCAGAAATGCAGACCTTACTAGGATACGATTTTCAGAGAATGGAGAAAGCAAAAGTCACACCTACATGCAAAGAGTAGTATGACATTGGCACTGATAAAGATTCCAGCAGTTAATTTGATAGAAAATAATTAAAATTAAGGCTGTTCAAAAAAAGGATATGAATCAAATATGATATTGTGTTTGAACAAAAATATAAAAGTATCAGAAAAAAATAAAAGCTGATTTAACTACATCATTCAAAGCCTATTTCTTACCAGATTTCTAAGAAAGCCCATTTTAGCATCAGTTTTATGTTTCAGTTTAATGTGAAGCATTTTCTGGAAGTTGCCAGAGTAGATGATAGGATGTTTACATATTATTACAAAAGAATTCATGGTTCATAAGTACTTTAAATTTGATATTTCTGGTTGAAGGAGCCTGACTGGCTATAGAATGAATTACATTTTATATCCATCTGGTTGGTGTATGGTGCTGGAATGAAACATGAAGAATTAAAAAATGAACAATTGAACTAGGCTTTTTAAATATAGTAGTAAAGAGATAAATCTTGTTTGAAGCGTACAAATAATGTAATTTATCTTGCAAGACTGACATGTGAATAATAGCAGCTACCCATTTCCCTGGTGAAATAAATTCTATTTACATATCATGCTGTTTTGCTCTGCAACTCAGCTTTTTTCCACCCATCTAACACTAACCAGCACACACCAAAGTGCAGAAAAAATTCCCTTTCAAAGCAAATCATCCACACGAACAGCCTTATTTGAAAGGCTTAGAGGACGATTAGTTCCTCAGGCTATATTCGTATTTAAAAAGGTACGGAGAAGAATACATGATAGTCAGCAGCGTGTATGAAATTTAAAAATAGTGAATTTGATTTAATCTTGACACACAGATTAGGCATTCTGTAAACAATTTATTAAATATATTAGTTTATAAACATAAATTTACGCTTTGAGTTGATGTCATTAAAAAATGGTATTTTTCCATTTAAGCCAGAAGCTATGTGCAAACCTCTCAAAGATACATTTTCTTCTTAGTAATATATGTTTATTGATTAACCAAAAGCAAAAAAGAAAAAAGAAAAAACCTTTGAAACTCTCTTTGAATCCTAAGGGGCAGTTATGGTCAGAAAATTGATTGATTCTAAAAGGGTTGTTTTTATGATAGTTTTGAATAGACTCTATTTACCTTGTTAACTAAAACAGATTTGTATTATTGGCACACATTTGTATTGCACTCAGCACAAAGGGTGCTTCTGGTTTTTGCTTTGCTTTTTGTCCTTATCTTAGATCATTTCATGAAGTGAGATGGAAAGTGGCCAGGTAAATAATAAAACCAGCAGAACTGAAACAGTAGTACCAAGCAGTGGGATAGTAACCACTTAACCAGTATCAGCAGCATCTGATGTAGTCAGTCTGATCAGGCTTTAATACGCTGTATTCTTTATGTGCCAATTACCAAGGTCGTGTAAAGCACTACAGCAGATTGTAGTGATTGATGGCTTTTTATTTTATTTAACTTTCTAACTAATTTTTCAGGGATTATTTCCATACATAGTTTGTTTCTGATCACACTAAGTCTTACTCAACTGACAGTTCTTCACAGTACTATTTTCTGTAAAAAGTAAACTAAAATAATGGCATTGCATGTCCTAATGGCCTAATTCATTGACTTTGGAACAGGGGTAATTGTATTTCTGATTTGAAATGAGTTTCATTTTTTTTTAAGAAAGCTGTATATTAACTTGAAGCATTTGAACATGCCTTCTTGCCCGAGTCCAGAAACAAAAAAGTTAGCTGAGTTAAAAAATTATTCTAAAATAGAAATCATTCAATACCATACAGTAAAATAATTTGCTATACAAATGATAGCCTTTCTGCTTTAAACTGGTCTATTTTCTCACAAAAAAAAGAGAGATCCTTTTTTTTATGTACACTTGAGTTAGATTAATTTATATCATTAAAAAACAACAACAAAAAAACCCATGCACATTATCAGTTTGTTTTTTAAACTTGGGGTCAGTTCAGCAAAAACTTGAAATCTTCCATTGACTTTTTTCCTTCCTATTTTCTATTGATAGTTTTTTTCTTTGAAGTGCTTTGATGAACATTAAGGTCCATGTGAAAAATAAAGTTTCAGTACAAAGGTAGATTTTCAGCTCAGTTTCTTTCATTAATCTATTAAAGGGGTTTTGTGTGAAATGATAGTTCTGTGATATGTCTGAGGTAGTTTTGGCTTTAACTGAGAGAATTTGGGTTGCTCTTGCATAGCATATTAAAATATTCATAATTCATTAATCAAACTTGAGCTATCTAACAGCAGCAAAATTCGAGGATGTGGACACACATAGTCTGGCCTGTTGCTAAACTAAAACTGGATTCTGATGTCCTTGTTCAACTTCTGTAATATCGTATTTCTTGATCTTCTTGCTAAATAGGATTCCTTGAAGTGACCAAGAGAGTCAGAAATTCAGAGGAAAAACAAAGCACTAATAATTGTACTATTTCATTCATCATTAAAGTTCCTTCTCAGATAATTAAAATGTTTGATTCTTTTTAATCTAGGAAAAGGTAGAACAGAATTATTTATTGTTGTTTGAATATTGTAAAAATAAATTGAGACTGAGGAAATAGATATATTCTTTGAAATTTCATTTGTGCTGCTAGTTCTCAGAATGAGAACTTTTAAAACAGCTTTTAAAAAAAAGAGGGAGCTTTTTAAATGTTCATTGTGACAGAAATTAACGTGGATCAGAAGCAACAAGTGATTAAAAACTGATCAAGAGATGGATGTAGACAGTCTATATTTCTAAGAGTCAGGGGGAAATAATTTAACCTCAGAAAAGACAAATGACTGAGGCCACAGCAAGATTCCATGTCATGGACAGATATCTATTTATTAAATAAATTATCTTTAGCTTCTTATGTAGGACCTGGCTCCTATTTCAGTTCTTTGGTCCTCCTCCTTGAAGAGGATAAAAAGATATAAAATACAAATGAATGGTAGAAGCTTAAGATTCCTCTTTCTCCATGTTGACCTGGGGGTTAATCAGTCTCTTGCTAGGTCTTTACTCTTTACGTACACTGACCATCAGGCAGACTTCAGGAGAAAACATTCCTGTATTTTGTGCAGTATTAAGTTTCCAGATACAACATACTATGTTTCCACAATGCTGAGAAGGAAATGAAAGCTTTACACTTCTGTTGGTACAGCAGAGGAGAAAAAAAAAAATTCCATCTGTCCCCATCTTTTCCAAAAAAATGGGTAGGAAAGTTAGAGAAATAAGGACTCTAGGACATGGGCCGCCTTTCACATGATGGGACTGTCTCTCCACAGGATTTCCATCGCAAAATGCTGCAATGGTTTGTTGTCATTAAAAACATTCTGAGATGGAGAATGCTGGAACGATAACACAATATAGCAATTACCAGTTCCAATGAATTTCATAATACATTACTAAATTTTCAGTGTATTAATGTATCCAGGGAAGGACAGTGGTGTTACAATAAGAAAAATGCACCTGCTGGCATTTAGCAAAGTTTTTTCTTTAATTCATTCTTTGTACTCCAACCCTACAATTACCCTCATCCTCTCTCTTTCACCTCTCTGCACCTTACTGCCAGCTAGCACACACAGAGAGAGAGAGAGACCCTGAAACCCAGTAAATGTGATTTTGCCATTACTAGCAGAAACTTCACGGGACCTTGTGCTGGCCTGGGTGGCACTGACCGGCCAGCTGCCTGTGGGTGAGTGACTCTCCCCTTCCCCAGGGTGAGCCAGGGCTGCATGGTACCATCAGTGGTGTGGGCCGTGATGAGGGAATGTACGGAAATAAACTTAAGTGGGTCCAAGACTGAGGAGGAAGAAACTCTCTTCATAGGCATGGCATACTCCCTGATGAAGGGCTGAGCATGGCAATTTTGCTGCAAGTCCCCCTGCTGTCCCCACCTGCCCTTCTGTGTGCACACACGTCAGTCCTCTGGAGGAAGCCGGACCCAGCCCATGTTCAGGCCCCCAGGAGCCCTGGAAGGGTGGACATAACCTAGAGCTGAGGGTGAAGAATAGTACGGGGTAGGAAGGGTGTGATTTTTACAATAATTTCAACTGCACGGTTATCGAGGGTTTTTTGTATTTGAGAATGTGGACTGTAAAATTTGCAAGCACATCAGCTGCACCAGCAGCACTTTGTTAGTACCACAGGCGTGACAAGGTCCCTTTTGCCCATGACAGGCTTTTGAGGATAACCAGAGGTGGTAAAAGTGGGCAAACCCCTCAGTGTTCCCAGGCACAGTGACATGGTGAGCTACCCTCTATGAATGCGTCTCTGCAGATGGCCATGGGTGATAGCGGAAGACTAGGAAGGCAGAGCTTGTGTCAAGTCTGCCAGCTGATTGTGTGATTTGATTTGATTAGATTTTATAAGCAGTTTGGGTGATGGAGGCTCACCAAAAACCTGAGGAAAGGGAAGAGAGAGGGGTTTGCCTTGTTCTTGCTGTCAGGCTGCAACTCCAGCTGGGCAAACTTTGGTATGGAGAGGAGCCAGCAGGGGTGCTGGTGGCTCACACTGTTACTGCAAAACCTGAGAGGGAGAAAGGAAAGAGGCAGCCCGTGAAGCAGTCTGAGAAGAGGTGGGACCCAGATTAAAAACTCAGGGTTGCTGCAATGTGATTTCAGTCTCTGGTCGTAGTCTGAGTTGATCAGAGGTCTCTGTTTTCTGTTCTTTTTTTGTGACCTGGTTGAATCCAGGTGTTTGGTCTTTTTGGTAGGTTTTTCTGTGAACTGTGGGAAAGAGCAGGAGGCCAGGCATACCTGTACGGGAGACAAGAAAGAGAAGAGCAAATTCCCCCACTCTACTGACCCCATGCTAGATGCCCGCTCTGCTGCTACATGAGGTCTTAGGGCTGAACTGAGTAAAGGGGTTATACATTGGCAACCAAAGCCTTGGGGCTGGGCTTCTGGCACAGGGGTTCCTGCAGTGTCACTCTCCAGAGCGTCCTCTGGGAAAAGTGGCATCCAAAGGGGAGAGAGGAGTATAGCACAGTAAAAAGGAGGAAAAAAGCTTTAAAACACAGGATCATTGACTAAGTGCTCTCTGTACTTAAGTAGCTCTCACTGAAGTGAGGTAGAGCACAAGTCAGAATGCAAACCTGTAAAGGAAGATTATAATTGATGAATTCAAATAGACATTTAGTTTGAAAGGAAAGAAGAAAAAGAGAGAGGTAAAAATTTAGGTGCAAGTGCTTGATTTTTTTCAGTTAAAATATCAAGTTTCATGTGTTTGTTCTAAAAGAGATGAAACTCAGGGGTAAGAAACAAGGCTATTGGATCACTGAACAGTTGCTTAAGCACGCCAAGTAAAATATTCTTACCTAATAGTAAAGTCATTCATAAAAGATACTGCAAAATGTACTGAGAAAGCAACAATGCTGCTAATTAGCTGGAATATCACCAGAAACTCCTCCAGAAAGAGATGCTTTGGTTGGGTTGACAAAGATAGCTATTCATAGTACTCTTGGCTGCAGGTTTTTTGTGGTTTTTTTTCCATAAGTAGAACAGAAGGATCAACAATCTATTTCAGTCCTATGGGTATTGGTAGCTGTATAATGCATAGCTTTGCTCTGTTTGGATTTTGGTTTGTTTTGGTTTTTTATTGCCATATCTCAGAATGGGAAAAACAAAAGCTAGGATACTTTTCTCTTGAGGTCAATTGCCATGGCTGAAGGTAAAAACATAAGAAAAATATGCACCTAAGTAAAGACAGAACATGGGCACAGTGTAAAGTGTTTTTTTCTGTATTAATTTGGATTAGAAGTGTTACTGTTACTGCAACTAGACTAATATCTATTTGTTAGGCTCCCTATATATAGTTTGTTCTTTTTCCCATAACACTACTTTGAATATAACAACCCAGTGATGAATGCCTTGAGCTCCATCATCTCTGTCTGTAGAGATAATTTTACCTAGATTACAATCAGACTGTTAGTGCTGGACAGCACAAATCAGTCTGAAAGCAAAGTAGATCGTATTTTCACTTTGCCTGTATTCAGCTGATAATCTGATCCATGTCTAAGTTAGTTATATGCAGAAACTTGGTGTGTCCCTTTGTGGGCTACTTAGATTTCAGAACTCAAGGAGTCCAATCCATTTACTTCCCTCCTGAATGGCATTTTCTGGACATTCCAGGTTGAAATGCTCCATACATTTGGACTAGCAGGAAATGCCTCCCCTCCACCCTTGCTCCTTCACAATTAATTGCACAGAGGAGAATACAATGACACTTTTTCTAAGACACTGGATTGGATTGTGGAGCCTAGTAAATAATCCCTTTATTCTCATTTGAACTTATACCTCTGAGTTCAAGGAGATTTTAATGTTACAAGGAAACTTCCTTTAACTACCAAATACATGCTCAATACAGTACATCATCTACAAAACTCAGAGATGTGTAAACTGAAAATTGTGCTCTCTTACACTCCCTTATATTCATTGAGTTTTTCAGAACTGTTTGCCTACCTGAAATTAAATGTTAAGGTGTCAAAGTTGATGCAAATAACAAAATGAGGAGGTAGAAGAGAATATAAAAAATACATTAAATATAATATTTTATGATAATACTTCTTTGTATCTTTCAGTTAATTGTTTTTTCGTGATCTCCTAGAGGAATGCATAGCGTGATGATGTGCAGACACAGGTTAAATCTAAAGCACATATAGGCTTGGATGGATTTACTAGAGAGCTAATGTAGCTTTACTTGGCCTGCCTGCACTTGCGGGTTGGCATACATCTTGTATTGTATGATCAATGTGATCTGTGTTTGGTTTCAGAGTATTCCCTTAGTTGGAGCTCTGTTAATGTTACTCTGATACAGTCTGTGAGTTGGGGGAAAGCAAAGAGTGCAACTTATGTGAACTTTACATCTGTTTGAATTTCTACAAATCTCTGAATTTTGCTGTTTTCTTATCATGGATGGATCCATCTCTTCAATCACTGTCCTGCATTGAATGCAGTTGTATTCTCCTTTTATCCAGATACATAATATAATACATTGAATTCCATAAACTTTGTGTATAATGAGTTCACTTTTGTTAGATATCCACACTCCATATTTCACAACTAGACTTTTGAGTGAGCTCTCTCATGGGCAGGTAGAGAGTTTATTTAAAAGATAAAAAGAGGTAATACGAGTCAGTGAGCATGCTGCAAGACCAGGAAGGGACAGAGATACTTGCACAGGATGTATGGACTCATTTCTTCTGTTATCAGACTTGAATCTCAAAAAAAAACCCACAGCTGAATACATTATCTGCATGTCAAGAATTGTCTTTGAATATCCCAGTTTGCTATTTGAACTTGGACTGTTTGTATACCTACCTATTTTTCCTTCTTGAGGGTTTGAAATAGTTTTCATTTGATTTTTGTCTACAGCAAAAATCCAGGACTGTAGCCTTTTTAGGGCTGCACACCTTTAACTTAGTATTTAGAGGTGAGATTGCTCAAGGGCTGGTATCCTTACTACTCAGTCTTCAGATCTGCACATTTTCTTCTCATCAGTGCTTGAGTACAGTGACTATGTACTTGATGGTCTAGACTTTGCAAATATTTTTAGGATAAAAGCCTATAAAAGCAAAAGGAGCTACTGTATTTACTTAGGGTTTTGCTTTTATCCTCTGCTTTTCCATAGCTCTGTTGGCTTAGTATGTCTTTCTGTTGAATCTTTTTAAGATGCTCTGAACTATCAATGATAATCCTACATCTTGTGTTTTGTCAAATCCAGTTGATCATAGTCCTAATACTTTCATCTCTCCATACCAACGTCCTTGTAATGCTTTCCTTGTACTGTTGTAGGTTTGTTTCAAAGGTGTGATGAGTAAGATTTCGAACAGTTACTTTGAAACTTTTATGAATTTACAATAAGAGTAAAAAGAAGACTGTACTTCACTGAGGAGGTTAACATGGTCCCATAATTTTCATAATATGAATAGTCAGACTGACTGACATCTGGGATAAAATGAAATAATCTGCTTCCTCTTATTGGATTAGTTTTGTTTTCAGTGTGACACTCAGACTTGTAGTTGCATTCCAAAGGGGAAGTTTTTATACACATGGACATTTTTAAGGCTTCGCTGTTTATGGTTGTTTTGGGTCTTTTTTCTTTTTCTAATTCTGGGTGCTTTTAGGAGCACTACATTCCAGAACACAATTCTACCCTTTGAGGGAAATTTTGGTCACTGTAAGAACTCTGGTTGGTTGCCTAAAATCATTACTTACTACTGGTTTATGATGCTTCTAGGTCTACTTTTATTTGAAAGATTACCATCAAGGTATTAATTTATCTGGGTTTTTATTAAGATTTTCAGAGGCAAATATTTGATTTTGATTGACAAATATTTAATTCAAAAATGCTTTTTGGCTCATTGCATCCAGGACAAGAGAAAACCTAAACATGTAGTTCAGTCCTCTCCTGATCATAGGCCTGTAAGTCTCTGAGGTAGAACAGAAATGTATTGCTTCTATCTGGAGTAGTGAATGCACAAATTATGAGTAAAATTCAGTGTTCACATTCATTTCAAGACAGAGTTTTGCCAAGAACAGAAGGATAAGAAATATCCATGAGGAGAAATTTACACTGTATGTTCCTTGTTTAGTTTCTAAATTTTATTTTTACCTTTCCTTTCAGAGCAGAAAGGGCTTGAGAAATCTGTAGCTGGTAGCACTCAGAATTGCCAGAGTCCTCATGTCTCCACATCAGCTCTGGAGTCTCCTTGTCTTGCTTCAAGGCAGATACAGTATAAATTAATTTTAAAAACTTGTGGAACAGACTTTGGTTAGAAATCTTTTTCTGAATAAGGTATGCGCCGGTATAGATTGGAAACATTCTTCTTTCATTTAACCTTTTTCCACATCTGCTCCATTTAAGATATGTTAATTCAAGAAATATATATCTAAGTGGTTTTATATTTACATATAGTTTTTTGCAGTTTTATTATTTTTGTATTGTGTGTAATAGTTGATTCTATGGAGGTGTGCAGTTGAAAATGGTGTTGCAGGAAAATTTGTGACATTGGCCATTGAGATTTAGCTAGCATAAAGTAGAATAAAGTCATAATCATTTAACTGAGGGCAACATATTTTTAAAATTCACATTTTATATGATCCTTCTATTATTTCTTTTATGCTAGAAATGCTGTGTTGGTTTTTTTTTTTTCTGTGTCTTGATAAATATTTTAAACTAAGTTATCAGTTGGGAGGGGAATATCGTCAAAGAAAAGGATTTCAGAAAGCTAGTGGACCAATTTGCTTGACATGATGGGGATGTTGTGGTTTGGAAATAAAGCTGTTGCTGTGAAACTACTACTCTATACATATATCCCCAGGGGCATACAAGGAGGAATTTTTTTCTATAAACTGTTAGTGTGATGCTCTCATGAAGTTCCTGAAAATAATCAACAGGCTGTTGATAGTGTTTCCCACAGAAGATTGGCTATTTTGGTAGGCAGTGAACCTGAACAGGGAGTCAGCTGTTCAAAGTGCAGCCTGACGCCAAAGCAGCAGTCTGCAGTTAGAGATGTTACTTTTAGACTGGTAGGGAGGATGATACTTTGAGTATAGAATCCAAAGGGTGATAGCAGTCACTCATACTAGTATTTCTTTTTTTTTAAGCAAGCTTTTCTGTTAGTTGGAAGATTCTTGTCAAATGTTAAACAAAACTGACTGAAGTAAATGTATTTTTTTAATATTCACGAGCAACAATGTATTATTAATAAGATGTAAAAATTAATAAAAGACCATAAACCAAAACTATTTCTACATATCACATAGACCTAACTAGATAAGACCACCTTGATTTTAACACAATTATTTTACTTTTAAAATTACATGTAATTCTTATACAAAATATTCGTTGTGATAAAGAAATTGAGTCAGAAATAAAAAAAATAAATAAATAGCTCATCCAAATTATTTAAGAAGCCAATGGGAGCTCCAGGAATAGAATCTGACTTTCCAGCATCTCGTTCTAGAAGTCTAGTTCTGAAAAATATATTGTATAGTTTAGCATCACAGTAAGGAATTAAAAAACAATTCACTTTTTGCAGAGCAGATTTTCTGTTTGAATAAATTTGTCACAGAAGGTTTTCCACATACATACTGCTTTTCATTTTGACACAAGCATATATCAGAAAAATCTAAATGAAATATTGCATACTAAGCAGCTCATTTAAACAAGATTATTTAATTCTGTTCTCTCTCTTTATATGTGCTCCTGGTCATTTGATCTCAGTTACATTTTTAAAAAGTAAGAGCATTAAACTCCCAAACTTTATTTCCTGTAGGAAAAGAATATAGTACCAACGGAGATTAACTTTACTAATGAACGGATTGAAAATGAAGTATTTGGGTATACTTGAATCAGACTGAAGTTTTTCAATTTAAGGAACTTCAGAATATTGTTACATATTCTTTGTTACATATGGAAATTTTTTTTAATGTTTCACAAAATGGACCTTTCAATTTCTTTCTCTGTCTTGGTAGAAAATATAAATGTTGAAATGTCATATTTCCTATGCAACAGAAATAATTAGGTTTGCATAACTTTAATTCTAGGATGTCGATTACTCTAGCAGTAAAAAGGCTTTTGTGAAAGGAATAAGTATTTATCCCACCATGAAGGCCCAAGCAAGTTCTAGAGTGAGGTGAAAGTGTGTATTAAAAAACATTTTCATCCTGAAATATGAGTCCCTCTAATCGTTGGGCATTGAAAAGTTTTCAACATATATTACGGAAAATATCAGTTTTACCAGCAATTTTCCAGCATTAATCTAGTACTTAGTTACATACTTACTGATGTCAAGGACATGGCTGTAATCAACAAACTGTAAGTAATGTCTTTTTTACAGAAAGTGATGTTCCCTAATAATTAAGCTGTGCAAGTAGCATTGGAACTCTTTTTAGTGCAAACCAGAAGTTAATGAAAAGTTCTGTGATAGCTATTCATAGCTATGTTTCAGTGATGCATCTGGTTATTTCCCATCTTAGAGTAGTTAGCAAACAGTGAATACAGCTTGGCTGTTGACACTCCATTGTATTTTTACTTGTTTTGGATCAGATCCAAAATCAATTGCTATCAATGGCAGTTTTCTGATCTATGTTAAGGGGAGTTGGATCTGGCTTGTACTCATCTAAAAATGTTATATCATTTTCCATAATACTGTCTGCCACACTGAAACACTAAACAGTCGCAGCACTTTGTGCTTTTCTCTGTTTCATTATGAGACATGGCATCTCTCTTGACTGATGGGATAGAAATCAGTCATAATAGCAGTTAGCAAGTAAGTAACATTCTTTGAAGATGTCAAAACAAACAACAACAACAACAAAACCAGAGAGAGAATTGATCTTTTTAGTCATTTTCCCCTAAATGACTAACAGACATAGGGCTTGCCATCTATAAAATAGATTTTTGGAGAATCAGGAGAAAAAGAAAACAACACACACACACCCCCCCCTACACCACTCATTCCACTGTGGAAATGAGCTATTCTGGGAACTGAACTTAAGACTAAATGGTACTTCAGCGCTTGTCTATATGGGAGGCAAATGCAGGATTTGGCAGCCCTGAGCCATCATATTGTAAGGACATCTACTTCCAGAAAAACCAGTCAGAACTGGAGATCATTAATGCAAAAAGTGCCTGAAGAGTGTAAAGTGCTCTTCAGCAGCCTGAGAATACATGTGAGACATATGGTGTGAATGTCACAAACCACTTGTTTCTCCTTTGTATTTTAAATGTCAGTCTTCCATTGTCTAGTGGATTTCTTATGTTAAACAGCATGCAAATTTGCTACTTGCTACAAGGATTAGTTTTTCAATCATCATATCTTGCATCTGTGTCTAGTTGTGATTGCTTATATGTTGGGGATTGCTGACAATTTCATTTGATTGTGTCTCTCTGTCTTCATGAGTAACACTAGAGCTTTAGATATGTACCTGACTGACAGTCCCTGTACAGGACTGACAACCACCACATCGTGGTAACTTTGGCTTTGTCTGTATCGTTGAGTACTGTGTGCAGTTTTGGGCGCCACAGTACAAAAAGGATACAAAGCTACTAGAGAGTGTCCAGAGGAGAGCCAGGAAGATGGTGAAGGGTTTAGAGGGGAAGCTGTATGAGGAGCAGCTGAAGTCACTCGGTGTGTTCATCCTGGAGAAGAGGGGACTGAGGGGAGACCTCATCGCAGTCTACAGCTTTTTCACAAGGGAAGGAGGAGGGGTAGGCACTGATCTCTTCTCCCTGATGACCAATGATAGGACCTGAGGCAATGGCAGGAAAATATGCTAGGGGAGGTTTAGGTTAGAGATTAGGAAAAGGTTCTTCATCTAGAGGGTGGTGGAGCACTGGAACAAGCTCCCCCAGGAGGTAGTCACAGCACCAAGCCTGACAACATTCAAGAAGCATTTGGACAACGCCCTCAGACATATGGTGTGAATTTTGGGGTTGTCCTCTGCAGGGACAGGAGTTGGACTCGATCATCCTTGTGGGTCCCTTCCAACATTGTATGATTCTAACTAATGAAACACATCAGGAGCATTATTATGAGGGTGGTGAAACACTGGAACAGGTTGCCCAGAGAGGTAGTAGATGCCCCATCCCTGGAAACATTCAAGGTCAGGTTGGACGGGGCTCTGAGCAACCTGATCTAGTTGAAGACGTCCCTGCTCATTACCAGGGGGTTGGACTAGATGACCTTTAAAGGTCCCTTCCAATCCAAACCATTCTATGATTCTATGATTCTCTGGCACTGAGGCTAAAAAGCAGAGAACAGAGAACAGCAATGTAAGTAAACTCTCTTAGCTTCCAAAACAATGCAAACTCCCTGTTGTTCTTTGCTACCTCCTAAACCTTGCGCAGGAATAGCTTGCAAGAAGACATTGAGGCTGCAAGTGTGCCAGAAACTATTCTAATCATTTTGCGGTATGAAATGAATGATTAAGCCCAGTGCCCAGGAACATTCACAGACACTGGTTAATTTAATAGCATAGGCATACCTTTCGAGGCTGCTGAAAGGTTTGAAGTTATTTTCAAGTGCTTACTATATTTTTAAATTATAGGATTCTATTTAATGCACAGATTGGAAAAGAGTGTCAAGACACTTCCCTGTCTGGATCATCAGTGGACCCCAGCTTCAGGTTTAATATGATGGAGTGCTCACCTGTCCCCTCATCTAGAAGTAGCTTAAAGATGCCAGATTGAAACCAACTGTGATGTTAACACTATGAGTGGTATCAAGTCAGTTGGATCCACCGAAGGTGAAGTGTAAGACAATGACGCCTAGTAAAGAAAAGCTACTGCTTGCTCCTGAGGGCATCTGAGTGGGATATAGAAAATGATGCATGTCATTGTATGGAAAGCTGAGCCATAGCACCTCTTCAGCTCAGAGATGTGACTGCATCTCTTAACAAATCCAAGCTGGCTCTGAACTCGCTGGCTGGGCTGCTGATAGTGATGTAACTGCAGAACTACAGAGCTCAGTTTGGCCAGCTCCCCTCTTTAGCCACCCTGTGAATTTCTCTTAAGAAAGTCCAAAAAGCAAAAGAAAGTCTTAATGCTGATTATGTGACAGATTATTGAGTATTGTAGCAAATAAAGACTGTATATAATCAAATATCTTTTTATTATACAGGGATAGAGTTTGTAGGATACATACATGTTTTGGGGTATTGATTACTGCACAACAATTTTTTGAAACATCAAATAACAAAACAACACAGTAAAACTGCAGGAGGACTGGCACAGACATCCTATTTGCTTTAAGAAATAGTGGCTTTGGAGTACACTGAATATGTGTTCAAACAGCATCTTGTCCTTGTTTTTAGTTATGCTGCTGCCTCAAGACCTAAACCATTCCTGTATTTGAATGCTTTATGCTTGCCACTTTTGCAGTGTTATTAAAAAATGTCATGTTGTCATCTCTTGCTGGTGCAGAAAGTCACAAAAGTGAATGATGTAATTCAGGTATTGTTCCTGTGCCACAACTGGGAGGATATTTGAATTTAGATTAATCTTCTTCATCCAGCTCCCAGTATTTTAACCCTGCTGTATTTCAACCCTGTAAGAAATCCCTGCTTTAAGATATCCCTGCTTTATGGATATATAAACAAATTCTTTGGTTATATAGTATTACGTATGACAGTATTTATAAATGTACATTTACTAGGTGCTTTTTGGCAATCGTCCTTGCAGTATTATTTTTGGTAATTGCTGTATCCCTTTGTTGGAACTGACCGTATTGGTATGAAATGCTCTCGTTAAATCTCAGTCTTTATACGACCAAAACCTGAGGTCATTCATACTGCCAAAATCAACATTAAATGAAGCAAACTGAATGTAATTTTTTTGGTGTGCGTCAGCAAAATGGAAGCACTTTGGCATTCTCATCCTCAGTTTTCCTAGGTCACACCTATGGAGAGATTGTCATCAATACCTAAAATTCATAGAACTGTAGAATGGTTGAGGTTGGAAGGAACCTCTGGAGGTCATCTGGTCCAATCACCTGCTGAAGCAGGGCCATCTAGAGCTGGTTGTCCAGGATATGTCCAGATGGCTTTTGAATATCTCCACGTATGGGGACTCCACAGCCTCTCTGTGCAACCTGTGCCAGTGCTGTCACCCTCACAGTAAAACAGTTTTTTCTGATACTCAGAGGGAACCTCCTGTGTTTCAGTTTGTGCCTATTGCCTCTGGTCCTGCCACTCGGCAGCACTGAAAAGAGCCTGGCTCCATCTTATTTACACCCTCCCTTCAGGTATTGATAAACATTGTTAAGATCCCTCTGAGCCTTCAGTCCCAGTTCTCTTAACCTCCCTTCATATGAAAGATGCTCCAGTCCCTTACCCAGCTTTGTGGCCCTTCACTGAACTCTCTCCAATAGCTCCATATTTCTTCTGTGCCAGGGAGCCCAGAACTGGACATAGCACTCCAGGTGTGGCCTTACCAGTGCTAAGTAGAGGTGAAGGATCACCTCCCTCTACCTGCTAGCAATACTTTGTCTAATGCATCCCAGGATACCATTATTTGTCTTGGCTGCAAAAGACACATTGCTGGCTCATGTTTCACATGGTGTCCACCAGGACCCCCAGGTCCTTTTCTGCAAAGGTGCTTTCCCCAGCTGTCCTTTCTGCAAAGCTGGTTGGTCATATACATATGGTCATATACCATATACATATACTGGTGCATGGGGTTGTTCCTCCCCAGGTGCAGAACTTGCACTTCCCTTCATTGAACTTTGCAATGTTCCTGCCTACCCATTTCTTCTGCCTGTTGAGGTCCCTCTGGATGACAGCACTTGTGTCATCAGTAAACTTGCTGAGAGTACCCTCTGCCCAGTCATCCAGATCATGAATGAAGGTGTTGATCAGGATTGGACCCAGTACTGACCCTTGGGGTGCACCACTAGTTACTGGCCTCCAGCTAGACTTCGTGCCACTGATCACCACCCTTTGGGCCTGGCTGTTCTGCAAGTTTTTGATCCACCTCACTGCTCATCCAGCCCATGTTTCGACAGCTTCTCTATGAGGATCTTATGGGATCTTTACTGAAGTCAAGGTAGACAATATCTACTGCTCTCCTCTAATCTGTCAAGCCAGTCATTTCATCACAGACATTTATCATGTTGATCAAGCATGACTTCCCCTTGTTGAATCCCTGCTGACTGATCCTGATCACCTTCTTGTCCTTCATGTGCCTGGAAATGGAACATCAGGAATTGGAAATGGAGTTATTGTTATTGAACTGAGGTTGTATACAGAGGTGATAGTATATATCTGTTGCGTCACACATTGTACAGTGACAGATGGGGAGATTAGAGATAGTGATCAGTATAGGTGTGTTCCCTTTGTTTTTAATTTACACATAATATGTGAATTTATTTACTACAGTAAGAAGAAACGCAAATTGCAACTGGAAATGAACATACGATTAAATTCCTTACATTGTAATGAGGTGGGTAGTGTTTGCACAATGTCCCATTAACATTACAATCAGTGTTATGAGAACAAATCCGTGTTGTTCCATACTCTGCTCTCATTATAACCTTTGTATTTCCACATAACCATACTGTATTCATGGAGGAAACAATAGCAAACCATGCTAATGTCAATTTCATCTCTGTTTAATTCCACTGACTTCATTTGCCTAGTGGCTAGTGCTTACAGTGAAGGGCATAGAAAGATAGTATAAGCATCAGAAGGTGAAAGTCTGACCTTATTTACGTGAATGGGAATTTAGCTATGGGTGTCTTTGTAGTTAAAATTGCTTCTGTTATTTCAAGACAATGCAGATACAAAGGGAAAAATCTTAACTGAAATCAAGCTGAAAACTGTTTTGAATTTGTATTATGCCTACTTAGGAATGAATTGATCAGCCAAACTTTGAAATTGTTTTTAAAACAAACTCCAAAAAAACCCAAACCCTAAACCTACTTTATTTTGATTTTAGTTTCTTAAATTGTTTATAATTGCAATTAAAATACAATACGGAACAAAACATCAAATATATTAAAAAAAAAGAATATTAAGATGGAAATATTGGAGTTTCAGGTGCACTTTTAACTTGTCAGAATGAATTATAAGAAAATGAAATTTCAAAGCATTTTAATTTAGTCATATGTTTGCTGACAGAAAAGCTCTTACTAATGTACTTTTTAAAAATTTTCATGTAAACTGAATTCCCTGGATGACAATGTTTACTTTATGAAATGCAATAAAAATAAAATTATGTTAGTTTCAGAAAAGGTAACAGCTGACATAATGACAAGCAATCATGCCACTTATTTTCTGTAGGTGCTTTTTCACATAGCTGGCATGGATAATTTGCTCAGAAAATAAGATATTGACAAGATATTGTATAAACAACTCTTCCCCTGGCTTTGCTGCCTTGCCTTGCCCATCTTTCTCAACTCGAGTAATGAAGAAATATGCCATGTGCCTCAGTTATTTCACACAGAGGCTCTGCATTGGTTCTTTGCTGAGGGTTTGTTGAAGTATTCTAGAGGAGTTACTTGCCTTTTAAAAACAAAAAAAAATATCAAAACTGTGATATTTCTTTCCCCTATTTATATATCCTGTATTGGCAACAGAAAATAATGAAGTTATAGACCAGATTTTTTCCTTCTGACTGTATAAAGTTAAGGTCCATAGTCTACACCTAAAAGTGGTTTCAATTCAGATTACCATTCTATGTTTTAGATCAATTTATAGATGCTCAGAAACACTGTGTATCAAATAATTTTCATTTAGGTAGCTACTCGATATTTATTTGACAATGAAATTGTGGGGAACTATTTATTTATTTTAATTGGCAGTACATTGGCGTGCAAGACAAATTCAGTTTTATTTCAAGGTTTCAAGATTTCAAAATGAGGTTCTGTTTCAACCTGAAAATGTCTCATTTTTGCATCAGTTTGTGATCTATCTGGAAAAAATAAAAAAAAAAAAAACATTTTAAACTTATTTATTTCAGAATTTTCAAGGCATTTTTTCAGTTTTGTCTGAAGGAAAAAATAATTAAATTTTAACTACTTACAATTTTAGTTTTCAACAGAATTACACCTTTGCATGCAAGGTGCAATATCGAAGGTTCATATCACAGTACATAACTTTCTGCACTGTTCTCTAAGGGAAGTGTTCTGTTCACAGATTCCCCCATAATATCTTTTGGAAGCAGTCTCCTTGTACATTGATAGGGAACTATGCATAAAGTCAAAGCTAGCTGTGGAGAGTGTATTAGTTATGGAAAGTGTACAATGTATGAATGCGGACATGTGTGTCTGTGTGTATTGTCGTGAAGATACCTTTCAATTTTTAATTGGTGATTCACTGCTATTTGGAAAATAATTCCCAAGTGCAAAGGTGGTGTAGTTATTGGAAGTATTTGCTTTGTAGGCCTCTGTGCTTCACTAAGTCGTAGCTGCTATTGTGATAGAGAATAGATCTCAATTTTTTCAGCAGGAAAAGACACTGTGTTCAGTGGAAAGGTCTGGTTTCTTTGTTTTGTCGGTAAGAGAATGTGATTGAACATTTACCGGTATTTCCTTAAAAGTGGAATACGTGAATACCATGATCTCGGAAGGAAATTGCTTGTTGCATAACAGCCGTGTTAAATGATAAATTATGGGAGTTGCACTGTATACTGAATTGAGAATAAGGCGTTTACAGTGTCATTTAAAAAATGAACATAGAATACCCATATTGTTTACAGGAACAGCTATCATACATCTACGTCTGACTGATGTGAACTTTTGGCTGTGGAATTACAATAGCTATCTTTCACAGCTCTTCTCTCATTTATGAAATGATAGATTTATCCTGTGATGGTATTGCAGCATAAGCCTCTTTTTGTTAAGGAACACAGCAACTCACCCAGGCTGTGTCTGTTCTCTTCTCACTGATATCAGTCCTGCCTTTCGGTTTACCTCATGCATAGCAGGACTTAATGGGTATTTAGAGGCAGAAATAGTAGGGACTGGATGGATAATTTCTTACATTGAAAATGTACCCTGTAGCAAAAGCATACCTATGAGAAAAGGCTTAATGACTAGTAAGATAACATATCTCAGATATGAAAGTAAATTTAAGCAATTTTATTCTTCATCTTCCTCTACTCCTTCCCCCAGCCTGGATCATAGAGGAAAAGTATTTACAAAATGATCAAAATCTGGGTAAGGCTGCTTTGATAAAAACAAAAAAAAATCTTTAGAGAGTAAATAGTAGAAGGAGACCATTTAGTTATAAGTTTGACCATGTACTTAGATAGCCTTGACTAAGTTAAGAAACTTAATGCTGAAGTTCCACTCTATAAAAGATTTATATCTGTCTAACTAAATGGTGTGCTCTGAGTATGTTGATAGTTTGCAATGTGCATTTAGGATCTTAAAGAAGAACACTTAAGCTTTGCATTTTTTAAAATTTATTTACCAGGTATTTTTTTGCTTAGTTGAAGTTAGTTTGTACTGTAGATATATTACCTGATCTTTATTGTAGTAAATTGACATGGCATAATATTAGCTCATAAGACTCTGTGGGAATGTCTGTTCAATAAGGTAGGGAATGTAGCTGTGCAAGCTTGACAGGGAAAGACGAAAGACAAAGCACTTGACCAGAATGTATCTTTTTAATTTTTTTTTTTTCTCTACACTTCTACTAAAGGAAACTTGTGGCAAGTAATGATGGGATTCTGCTCACCTAATATTAACTGTCTAAAATTTTGGCATTTGATCTTTGCAAATTGTCTATGATCTTTTCAAAATCGAAGGGGGAAGAGCTAGATGCCAGCCAAGAATGATAAATCTCATTTTGAGAAAGAAGTCTGTGTTCAGGTGGAAGAAAACTTACTGACATTCTTCTCTGATAATGGACTATCAGTAGCCTAAATGACTAGCTTAAATTAGATGATTAATTATGATGGTGCAAACTTAATGTAATAAATCACTCTTGAGAGCCTTGTACAGTTTTAATGACATTGCAAGGCATACAGGAATGTTGCAGCATTCTTTACAATGGGACTTAGTTGTGAAAATTAATGCATTTGCACCAAAGCAGACCTGCTAAAAACTTCTGAATGGTTTTGGTTAGGATGTTGTTTACCACCTTTTCTTCTTATGAATAATTCCATCTATGTGTACATTTGTATATCATATATTTTAGCAATGAGTTATTAAGAAGTTTCTCATTTTAATTACATGTGTGTATATATATATATAACCAATGCCTTTTTTGCTTGTTCAAGAGTTGTGATTCATAAATAATTTAAGTAAACTATGGTTATGAACATGATTATGACATTAGAAGTCAGTTTTGGAAACGTTAAGAATCAATTTAATAAGTACGTTGAATTTTTTGGCTCTTATCTGCACAGATAAGGATAGTCTCTTGAAGAAATGTATGCAAGGTCTGGCCCACAATCTATTGGCCTACAATTTCATGTAAATAATCTCACTTAACTAACTGGAAAAAGTTTCTTTGAGACTGTAGTGAAACAAGTTGAAGCATAGGGTGGATTTTTTTGATGGGATGTGAGGGATATGTTCTGCATTGTTCCTTTGGTCTCAAACTTACTGTTTGCTGGGTGTGATATTGTAAAGAGTGTATTTAGGCAGCTAGCTTGCAGTTAGCTCTTTGTGCCTTGCGATGCTGTTACCTGTATTGGAGCTAATTAGACTAACTCAGATATGTCTGTGTGAGTTGCAACCATTCCCAGTCTGCTTGCCATTGAGGATTAAATCACGCCTAAGTTCTGGAACATGAATATTTGTACCTGATGTTTTACAAAATGTGGTACTTTTGAGCTTTGTGGTGTGGGACCTGCATGAAAAGATTGCTAATGTACATAATACCAAGTGGAAGTGAAGTGGCTGGAAATATGCCTTTTAGTAGTGAGAATGAGGCATAGAAACAGACAACATTGTGCTGCAAATTAAAGAGTACAATGTCATTACTGTTGCCATATCTTTCCTGTATTCGTCAAAAAACAGTCTGGAAAAAGATGCACACAAAAAGGAAGATAATTTACCATCTGAGCACATTTAGATATAAAGGATGAAAAGTTGAGGGGAAGGTAGACATAAACAATGTGAAAGCCCCAAATACTTGAAAAGCAGCACAGCTACTTAGAAAGGCCACTTTTGTAAGTATTTTAATTATTGGGAGACTGACTGAAACACTGTAAAAACCCGTTGGAAGAACAACAACATATACTTACTTTTAGAGATTGCAGCAGACATTGTCTATGAATTTCTGTTGTGTTAGATCCATAGTTATACTCAGATTGAGGATTTTTTTCTGACCCGTCCTAGCCATTATTTTATCATTCTTTGTTTCCCTGTTTTGAAGATTTAGGGTTTTGAAGAAGTCATGTGTGTGGATTTAACATTAATCTCACACATATATTGTCCCGAATCAGAAAATAAATGACATGAAGTGTAGAAGCCTTCTTCTATTTTGTTTTCAGGTGTTGGTTTTGAATTCTAGACTTTGCATGTCTTTCATTAATACAAAACTTTTTCTCTGAAAAAATAGTACTTTCAGAATTAATGCTCAATGATACAGCACAGTAGATTAATCCATTATTACAACACACTTCTTATGCAGGTGCTTACTTAGAGGTTTTTTCCAAGACATGTATTTTACCACTGTTTACAAGGCAGTAGAGTTCTATTCTATGAGTGTAAGTCTGTATTTAATTATTTTCTAAACCAAATTAAAGCAATTTCATTCTGGTATCATGTTCATGGAGATCAGGATTATTTATTATTAATACAGTGTTTTCTTCAAAAAATTAATATTTTATTATTAATATAATCATAAATAAATAATTTGTATCTTTTATATCATTAATGACATAGGACAAATATGCTTTCGGTTGATTGCAAATGTGCTGCTGTGCAAATGTCAGTGTGATAGAGAGAGTTTACTTTATGCCATTTCCTATAGTTTTAATTAAGCAATAAAAGAAGACATCCAAAATAATTACATACCATTTCCTGGTTGAAGAATACAAAGCTAAAGCCTATGCAAACATAAAGAGTGTTAGAAAAAAAAAAAAAAAAACCTAACACTTTCCTGCTTAGCCTAGGATAACCTTAAGTACTTCAAAATATTAGCATCAGCAACATTCAGATGGTATTAACAAATTTTAATTAAAGATGAGCTGATACGTAAAGCTAGTTTACTTGTAGGTCCCAACATCTAAGAACCAGTATATGCCTTACCTTGATAACTAGTCATTTAACTTACAGCATTGAACTGCATAGCACTGCCTAGTTTTTGACACAGATTTAGGTAAAATAAATAAATAACAATCATTGTTTAAAAGAACTTGATTCCTAAAACAGTAATTAAGTTTCTATAACCAGCACTTCTGAGCTCCGTCCTTGCTGAGCAGCCTCCACATATAATTCTGGAGACACATAGATAAAATCAGTATCTTCCTTTTAGAGCTGAAGTATGTTGAAGAAAGTAAACACAAGATGAAGCTTCAGCAGCTTATTCATAACCTGGCAGTTATAACACTGACCTGGGAAGAAACTCAGGGCTTCTGGTCCATGTCCTTGCCATTTTTATGTCTCTTGCATAAACAAGTTTTTTTTTCCTTTATGCTGAGCCACATCACAGCTGAGCCAGGCTCTTTGTTTTCTTTGCCACTTTTCCTGTCTGCTAAAGTCCTTTCTGCAGTGCTCCAGATTTCAGCAAGAGTGATCTGTGGCCTTACTCAGACCTCCAGCAGGTTGGCCTAACTAAACTTCACAGACAAAATGCAGTATTTGTTTCTGGCGTGATATCCTCGTGTCATTACTGAACATCCTTCTCAACAGTTCTGTACCTGTGATCTGTTATGAAGTTTTGTGATCATTACTTTTTTGTAATAACATAAAAAACATTGTATCACAGGAGCTAAATAAAAATTTAATCACTGCATGAAATCACACATTTAATAGTGTCATCCTGATTACAGCATGCTGCAGAAGCTCTTCCCAGTCAATTTATCTCTCACGGCTACAAAATTTGAGATCATAAGTGGTAAGTTTCTTGCTGTTGTCAGTGATTGGATTGGTAAGCATGTGTAGTGGCTGCAAAGCTTAAAAATGCTGAAGCCATGATAATGTTGTGTTAGTAACATCATAATAGTGCAGATAAAGGCTTTATTCCACCTTGTCATTTACAGGGAAAAATTCCTGAATGTATGTCCTAAATACATTTTATAGGGAAAATTATTTTTAAGAAGATGTAGAACTCAGAAAGAGAGAAAACTCTGATCTTTACTTTCTAAATCGTACAGAAGCAAAGAAAGATATATTTTGATTATTCTTTTTTGGAATAACAGTTTTCTTTCAGGTTCTTAGAGCTTGGGAAGCAGATAATTTTCCAAGACACAGAATAGATGTATCTATTATATAGGTAAATATATTTTATTCTATCTCCAGACAAGGGCGTAACTTGAGAGAGAAATGTACAGGGTACAGGAGTGGGAGCTCCCCTTTTACCACTGAACCTTGCAGCACGTATCTTACTGTAGTGGTTGAAATTAACAGGGGCTTTTTTGCATTCCTCTTCTCTCCTCTTCATTCTTTTTGGGGCTTTTCATACTCTTGGATATTAGTGTAGTGTGAGAGTTTTGAATATGAGAGTATATAGATTGTTCACCACCTTGCTTCTATTGTCACTGATCAACACAATACAGTATTATATACAAAATGTCAATGTCTGCATGAAGTGCAACTGAAACAAACATTTACCATATCAATGGAGCAGAAAGCAAAACTTCTCAAAGAGGGGCAACAGTGATCTTGACTCAACCCGATTGTTTGTACATCTGGTAGATTTTGTACAGGTCTCAATTTTGTTTAGATTGTTCCCAGTGTGCATGGAGCATAAAGTACTTTGAATATTTTTGTAATCATTTGGAGCTTTTTGATTTGGGTAGGTATGTGTAGTATACTTGTTAGGATTCTACTGCAGTCCAAAACCAATCCCCAAGTTCCTATCAGCTGTGACATAGAAACCAGTTTTTGCTCTTAGATCACTCAGTCATTCAGTTCATGGATTTAGCTTGGATATCTCGCATCCCCAGTTGCTGTCCCAAACTCCGGGCAATGATATATCTCTTACAGCCTTAATGAAATAGTCTTCCTGCCAGCAGTACCATACAATAATATGAACCCATGTTCTCCTGTAGTCCTAATGTAAAAGCATCTGTTTTCCTGCAATCATTTGGGAGATCTGGATTAAAAGGAAGTTTTTATTGTAAAACTAAAAAAAAAAAAGTTAGTGGGAAACTTAGAGGATTGAACAGAGGTTATTTGGAAAGCAGAAAGGCAAGGTTTAAGAGGCAAGTCTATTTTGTTACATATAGTTTGAAGTGAATCTGAGATCTAGATCTAGTCTTATAGACCATATGCTTTCTCTCAGCCTCCCTAGATGCAAAATGAACCAGCCATAAAAATCCTACCTGAATTTATGCCACGAGGATTAGGCAGTCTTTGCATTTAGTTGATCCAATTTTGAGTACAGATAGCCCTATGTCAAATGAGATGCCCAATAAATCAGAATTTTCTAGTTTCCTGACCTTAGTTTTTTGCTCATGATTACTTTTACGATTTTGCCAGTATCAAAGAACAGGCTGTGTTTTGTTTAAAAAAAAATGTGAAAGTGCACAATATGTTTTGTTTGTCAGTTCCATTTTTTTATTTGTGGGTTCTTTGGCATACTGAGTGACTGTATAATACATGGTAGGGCTAGCACTGCCTGCCCTCCGGTGGTATGTTAAATTCTTCACTGGAATCTTACGATTATTTGCTGAACCATCACCATAATTGTCCCATCTGCCTCCATTTCTTTCTGGTTATAAACATCTTTCCCCTTACTCCTCTCCCCTTTCTCTACTTTCCATGGCCTCAGGCAGGTCACTTGCCCTCTCTGCTAATGCTTCTCCATCTGTAAAATGGGAATAATCTGAGTTGTTGAGAAGATTAATTAGTGAATGAATATTTGTGAAGCACTTGAAAGATGAGAAGCACTAGATAAAGGCTAAGTAGTGTAATTATTATTCTCAGAAGTGCCTTCATGAATAGGGAAAAAAAAAGATACAGAGTTTCTGCAAACTCCGATTAATAATCAGTATAGATGGTTCTGGAGATAGCTGAACACAGGCTAGTTGGCTATGCTTGTAAAGAGACAAATTGACATGAATGAACATGTAGCATTTGCATTTCTTACCACAATTTTTGACAGACAATGTTAATATTACACATTTTCACATCAATCATGAATCACAACTTGCAACCATGAGAGAAAATGCAACTCTGTGAAGTTCGGAAGCGAGTCCTGTACCTTCCACCTTCCAAATTCTTCTACTCTCATTCCATGTATGTGAGTGTCTTTTAAACATGCTACTTATTACAGATGCAAATGGAACTGAGAGAGTAACTGAGAATAAATATTTTAAAGTAATATTCTACAGTTTCAACTTTGTATTGTGATTATAAGACCATCTTCTCCACTCCCCCTCCAAAAGGGAGGTAATTTCCTAGTGCTATAATTAAGCCATCTTTCATTCCTCCATATTCAGAAAAAGGGGAAAGAGAGGCTAATGGCCCAAAATGAGTATGATCACATAATGATACTTCCTGTCCGTAAAAGATATAATTACTAACCTGAACAATTTTTTTAATGTATCATATGATTCATCCGTCTTCTGTGGCTAGAGAATCCTATTCAGTTTAACTGCTGGAGGCCAAATTGTATTACTTAACGAACTGTCTCAAACCATGTCGTCTTAAAAAGAGATAAAGGGTGACTGTGCTTTGTGGAAGCATGTTCTCTTCCAACGTTTCCACAGCAAGACCATATTAAAGAAACTCTGTTCCAGCATGCTCTGTACTGGTTTGTAGCAGCAAGCTGCAGTGAAGAAGAGTTTAAGATGCTACTTCTTTATTCCCTCTGTGGGGTATGATGCCCAAGTTTATGTTGCTGGACTATTGCCTCTGCTTCCCTGAGTGAAGGGGCTGCAGCTGAGACATGGCTTTTGCTTGGGCTGCCTGAGCTAAGGAGGCTGGTTTTTTGCTCCGTTCTCCTCCTGTCTCCTTCAGTTTCCTGCTGGCTAGAACTGAGCGTCACATTTTGTATTGTGGTCTGATTCTGTGTCTTCTGAGCTTTTAAAATATTGGCATTAATAGATCCCATTGGAAATAATGACTACAGGATGGAACAATTAAGAAGACAGTTTTGTATATTATTGCTTTTTCATTCTTCTGTCTCTGCTGATCATCTAAGGAAAATCTTAGGAAGCCTGATAATCACAAAGGCCCATGAGACTGATGTTTTTGAAGTGCGGGATAGAATCAAAAACAGGTGGATGAGGAATAACATGCAGCTCTGCAGAAGGAAGCAATAATTTTGTTCAGAATTTTGTTATAGACTATAGATAAGCAAACTAATGGGATAGTAATACGTAGTGTGCTGTCTGTAATAGGAGGGCATTGGAAGGGTTAATGATGTGAGTGGTACAAACAAGAAGAAAACGCGACAGGGTTAGGCCCTGCTAATCGTTGTCAGTGTCTGTGTACTAGGTTGAAATCTTCCTGTTCCTTGGTATCCAAAAATAAGATCTATATACATTATGCAGTTTAGCTTCTTTACGTCATGAAAGCCACTTAACTTATTAGACACTTGGATGCAGTACAATGCTTTCGGGAGTAATGGTCTTGCAGTAGGCACATGGAAGGAACTAAATTACTTACATTCCTGAAAGGTTCCAAAAGTTCTGCTCTGCTCAGAAGACTGGGATGAGGGACTACCTTACCCTCCTGTCCACCATCAGCTTGGCATGGTGTAGCTTGAGTATTCCCACAGCAGAATCTAGCCTAAGTGCTAACCAGCATGGTCACACATGAAGGGAGAGTGCTGACCCCAAATGAGAGCTTGTCTTACTGGCCACTGTCCCCATGAGCCTATTCTTTCAGAGCTTGACATCAAAATAATGTTACAGGTACTCTCTATAGTATAATCCAGCCTTCTTCCCTGTTTGCTGTAGAAAAGGGAGTCATCCTTTACAGCCAAGGGACTGGTGTCTGTTATCTGAGAGAAAACTTGCTTCAGACCATGAAGAATGAGAGAGAACTAGGAATTAACAACTTTCCAGTCATGCTCCTTTATAGCATTTCCAACTCCTCCTGAACAGTAGTTGAGGGAATGTGATGCTAAAAGTGATTTTGTCAGCACTTCATTCCTTTTCCTACATAAGATTTTTTTACGTGTATATGGAAAAAATGCAGCTGTTATTCTCCCTCTATTTTCTTCTATACCTATCCATTCTAACACTGCCAGAAAAGGCAGAAGGATACCTTTCCTTCTAAGACTGCCAAAAAAGAGAGCAAAAATACAAGGAAGGAGGAAAGTTGAGAGAGATGGGGAAAATAATCCTCAGAGAAGAAAGACAGGAAGTGCTTGTGGTACTGGAATTGTGTAGGAAGAAACATTAATAAGGAATGAGTGTATGGAAAGAGAGCAGATTATGGTAAGAAACAGGATGTTTCATATGCCTAGAGAACATGCACATTAAAATAACTTGAAGAAAAAAAGCAGATTTTTTTTTAAGAATTTAAAAAACAGATTAAAAGATGACTCTGAAATGGACAAACTGAAAAAGAGCAGCGGAGCATCACGTAAGGAAAAACGGTCAAGGGTAAAATTAAAAATAAACAACAAAACAGAACAAACAAAAAAAGAAACAAAACCAAATTCCCCAAAGTTAGAAGACTAAAAACTAGTCAGATACATGCAAATTAGGATTGCTGGAAAGTTTGGTTTAATTAATGTTTATATTTGTTACTATATTTTTCTGAGCTTTTTCAGAAACCAGTAATATCTGTACAATCTCAGGCAGAGATGTTGTCACCTCCTAAGACCTGATTTTCTCTAGGTATTATAAAAGCCCTGTGGTTCCCCTGAAAAATGGACAGATATGATGGTTTATGATGCCAAAAATGTGGCCCTTAAAGTGTGTTAGATTTATAGTATTAGTCTGAGTAACTAGCAGAGCAGGCTTCAGCTATAAAAATGCCAGGGAGAATCCCAAGACTGAATTGCAGTTCAGTTTTGTCCCCTTCAAGGGGACACAAGCAACCCCTCCTTATTCAGACAGATGGGAACATGGAGGCTAATGGATAGGTATAAGATATTTATGTGGTTACAAGCAGTATATTGCATCCCTGCGCACTACTTTCTGCACTGTCCTCTCTCCCCTATCCCTGCATGTTAAAGCAAGTGGATGGAGAAAGGGAGTGAGCAGACAGATTTTACTGGGAAGTTGTTGTAAATTGCTGCTGAGACAGGTCATACCACAAATCACACTGTTCCCTTCACCTGAACAAGAAGGATGTGGGGGAGGAATTGTACTTTAGAAAGGATGTCCCTGAGTCATTCTGTCTCCCACGCTGCTCCTGTGGTGCAACTTGCAGGGTGCTCCCGTTTTTTCTGTTATGCCTAAAAGATGTCTATAGCCCCCAGCAAAAAGGAGACCCAAACCAGAAATTACATGTCACACTTTGCTACAAAACCATGCCCTTGGTTACAGCTGTGTAACTTGCTTTCAGTTTAACAGTATAGGTGTATTGCTGACAGAAATTTTCAGCAGAGATAAACTAACTTCAGGTATAAAATTTCCTCTGTCCTGTAGAGTACATTCTAGTAGTTCTGAGGTTCTCAATTCATGCAGAAAGACATACCAAACAGACTGAACAGAATTTGGATTCTATGTTTTAACAAAACTGCCTTTAGAATACTTATCTGTAAATACATAGTATTGCAGACACATATATTCAAATAATTGTCCATTCTGTTTCTTTATTTATAATTATGGACAACCATAATTTATTTGGTGCTTGAACATGAACTGTATTCCTCTGTGATACAAAGTATATTTTTCTCAGAGAGTAGTAAAACTGAAGAGGCATAATCAAAACAGTGGTGGCCTGTTTCCATTTAAATTCTTCTTTCTACCTTTATTTCCCCTTTTTCTTTACCAGATATGAATACATCCTTAAAAACATTGTCCTCCCATGTTTCCTTTCACTCACAGGGCTCTCTACCCTCTCTACCCGTCAATTCCCTACTCCTGTGAAGAACAATGTTCCTTTAATATCTTCCAGAACTGAATCGTGGAGTACATAGTCACCACCAGCCTTCCCACTGTCACTACACTTTTGGTACTGTTCTACTGTGGTATTACAATGCTCCAAAACTTGCATTCGTTTCTTTATGCATTTTGTGGACCTTCGCTTAAATCCAGTGTTACCTGTGTCTCTTAAATATCTCCAACATTGTGGGGATGCCTCCAAGGAAACAGAAAGCACTAACATTGAAATGTTTCAGTCTACCACTCTAGCTTAATAAAAGTGTATGACAACACTCTAACCGTACATTGCATAACATAATCAGAAATGTCTTAAAGCAATATGCTGTACTACTTTTCTTATCTTTGGAAGTTTGGCCTAAGTAAAAAGAATGGTACTGATTATTATTGCTAAACTGGGAGTGAGAACAGTGGTCAGATAAGAGCAAGAGCACTTTGGATTTTTCTGAGCCCGTAGAGCTACCAGAAGGAGAAGCCTGATGAAGTGAGCGGTTTTCCACTGAGTATGGCTAGGATTCAGCTGTTTCCTTCCATCCATATCACATCTTTACCTTAACATGAAGAACCTGTTGAACTACAGTGCTGAATGTTCAAGATTACACTTTTTGTTAGATGCAAACAAGTTTCCTGTGTTGTCTGTACTCACTGTGGTCAGAAAGTTTGGAAAAAAATGATCCATATCAAAAATAACATATTGGATGATGGTGCAGGAAGGTTGATCTTTGAAATCTGGTATAATATTCATTGATGACAAATTGTATTGCTTTTACATGAGATCTCACTAATTTATAAATCTGCTGTACAGTTCCACTTAAATTGATGCAGCTATGCTGATGTAAGCCAGATGAGAATTTGGAGTTGAATCTGCTCAGCTTGTGCTTTTGAAATTAATGAGGATGAGAGTAAAATTTCAGTGCTAAAATGCATGGCAATTGCCAGGTATTACCGAGAGTTATCTAGTCTGGTTGTCCCTGGCTGCCGTGGGGTAAAAAGGATGCCAAAATGCAGAAAATCTAATGGTTGTGAAAGTTCAAATGGTTTTCTTTTTCTTCAAAGCATTTTTAATGTGTTTAAGTGGTTTATTATTCATATGTATTTCTCTGGAGAGATGAAGGATAAGGATGGTTTTACTCAGTCTTTTCTATAAAGTCTTTTGTTCTGCTGATTTCGCTGCTATCCTAGAGTATTCCCACACTTGATTTCTAGTTACTGTTTTTCCAACCAAAATGAAGCAGACAATAACTCTTTTTGTTAATTACTTATTAAAAAATAAGAAAATACCGAGCAAATTGACACTCAATATATGATGTATAGCATATCTTTTTCATAGCAAAGGATCTTTTGAACTGTAGAAAAAGCATAATTCAGTATGTTGAAGCTATGGGTATAGACACGATTCACTTCTAGTTCATTGAGTTCCTGGGCATCAGCAGAGCTGAGGCAACTGACTGTATGTGTGATATGGGCCAGCAGAAAAGTTTTGAATATATTAGCATATAGGTGATTCCATCTCTTTTCTTACTGATCTTCTATGGCCTTTTGTTCTGTACTGAATTTACATTGATGCATGGTAGTTCGTGTCTCTGAACTGAAGATCTTTACATGAATATTAAAAAACTGACACTAGTATAGTTTTCTGTATTTATTTTGGCATTCAGTCTATTCAATGACCAATTTGGGAAATACAACTCTTTTAAAAAATGTTATTCATCTGTTAAAATATACTCCAAACCAACTACATTATTCTTTTAATGAAGCATGAGAATCTAATGACCTTTGACAGTAAAAATACCATGGCTTATGCGATGATACTGTAAAGGTCTTCTAAATTTTATTACTAAATGATATTAGGTGGTAGAGGATTTTTTCCCATGATTAGTATCTTGCCTTGCCCATGTGGTAATATTTTTATTTCTCATTGAGGAACAGTCCTGGAACAAGGAAGATTTTCTTGTGTATATATTTTAAATCCTATCGTGATTTTAAAATTTTCTCACATAGGTATATTTTAGTTTTTTGCCAGTCATGGCTTGTGGCAGTGAATTGAAAAGGTTAATTATGGCTTGCGTGGAAAACTATTCCTTTTTCTTCCCTTTTTCTTTTTTTTTTTTTTTTTTACTGGTTTAATGTACTGTCCCCTTTGTATAGGAATGAAAGAGGGTTTTTTAGAATTTTAGAAATTTTTTTATGTATATAAGTGATTATATTATCTCTTATTGAAGACATATTACTTTTCTGATCTCCTTGCTCTGAACTACCTCTGTCCATTTATTTAGATGACTGATAGGAACTGAATTCAAAATTTTAAGTTATATTTAGGATTGGGAATAGGGCCTGAGACAACTAGCTTTGCTTTTGTTATTTAGACTGCAGCAAGATTTATGAGCGATTCAACTTATTGTTTCCTTTTGTTAACACTGATTTTAAAATAACAGTTTCTTACCCAGTTGTCCAAGTCAACATTAAGTCCCAATTATTTCTGCACAAACTTAAATCATGTTGTCACATCAAATTTTGTCACTTCATGCTTCAGTCCCTTTTCTGGACCCAATGTTTTCTTTTTTGGACCTTTACTTGTGGTAAGAAACAATTAAAATAATTCAGTTTTGTACTATGGGCTTCTGATGAATGTTGACTTTTAAACTCTAAAAAAACAATCGTAACATTAATTGAGAAGGATTACAATTATATTATAAGAGTGGAATTTTTAGTATAAAACTACTGAAAAAAGATTTGAAAAGGGGCTAGTTACAGGAAAAGTATTCCTGATATGGAGATCTCTTAGGCTATGGAACAATAGTTTAAGAGAAGTGTTGAAAATTGCAGGTCTGGTGAGAGTTAGGACTCGACTAAACAAAACAGCAAGAAACCTGAAACTGGAAGCTTTCAGGAATAACAAAGAAATTGTCTTAATAAGGTCTTTTTTATATTTAATTTTTTTCATTGTATTTGAAATCATAAATAATGCAGTGTGTGTCTGTGAATTACCTGTTTCATGAGGGATGCCGTGTCAGAACAGATAAGATCATAAATGTTGGGATGACTTGCTGCCCATTCTGTGATACAAATTTATGGGTAAGGAAAGCAACCTCTTTTTCAGTGAGGGCTGTAGCAGCAAATCACCTTAGTCTTGACACATGAAACCCATTTAGTCAAGCTCAAGAATATGTTTACGTTTCGTATGAATGCATGTAAAAGCCTTCTTATTTAATTAATTATTATTTTGTTACTGTTAGTCCCAGGTGGAGTGGGAATCCCTGGGTAATAGGCCTTCTGTAAATCATATTAAAAGATAACCTATGTTCTAAAAAAATTGATATTTGAATATGAAATATTGCCAAAGACAGTCTTATAATCCAGAGTTTGTACATGGAGGAGCTTTTGATTGGTGGGAAGAGAGAGGCACTTCCAGAGGAGGATCATGAAAATTATATAGCTACCACTGTTAGGGTAGAAAAGTCGGTCTCTTCATGCTGTCTGTGTAGTGGGAACATGGGGTTTATTGCCTGTTTCTCAGGCATTACATTTAGGGTGACTGCAGTTAAGGTGAGAAATCATTGTCTTCTGTGTCTTGCTAAACAGATTGGAGATTCAAACTTTTCTGGTTACTGCTGAGTGACGTAAGTCATGCGATACTGTTTTCTCTGTAATAATAAGATTTCTGATGTGAATGCCTGCAGAAAGTAAATATGTAATCCATTTCCTCTGCCATTTGCTTAACAACTTAAAAATTGCTTTCTAGACTGCTTATCCTACTAAAATACAATTATACTAATTTACCTGAAAATGGATAAAAACAGATCCAAAGTAAATACATGTGATTAAGAATTTCTTTATGTGTTTATGATTATCTTTGTTTCAGCATTCATAGAGTAACTTACGATAGCTACATATGAACTAACATTGCTACTATGGGTTCCAAATCTTCTATTTAGTTGCTATCAAAATAAAATTGTATCCATTTTATATTGGTGCATCAGACCACCATTACTAAACATGTTGTTCTGTGAACTCCTCTCTTAGTCACAAACAGCTATTTCCATGGATAAATCTGAATGGAAAATTGAGTCAACTGACTAGTGCCATAATTGTCATCCAAGAAGCAGGAAAATAGCAGATAAGAATAGTCATAAAAGTTGATATACTTTGGCTGAACTCATTTGACCACATAAGCCTGAATACTTGGTACACAAAAATCTGCTTTCTGTAATACCCTAGAACCAAACACAGGTAACAAATACAGACCTGTTTCTTCTTTCACTCTGCTTTTTTTTTTTTCCATCTAAATTTAAACTGTCATCTTTAATAGATTTATTTGTATCAGTATAAGTGAAAGGCAAATTAGGTCCTTTAAATGCATTCCTTGTTGGTTTTTTCCCTCTACTGCAAGTGTAGAAGAGAACTTGTATTATTGTGCTTTGCTACTGATTTTATCTCTATGTTGAAGAGTCCTTTCTGTACTAATTTGGCATTCTTTCTCTACATTTTATTTAAATTGCCACATAGACTTGTTAAATAATTCTAGTCTGTTTGGGTTTTGTTGTTCTTTGCTTTTTCGTTCCATGGTGATTGATTGCCATCTGGGGGCTAACATGAGCCCACCATGCTGATTTCACTTATTCTACCCATTAACTGCTATTGTCTCCAGGGTCAGAGACAAATGTATGAATCCACTTTATCTCTCAGCTTACAGAACATTTCATACAGTGAGCCTTGTATTACGAAACGGCTACATCAGCCTCTAATTACTCAGCTCTACCCTGCGTTGAATGCTGGTGCACCTTGAGAAACAGCATGCAAAAGTACATTTGTTTAAGTCCTCAGATGGTTAACATTGTGCATAACCTCCTCACAAATTACAGCCTCAGCTGCAGCACATCCATTAGTCTGGAAGAATGAAGATTCCCAAGCGGCCCTGGTGCCTTTCCCAATTCCCTTGTGACCCACCAATCCTCTCAGTGCTTTCTCTGCATGTAGGGAGTGTTCAGAGCTAATCAGGTCAATGATCATCTCACGGCTCAGGGGACATGACAGGAGCCTATCACAGCAGTTACACGATCTTCCAGACCTGAGCACGCTTGCTGAGAATCTCATGTTAAGAAACATTGCTTTGGTGCCTCTTCTCTCACTCCCTAGGAGCCTCTGAGGATTTCAGCTTATCTTTCTCTCTCTCTCCTTTAGACAGTGAAGAGTTCAACATCAACAAAAAAAGACAGAGCAGTATGCAGCTACCCGGAGGGTGTTGATTGAAACTTAGATTACCCCCAAATCACTGTTGATTTGACTGATGCTCCAGCTTTACCAGAGAAAAGATTTCAATTAAGGTAAGTGCTGCTTTATCTGGCTGACTGCATCATGCCGAATTTCTGCATTGAAAGTTCAAACTGAGTAAACTGACAGCCTGCACTGCAGCAAGGGAGCCGGTGCCGTGTCAGGAGAGGGCTGGGGGCAGTGGCAAGTGTCCCAGCCTGGAACTCCTCTCTGGAGGAATTCAGGTTTTAAGCAGCTTCTCATGAATGGCTGCAGTTATTTCCGATTTGGTGGTTCTCTGAAGCTTGAAAAAAAGATGTTAGAAACGTGCAGGGGTGTGAGAAGGGAGGAGGAACGGCAAGTGCACTTTCCCCCTTTGTGCTTAGTACATTTGTTTGGGGAAACACAACAGCAGGAAAGCAGAAGTACATTATGGTAAAACTTCATTCTGAATAAGGTACGTCGTTCCTTCACAAGCAGAAACTCGTAGATGTAAGGCTTCAAAGTCCCATGGCATTTAAACGAGACAGAAAGGGATTTTTGAAATGTGAGTCAAGAACATGCATGCAGCTTTCCAGGTTACTGTCAGACTGAGGGCTGTGACTGGTGTGTGTAGTGTTATACTCGGAGGCTGGTGGGGTTTGCATAGCTACTTTTGCAGGATTAGCAGTTCTGTGGGGGGATAAGGGTGAGTGGGGGTGCTGGTTCAATACGAGTGGCCAGAAAATTAAACGGGGGGAGGGAGTAGTGTTTGAAGAGGGGGAGGATGTATTTTTTATGGGGTGATAGAAAATATGGCATATCAAAAGAAATGGACTGGTGATTGAAGATCTTTATCTGGAAAAGAAAAAACACAGAGTATATGAGGGAGGCTGTCTTGAAAGATTAAACGATTAATAAGAAAAAGTCAGAGATGCTTATGCAGCCTGGAGTTAGTTAGATGACCTAGTGTACCTACGGCATATTCATCCTAAAATGTCTAAAGTGAACTGAATTTGATAGTCTCGTTCAAGTCCACAATTAATAGCTATGCTGTCAGGGGATATAATTAAGGAGCTAGTAAACAGCCCAAACTTTTTAATACTTTAAGGGACCAAATTAAGATCTGTTCTATTAAACATGTCCATGACCTTTATGTTGACCACAAAATTAACACACTGTGTTTAAAAATCCGTCATAATAGGGAGAAAAGATCAATGGAAAGTTAATTGATTTCAAATCTTGCTGTCTTAAACAGATGTATAACTCCTAGGTAGTTTATAAAAGTGTGAATTAATTGCACTGCTTTTTTCAGCCAATACTGTTTACTGCCATTAAATATCTGTATCATTGGTTATCATCCAGTGTTGGTAATACAATTCATAGCACTATATCTTGCATTATAAGCTCAGGTACTCAATATGGCGATATATTTTTTCATCCAAAAATACCTCCCAAGCCCCTGCCCCACTCCACTCTTCCCCTTCACCCCCACCAAAAAAAAAAAAAAAAAAAGCACAATTCAAGGACATGCAGGTTTGTTATTTATTCCATTAGCTTTTTCAGTGAGGAATACCAAGTTCTCTTTCTCACATAAACATAAGCATATGGGAAAATGACCTGAGGTCTTGGTGGAATATACTAAGAATACTGACAGTTCTAACTGTCTATCAGTGTGCTCTCCTTCTTAAAAATGATTTCTGAAAGTAATGTTTTTTATAACGGTGACTCAATATGTCCACTGTTTTTTTGGAAAGGAAGTTGGTTTTGGAAGTAGTTACAAGCACTGATCCTCATTTTGGTGTAGCATATGACTCACTTCTTTTTTCATGTTACGTTAATATGACATTTACTAAGTTTTGTGCTTCTTCCACCCAGAGATGCAAGTCTTGACCAGGGTAGAAATATTTCAATGCACAAATCAGCTTCCATTATACCTGCCTTCACTTTTTTTCTGTCGTGACTAATCAATGCTTTCTTAGCATAATTAGTATTCATTAATATACATCAGAGCATTCATTAAAAAAATCGAAGGACAATAATTTAGTGTGCTGCATGGAAAAATTTCTAGTGTAAACAATTCCTATGCAGTCACCGACATCCAGGTTACATACAAATAGCAGGAACTTCTGTTCCAGTCTTTCACAAGGACTGACTACAAACATTGTTTGACATGATGGCTC
This sequence comes from Nipponia nippon, assembly GCF_047370975.1. Taxonomy (NCBI): domain Eukaryota; kingdom Metazoa; phylum Chordata; class Aves; order Pelecaniformes; family Threskiornithidae; genus Nipponia; species Nipponia nippon. Next base: position 85,255,108 of record NW_028262290.1, on the reverse strand, counting down.
TGTTCCCCTTTTGTCTCACAAAGCTGTTGCTGTAAGTAAGAAATAAATAAATCACACTTTCATGGCAGTGTGTCTGTGGGTCTCTAAACAAGTCTTACAGATGCACTCTACATCTCTATTATTATTTTACAATATCAGATGTTTTATCTGCTTCTAAGTGAAGAGCACTTACTTTCCGGTATGCTAGCCTCAGAGGCTGTATGAGATGACAGTTCACCAAACACGGGGAAATGCTGGTTTTCCTCATGTTTTAATAAAAATAGACAATAATGCTATAATTATTTTCTGATCTTTTCCATTGTTGGGTTGTGGGCTTGTTCATATGTAGTGACGGTCCAAAAGTGACCTTATCAATATGGGAAATATCATTCCTCATTAAACAAATAATTTGGGGTATATGATTCACTGAAGCTTTTCAGACTTGGTAAACATAGGAACACATGTTACACAGGAAGGCAGTGGAAGACATGTCAGTATAGCCTAGTTCCCTCTCTTGGACCTTTCTTTTTTACTCTAAGGCTATATCAAATAATATTAAGTATCTAGCTGTATGCAGAGTTCAGCTTTATTTCAGATATTTAAAGCTCTTTGAATGAGGCCAAAGTTAATTTTTTTTGCCTTAAGCTACGTCTCCTTATTACTGACAGAATAGTACAATTGCTATCTGGCCTGAGTCCATTGAAAATTAGCATTTGATGCTAATGCTTTAATGTTTTAGGAGCATTTTAAGGAAATGTATTAAATTGAGGTTTGGAAAGGGGTAAAACAAAGGAGGATCTCCGAAAGCTGACATAAAACCAACCATAGAGCAGCAAGGAACAGTCCTGCTAAAACAGTGACAGTGATATATGAAAAAGAAAACAACTGTTAAGGATTATAGTTAATAATCCAGATAATGTAGGGTAAAGAGTTATATTATGTCATTTCAAGAGGCTAGGGTGAGAGTGAGATAGGATACGCTTCAGGGGTTAATGAGTTTCCCCAGTTTCCTTTCTCAAAGATATATGGGAATTTGCTTTACCAGAAAGGGAGGCTTTTCAAGCCCTGTGTTATTAACATGCGTTGGAGACCTAACATCAGCTTTCCTAGCGAGACCATTGTGTTCCACCAGACTCTTGTTATCCCTGCTCCTTCTGTTATTTTCGTAGTCTTGTTTCCTGGGCGCTAATTCTTGCACCTCTGGGTAGCACCTTCCTCTTCATACAGCTTCTTTTTTTTCCAAATGATTTGTGTTTCCTTTCATTCTGTTTCTCTTAGCATTCTCCCTCTTTCTTTCCTTTCCTTTTCTTCATCTGCCATGATTTAATGCTTCATCACTTTCACATCCATTCCCTTCCTTCCTATGATGCTGCAAGGACATCGCTTTTCTCACTTGGTCCACCTGTGTAATTTTTTGTTTTTAACTGAAACAGAAAACCCCTCTGAAAACACTCCAGTACTCACATGAATAGGATATATGTGCTCCAACACTCTACCATCTCTTTATCCCCTTTTCCTGTATTTTTAATTGGTTTAGGTTGTACGCTCTTTGTGACAGAAGCTGTATCTCAGTGTACAGTAAGTAGCTACCACAGTAAGAGGCAGTTCTGTTTCCAGCTTTGAAGTCTATGTGGGTGTCTACGCTGCAGAAATTGCATGCTCTTAACTGGTTCATGGAAACAAAGCTCTGCAAGGTTTAACTCAGATACCTCAGGATGTCATTGTTCTTGCAAAAGCATACCTTACAGTTAAAAAGAAACATATACTGCAGTGTGTATATTTATATATATGCTTGCTGATATGTAAGTTCTCAGCATATTTTCAGGGGTTGTTATTTTCAAGTTACTGTGAAAGTTGCACCTTCTGAATGACTTCTCAGACTCATAATTAGCTGATTTAGAGGCAAATGTAGTGTTTGCTACTACTTTTTCCTGGCTTCTGTTTTTATTGCTCATTGTCATAAATGCACCATATTAAAAAATGAGTTTCAAACCTTATTTTCATTTGTATTAATAGAAACTTTCACTAAGGTCCACTTGTTTTGAAGAGATGTAACTCATTGAAGACATTGAGTTTGGCATGTGTCACTGGATGAATATTTGTTGAGGCAGTAATTTTGTAGCAAAACTTTGAAGCTTCAGTGGTGTTTTCAGAGGAAGAAAGCTTCAGTCTGCTTTCTTGTTGAACCTTCATGCCTGGTAGTTTGAGGGGGAAAAAAGTCTTTCACATAGGTAATTTCTATATTAAAGCAAAATGCAAGCCTATATCACCATGCTTATTACCGGACTTGGTATTTAGCAGAAGTCAAAGACATATGTTTTACAACACTAATTTTGCAATGGATCATTTAAAGAGGCTTCTTTTTCTCCCAGCCAGATGGGAGCTAAGATATTGCATTGTGAGACTTGGTCAGATTACTTTAGGAGCATCTGTGGTTCAGTTTCTGTCAAATGTATCACTTCAGTTTTGAGGGTGAAGAGAGTCTTCCTGTAAAGATCAGACTCGTTGATGTACACCAGACAGTTCTGGGGATGGAGGGGCATCTTTCTTGTGCAGATGTCTCAGCTGTCAATATTTTTTAAGGCAATGACTGCATTGGCTGACATATGTATGATGTAAGCTATGTTTACTGCCCTGTGTCCCAGCAGAGTGTGATTTGGGGTCTGTGAGTGCTGAAGTCCATCTCTGAGCTATTGCGCTGAATGGCCCAGACCTGTAATCACAGCTCAGACTGGAAACCTTTATGGAGACATTCATAAGAAAGGTATAGGTCTGAGATTCAAAATAAGAAAGTATCAAAGCATCTAACTCACAATAAAGTGTTGTCTCCCACTTAAGTTTAAAAGTTGTATGTTTAGGTACCAGAATTATGTTGTCCTTCAACTTCCAGAGTACAGTATATTCAGAACAGTCTCTAAAGCAGATGATAAATACTCAGTTAAACAACTTGGATGAGGAATTTTTGTTTCCAAATTTAGATCAGATTTATTATTGTTTTCATGCATGCATTTACTCACTGACCGCATTAATACTATGTCCAGCACACCAAATATATTTACATAATACAGTTGTGACTGACTTGGTTAGAAAAACATTTGAAATTCTTTTTTTTTCCAGTGAAGGTAAATAGGATGCAAACCCACTCCTTTTCCAGAAAACAGATGAGACTTTTGACCTTTCTTGATCAACAGTCTGGTCCAGCACTCATCCCAAAATCCAGCTTTTTGACCTAGGTCATTTAGAGTCTATAAGCACTAGGTAGGTTCTTGGCTGCTCTTCTGTGAAGGCTGCCAGCAAGTGCTAAATGTAATTGTAAATGCAGACACATATTTGCTAAACAGTTGTCTGTGTCCATTTATTAATGTCACAAAGGTTTCTGTTTATTTATGCAGTTCAACCACTACCCACAGGGCTTGGTTCAAACCGGTGAGCTAGGTTCTGAATTCTCTTACCACTCCTTTATGTTCTTCAGTCCCCTTAGACCCTTTATATATATCTACATATATATATGTTTCTGTATATGGAGTTTAGATGGCAGTTTAAGCAATTCTCCTAGAAGCCTATATGAAGATCACAAAGTACATTTATTAAGAATAACCTTCTTGGCATTCTGTCCTCAGGCATACTGACTCTGTGGGTGCATGTTAGACACTTTCATATATCTGTTTTATATTTAGTTCCATATATAATCTAAAATGGAAAAAAAAAAAAAAAAAAAGGCTCCATCCCATGGTTCATTTTTCCTATTTAAGAAAATACAGCAAATAAAAACAGTATTGTTAAATGGAACAAATATACCAGATAGTACAATTTAATGACAGATTTCTAAGAATACTTGTAGCATGAAGCTAAAAACTAGTATTTCTTTACCAGGTTTCCATTGTCTCGAACAGTCTGAACAGACTTTTACTCAATACTTTTGCTAGAGATTTGATGATGAAGCCATTCTGCTGAATCTGAATTCACTCAAATTTAGTTGCAACAAGCTTTCTCTAAAAACTCTTCAAGTTCAAGTAATATTTCAGTCATTAAAGTGGAGTATTAATTATACAACAAAATGAAAAGCTATTTCATTTCCATTTAGGAAACTTGTATCTTTGCTTGTTAACAGTCATTTCATTTATCCCTAAAATATTAATAATAATCTTGGTACTTGTTTACCATAATTTTAAATATTTAACTATATCTCTTGAAAATGGTAAATGGAATATAAATTCATTGCATTCCCTGTCACAAGTAACACTTCTTATTCCTTTTCTGGGTAAAATAGTAATAATTTAGAGCTGGGACTAAACCTATCTAGTGTAGATCTACCTCGCTGTAACTCTAAACAAATCATAGAATCATAGAATCGTCAAGGTTGGAAAAGACTCTTAAGATCATCAAGTCCAACCGTCAGCCTATCACTGCCAAGTTCATCTATACCGTGTCTTCAAGCACCGTATCTATCCATTCTTTAAATACCTCCAGGGATGGAGACTCAACCATTTCCCTGGGCAGTCTGTTCCAATGCCTGACTACCCTTTCAGTGAAGAAGTTTTTCCTAATATCCAATCTAAAGCTCCCCAGTGCAACTTGAGGCCGTTTCCTCTCATCCTATCACTTGTTACTAGGGAGAAGAGACCGACCCCCACCTCGCTACAACCTCCTTTCAGGTAGTTGTAGAGAGCAATAAGGTGTCCCCTCAGCCTCCTCTTCTCCAGGCTAAACAACCCCAGTTCCCTCAGCCACTCCTCGTAAGACATGTTCTCTAGACCTTTCACCAGTTTCGTTGCTCTTCTTTGGACATGCTCCAGCACCTCGATGTCCTTCTTGTAGTGAGGGGCCCAAAACTGAACACAGTACTCGAGGTGCGGCCTCACCAGTGCCAAGTACAAAGGGACAATCACTTCCCTCGTCCTGCTAACCACACTATTCCCAATACAAACCAGGGTGCTATGGGCCTTTTTGGCCACCTGAGCACACTGCTGGCTCATGTTCAGGTGGCTGTCAACCAACACCCCCAGGTCCTTTTCCACCAGACAGCTCTCCAGCCACTCCTCCCCCAGCCTGTAGCATTGCATGGGGTTGTTGTGACCAAAGTGCAGGACCCGGCGCTTAGCCTTGTTGAATCTCATGCAGTTGGCCCCGGCCCATTGGTCCAGCCTGTCCAGGTCCCTCTGCAGGGCCTTCCTATCCTCCAGCAGATCGACACTGCCACCCAACTTGGTGTCATCAGCAAACTTACTGAGGGTGCACTCGATCCCCTCATCCAGATCATCAGTGAAGATATTGAACAGGACTGGCCCCAACACTGAGCCCTGGGGAACACCACTCGTGACCGGCCGCCAACTGGATTTAACTCCATTCACCACCACTCTCTGGGCTCGGCCGTCCAGCCAGTTTTTTACCCAGCGTAGAGTGCACCCATCCAAGCTGTGTGCAGCCAGCTTCTCCAGGAGAATGCTGTGGGAGACTGTGTCAAAGGTCTTACTAAAGTCCAAGTAGACAACATCCACAGCCTTCCCCTCATCCACTAAGTGGGTCACCTTATCATAGAAGGAGACCAGGTTAGTGAAACAGGATCTCCCTTTCATAAACCCATGCTGGCTGGGCCTGACCCCTCGATTGTCCCGCACTTGCTGCATAATGGCACTCAAGATGACCTGCTCCATGACCTTCCTTGGCACCGAGGTCAGTCTGACAGGCCTGTAGTTCCCGGGATCCTCCTTCCGACCCTTCTTGTAGATGGGTGTCACATTTGCTAGCTTCCAGTCATCTGGGACCTCCCCGGTTGACCAGGACTGCTGATAAATAATGGAGAGTGGCCTGGCCAGCTCCTCTGCCAGCTCCCTCAGTATCCTCGGGTGGATCCCATCTGGGCCCATGGACTTGTGGGCTGTCAGGTGGAGGAGCAGGTCAGTGACTGCCACCTCTTCGACAACTGGGACTTCACTCTGCATCCTATCTCCATCTCCCAGCTCAGGGGCCTGAAAAACCCGAGGATGACTAGCTTGACTATTAAAGACTGAGGCAAAGAAGGCATATAAGTACCTCAGCCTTCTCCTCATCCTTCGTGGCCAGGTTACCTTCTGTATCCACCAAAGGAGGGAGATTCTCCCTGGCCCTCCTTTTGTCACTAACATATTTATAAAAACTTTTTTTGTTGTCTTTAAAGGCGGTGGCCAGTTTAAGTTCCAGCTGCGCCTTCGCCTTTCTGATCTTCTGCCTGCATATCCTCACAACATCCTTGTAATCCCCCTGAGTCGCCTGCCCCTTCTTCCAAAGGCAGTAGGCTGTCTTTTTTTTCCTGAGTTCTAGCCAAAACTCTCCGTCCAGCCATGCCGGTCTTCTCCCCCGCCTGCTCGACTTGCGGCACATGGGGACAGCCTGCTCCTGCGCCTTTAAGATTTCCTCCTTGAATAACGTCCAGCCTTCCTGGACTCCTTTGCCCTTCAGGACTACCTCCCAAGGGACTCTGTTAACCAGACTCCTGAAGAGCCCAAAGTCCGCCCTTCTAAAGTTTAGGGTAGCGGTCTTGCTGACCCCCTTCCTCTACCTCTCCTAGAATTGAAAACTCTATCATTTCATGGTCGCTGAGCCCAAGACAGCCTCCAACCACCACATCGCCCACCAGGTCTTCTCTGTTCGTAAACAGCAGGTCCAGCAGGGCACCTCCCCTGGTTGGCTTGCTTACCAGCTGCATCAGGAAGTTATCTCCCACACACTCCAGGAACCTCCTAGACTGCTTCCTCTCTGCTGTGTTGTATTTCCAGCAGACATCTGGCAAGTTGAAGTCCCTCACGTGAACAACGGCTAGGGATTGTGAGACTAACTAAATGTTACAGACGTCCTGATTTACACTGGTAGAAGATAAAGAAGAAAAAAAAAGCCTCATGCCTTTCAATAAAGATCCCCTCTTTTCTGTCACTATGTGACGAGCAATCCTCTCAGGATACAACTGTGTTTCATATTCTCATCTTTAAATATTTTTTTTTAATCTGACCTCCTAGACAGTGGGACTCAGGTTTTCTATAAAACAGATTTTTTGGTAATTTGGCCCTTCTACCTCTAAACTACTACTTGAAGGAGCACATATGTCAAAACAAATAAAGAGATAAAATGTGACATACCTGGCTCCTGCTTGAAAGGGTGCATATGTCAGAATAAATACAGAGATTATGAAGTGATGTTGAGAAGCTAAGTACTGATAAGTAAAACACTCAAATGAACTTGCTAATTAAAATGCTTTTTGAAGAGTATCACTTCTCTCTGATGGTTTTGTGATTCAATGCAAAGACTTCTATCCCATTTTTTGGTCCTCACTGCATATAAATCAATTGAAATTTTCAGGCACCATCACTTTCTTTTGCATTTGTCCTCATGCCTCCTCATCTCCTTCCCTTCCCTCTCCTCTTTTATTATTATTTAGAATGGAAATGTCCTTTGTCTTGTGCACAGAACATGTAAGCAACTAAATTCAGGTCCATCAATGGACTTCAATCCCACTCTGAATCACCCATCAGATGTAGCACATAGCAATTACCTGTCACTCTTGCTCACCCTGAGAGCCAAAATGCATCAGTCAAGGACATATTTGAGTTCCATCACCCAAGAACATGAGTAATCCTAGGCTGAGTGTAGAGGAGATACTATGTATGGCAGAATGGAGCAAGCATCTGGACATTTTTAATAGGTAAAGTTAAAAAAAAAATCCTGTAGAAGTATTTTTCTCTAAGCTTGTTATTTAAACTGGGTGGGTTTGTTTATTTGATTAGAATTTTTTTGACTCTGCATGGAACTCCCTGGGACATTATCTTCCAATAAACAACAGGCATTTTTTGCAGATGTTTTCTAAAGGTCACTCTTTTCTAATCAACTCACTTTTTCTGTAATAACTGTATGATATTTTTTCCCTATTTGCGATCAATGAGCATGAATATTTTAAATAGAAAACTCACACATTTAACTATCTTTCTAAATGTTGCTGTTACAGTTCTGTGAAGGGGTTGGAAGGGGGATGCTGAACATCCAGAATTACAATTCATTTTTTATTGTCTGGTGTCTATACAGCCCTCTCTGTGATTACATGCCTAGGGATGCTAGTACAGGTAAAAATGGCAGGATGCTATGTTTTAATTTTTTCTTGAATGGAATTTCTCACAACTATTTCTAAATATATGCATGTCTTGTGCCTAGTCTAGGTAAGGACTGGGTTCATGTTGTTCAAATACGTAGTGATAGATGATGATTTTAACTAAGAGCTCAGATTTAATAAATCTAACTTGATATAATCTTACTTATTTGATAAAGAACAGGTGGAACTGGCTACCTCAGTTGTTTCTGTCAGTGCAGGCAAAACACAAACTGATCTAGCTAAAAAATTTTGAATGTAACATTTAGATGCATCAGGCATTTCTCTTTCTACCAGCTGTTCTTTAGGTTTTCTTTGGACTGATACCATGGTAGAGAAATAGTTTATTATCATTTCAAAGTATACTTTAGCAGATATGATTCTTTGACTCTCTGACTTCATATCTGTATGTCTAGTGCAAAAATGGTTCATTAAGGAAACAGAACTAGAGGTCTTGTCCCATCTAAAACTATGAATCATGCAGGTGCTGAAGGTTGCATCTATTGGTGTTATACGGTTTTCCTGCCCTTCTTGTTTTCAGATTTCACTTTTGAAGAATAATGGTCTGATATTGCTGGTGTCCATAGTTAAACTAGCCCTTTTAGGAGTCCTTCTTCTAAATTTTCAGATAGGATGTTTTTCCCCTCCCCAGTAAAAGTAGACAATAGTATTTGTATTGGAAAATATTTCCTTCATACCCCTTTAGCAATAATGTCCCCAAATAGAAATTGCACTTCTTGCAAAGAAACAAACTTGGGTCAGATGGGTCTAGGCTTCATGGGATATATAGGTATATTTTAAAAGTGCAATTCATGAGGCATAAATGTGATGTTTTAAATAGCTTGTCAGGAAAAAGAAATTATTTTTAATGCAGATCTACCAAATATAATGTTCTTTAGTAACATCAGTACCCCTGAAGACAAACATTTGAAAAGGCAGAGAGTGCCATAACACCAAGATAAATTTTGTGAGTAGGATATAAGGCAAAACATAATACAAGGAAACAGAGAAATATCTCCTGTCAAAAAAGAAAGTATTAGTAATCAAAATTATTGTTCTAGTTATGAGTTTCTTTGCAAGAAAGAGGCACTGGGCTTTTCCAATACTAAGTTTTTTTCCCTGTAATTACTTTTAAAACATTGTTAAATCTTTATTTTTATTCTGAAAATAATTAGAAATACAAATGAAAATATTAATACTTATTTTCTTTATTATGCAAAAATGTATAGCTCGGATACTGAAGCAAAACAGAGCCACTGGAAGGGCAACTAATTCTAAGTAATCATTTGAAGTATGACTTTATAATTCTTTATGAGAATATCATTACATGTATGTTGGAATTTGATATTCTAAAATTGTAAAAATTCTCAAGCCCTCTGTGAAACCAAATGTTATTTGATAACCATTGACAAGAGGCTTATAATCAGATAATCTTATTCATCCCTCTTTGAGACAATACACTATGTTTTATGGAAGGTATTGTGAAAACATCCATACTGCAGTAAAGCATTAACCTAGCTTTAATTTCATTAAAATAGATTTCATGTTTACCAACCACACAATGGAAAGAAGTTGTGGAGTCTGCTCAGTATATTGTCTCATAGTTAAAAAAACCTACAGCAACAGAAGTAACTGGCAAAATCTGTTTTACAGAAAGGGCAAAAAATAATTCAGATCAGTCAAACCTGAATGAAGAATCAGTTTAACCTTCTCTGACTTCAACAGGAGCTGGATCAGGGTATGGCTGTGAGGTACACTGGATATGACTGATAGAATCTAACTGAGCAGGTAGGTTTGATAAGCACTCATGAGAGCTTTGAAGTTTCACAGACTGTCTAAACAAAGTCAAAGTCTCACAGCTATTACATCTTGATTTCTACCATACTGTTATGTCTGGAGTTGAAGTGTCATTCAGTGGCCAGGATGTTGAGTAATCTACAAGTTCCTTCTTTGAGTGGTCATTAGGCCAAAAAAGTGCCATGTCCTGGCCAGTACAGCAGCTCTGACCATTTGAGACTGGGTGCGGATGTGATTACTTGTGTGATGCCATCAGCACTTGTTGAGCCTTTTTTCTCGGACAAATTGAAGTTTATCAGTACTGAAATAATTTTTGTTCTCTGCTGATATTCCTTTGCCATTTAATACCTAACTTGGTTTGTCTCCTTTTCCCCCCTTTTCCTTTCCAAGAGAAGCCACAGAGAGGCTTCTCTTCCCAACATTTGAAAAGTGCTCTATCTGCCCAACATAAAGGTCAAGAGAAACATAGAATCATAGAATACCAGGTTGGAAGGGACCTCAAGGATCATCTGGTCCAGCCTTTCTTGGCAAAAGCATGGCCTAGACAAGATGACCCAGCAACATTTTCCTTCTTTCATTTTGTCCCCACTTAGCAGACCAAGGGTAGCAGGCTAGTATAACTGATTTCTGGGAGTCATGTTTCCCAGCTTCTTATCATCGTGTTCCCTTTTCTGTGCCTAAGGAAGTAATGAGTCACTGTCTCGACAACACCTAATTCGAATTTTTACAAGAGATTGGCTTGTGATCACAAATTGCCCTAATGTCAGATATTAACCCCAGGGATTATAATAGCCATAAGCAGAAGCATTTGTAGTTTGAATTAAGGAATTGGTGAGGGCAGAGGGATTGAAGCTATATTTCTTCTTGAATATGGAAGCAGTGTATTTATTTTCACTAACAATGGCAGCCAGTAATTACAGCTTTTTCTCCTTCTCCTGCCTCAGGGGAACTGAACTGCTGCTATCTCAGGGGAGGCTGAGTTGCTGCTAGCTGCTGCCATTTAGCAGTTACCATTCTCCTTTGAACCTGCTTGTGAACCACTTCTCATTCCCTGTTCCTGTTTCTTTGCTTTCCCTGGTAAATATGTTTCTGAAATGCCCTTTCAACCAAGTTTAGATATCTGTGCAAATAATATGGTTTAAACACCTGGAGGAGACTAGCAAACATAAATCTTTAGTTCAAGAGAGTCTGTCTGCAACAAATTCCCCCTCCTCCCCATAATTGGATGCACTTATTACAATTGCAGATAGTATGTATTTAATTTTTTCCGTGTTTTTTTTTTCTAACACACAATTGAGATTACAGCTGTCTATTTCTTAAATATGTCATATGAAACAATATTTTTACCTTTAAGAGTGATCTCTTTAACTGAAAATACCAGGCTTCCTGCACTGTGCCAAGAACTGGGTAGATTATCTAGAATACCAAAGAAAAAAAGATTTAGCTTTTGCTTTCTATAAACAGAATATACATTTTCTAAATTATGCTTCTTATGAATATTCCTATGCAGCTATAATGTTTCTTCTCTATTGTTTTCAGTATCTCTAATGCCAAAGAATGAAAATTTAACTAGTTGTGATTTTAAGAGAGTTCCTATTATAGAATCATAGAATCATTAAGGTTGGAAAAGACCCTTAAGATCATCGAGTCCAACCGTTAACCTAGCACTGCCAAGTCCACCCCCAAACCATGTCCCTAAGCACCACATCTACATGCCATTTAAATACCTCCAGGGATGGAGACTCAGCCATTTCCCTAGGCAGCCTGTTCCAATGCTTGACTACCCTTTCAGTGAAGAAGTTTTGTGTGTATATATTAGGAAATGCATCTGAGAAAAAAAGTGGCATTTCTGTGAGCATACACATACATGAACAACTTAATTTTGCATATTACTGGCAGATAAATCTTGAGCATTGTTTAAAATTAGTTTAATACCCAAAGCATGAGATGTTTACATATTCATCCAGTCCTTACATACTTTGGATGATGAAAGCGATACACTCCTCATGCTTTGAAAGGACATTTCCTAATCAATCACATTCAATTTTTAATTGTTTATTTCCTACTATTTCTTCTCTTAATTATGTCCTCTCTAAAATCAGACTGTCTGCTATTCTTTGCAAGTACTACAGTTGCCATTTCCCCAGGACAGACTCCCCACTTAAAAGAGACTCTTCCTTTCCCCTCAGCTATATTCCTTTGCTTAACAGTTACTTCCCAGCACCCATCATTTTAAAACAGACACCAGGTCAAGGGAATAAAACAGGATGTGTCAGATCAGCTTATCTTAAAGTTCTTTTATATTACACTGGATCCACATATATTCATATACTGGTTTTAAAAATCTTTGTTCTTGTGTACAGTTTTTCTTCCTGTGTGGTTGTTGTAAAGGGATCCGCATAATGGGCAAATGGAATGAAAGGAAATATCAGTCCAATCATACGTATTAACTCTTTAAAATCAGAGTGAAACTGGCCCTTTAAAATGTCATTAATATTATCTGCAAAATGTTTTTATTCCACTGTTTAGAAGGCTGATGCATTTACAGGATCCAAGGAAATGCGAGAGCTATGCAGCATAGTCCAAAAGATAATGTAATGGTACAATACAAGGATTAATTGTGAAAGTAATCATGTTAGTTTTCTAATTATTCAAATCTTAATTACAACTGTGTTGGCCCAATTAGTTCAAAACACAAGGCTAATGTTAGGGTTGGGTGGATACTCAGCATCTGTGCATAAGTAAGAGGCATCTGTTGCCAAGTGGTGGAGTGATGGAAAGTGTCAACTCACCAGCTGTGAAGTCAACAAAGCTCTTAAAAAACAAATTTGAGCCAACACAATGATTTAGCACACTTGGGAGAGTGTAAAGCTTATTGCATATGTGTACTTTAGCTAGCTGTTGTCACCTAGTGGGACTGAAATCTAGAGCAACTATGCACATTTAAGTCTTTACCTGCTTTTTTGACAATGCCCTGCCTGACAGGCATCTGCAGTGGGGAACCTGGCGGTGACGTTTCTGCCCGTCAGTGCTGCAGAGTGTTGATTTAGGATTTTTTTCTTGAGCAAGTTAGAGAACAAAGTATTACTAAGCTGTTCAGAATATGCAATGTCTTAAGCTGGTTACAGTATTTTATAAGTATTACATACAGACAAAAGGATAGAAAATAGTGAAGTATTAAAAGAAATGTCTTATTTAAAAAGTGTTGGCTTTCCTTTCCTAACACCAGTTTCCCCATTCTCTACAGGTCTGTAGGGAGACATGGCTGTATTAAATATCAGTTGTACCTTGTTCACTGTTTATTGCTATTAATTCCAGAAAGACAGGATTTTTATGATTCTGACTATTGATATTGATCTTAGTAATTTCTAGTATCGCCTACAGAGATTGAGGATATTAATAGTGTTGCTGACTTTACAATGGTGTGTTTAATATTTATGCATTATTAACATTTAATGGTAACGTGTAAACTTTACTGAAAGATAATCAATTGGCAGCAAGAACAAAAGAAGAAGGTGAACATTAAAACCTAAGACGGAATTATATTGAACACTAATGCATTCACTTTTGACCTAGTTCTGAATTTTATGGATCTTTTCTCAGTGACTTCATTTACATTACTTTCAAGTTTTTATTTATTCACATTTCACAAAGTACAGATGAAGGAGTGTTTAGATTCATTGTAGTCTGATAATGTTAATTGAGATGAAATGCATAGAGTTTGGTACCATACTGCAGTGTAATAGAAAATGAGCTCAACTTTCAACACTGCCTTCACAAGATTTTTCATTTACATTAAAATATAATTAAATAGAGTTGCAGGGCACTTGTAGCATTCTGGATCTGGGTTTCCTTATTTGTAAATTAGAAGAAGAAAGCCTTTGATTTCCTTGTTGTTTGAGCAAACAGCCCTTTTTAGGTATAGTTTGCACTTCAACACAGAGCCTTTTGTTTTAAAAAAACATATGCCTATGCCTGTATGGCAGGACTTGATCTATTAAAGCTACTATTAAAGCAGCACTCTGACTGGACTGAAGAAGCTAAGCAACTCAACCCACCTCTATAAAAATATCTATAAATAAACACAGCTACTTCTGAGCATGTGTAATGATGTGTAAACTTCAATGGTTGTAAACTGAGGACTTTGGTGACTCGGAAAGCACCTTTTTTATAGTCACAATTTATCTAGATGTTTCAACATCTGCACATTTCATACTCACAAGGGAAATGCAGCATTTCTCAACATTATATTGCAGTTTGTGTATAAATGTGTGTGCAGTGATGTAATGATGCAGACAGTAGTAGTACATGAGGTTTAGCTAAGATTATCTGACCAATTTTACTTATGATTGGGAGACTTCAGCAAAAGCTCCTGGAAAATCTAAAGCTGCCACCTCCACCAGTGTCACAAGTCTGACTATAGTATTTCTGTAAATGGGGAAGAGAAGGAGCATAGTGAGACATACAGCAATTAGTTATATGTGCTTTAGTGTTTTGGATTTCAGCTTCCTGTCACAGCTGCGGCTGTATTTCACCTGCAAAATGTTCTTTCCTTTTAAATCATACTGACAATGTGAATAGCACGTGTATACTTTAACTAAACAACTTACCAATTCAAGTGGGCTGCCTCAGCTGTAAGACATGAACTCAGAAGTGATAAAGCATGGCACTGCTTCAGTAAAATGGAATAAGAAATCATTTTGACAGAGCTTAGATCTTGGTCTGGGCTGTTGAATGGGTTTGGTTGTGGGATTTATTATTTCTCCCCCCTCCTTTCCTTTCAAGGTCGATGTTCCTTATTTTGTGCAGAGTACATCTTACATGACAGTACAGGAAGAAATGCAAGCTGGCTGGGTTAATGCTTTTGGGGTCAAAATGGACTCCTGAATGCAGGGAAACAGCACGTGATAAATGGTCTTCACTGTCACCCCATAAAGGCAAACAGTGACTGAACATCAGATGATCAGACTGCAAATCTTTACTAGGGACTTGTTATGAATGATTTTGAAAGTAAATATTTCAGTCTATCAGTAAGTAAAGGAAATACTTCCCCGCTCTTTTGTTTAACTCCCTTGACTGCATGGAATTAAAGGAGAGTGGAAGCTGTTGCCGTGATGGTAGAATAATGATTATAAGTTATGTCTGAGAATTGATTCTCATTTATTGGGTCTGCAGACACCTTTAAAATAGTAGAAGTATTCAGGCAATTAGCTCTAGAAAAAAGACAATTTTTTTCTTCTTTTCCCATCCTATCCTTTGCTAATGCAGGAAACACGATTAAGGTGAGTAGCAATGATTTTTTTGAAGATGGCTTGACATTTGCCTATGATAAGAACGAATTTTTAAAATGCCTAATCCATAATCATGCAGATGACTGGCTCTAGAGTGTCTGTAAGACTAGTTCATCTTTTTTGAAGCTCTCTTGGGGCCTGAAAGAAGAAAACCTGTGCTCCCCTGATCAGAAAGGGAGATAATGTTTCCTTTGCTGCTGTTCCATCCTACATGCTAGAACAATGGTAAAGCCTCAGACGCATGCAAACCAGGCTAGAATAACTCTTTATCTAACCTCCCATCCTGTACAACTTCCTGTGACATATACCTTTACATAAATAACACTACCACATTTGTGGGTAAAAATCGTGCCAAGTTAGAGCTTGTCTCAAAATCAAACACCTTATGATCAATGTGTATCAACTATTTTACATTTTTCTTTGCACTAAAAGACTGATGTTCACCTAAAACTAATGAGGTAAAATAGAGTAGGCAGAGCATTTAATCTGACTACCTCATGTAAGTAAGATGGTATTCCTTTAAATCGTTTGTTCCAAAACCAAAGGATTGCTCTCTCATCATTTTACTGTGTTATGTTTAAGTTGTCATTTCTTCCAAGACTTTCGCTATGAAGACCACCTAGGTCACATTAGCAGTTGCAGTTTGAAGGTGCACCTTGAAACTGCATGCAGTATGTAAACTCTTCTTTCAAGTTAGTACAGTATATCATGTCTCAAACATACCAACTAAATCAAGTGACTTCAGTGAGATTATTCCAGCATGTTATTAGTTTCCATAAGATCAGATACTGGCAGTATCTGTCTGATAGAATGACATCGGCATTTTCTGCTACTTCAGGTTGAATTGCTGTTGTCATGTAAATGAACGAAATTATAAAAAGTCATATGCGTAAGTGTCTAGACACACTGTTGTTTATATCTCATCACTAAAAGCTGTTCACGCTGAGGTCAATGACACACTTGCTGGGACAAGTCCTTAAATAAGTTTTATCAACTGTACTGACTTTAGAGCAACTATTCAATTTTACATTATACCGAAAAAAAGAATATCAGATCTTGATCCAGTGAAACATCTGTCATTCTGATTTCAGTGGTACTGGATCAAGATCTGATACTCTGTTTTTCAAAAGGGAAAGAAAACAGCACCAAATCTTAAAAACAGAGGAGGAGCTGTCTTTGTAGTGTATCTTGACAGCATCTCACTCAATATTATGTTTATCGATGTCACAATCACTCCTTTGAAGCAAAAGCAATCATAAGAAAACAGCTATGGATTCTTGAAAATGTAAAGGTATCAGGAGGCTGTGTGTGCTCTTTGTTTATGACAATTGTCTTGTATTGCTCTGTAGTTGAATTTTTCCACTAATGACCTTGAGTCATCAGCACACTGATGCAGAAAGCATAGAGTGTTAAAGACAGCATGAAGCTTTTAATGTAAAATATCATTTTCCAGGGAAAAAAAAAATGATGCTAGCCATGGCAGAGCAATATGCTGGCATGTTAATCAGTGTAGACTCTTTTATGTCAATTAACTTCAACTTCTACAATGTGTGATCACTAAGAAGGAATTGATTTTGTAGTGTCCTGCACTAAAGTTCAGTAGCCATGTAATTCTTATGTAATTTGTATTGAAACATAGAAGGTGAACAGAAAACTTAGAGGAGAGGTCAGGTAGTAATTTACTCAGTAGGCTAGGATGAAGACAGTGCAGACCAGTCACCCTGTATGCCATACTCCACCAACTTCTCTTTGGAGTTTTGCTTTGGTGAGTTGAATTTTTTCTCTAGTCTCCTTCAGGACAGGAACAAGCCAGACGTGAGATAGTATCAATTCAGTTTCACAGAGGAAGAAAATTACGGTGCTTATTCTCTCTGAGACACATTATATTCCAGAAGACAGGAGGAAGTAGGCACTATTCTTGCCAGTACAAAAATCAAGGAGAACAGTTGTTCTGAAGATAGTATGAGGGATACTGATGGTTCTTTTTATACTCCTATAACTTTCTATACATGAAGTGAGGACTCTTCCTCCTACCTGCACTACTATATCTGCACTAACTTTAGTAACTTGATTTGATTTCATTATGTGAAGCTGTTATTGCAAGAGACCTTTTTTACCTTCTTTCAAGGGCTCTTATACAAATAACATACTGGACATAAATCTGTTTATCCGACAGTTCCTATAAACATTCATTTTTGTAACTTAATTTAAAGAAATAATTGACTGATATTGCAACTCAAATGGTGTATGTAATGCTTGTGGTAATAGCTGGCCATAACTTTCTCTGTGTTGTTATTAATAAAAGTCCTCATTATTCATAGTATCCTTTCAGTTTCTGGCTTCTCCTCCTACTTGCTTAGAGTAACTTTAACTTCAGAATAAATTTCAGAGAATTCCTATTGCTAGTTCTAACTTGCCCATGCTCATAAGGATTCTGTTTGAATTGTAAGCTGAACATAGGAACCATACTACCAGCTGGGTTTTCTTCTATGTATTTAGAACTAATTCAAGTCCCAGTGATATTAATCAGAGTTTTATTATTGACTTACCTGTGAGGTGGTTTGAGCCCTTAGGCAGTCCTTCTAACTCTGATTCTCTAACTGCTAATGCTGCAACTAGGAAGAACTGAAGCATAGCTCAGTTATTAACCACTTAAACAACACAGAGTGGGAGTAACTGAAAATGTATCATCGAAGAGGGAGAAGATAGTAATTGCAGCTCATAGTTCCCCCTTTCATAACAAAAAGAAACAGATTTTGTAGGAATAAAACTGGCAAATAATCTAGCATTATTCCTCCGCTAATTTTATATGAAATTCTATAAATGAAATTACCAGTCATCATAATAGATAAATTGAAGTAATCAAGACACAAATCCATTCTCCTTTATACTACCCACCTTTAAGTCTTTTTCTGAATTTTAGACCTGCTAAACTTGAAATCCCACAATGTTCCCTTATTTTGATGTTACAGAAACTTTCTGTCATCCTAATAATTCCTGTCAGTACTGACATTCTTTCTCCTTGATGGGACTGAGAAGGAGAGAAAGAGACTAGTAAGGTTCTTAATGAAATGACGGTATATGTCACTTCCATGCATACTGCTCACACTCTGTCTTGCAGATAGCCAGAAAATTATTCCCACTTAACCACAAGAGCAGAATCCTGTGAGAAATATGTAGTTGAAAAGAAAAAAATTGAAAGAGTAGGATAATAGGCCGGTTGTTGTTTTTAGCAGTAGAATCATAGAATCATAGAACAGTTTGGGTTGGAAGGGACCTCTAAAGGTCACCTAGTACAAGCCCCCTGCAATGAGCAGGGACTTCTTCAACTAGATCAGGTTGCTCAGAGCCCCGTCCAACCTGACCTTGAATATTTCCAGGGATGGGGCATCTACTGCCTCTCTGGGCAACCTGTTCCAGTGTTTCACCACCCTCATTGTAAAAAATTTCTTCCTTCTATCTAGTCTGAATCTACCCTCTTTTAGTTTCAGAGACAAAATTAGGGCTCTTTCTGAAACCTGTTGTACCAATTGCCCATATAGTTTTGGAACACTTCATCTGAAAAAGAGACTAGAAAGGAAAGAAAAAGTTTGTTCTGCATGAGAAATGCCATATTATTTCTTCCAACTGCCTTTTGGATTGAGAATTCAGGAACTTAGAGCTTTCCAGAGCTTAATAGGGAGTTTCTGCTAGAGATATCTCAAAATGGGAAAGGCAGGACAGCTGAGATGTCAAGAGAGGATGTGCTGCTGTGAAAAGTAGGGACTGCACTGCTGCCTCTCCCTGATAATAATGTTAAGCACTTGGAGTCCAAGCAGGGTCTCTGAGACCAACTCTAAATAGAAGCCAAATTTTTAGGCTGGCCAAATGTTTCAGAATTTTATGTTTGACTTTTCTGATTCCTGAATTTGGAAATTTTTTTTTTTATAGAACTGAAGCAGCATAAAAGAGCTAGCCAAGAACATACCCATGCCTTTTCAAAGCAAGACAAAACGCATGAGCTTGTAAGAAAAGGAACAACATTTGCATATGTACCCTAAATGAGATTCATTTTTCTTCTTTGAAGCATGCAAGGAAATTCACAAAATACAGGGCTTTCTGAAATAAGTTGACACAACTAACGAACAAAAAGATTGCTGCTATTACAATTAGTTTTGTGAGCTTTTGAATATCTATGGATTGTCTGCACATCATCAACTCTAACATAATTTTAAAATTATGATTGTCCAAGGCATTGTGTCCAAAGATTTATGTCAAGGAACAAAATATAATTGAGTAGACAAAATGTTGAATGAAAGCATTCATAAAAAAGACCAACAATTATTTAATTTCAGTTTGAATAAAATATTTCCTCTGAGTTTCATTTTGCACTTAATTGCATTTCAGGCTTTAAAAACATTAAACTATCATGGTGAAAACTATAGAATTGAGACTCCTAAGGAGATTTTTTCCAAAACTGTGGTGAAAATAAGTAGCAGAACTCTGATGCTATCCATCATCTGGTAGGCAACAAGAACCGAAGCCACTGGAAATCATAGAATCATAGAATCATAGAATCATTTAGGTTGGAAAAGACCTTTAAGATCATCGAGTACAACCGTGAACACCACCAAGTTCACCACTAAACCATTTCCCTAAGCACCACATCCACATGTTTTTTGAATACTTCCAGGGATGGAGACTCAACCATTTCCCTGGGCAGTCTGTTCCAATGCCTGACTACCCTTTCGGTGAAGAAGTTTTTCCTAATATCCAATCTAAAGCTCCCCAGTGCAACTTGAGGCCGTTTCCTCTCGTCCTATCACTTGTTACTAGGGAGAAGAGACCGACCCCCACCTCGCTACAACCTCCTTTCAGGTAGTTGTAGAGAGCAATAAGGTGTCCCCTCAGCCTCCTCTTCTCCAGGCTAAACAACCCCAGTTCCCTCAGCCACTCCTCGTAAGACATGTTCTCTAGACCTTTCACCAGTTTCGTTGCTCTTCTTTGGACATGCTCCAGCACCTCGATGTCCTTCTTGTAGTGAGGGGCCCAAAACTGAACACAGTACTCGAGGTGCGGCCTCACCAGTGCCAAGTACAAAGGGACAATCACTTCCCTCGTCCTGCTAACCACACTATTCCCAATACAAACCAGGGTGCTATGGGCCTTTTTGGCCACCTGAGCACACTGCTGGCTCATGTTCAGGTGGCTGTCAACCAACACCCCCAGGTCCTTTTCAGCCAGGCAGCTTTCCAGCCACTCTTCCCCAAGCCTGTAGCATTGCATGGGGTTGTTGTGACCCAAAGTGCAGGACCTGACACTTAGCCTTGTTGAATCTCATGCAGTTGGCCTCAGCCCATCGATCCAGCTTCTCCAGGTCCCTCTGTAGAGCCTCCCTACCCTCCTGTAGATCAATACTCCCACCCAACTTGGTGTCGTCTGCAAACTTACTGAGGGTGCACTCAATCCCCTCATCCAGATCATTGATAAAGACACTAAACAGAACTCACCCCAATACTGAGCCCTGGGGAACACCACTTGTGACTGCCTGCCAACTGGATTTAACTCCATTCACCACAACTCTTTGGGCCTGGCCATCCAACCGGTTTTTTACCCAGCAAAGAGTATGCCCATCCAAGCCGTGTGCAGCCAGCTTCTCCAGGAGAATGCTGTGGGAAACAGTGTCAAAGGCTTTACTAAAGTCCAGGTAAAAAGAATCCACTGCCTTTCCCTCATCCACCAAGCAGGTCACCTTGTTATAGAAGGAGATTTCGGCACTGGTGAGACTGCACCTCGAATACTGTGTTCAGTTTTGGGCTCCTCATTAGAAGAAAGACATCGAGGTGCTGGAGTGTGTCCAAAGAAAGGCAATGAAGCTGGTGAAGGGTCTAGAGCACAAGTCTTTTGAGGAGTGGCTGAGAAAGCTGGGGTTGTTTAGTCTGGAGAAGAGGAGACTGAGGGGAGACCTTATTGCTCTCTCCAACTACCTGAAAGGAGGTTGTAGCGAGGTGGGAGTCAGTCTGTTCTCCCAAGTAACAAGTGATAGGACGAGAGGAAGTGGCCTCAAGTTGTGCCAGGGGAGATTTAGATTAGATATTAGGAAAAATTTCTTCATGGAGAGAGTGGTTAGGCATTGGAACAAACTGCCCAGGGAAATGGTACAACCACAGTCCCTGGAAGTATTCAAAAAACATGTGGATGTGGTGCTTACGGACATGGTTTAGCGGGACCAGGCAGTTAGGTTAACAGGTTGGAGTCAATGATCTCGGAGGTCCTTTCTAACCTTAACGATTCTATGATTCTATGATTCTGTGAGATCAGGTTAATCAAGCAGGACCGGCCTTTCATAAACCCATGCTGACTGGGCCTGATCCCCTGGTTGTCCTGTACGTGCCGTGTGATGGCACTCAGGATGATCTGCTCCATAACCTTGCCTGGCACCGCGGTCAGGCTGACAGGCCTGTAGTTCTCCAGATCCTTCTTCTTGCCCTTCTTGTAGATGGGTGTCACATGTGCTAACCTCCAGTCAACTGGGATCATCCCAGTCAGGCAGGACTGCTGATAAATAACAGAAAGTGGCTTGGTGAGCACTTCTGCCAGCTCCCTCAGTACCCTTGGGTGGATCCCATCTGGCCCCATAGACCTGTGTATGCCTGAGTAGTGTAGCAGGTCGCTAACCATTTCCCCTTGGATTATGGGGACTTCGTTCTGCTCCCTATCCCTCTCTTCTAGCTCAGGGGACTTGATACCCAGAGAACAATTGATCTGACTATTAAAGACTGAGGCAAAGAAGGCATTAAGTGCCTCAGCCTTTTCCTTGTCCTCTATCACTATGTTTCCCCCACATCCAATAAAGGATGGAGATTCTCCTTAGCCCTCCTTTTGTTGCTAATGTATTTATAGGAACATTTTTAATTGCATTTTACAGTAGTAGCCAGATTAAATTCTAGTTGGTCTTTGGCCCTTCTAATTTTCTCCCTGCATAACCTCACAACATCTTTATAGTCCTCCTGAGTTGCCTGCGCCTTCTTCCAAAGGTCATAACCCTACAAATTCTACGCATTCATGCAGAGTTAATCAAGAGCCATGCTAAGCCGTTTCCTGGCAATCAGCAGTTTCTATCAGACATGTGATAGGTATTTGTAGCAATTAAGTTACAGTTCACTACCAGGCTTTATTATGTTGTGATGGAAGATTCTGATTTTTTTTTCAATTAATACCAACAGGTCTTTGTGCGGGTATGATTGTGTGTGTGCAACTGTGCTTGAATAGCAAATACAATTCAGAAGATCTAGTGGTGTATAGATTAGCAGGTACATTCCACAGCTTCATGGTTAATAGCTATATAATTGTTCATAAACTACTTTTGCTGTTGGTGTGAGATAGTTAAGATCTTTAACCAAAACAATTTCCAAACATATTTAAGCATGTGACTAATCGTGATGAGTTCAGTAAGACTACTGCTATGCATAATTTAAAGCCACACATAAGTTAGTTGCTAGTAAGAAGTCACAGAAGAGTATGGAACTGGATAGTTTTCTGGTTCAATATTTCAAATTGAAGCAGCTCTCAAAAAAGCATGTCCTCTGTTGAAAGAGAAAGAAAAGGTCTAAACCTTTTTACGTCTTGTGCCATCACAGTGTGATTCCAACAGGTGGTGAGCAGCTTCACCTTTCTCTAAAGTCTGTTTCATAACTCTAACCAATAAATGCCTCTTTGCATCAGCACTTTATTGGCTGTTTTTGTCTTTTTCTTCACAAAAGTTATAAAGAAATAAGCCTGTATAAAATAGCTGTAAAATTCAAGACAAAAATGACCAAAGTTGTAAAATTAGAGGGCTCTCTCATTTCTGATATTTTACATTATTTGTTATAGAAAAGAGCAGCTGGAAAAGACAACGAATATGCAGAATATCGAGGCAAAATTTTGGCTAAGAATTCAGACAGTTGTTTTTTGCCAGTCTGACTGAATTTAACTCAATTTACTTAACACCACTGTAAATCTATGTACCTAGTTGCATTTCTAGTCTGTGTGAGCAATTCTGATCTTCACTGTACACTTGGGGCATGAATTCATATATCTATAATTTTTTTAGGGGCATATTAGTTACTTGGTAATAGGTTTCTGGAGAGGGTGGAAAAGGATCCAGAACTCAGAAGGTTTTAACCTCTTTTTTTCTATTAGCATTGACAGGTGCTGTTGTGGCTCTATGCTATGTGATAACTGCTCTGTGACCCCAAAGTCTTTCCCAGGCCCTCATGTCCTCCTTTATTAGATGTTGATTTTGTAGAGGTGCTTCCAGCTTCCTGAAGGTAAAGTCCTTAATTTTAACTTAGTTTTCAAGTACAGATAAAGTTTTTCAAATGGTGATAGATAGATAGATACATAGATGGAAAGAAAGAAAGAAAGAGAAAGAAAAGAAAAGAAAAAAGAAAAGAAAAGAAAAGAAAAGAAAAGAAAAGAAAAGAAAAGAAAAGAAAAGAAAAGAAAAGAAAAGAAAAGAAAAGAAAAGAAAAGAAAAGAAAAGAAAAGAAAGAAGAAAGAAAGAAAGTTAGTTGTGTGGGACGTTTCCTTTGCATCAAGTATGAAAGCTGCTCAGTTGATTGCTTCTGTGTGTGAGAATATTTAATTGATCTAGTCAAGCCATGGCGATTAAGGCATTTATAGAAATTGATGGGAAAGGAGTAAGTCTCTTCACAAAATTTACAAAAGTGTAATCATTAGTTTTGCCCTGATGTGAATTCTCTGTGGAGAGGCTGCAATGTTTATGATCTTTTTTGGTGTTTTATGTTTTCCGCTCAGTGAATATTTTTGTCTTATTAAATTTCTGCCATTGGATTGTTTGTTAGTTTTTAGATGTATCTGTACACTCGGATTGTAACCAAAATAACTTTTTTCACTTTTTTGATTTTTTTTTTTTTATTTTTATTTTCATCAGGTAACTCTGCTACTTTTATTGTCTTAATAATTTTTATGCAATTATGGCTAAATTAAAGTGCAGAGGGATGGTCACAACCCTAAATCATTTACGGAGTAGTGTAAAGAAAACATGGAAACAAAATTATAAGTAAAATTCCATGAATTATTACCAACGGGTATTTTTATAAAAATATTTTTTAAAGTCTTTGCAACAATAGGAATTCACTAAAAAGTGAATGCACCCTGAAAAGTTTCTTAAAGATTTAGAAAAAATAATTTACTAACCAGATGAAGACCACCTTGACAGTAACTTTTTAAAGGTATAAAAAGGAATAATACTTTGTGCTTTGTTTGAAGCAATAGAGTACAATCCAAACCAACTTGTTCAGAAACAGATAATTTTGTTTTGTTTTGGTTTTGGTAGCAATAACTATTGGACTCCATTTGAATTGCCCTCTTTACAATAGAGCACCATCTTTTAGATTTATTCTGTAGCAAATATACAATGCTGGGGAAGGGAGTTTTAGAGACGTCTCTCTTAACAGTTCTACATAATACAGGAGTACACTGGAAATATAATACACAGATCTATGTGTAGAATTTTCTGCTTAATAGGTCTGCGCTTAGACACGTGGTCAGTAAATATTGAAAGTTCTTTTGGTTGTTTTTCTCTGCCTCTAATTCTACAGAACAGAATGGGAACTTAGTTTTTACCTTTCAGTAGTGCTAAATCCTCCAGTAACTTAACTAAAAGATGATGAAGTCCAGCCCTGTGAATTACTGACGTACTAGAAAGATTAGGTTATTTAATTTAGGAGCTGTTGCTGGTAGTGAGCTTTTCACTCCAAAGAAGTTTAATCTTTATATGTTTTATTGAAGCTCTGTTTTAGTTGTCCAGAGAACTGAACATGATGAGATTCCTCTCGTTGAGTCTAGAGGTACTATGTAAATAGATACAATTTGAAGATACAGCTTGGATACAACAGTGTATCTTGGATACTACACTTCTAGGTCGGGAAGGTTGCTGCAATAATGCACAGATGTGCTGGACTGGATCTGGAACACAGACTGGCCTTTGGAAGGAAATAATACTGTATTAGAAATTACTTTGAGATCATGAGATTAATTTATTTGTGCATAGATTTTATTTGGTGATTATCAGAGGTAGAGTTTATTTAACTTCCCAAATATATAACATGATATCCAGCTGGGATCAGTTTGTTAAGATTTGACAATCTGAGTTCCTTATCTCCAGTTAAGATAAGCTATGGAATCCTTTTAGTAACTACACACTACAGCTTGTTTGTCTCTCAGACTCATGTAAATACGTTCTTATCTTATGAATATTACATTAATTTAGGTAGCAGTAAAATATGATTCACTTATGAAACTCCTATAACAATCTTTTATTTTAATACTTTTGTAAATTGTGGAAAACATCTGTAATAATAATAATGTGGTAATAATTTACCAAGTGCCATCTCTGGTGCAAATACTTAACTCCACTATCCAGTTGTTCTCTATCCACACTCTGCAATATATTTTTAAACACGTTAGCCCAAACAGATATCTCAGACACATTTCTCTTATTACTTGTATTTAAGCTTTAAAGTGAATCTCAGTATTGACTTTATGTACAATATTTTCACGTGAAGAAATTAGCAGTGCAATGTTTTGTCTGCCTTAAAAAAACATTCAGTCTGTACGAGGGTGAAAAAGACACCTCAATACTGTACCTCTTTTTCTCATCTCACTTATTATGATTTTAATGGAATAGTACATGTGGAATAAATAAATAAAGGTGTGTGTATATGAGAAGAAAATGCACCCTTCTGTGAAATCCGTGTGATAAACTGCCTTTAAAATGTGCCTTTTTTCACATGCTCATGATTCCTTTCATAAATTCTCCTAAGAATGCATCTTAAATTGCAAATCTCCAAGTGTGTAACATTTTATACATACACAGCATAGAGTGTATGCTTACGTGTGTGTTTATACCATTTCTCTCGCCTTCCCCACTGAGATACTGAGAATGATGCAACACAGTGGAATGGAAGAATCCAGCTTTCTGGGTGGACAGCTCATTTTTGCATCACTCAATGGGCTAAAAATATCATCTCTTGAAACTGAAGCATTGTTTATCTGTGCCAGTTACTGGTTAGATCCTGCTGGCCTCGTGGAGAATTCAGTAGGAAAAGCTCTCTGTGCCTTGTGGGAACAAGGCAGAAAAACTGTAAGACGAAGGTATTTTTAGAACTCTCTAAACTTTTAATACATTGTTAGTTGCGTGTGTTATGTTTCAGACTGGCTAATTGTCAGCTGTCATACAAGGTTACACAGATCTTTATTTAAGATGATCCGTACAACTTACTCATGGCTTCACGCAGAACTTTGGAAAGCACAAGAGAATAGCTGAAAGCTGTTTTAAAAACTAAAAGTTACATTTGTCAAATAGGTGTTTTGAACATCCAATAATGTGAAATCTTGAAAGAAAGATTAAGAAAAAGGCCTAATAGCAGCTATGGATCATCATCTTCGAAATGAGTCTGCATTACTGGTGTTATTGATGCAAATTCTCGTCCTTTACCCACAGATACGTGTCTTTAATTTTGGGAGATGTCTTGAGTATTTCCTCTGAAGAAAAAGGTTTCTACATCTATCTGTTTACACATTCTTTTTATTTGTGGAAACAGGCAATGTCTTCACAGTTATGCATCTCAAAAACAAGTCTGATGTCTATGGGGCGGGATTGATGGAAGTGAGTTAGGAAAATGATTACCAGTAAAAAATGAAGCAGTGCAAAGATAGTATATCTGACATAAAAGTGAGGTTTTGTTTTCGAGACTGAAACTCATTTTTAAATGGAGGTTAGAGTAACATAAGTTTTTCCCTGAGCAGGTCTTTGGTCTCATCTTATACGGTGTGTTTTGGTGTTATTTGTGTAATGTATTTAAAGAATTTTTCTTGATGCTTGTTTTGTTTGAATAAACATGTTTACTGAGCTTAGTGTAAGGTTGCTGTGAGGTTAGGAGGTAATGAAAATTTTGAAGCATCACTAGGAATATAGGTTTACTGACCTGTGTTTAATAAACAAGAGCAACGATTTACTACAACAGACCTCAGTGATGGCTGTAGGACTTTTTTTAATGATAGGGATTCAATGCAAAACCATGCTTCTGGCAGTCAACAGTTGCTCTCTGTCCTGGTTTGCTTTTGCAAGGTCCCTCAGTGTCACTATGGCTACTCTTCTCCTCACCAGGGAACAAGTACTCTGAGAATGATATTCCTGACTAATATTTTGACATTCTTCTGTTTCAAAATTCTCAGCCTACACGGGCACTCCTGGAGTGTAAAGTGAAAACCTCAAACGTGTTGCCTCACCAACCACACAAGCATGCTACAAAATTATGCATTAGCTCACACTGATTAAAATTGGTCTCATCTAAACAAATTAAGGGGTCTGATCTCTCATCCATATGCATGGATAATTCTCATTAATGCTAATAGAGGGTATGTGCATACATGGATGGGAGAACAGACCTCTGAGGCTGACTGTTCAGTTTCAGTTTGGTTTATTTTCTACAATGGCAACAAAACATTCAGTGTTAAGTGTTTCAATAATTTAGAGAAAGATCAAAGGGGAGAAAGCTCAATAATGTACCTTTTCTTGTACCTCACTGTGGTAAATAGATAAAACAATATATCCTATCTCTTGTAAGCTGGGAGGCAAGTAGTATTTTTTACCTGCTACTGGCTTTTTATAGTATCTACTAACAAATTCAGATTTATATGCTTCTGTTTTCAGACAGAAATAAGGAAAATACCAAAAGCAATAATGCTACAGAGTTTCATCCTTCCAAAACAGTGAAACATTGATTTATATTGAATCTCTTAATGCCATCTTCATAATTTTAAAAACTATAAATACCATTTACTGTATTTGAGCATGTGCCTGTGCTACATACAGCATATCAGCTTTAGTGTCATCTAAAGAACTCCTGTGATTTAGTCATTTGATATTCAGTTAAGTGTTCTCAGAACATAGCCTGTCAAAACATTTTAAATATTTGTATAATACTGTAAAAATTGTGTTGTGCATATGTTATCAGACAGTAGGAGCTTAATTAGCATTCTTAACAGCCTGAGCTACACTGGAATAGGGAAAGAGGTGCACAGTACAAGGGCTGATGCCTCAAGGGAGTTTGTTCTCCAGGTACAAGGTCTTTAAACCAAGCCACAGTGGGAGAAGCTGGTCTGGATTGTTTGAATTGTAGGAATTGCAAAGTAAGAATTGATTCATTCATGAGTACTGAGACACACCAATCACAGATTTTTGGCAATGCTGATACCTAGGTGGCTGCTCTAGGTACAGGGGAAATCTTGGAAAGCTCAGGGTCTGTTCTGGGCTGGATGTTCCTTGGTGGAAGGCTGCAAAACATGACCATGTGCATTTTTGTTCTCCTAGGCACAACGTGAGGGATCTCTGGGTATGCTCCTGGCCACCTAAGCCTAGGATCCTAGTGGAAAATTAAACCACAGGATATGATGGGGGCTTACAGAGTTGACTATTTTAGATTAGTTGTCATGGGTGAGGTAGTCACAAGGACAGAACCACACTGATCAATGGCATATACTGTAAAATGTATATATAAGTAGGATGGGATCTCTGTGCAAGGATGTTTTCCATGAGGGGTTATTGTTTTTGCTGTTTATTGCTTTCTAACACAGCTGGTTTGTATAAGCCACCAATGGCTTTGTTGGTGTCTTATACCATTACCCCAGGCCAATCTCTTCTACTTTCTCCATAGTTGAAGCCATCTGGCTATTGTTACCTGGGTTACTATTGCCTGCTGGCTTCCTGCTCCAAATGTGTTACCTGGGAAAAAGTTGTTAAAAGTTCATCTGTGCTTCTCTGTTTCTTTTCTGTGCATAACTCATCATTAGAGCAGGTCAGGTGTAGGGCAGAGTTTTTGGGTAAGACCCTACATAACAATTATCTGTGCTTGGTTTGTTTTCATAGCACTTACCACAGTCCTGTAAAAGTTCAGGCTGGGCACTGTGCAAATGCAGTCAAGGTCTCAATTACTTTACTGGTGCTTTCAGGTAGGCTTTACCCTTTGGCAATTACCATACTTGGGAACATACTCTGAACTTGCCAGTGAGGGAGTGAGGCCTTTCATGTGTTTCTGATTAGAAAGATGTACGATGCAGCAATGCTTCTTCAGATCCCTGCTTCTTTTAACTTAGCCCAGCTTGTAACTTGAAAAGATATAATTTGTTATACAGCATCACCAGAGTCATCTAGACAATTTTTGAAAGGTTTGCGATCTTGAGTTCCTCATTAGAGTGAAGGTTAAGGACAGAGTTATTTTGTTTGTCTTGCATTAGTATACAAAAGGTACCAACTCCCACAAATTAACAAAAGTAATAACAATGTTTTTGAGTGGCAACGGAGCCTTTGAAACAGAGTTCTGGTCTGTACAGCGCTTCATGATCACTCGAGGAGGTCCCTGTCAATCTTAATCACTTTAAAAAATGAAGTTAACACCTTTGTGCAGTAAGAGGTGAATGTTATGGATTTGAAACATAGTCAGTAATTGCTTCGATAGTGCATGGCCCAAAAATGAATCAGTTACTTTTCTACAGCAATGTAGAATATATTCTGCCAAACAAAAGATAAAAAAATGGAACCCTTGTATAAAACAGGCTTAAAATAGAAGAAGACAAGGGCTTTTTTTACATTTGTAAAAGTACAAGCAGAAGAGATGTGTGGCATAAGCAAGTGTTTCCTTTTTTTTTTTTAATCAAACCTATGTAGTAAAGCATCAGAAAAGTTAACATGGTATCACACTATGCAAATGACATTCAACAATAAATATTGACAAATAAGTCCCATACAGAAATTACTTTTCATTTGAATAATTTTTATTTAAACACACACGTAACAGAAAATATTCTACTGGCTAACTAAAATGAATAAAAAAGCTTTTAGCCAGTTACTTCTAGTGGTGTATTAGAAGACAACTCTGTATGTACAAACGTAAGAAAAGTGGAGCTCCTTAAGAAGTTCAGTGTTTTGGAAAGTGCTCACATGATGGGATGTGAATACCATGTTGGGGAATTTGTCTTTAGTTAGAAAAATACACTGACTGGAATTGCAGGTTTTGTAGTGTGCATTTCCTGCAAAAGTGTCAGACCTGGTTGTGGGTTAGAGCATAGATCTTTAAAGCAATTCAAGTTTACCAAGAACTAGAATAACACAGAGAAAGAGGAGTGACAGAGTTTCATTGTATAAATACAAGGTCAGCCAGTCCCTGGCTTTTGGAGCAGAGGAAGGAGGTTGCCAAAGTAATTAAGACATCACAATTAAAAAGAAGAGGAATTATATAAGATGAAGAAGACATATACTTCCATTTGCTTTGTGAATGAGACATGTTCTGTGCTGCTGAACCCCCAGGCATGGGATATGCCTCAAGGACATCTCAGGAGCATTTCCTGTGATTAAATATACATGCTGGGCTGGTGGGATGCCACCATCTTCCCACACTTCCTACTTTTGGACTGGTTTTAAGTAGTTCCAACTCTGTGCTATTGTATTCCTGAAGGCTGCCTGTAGCCAGCTTCTGCAGATTTCCATTTGTGATTACAGAAAGGCTATGGTGGACATGGTTTTGTCTGGGGATTACAGGGCAGAAGAGAGTTAAAGCTAAGCTAGAGTGTAAAGACACAAGTCCTTTTTCTGCTGCCTTGCTGAAAAAAAAACCAACCCCAAACGAAAACAAAACCACTCTCCATGTATTTAGAGTACAACGTTTTATTTTTCCTTTTGATTATATAGTCTGTTTCTCATATTCTAATTCTCTTCTCAAACAATAGTCTACATACTGTGGAAACCTGTCTTCTTCCAGGAATTTAAGTCAGTCAAAGCTATGAACATGCTGTAGATTCTAGAGAAATACAATTCCTAGCCAGCTAGTCATATAATTTATTAAAACTACATCCTTTAGTCTTATCTCTTAAAACAAATATTCATGCTTCATTAATTGACCAAAATAAATCAGTGGCAAAAATGTAGCTTTTGCAATTTTCCTTTAATAAAGAGAAAACAAGGACAAATAAAAACAGAATGATAGACGTTCATGTGGGAGATTGTAAATTGATTTTTTTTGAGATAGAATATGAGGGTTGTATTTCTGTTCAGTGCTGGCTCATTTGAGTATTTGTGCTGGTACAAGAGGAACATGCTAACAAGATCAGTTGCAGAATGTTTTGTAGTCATTCTTATGCGTCCATAGTAATTTGAGATGTCATCGAAGAATATGAAAAATTCAAGAATACAACATTTATGGTTGGTTGTGTTAAAATGAAGATGGATATTTAGATCAATATGAAAACTTGTGACAGGTTTAATAATTGGTTATACTTTCAAATAAGAGTAAGCCCTTAGAAAGCCAGGAGAGAGGGTTTTTGGAATTTTTTTTTTCCTGGAGTATATAGTATATACTGGTTTAGATTCAATGGAAATTTTATCATTTCCTAGTCTTACACTAATGCTTTAATTACCATTCTGCAAGCAGATCCATGAATCCCTTCTGCTCACATAGAAGCAGATAAGCTTCAGTCTTCTTATAGGTAGTACAAAAACTATGTTAATACAAACTTATTTTGTGGAATTAGATCATTTGGTATAGTATTTTTGAAGACGTCATTTTTCTTACACTGCAAGCCTGCTTTTTCCTCTCAGTTATACTTAGTCAGGCAAAGCAAATTTTTTCATAGATGTAGTTAAGGTTAGAGGTGTTCATTAGCAGCTGAATTTCCTGCTGTTTCAGTGATGGCAATAGGGCGAGCTTTTTAAATGGTAGTGCTATTTTTCATTCATCATTATTCCTTTAGCTCTTTATATATTAAAAAAATTCAATAAAAATAACACTGAACAGGATAATTCAGCCTGTGATTGGCACACAATCTGGGAGCCAATATATCTTTCTCTTCTTCAGTCAAAAAAGTACTTCATTGTGAGGATGTCATTTTTAATACCCAGTTCTCTTTGAGTGATATAATTTGGACTGCCTACATTTAGGTACTTAAGTGTTTATAAATGAGGTACTTAATAATTTTATTCTTTGGTATGCCATTTGAAAAAGGTGGACAAGACAACTTTTGTATACCACAAAGTTATATAAAGTTTGAAAGGAAATGTGAAGTCTTTAGACAGAGTTCAAACCTATATTAGGATACAATGAACACGAATTTATGAAAGAGGTAATACAGAACCTTCACAATAATATGAGTAATTTCTTAACTTGAAACTAGGCTTATAATTGACTCTGTGGTTCAAAAGGCTAAATTCTTGCACTGATTTCACTTGCTAAGATGGGTGATCAGAAAAATTGAGCAATTGGTGTCAATGTCTGAAAATTTCTACTTATATGGGAATTTTCTTGAGTGTTTTCCCTGGTTTCAGAAAGAGAGAGAAAATAAGAGAAATGTTTTTAGTTCTTACCAACTGTTCTTTTGGATTGCTTTGGTTTCTGAGTAAAAGAAAAAACTTACACTTTAGCTTTTCAAATTTATTGGCGTTGTTTTGATTTAATAGATTTTATGACTTATTTGAAGTACCGTGATGCTTGAAAGATTTTTTTTTTATGATTCTTCATGGGCTAAGCTAAATTTTTTTGTTGTAGGAGAAGTCAGGAGTCTTCCAGTGGTTTAGTGAGTTATGGTCTTACATATATCAGGCAGGGATGGAGACCAGACATTTGAAAAGAAAATAAAAGTAAATTAAAGCAGGCTGCTTTATTCTAAAATAATATTGGGTTGGAAGCAGTGGAAGTCTAGTAATTTTGGTGAAGACTTCATGGGGCGTTTTTGAAGGACTAGGAGTACATAAAATTCTCTCAAATTTTTGCTGCAGGCCTTAGTTGAGGGAGATAGCTGGAATTTGCCTGAAGTGAGTGGTTTCGTTGGTAAGCTAAGTGCCACCCTTTGGACTGGAAGAAAAAGCCCTGGCAAAAGCCCTGTCTTGTCACAACTCCTGGTCCAAGACCGGGCTTGTAGTCAGGGCAGTAGAAACTCTAAGTTCAGTCTTCTTTATAGATATGGTCTTGCCAACCATGACACAAAATGGCATTTCCCATTCTGATGGGAGCTTCAAACTCCATTGCTTCTGGGGGGGATCTTTCCTTCCTTTCCTTTCTCCCTTCTTTCCCTCTCTCTCTTTTGCTCTCTTCCTCTTTTTCCCCCTCTTTCTCCTACTTTTTTTCTGGTTTTGTAACATAATTCCCTGTACCCCACTCCCTTATTCATATGCTGAGGCTTAATTTTGATTCCTTTTTTTGCTGCATCTTTCCTAATTTTGGTATATCTAAAATACAGGAACCTTGATTTCAATGCCCCAGAATTAGATATTGCCACATAAAACTTTTGTTTCTTTGTTTTCTGTTTTATAACTCCAGCTACCCTAGCAACTTGTTCAGGACAGGGAGATTTCATAGTCTTTGTAGGATTTAATATAAGAGCAACTGTTAGCTGAGCAGCAGATGTGTTGGTTATGCACATGATGGATTCATCAATGTACCTGTGCATTTCTACAGTTGCCTTTTATGGGCACAGCAAAAACAACAACAACAACAAAACCAACCAAACAAAACCCTGTGAGATTTGAATAAGGAAGGGTGGTGGCAGAGGGTGGCCATTTGGTTCCATAGGATGTTCACAAGGGCAAGGTCTTTGTGGGTTTGAAAGCATCAGGAAACTCAGTGATTGCCCCCATGCAAGCCCCCACTCTCCAGGCCAGCTGTGCCCTGGTCATCTGCTGCTGCTACTGCCACCACACAAGTCTGACTTGTCCATAATGGCAACAAAGCTGTGGCAGGCTTGTACTTTTGGAGCAGCGCTCTGCTGCCCCAGTGCACCCTACTGTGCCAGGTCTGAAGCTGGCTCAGATCAATGGGACTGCTCGCATACTTGAAGTTAGGGCTGGGACAGAAGCACTATGCTGAATCAGAGGCTTAGAACGCTGATTGATGTCTGTTCATCATACGTGCATTCTTTAAAGCATTCTCTGTCACTTTCGGTTTATTATTTCATTATTGTAGTCCTGTACCAGTGGTCCAAATATCCCTTATACTTTATATTTCAGTGATGGAAGCATGTGTCTGAAGCGTGATAACATTAAGAATGGCCAGTTTGTTGGGACATAGATATCATAGATCAAAGCTGAGCTTTCACTGTAAATCTAGGGGAAATTAAATTTTGAATGACTTATGGCTCTGTTTTCAACTCCAAATACTCCAGTAGGATTTCAAGTTAGACTGTTCCAACTTTCATACAGTCAAATGATTGCATAATACAAGAGCACAAATCTAATCCCTGGAAAAGTTTTTGTTGTTGTTGTTGTTTTTAATTCATTTAGATTTCAGAAGTTTAAGACAGAAGATTTTTTTTTTTTAAAAGAAACAATAGAAAAAGCACACAAACGTTTGGTTAAAATCAAGGTCTGTTTTGCCATCAAAGCTTAGTAACAAGGGGAGGTAGAGTATTTGAACGGTACATTCTGTTACAGAAAAAATAAATCCTAGTTTCCTGAAACCTTTTAAAATGAGCATTGGTTTTTAATTAGCCCTAGATAATAGTGTTGGACTACTCCAATGTGCACAATAAAATTAATCATGAAAGTTAAAATATCATGAAAATATCAAGTTAACAACAGTTATAAAACATATAACTACAGAAGGGATTGAGGTTTGTTTGATACAACAATGTGCAAAGAAAATCAGCTGTAAAGGAAAAAAAAACCCACCATAGAGCAGGAAAAAAAAAATCAGAAAATTATCAAAATACTTTTGCACTTTTTCAGGGAGAGACTGTTGTAGTATGCATGATTTGAAGGTGAATAGGCAGTCTCATGAGTTTAGATCAATTTTTATTGATGCTAGGGTGATAAATTTGAATTCTTAATACTAATTTCCATATTGCTCCATTGGTTAGTGCTGGATGAATTGTTTTGTGTGTTGAGTCTTTTTCAGTCTCTGATAATGAAGTCTTTTCTCTTTCTCAGAATGTTCTTTTATGATATGCTGAAGAGTGGGTGTTCCACCAGGGTAGCATTTTCTTATGAAAGAAGAAGTTATCAGCACTTTTCTTATCAATAATGACAGCCTCGATAGAGAAATATATGTCAGATGCAATCCAGAGATCCATGGCTCTGGGAAGAATGAATGACAGTTGACTTTAGGTTTTAAGACTGGCCAGACAGTTCTCTATAGTTCTTCTGAGAGAGCTGTGTACAGCCAAAAAGCGCAGTAGTGATGACATGAACCAGAGTGAAGCCTAATTAAAGACACTGCTGTCAACAATTCAACTCCACCAGGACATTTTCTCTTTGCTTCTTTTGAAGTTACAGGTCTCACCTGAGTGAAGCTAACCATTAGGCTACATATCTTAGGTGCATTTGGTTTTCATTATTATTGAATGTATTTATATAACATAACAATACATATATATGTCTACATCATTAAATATGTACACAGTCTTCAAAATGAGGTTTAGATTGTGGTTCAGATGAACTTGACAGCATTGCAAAATAAGGTACCCCATATCTGTGAAGCAGAGCAGTTATAGTGCAGCAGATCCAGGCTGCTTTGAAGTGCTCTGAATGTGCCCCCACACTGCCCCTCCAAAATGCAACGAGTTTGATGGAAACTCACTATATTTCAAGAGCTAAACGTAAATTTTTGAAGCTTCTTACAGAAGAGGTGAAGAAAGTTGTGTGTAAACTGTGATTCCCTTCTCAGTCACTAAAATGTTCGGTCACATAGTTTGGTTATTTTCTATTGTCTATTTCATTTATCAGCAAAAGGGATGTGTTGAGAGAACATCAGAAGCCGCTAGTACTCCTTTCGAAAAATTAAAACATGAAATAGCACGATTCTGGTAATTACAGCTGAGTAAGCAAAAAATCCTAGAAGATTCTTATTTTCACTTCATAGAATCATAGAATCATAGAATCGTTAAGGTTGGAAAAGACCCTTAAGATCACTGAGTTCAACCGTTAACCTATCACTGCCAAGTCCATCACTAAACCATGTCCTCGAGCACCACATCTACCCTTCTTTTAAATACCTCCAGGGATGGAGATTTCAATGGTGTTTTTATGAAATCTTGTAAAATAAACACAGATTCACAAACATTTTAAATGGATATTTAACTAATTTTCATATTCTTCCTAATCTGAGCTCAGTTTCCATCACACAGCCAGGGTGCAAAGTGTAGAAGGCTGGAGATGCATAGCACTGTGATGACTGATTAACAGAACACTGGAAATGTAGTAACGCTGACTAAATGAAGTATTGCACATTTTTAGATTTAATTTAATAAGATCTGTCTCTGAAGGTAAAAGGAATAAAACACCATGAATATATAAAAAAATACGTAGGTCCAGGCTCAGCTATTCAGTAGCTTTCTGTCCTTCTCATCCCTTTTCAATGTTTCCTTTTTGTTGTATTCGCTTTAGAGGGAAATTTCAGGTCTTAAGGAGGTGTGCAGTTCAAAGAGGATAAGAGTTTTATGCACTGTATTAGCTACTTGTTGCATATTTAATTCACTAGAAATTAGCTACCTACTGTGACTTGGTGATATCAGAGGTGGACTGCTAGAGTTTTATCTTTAGTGTCTTAATAGGACAACTGTGCTGTACATGCATATGTACATTCATTTAACATTGCTGTCAAAAGAGATTATTTGTTAGAACAGATTTTAAATCCTTTTGTGAGCATGAGAGGAAACAGTCAAGACTGAGCTGTTGATGTACACCAGTTGTTGGCAGTTATCTTTTTGTGTAATACTGGGCACAGTTTAGAATTTACAGCCTACAGCCCCAGTTGTTTTCCTTAACTATCGGTTAACCTTCAAAATTTAACTACAAATCTCTGGAAAAACATACAGACCACTTCCTAGCTACTTCTGATGTTAAGACTCTCATTCACATATATATTTTAATGTCCTTACCACTTACATACTCCACAAAATGTAAGTCATAACATAACATTTTTTTTTCAACCAATGGATTCTGAGGTGTTTCTGCTTTATGCTTACCTCTCCTTCTTGCTAGCTTTTCTCTACATTATCATATATAATGGGAAGTCCCATATATTTATTATCCCATATATTTATTAAAGCTATAAAGCAAAGCAATAATACCTGTCCAACAGGTGTTGTCTGTGGCCCTCTTTATTCAATGGCCCCTTAGACACGAGCAGCGTTGATTTCATTGTCATGGTGGTCTGCTCCTTATGGCCTTTTCTCCCATTTCTTCTTTTGCCTTCTTTTGCCTTCTTTTGCCTCTTGCCTCTCATATGACTAGCAGCATGTCTGTCATGGCAGGATCACGTTCAGTTGTGCGATGGCATCAGGTGATAGATGTAATTACATCGTGTCGTATTGTGCAATTCTGTGCATCCAGTCACATAAGAATACACATCATCTGTATATCCATCACGTGAGGGACAGAGCAACCTGATTTTTGGTCTTATGAAGCTAGTCTTCTGGTCAAGTGAAAGGTCAGGAAATATTTCCTTGAATATTAGCATAAGGGGCTGTGTGGCTTCCTGAGCCATATAAAAGTCTGTGTATGAGGAATTTTGCAGATGAATCTAACATGGATGATGGGGAAAACATCAGAAGACATTAAAAAAATGTCTGAAAGAATAACCAGCTCATGACTGTATAGTTCAGTAGTGTATATCAAAGAAATCATACACCTTGAATTGAAATTTCAACCTTCTTATTTCATCCATGTGTAGTTAAATCCAGAGCTGCTTCTTTTTGTTTTAATGCCACCTTCCTATCAATGTGCACTCACAAACATTTTCAGGCACAGTCTAGCTAGTTATAAATCATCTGATTTATGATCTGTGACTTTATGGACTGATACAAAACTAGGTCACTTTTCAATATGTATAGTATTGCATGCAAAACCGAAAGAATAGAGTTTGAGAGAGATGTCGCTTTATGATACTGACTGCTCAAAAACCACAAAGTAGATTCTTACTACTGAGAAATGAGATAAAAAAAGGAACATGTGGAAATCTGTATTCTGCTCCATCTGCATCTGACTTTGGGCTGGTAGCTTTAACTAGAAATTTAAAACAGAATAAAAAGTAGAAACTACCTATGATCAATTCTTTGAATCTGTGTCATTGCTGCATCTCGATACACTAAACGTAGCTAGAAGCATTAATGGCCTGAGCTTTTCTGAGGTAGAAAAGCACTCTTACCTGAAGTTGCTTTTAAGTGTCCTTGTGTTGGTCAGATGTGACCAGATCTACTGCAGAACTTGAAAAATGCCATGTTTAGTTCTGTCCTCAGGCATATGACTTCAAGGCCTAAGGGGTTGGGAAGGATTAATGCCAATTTAAATGAATCCATAAGTGTATGGAAAAGGCACAAAAGAAAAAGCAAGACACTTTGAGACACTATCTAGACTTATTACATACATGTGCCAGAGTGCTCTGCTTGGATTTCAAAAACATTCCTATCACTTGTTCCTTGCTTGTTCCTACAGGCTATTTTGCACATAATCACGTTATATGCACCTGGCCATGAGATTTGTTATATTTTTCTCAAAAGGTGAAAATGCTGTCTAGGAAACCAGCAAACAGAATTCAGAACACTACCAACAACCCCAGAGAAAATACTTGAGGCAGAAGTGCACACATAGTTGAGAACTGGAAACCATAAAACCCTAGCATTTGGTCTACAGATATGAGCAAATACAAGTCTATCTGGAAAAAGATGGAAGCATTGTAAAAGACTGCTCCTTTGCAAGGGGTAATGGTGTTTAGAGGCTGGAAAAAGGGGAATACTTCAACAAGAGAAAAATTCTCCTGAGCTGCAACTGATCAATATTACAGCTAAAAAGAATAGATTGTCTGCATAGGGAAAACACATTAATTTCAGATTAGGCACTTCTACATCAGAAAGACAGAAATAATTACCAAGCAGGTGACAAGGGAGTAAGAAGGTAAAATTAATCGTATATAGTGGCAATTTTACCCATATTATTAAAGTATCTGAACTACATGTGTAAGTTAATAAACTGGAGAAAGAGTGACAGCTTGTAATAATGTCTTGGTAGAAGACCTGGAATTGTCAAGAGACTGTTTTTATTACATTTTAGGAGATGAGAAGTACTTCAGAGTCCAGAGTCAAAGCAAGACTCCAACCCTACCCATGATTCATGTAACTAGGAGGTTCCCCTTTCCTTGGGGAAAAGTGAGATTCCATAATTAAGATTTTTGAATAATGAGCAGATGACATGTAGTAAGTATATATTTTTAACCTGTTATAGGGAAAAAAACAAACAAACAAACAACAAACAAAACCAACCACCAAATCACCTGTACCTCCAAAACAAAATTATGATGGAATTATTTCCATATATGTAGAGCCACATAATTAAAGAAATGTGAAAACGGAAGATTTTTTGCTACTAAGAAAGAAGAAATTCTAGGAGACATGTTTTTTCAATGCTTTTATTTAAAAAGAAAATCCTCAGATTACTTTTTGGGCTGCCTTTGGCATCTAGGATATCTTCTGGGAAAAATACACTTTTTTAATATAATAGAGAACATATTGGACGTTTAATCTGAGGGGAAGGAACAAATGGAGGAGAATGACCAGAGATTCTGAACAGCACTGGGAAGAGCTAAAAATTTAGACCATATGAAACACAAACAGGGAAAATAGGGAAAATAATAAACAGGGAAATAGTAAGTAGTGAAAGTAGAGGGAAAAGTAATAATGAAAATAGAAAATAAAACAAAATGTACAAATATATGTCAAGATATTTAAGTCCATCTCTGGAATACCTGCTTTAGCAATATATGGGTACAACACATCCATGGATTGGTAAATGCAGGGAAAAAAACTTTTTTTTTTTTTTATTCTGGAAGATACATGGGACATAAAATGTAAATTTCAGTAAGGATTTTGACTGAAGGAGTTTCTATCAGAGGAGTCAAGTTCTGAAATATTTTATGGGAAGCAAACATTCAGGTTGTCTGCTGATTCTTCCACGTAGGATATTGTCATAGATATTGTGTCTGGTATTTTGCAGTGATAACATCAAAGAGAAACCTCTGCTTTGGTAATTAAAATGTCAACAAAAGCTGAAAAGAAACTGTTCAAAATGAGAAAGGGATTTCAGCCATGGTCCATGAGAATGTATAAATAAATATATTTTTTTTATGAAAGGATATTAAGGATTGGTGAAGCTGATTTTTATTGATCTTTCCACTAGCAGCTTGGTGAAAAGATCTTTCAGAGTGTGAGATTTTGCACAAATCATAGAGACCACTCTTTACATTTTAGATGCTCATGGAGCAAAGACAGGAGCTTGATTACAGACCTGTCATTCAGTACAATGCTGTCCAGCAGAAACTGAGCATGAGATAATGCAGGTTGTAGTTAAGTCATTAGAGCTTCGGACTTTATATATATTCCCTTTCAAATTTACCCCATATGTTGCTGTTACTACAAACTAGGATTTTAAACAAAGACAGCAGACTTCTGACTCTGTGTCACTGCGGAAAAACATATTTTTGTAACAGTGCATGAAGGTTATTTGAATCACAAAAAAAATAAAAAAAGTTTGACCTATTTATATGAACCTCAGGTGCACAAGGAAATAGAACAAGCTGTGAAAGCCCGTTGCATAGGCCAAAAGTGCAAGCTGTAGATTACAGAGCCTAAACTGGTGGTTAGTAAACCAGATAGTACCTCTTACTCAGCAATTGTAACACTCCTTGCTTCCAAAGGAACAGTGACTGTCTTAAATTTCTAAAAAACTTTTCTTGCCAGCTTGCTAGAGACCTTTTCACTTTCATTCAGAGTACAGAAGAATAACTCTGAAATGAGATCTCATAAAAGACAAGATACATTTTTTTTGCTTTATCCCATTCACAAGCAGGGAATCACAGAGGTGTAAAAAGAAATCCAGCAACCTGCAAGGAAGGAGAGTCATGCATAGTTTTCAGCTGCTGTCCTGTACTGTCATACTGAATTAGCAAAATGACAGATTGCCAATAAAACTGAAATAATCACATTCTAGGACAGCATGAGCAATATGAGGAAAGATGTAATCCATTTGTTGGGCTGTGTCTTCTGCTGGTAATGGAAAATGTGTAGCTAGCTGACTCCTAATTAAGAAAAAAAAAGCTAGCTAGTTACATTTTATGATGATGTGACCTTAATTTAGCATCTGTGCTGGGCATGCCCGCTTAGCTAAGAATACATTATACAAACCTAAGTCCTTTGAAAGGCCGATGGAAAGCAGATAAGAAAAGTAATGCTGAAAATGTAGGATTTTAATCACCACCACCTTCATCCAAAAAAATTACTCTAATGCTCCTATATTGCTATGTTTTTTTCCATTTATTAATACAGGAATGACAAAATTATTTTGACACTTCAGTTTGATATTTCATGCGGTAAAGTACTGAAGGCCTTGTGTAAAAAAGTAAAAATTGTCAGTAGACTTCTGTGGGAGTTGGTAATCTGCATAATTCAAGCAAAAAATAAAGTGGCAGTGATCTTCAGCATGCACTAATGAAGGCAAAAGATCCAGGTCTGCTTATCATTGTAAAGGTAAAAGCAAGGTTGAGTCATGAGAAGAAGTTGACAGTGGCTTAGAAAAAGACATTGAAGATCAGTCACCTGAGAATTGCTACCATATTTTATCTTAATAATAATGAGCTACATATCTGTATAACATTGAAATATTTGTCAGGTATGTTTGTTAATATAGAAGAAAAAAGATACAAAATCAGTAGTGTTTATTGATTGTGTATCTAAATGAAATGTACCATTGGTTTACCAAAGGAAGAGAGGAGATGAAATTTCTCTCTGACCGAGTAAAAAGTTGTTAACTGGTCAGTCAAGCACAGGATATAAAACACACATATCTAAGGAAGCAGAAAAGTACTTATTTTATTCAAAAAGCACGGTCAGCTGATTTCCTGTATAGGTAGGAAATATAGTAATTTTCCAGGAGCAAGACTGAATCTGCTTGGGTGTTTTGGGAGACTTGATGGGGGAGCATGGCTATAGGAATGAAACATTTCACCAAAAGGTAATGATTTTTGATGGAGGCAGTAAAGCAGAGGTTCTCTCCAAGAGCACTGTCTGGGGTATAAAGTAAGGAAAAGATTGTGAATGCCTTACTGTCATCTTCCCTGTGAGAGGATAGCAGCTATATCTCGTTTTTGAGGGGGAGAAAGAACATTCTCGTTTAACCTTAGCTGACTAGACCAAGTCTCTCTTTCAAACACATTTATAAGTAGTAGAGATGGAGGAAAAAAAAAGTGTTATTTTGAAAGCTGGGGGGAAATATGCATTTTACTTTAACTTGGATTCCGCTAAAGTGATTTTTAAATGTGTTGGTAAGTGCTTACCACTAAGATAATATGAACATAAGGATGGGATGAACTTAAACCACTGTATGGTGTGGTTGACACACTGGAGGGAAAGGATGCCATCTGGAGGGACCTTGACACACTTGAGAGGTGGGCTCGTGCGAACCTCATGAAGTTCAACAAGGCCAAGTTGCAAGGTCCTGCACCTGGGCTGGGGCAATCCCAAGCACAAATACAGACTGGGCGGAGAATGGATTGAGAGCAGACCTGAGGAGGACTTGGGGGTGTGGGTTGATGAGAAGCTCAGCATGACCTGGCAATGTGCATTTGCAGCCCAGAAAGCCAACCGTATCCTGGGCTGCATCAAAAGAAGCATGGCCAGCAGGTCGAGGGAGGTGATTCTTCCCCTCTACTCCACTCTCATGAGACCCCACCTGGAGTACTGCGTTCAGCTCTGGGGCCCCCAACATAAGAAGGACATGGACCTGTTGGAGCGAGTCCAGAGGAGGGCCACGAAGATGATCAGAAGGCTGGAACACCTCTCCTATGAAGACAGGCTGAGAGAGTTGGGGCTGTTCAGCCTGGAGAAGAGAAGGCTGCGGGGAGACCTTCTAGGAGCCTTCCAGTACTTGAAGGGGGCCTACAAGAAAGCTGGAGAGGGACTTTTTACAAGGCCATGTAGTGATAGGACAAGGGGTAATGGCTTTAAACTGAAAGAGGGTAGATTTAGATTTATGTGATTCTATGATTCTATAAACACCTGTCCAACACAGTGTTTGGGGCATCCAAAAGATAATAGAGCAAGTTCCCATTTCCTCTGCATAGATCAGGCACCATAAAGATCAGAAGAGTCAGAAAGGTTTTCCAGTTATTCATGGTAGCCTGCAACACACTGTACGTAACACACTACTGGGATGCATGTGTGAATGCTGAGGATTCTCAGGGAGCATGTCATTTTTGCAAAGTAAATAGGATTTGTGTCTGTTCTCCTATGAACTAAATAATGGTTTATCCATCATACCAGGCACATGCAGTGTTATGGGTTTCGTTTTGTTCTGTTTGTTCAAGAAATATAAATTAGGGAAAGTGAAAATACAAGTACTAAAGCAGAAGTCATTTTTGGAGAGTTGGCATCACTTGGGTAAAAAGAGGCTGAATGGTCTGGTAGTAACAGATAGTCTCTCTGATAAGCCTTGAGGTTTTAGAATAAGTATATGAACTGCAGGGGTCCCCATGGAGTGTGATGCAACTAAGTATAAGTGACTGAGTGGTAGGGCAGATGATAGATTTTCATAGTCAATGTAGGTTCTTATCTGAACTGTGGAAATTGTATATATTAAAAAAAAAAAATCATCCTTATTTTAATAACAGTGTAGTTATTACAAAATAACAATTCCTTAAATTGCTACATACTTTTTCAGATTACCAAAACCAATCAGTGAGTTCATTTAATCAATGTCAATAATGTTTCTAGAAATTACTGTCCAAAGGGGAATAGAAATATGC
Source organism: Nipponia nippon (assembly GCF_047370975.1). NCBI lineage: Eukaryota > Metazoa > Chordata > Aves > Pelecaniformes > Threskiornithidae > Nipponia > Nipponia nippon. The sequence goes on along the minus strand of NW_028262290.1, from coordinate 85,211,108 downwards.
TGTATAAGACATTGCTTGAAATCACTGTTTTATGACAGTTTCAATTTTTTAGTCCCCTAACATGTGCCATACAGAAAGCTTCATTAACTCATTTTTGTTTCTTCTTAATCAGCTGTCAAAAGCAGACATTTATATCTCATAGAAGACCACTTATGATTCCTCTAGGATGAAACAGGCTTTAAATACACTAGTTATGAGATTAATTGTGAAGTATGACATACTATTTTACATGTTCATATTTTATAAATCAAACAACACATCATACCAAAATACTTGACAGCGGAAACCTTGACAAATAAGCCTTCATCATCTTACGTGAAACCATTAACATCCAATTTGGGAGGTTGGTTTGGATGAGTAGACTTTGTATGAATATGTGGAAGTTTTCTCATCTTCTGCAAGCCAGTGCAGGTTTTCAGAATGATAAATACCTTAAGAGCTGGTTTTCTCTTTGAGAGTTCCAGGAGGTAGTTTGTGCAATGGCTTCTTGAGCTACAGGTCAGGAGAGCTGAAATAAAATTCTGGCCCTTTGTTCTTGATCCCATCTAAGCCTTTGAGCTCTGACATGAGCACAACAGTTACACTCTGCAAAGATTAATACAGTCACCTCTTTGGTTATAAGGACAATTGAAAACTGAAAGGGTAGAGAAAGGTGCAAATGTACTGAATTTTAAAAAATGTATCTGTTTGTGATCACTCTTTAAATACTCTTTGGTCACTTAAAAAGAGAACCTGAATTTGCAGCACAGAAAGACAGAAATATCACAGGGTTTGGAGTGCGAACAATGTAATATGTTCCCACTCACCAGTGGACTTTGGTTCCTATGTGATTTTACTGTTAGTTTCCTTTACCTGCTTTAGGGAAATTGAGATTCCCTGAATCCATTTGTTTTTCTTCAAGTATGTTTGATGAAGAAAGATGTAAAATAGTTAATGAGATATTTGCTGCTTTTAAAATTCAGTGGAATTTTGGGCTTGCAAAAGCTAAAAAATTCCATCCAAGTTATTCAGAGTCCTACTATGGTCTTTTGTAAATGCATGTCACCACCTCTAGGAGAAAATGAATCCACATCGTCTATAAATGAACCAAAGTAATAAATCACCTACAATTCAGGTAACCACTTAGAATCATACAATCATAGAATATCCTGAGTTGGAAGGGACACACAAGGATCATCAAGTCCAACTCCTGTCCCTGCATAGGACAACCCCAAAATTCACACCGTATGTCTGAGGGTGTTGTCTAAACGCTTCTTGAATGTTGTCAGGCTTGGCATCATGACTGCCTCCTTGGGGAACCTGTTCCAGTGCTTCACCACCCTCTGGGTGAAGAACCTTTTCCTAATATCCAACCTAAACCTCCCCCAGCGCTCTGGGGGTCCCAGAGCCCATCAGCAGTATTGAAGACCAAAGTGAAGAAAGCATTAAACGTCTCTGCTTTGTCTGTGTCCCTGTTTGTGAGGTGACCATGCTTGTCAAGTAATGGGCTAATGTTATTTCTTGCCTGCCTTTTGCTATTTATGTATCTAAAAAAGCCCTTTTTATTGTCCTTCACAGTACTGGCCAGCTTCAGCTCTCGCTGAGCTTTGGCCGTGCCTATTTCCTCCCTACAGTGGCGAACACCATCTCTGTAGTCCTCCCATGTCGCCTGACCTTGCTTTCACTGGCCATACATTTTCTTTTTTCATCTTAGTTCTAGCATAAGATCCCTACCCAGCCAAGCCGGCCTTCTACCTCGCCTGCTTGACTTCCGACATTTTGGAATTGCCTGCTCCTGTGCTCTTAGGAGGTGGTGCTTAAAAAGTGACCAGCACTGATGGACCCCAGCACCTTCAAAAGCTTTTTCCCAGGGGACCTTACTAAGTAGTTTCCTGAGCAGCCTGAATTCAGCTCTCCTCATATCCAGAGCTGAGGTCTTGCTGGCAGTTTTCCTCCTGTTACCATAGATTTTAAACTTGACTGCTTCATGGTCGCTGTGGCCAAGGCAGCCACCAATCAGCACTTCACCCATGAGACCCTCTCTGTTAATAAGCAGCAAGTCGAGGAAGGTGCCTTTCCTGGTTGGTTCTCTTAGTATTTGTACCGAGAATTTATCATGCAGATGGTTTAGGAATCTTCTGGACCTGCTTGTACCAGCCGTGTGGTATTCCCAGTTGACATCTGGCAAGTTGAAGTCCCCCATAAGGACAAGGGCAGAGGACTTGGAAGCATCCCTTAGTTCCTTAAAGAGTAACTCATCCGTGTCGTCATCCTGGCTGGGTGGCCTATAGTAGACTCCCACAATGACATCCGTGTTATTTGTCTGTCCCTTAATCCTTACCCAGAGGCTCTCAACTGTGCCATCGCCAACTGCTAGCTCCATGCATTCCAGCCCCTCCACTACATACAATGCCACCCCCGCGCCTCACCTGCCCTGCCCAACCCTGCTGAAGAGCCTGTAACCATCCGTCATGGCACACCAGTCACAGGACTCTTCCCACCAGGTTTCACTTGTGCCTATGATGTCATATCTCTGGGATTAGGCCAAGGCATCTAGCTCCGCTTGCTTGTTCCTCATGCTGCGCACATTTATGTAGAAACACTTCAAGTGTGGTTCACTGTGCCCGTTGCCTCATGGAGCAGCCTGAGGAATCTCACTAGCATGCGGCTTCTCAAACTTTGGCATGCCATCCCGTTGCTTATTGCTAACTAGCCAGGTATTGTCCCTTTCCCCCTTCCAATCTAGTTTAAAGCTCTATCAATCAGCCCTGCTAGCTCCTGAGCAAAAACTCATTTCCCCTTCTGAGAAAGGTACATCCCATCAGACGTCAGTAGACCTGGTGATGAATAGACCATCCCATGATCGAAAAACCCAAAGTTCCACCAGTGACACCAGCCTCAGAGCCACGTGTTGATCAGCTGCGTCTGCCTGTTCCTTTCAATATTCTTCCCTGTTACTGAAAGGATCGAAGAGAACACCACCTGAACACCTGATCCTTCAATCAGCTGCCCCAAGGCTCTGAAATCCCTTTTGATTGACTTAGGACTTCTCTTTGTTATCGCTTTGCTGCCGACATGAAGAACTAAGAGCACGTAATAGTCTAAGGACCTTACCAGACTAGGGACTTTTCTAGTGATATCTCTTATCCTGGCCCCAGGGAGGCAGCAGACTTCCCTGTGGGTTGGGTTTCGTCGGCATATGGGACCCTCTGTTCCCCTCAGAAGAGAGTCACCTATCACAACTACCCTTCTTTTTTTCTTAACATGAGTGGTTGTGATGGAGGGGGTTGGCTGCCTAGACAACTCCTCCATCCCAGAAAATCCCAAACTTGTTTCTGTTTTTCTGCTTCTGTGCGATACAAGCAGCTTTGATTGTTTGGACTACAGAAACATTTTTGTTTCTGTGTTTTATTAAAGGAGAATGAAATCTTTTTGCTCCATGAGTTGGGGGAAGGGAGGAAGTGATGGTCAGACATAATCAGCTAGTTTTCTAAGCAGGAAGCTGGAGTGGGAACAAACAGAAAGAGGATGGGAAACAGCTACTTTCACTCGTCAGGGTAAAAAGGTCAAGTAAGGCCTGTTCAATAAGAAGAGCTTATTGTGTAAGAGAAGCATGGAACAAATTAGATGATGTTTAATCAGAGGGGTTTTTTCATCAAGTGTGAACTTATACGAGAAATTTACTTTGATGCTGCGAAACCATTTGTTTGTTCTTTCAGCTGTATATACTTCCTAGTGATTATCATGTTATCAGTAGTTAAAATATGCAGAGTTTAAGATTAGCTTAAGCACCTTAAAGGGGTAGATAGTTTGTGAATTGAATAAGAACACCAATTTTTGATCAATGTGTAGAAATCAAATTCAAGATAATGCTGTACTATCATGAATAAGTAATACTAAAAAAATATAACCAATTCATCTTGAAAATAACGCTGCATTTCAGCAAGCTTCTGTAGGATACAAAAGAGACCCATATATTAAACAAAAGCAGCAGTTACACACAGTGCCATTAAAATCTAATTGTTATAAACAGAGGTTTTATAGAGGATAATCATCCGCTCTTTAGGGGGAAGAAGAGTTCAATAGTATCCATCACATAGTGCACCTGAATAATCAAGTTTCTTCTTCTTTTCTACACAAAATAACTTCCTCTTGAACACAGTACGCCATTTAGAATAGCCACAAATTATAACTTAACAAATAAATTGCTGTGCAATTTCTATAAATCGGCCTGGAAAATTGAAATAAAGTATAGCTTTGCTTTTTTTTGCTTTTTTTTTTTCTTTTTTTTTCCTCTGGATGGCTTTCCTTCACCAAGAACTAATTGGTTTGTGCTCTCATGGAGTTTCTAAGCTATTAAAGAAACTGGTGGTCTTTCAGATGCTTTCTTTTTGATTAAGTTTCAAGGTTACATGCATGATAGATCATAAAACCAAATGCATGTTGCATGCTCTGTGCATGTGACTTCCTGCAACATGAAGACATCAACAAGACAAACTTAGAAGTGAAATCTCAGAACCTGACTAAAGCACTTGCTGTGCCATGTAGTTTTTAAGTAACACTGTCAACTATTAATCCAATTTTGTATTCTTGGGATGCAGTTTTTAAAAATGGCATAACGTTTTAGATATGAACCTTGTGGTTTTTTAATCTATCACTTAAAGCCAAGAAGGACCAAGTAAATGTTGAAGATACAGGGTTGGATTTAGTTCCAATCCTAGCTCTGGTATATTCTGTTGCTTGCCCCGATGGATTTTTTCAGATCATTTTTCTCTACCTTCGACTTTCTCTTTGTGAAATATAGTTGCTGTTATTCATATTCTGTGAGGATCTGTCAAGATGTTTTATTCATTAATGCTTAGAAAGTCATGTGTGCTACACTCTGAAGCGTTTATTAATATGGTCTATATGGGCATATAAATGAACAGTCCTACTATATACACTGCTTAGTATTATTTGTATCACTATGTAGTTTTTTGGTCTTTGGAAGATTTTGAAAGCAACTTTTTATGTAGTAAATATATATTTTCTTTAATCTTTAAAAAGTTTGATGTGCTTCATGTTCACCACCATCAAACTGTGCTGTAAATAACTATACTGCTATATTATAAACCTCTTTCATTTGTGTTTTCTTTATGTTAGTTATTACTTCCACAAAAATGTTTGTTATTGTTTGTGGGATTGGCTATTTTTTGCTTCCTAAACAGGACAGAAAAAACTGAAAACCATTTTTTGTTTTGTTGTAATGTACAATTTCTTGGTTTGCCTGCATTACAGTTACCATGCTGTGTCAGATTTTTTTTCCCACACAGAAAAGAAATTTTAACTACCTTCGTACATGGAACATGAAAAAAATCTATTTACATCTTCTTCCAGTGCAGAACTGAATGGAGTATTATCCATTTTTGTTTCCTCCACTGAAAAGGTAGCAGAAAAATTCTCCTTTAATGTATTACTATTTGTAGTGGATGCAAAAGACTATAGTATGAAGGTCAAAGAATGAAGTTGTAGTTGCCTTGTGATTTACAGATTTTTTAAAAGAAGAATATTTTTACGTTTTTTTTTCTTCTCTTCCCATTTTTATTTGTCTTTTCCCCTGGTTAACTCTGGAAGAGACTGTTTCCAGTGTTTCAGCTTCGGAGCTGAGAAACAAGTTTGTGGAATGAGCGAGCACATGCTTTTGAACAGAGAAATGAGCAGAACCAAAAGCACCATCAGGAAAAATGGTCTGTAGTGACCAAAGGAATGTCATGTTGTTTACTCAGGGCACTGCATACTCACATCCCACCGTGCTTTGCAGCTGTTCTGAATAGAAGTAGTAGTGGATGTCCTAGAACGTGTTATCTGCAGTGACCATATGCAGAAAAAGGAGCCGTGGGAAATGTATAGGCTTTATAAGAAACATTCACAGAATTGCAGTTGTACTACATCCTTGAAGCAAACTTGTCCAAAATCCTTGATTAGGTTACTGAAAATTGCAGCACTGAGTGCGTATAATGTTTTTCAATCTTTCTAGTATAAGTATAAGAAAACTCAAGTATCAGTTTTTCAGGATATTAGGGACTTGAGGAGTTTATTTCAGGTGAAACTGGTGTATACTGATTCTTTTTTTTTTTTCCCGGCAAGCTACTTTTTCTTCTTCTGAACTGCCATTTTAAAAATGTCTCCAGATCCTGTGATCACAAAGGTTTGTTTTGTCATTCATATCATTGCTCTAAAATGCATTTGACAAAAGTGGTAAGAAAAGGGGTAAATTATTTGTTGAGCTTTTTTCAGCATCATTTTCACAAGTGTTTCCCCTCTCTTCTCCTTTTCTTTTTTCCTGATTAACTTTAGCAAGACAAAAGAGAGCTAATGAACTTGCAGAGACGAATTATAAATGACTGGCATGCCACTGACTTCATGAATTATGTGGATGCAAAAAAAATTAAGATTTTTCACTAGCACCCAGTCCTCCCTGTGCTTCTTTTTCCTGATGCTTGCCCATCCTCTTTCTTTGCTCTTCATAAGGAAAAATGGGGGTGGAAGGTGAGGTTACAGTTTAGCCTGTGATTCTTCTTCTTTCTTTCTTTTTTTTTTTTTTCTCTTTTTTTCCTGTTGTTGTTGCAGGCTGTGTGAATGCTATACCTTTCAACTGTGTGTTTCTAGTCTCTTTAATAAGCCTAAGCAGATTTTTGTGTCAGTTACATTGATAAAAAGCTGTAACAATAACTTGTTTGTCCTTTGTGCTTGTCTAGATATCTATCTGTGTACCTGAAATCCAGAAAATCTTGTATCTTTTATTTTTAAGGTCTGATCACTGATTGCTCAGGAGAAAATCGCTTGTTGACCCCTGCAGGAAAGTTTGCTAGATCCCAAATTCAGTTTGCTTAGTGTCTGCTTAACAATGAAGTGTCAGGTCTGTTGCTGTTTATTGAGATAAATGATGTTATGAAAAAAAAAAAAAAAGAAAAAAAAGGAAGAAAAAAACCCCAGCAAAACAAAAAACCCCACATTATTGACTTTTAAATGGCTACAAATTTAGTAACAAAATAAATACATAAATTCAGAGAAAAAATTCCATAATGACAAAAATACTCAGTAGTTTACTGAAATATATTTACTGAAGAAGGTGGGACTATAAGAAAGTGATTTGAGATCAGAAACATTTTCTATCAGTTTTTCCCATTCCCCACGTTCATTTTATTTTCCTCTGAGCTCCAAAGTGTCCGTGCAGTGACAAAAAGCACATCTGCTTCCTTGAGAGGATTCTGTTTCAAGCAATGTCATAACCCACCCAGGCTCTCAAAGTGACATGCAAGACTCCTTACCCTTCTCCCTGCTCTATGAAATATTTCATGATGGAAGAGAAGTGTTAGGCTCCTCCAAGTGATTTCTGCTCAGCCAAACTAATTCCATTATCTGTTAGTCATGTTTACATCAGGCTAACAGCTAATAACTCATGTGGAACTCTGTAACCATCTTTAATCTTGTTCTTCATCCAAGCCAGTGCTCCAGGAGCCCAGCCTTCTGTGATTATTAATGGTGATGGGTAAGTGTCCTGTCAGGCTTCTGCTCACGGAATCGGAAAGAGGCACAAGGTCAGCCCTTTCAGACCAGCTCTCTGGAGTGACACATGATAATCGCAGGTACCATTCCTCCTAAGGGAAAGGGCTGGCTATCTCATATGGAGTCTCAAAATAATAATGTAGAGCTTGTTCTCACACAACCCATTAAATAGTTGAATTTTCACTTCTGAAAAAGTTGGAGATAGAGGTAGAGAGAATTGTGACTGATGAAAAGCCTGCTGTCAGCTCGGTGGCAGGCTGTTTATATCCAAGTGAGCCTTTTTTGTAGTAAAATGATCTTACAGAAGATTTCTGAATCCCAGTAGGCATACAGATGCAAAAGGATTCTCTCAGAATGAAATAAAGCATGGATGACACATGGTGAAAAAATTACTTTTTAATACTTTTCTGACTGACTTAAATGATTCAGAGTACCAGCAGTATTACAGAGCAATACTTATTTTATATTAAATTGATAAAATGTTTATGTATGAGTACTTGAAGGCATGAATAGGTACCATAATTCTCATGCATGTTTATGTAGACAGCAAAAAATTATTAGTCTCAATACAATAATGTCAAATCACAGCTTTAACTTTAGACACCATTGGATAAGTGAGACTGAAGTAGAGGGAAGAACTTATTTCAGCAGTTTCTATTCAACAGGGTAAATCTGCTCTATTGTTACAATAGGAATGAGTGGCGTGTAAGCAACTGCAGGGTAAGTGATCATGCTTTTCATCCTAGACAGTTCTCAGTAAGCCTGTCTTTCTCTATTGAATAAAGATGATGTGCAAGTATCCTGTGAAGCTTCAGTTTGTGGAATCTGAGTGAGGCCAAGAGCAGACCTTGCTAAGGAATCTGTAATTTATGCAGCCCTGAAACACTGAATCTACTTATAGGGATGTTACTACTTCTGTGATTTATTTATTTTTTGTTTTTAAAAAAAACAAACTACAAAAAAACCCTCCACCACAATTATTTGGTCATGTAAGTCTGTCAGGAACAAAAAATGAAGTTTAGGATCAAAATCATCCCTATACTATGTGCATGTACTGTGTTCTGCAACAGTCTCTTTTATCCATTCCAATGTAAAACCTTTAAGTCTGAAATAGGCAACCAGATCCTTAAGAGATACCATATCTGCAAACAGATATTGTTTAATTGAATAAAAAGGAAAATTAAGGGATATAATGGGTTCTGTGAACTTGTGGATTGTCTCTTGATGGAAGTGGAAAGCAATCTGCTATCTCAGTTAATATTTAAAACTTGACTGCATCACCATATTGTAAAGAACAATTACAAAATTACATGAATAGGCATATGAATGGACTTTAAAATCTTTTCAGCCATCTGAGTTGATAATTTATATACAAAATCTCTCTTCGCTTTTTCTTTCATAACTATTAATAGTTTTCTTCACAAGGATCTAGTTCATTATCAAATTGATAGTTGGTAAATAAACATTTGGGGCCAAATTCAGAGTTCATTTAACATTATAAAAAGACAAAGTCATTTTGTACAACTCCACAAGTACTTGAACTCAATAGTTTCGGTATATGAAGTTGGTACTTTATTCATTATTCTTCAGAGTTGTTGGTTAGTAGCTGTGGGACCGTGGAGGTATTATTTAGATTTCAAAAGTTTTGTGAATGACTACAGAATATAATTAAAATATAGAATAAGAATATAGAGCCGGTTTCTCATCTCCACTAAGGCTATATTAAATGCAGAATAACATGGCTGATTTTTCTTGCATCACAAAACTGACATTGGAAATGACACTTTTCAGCTCTTTACATTTTTTAATTAATATAATCACTTATTACATTGGTGGAAAAAGAATGAAATATAGAATGATATTCCTAATTCAGACAATGGAAAAAAATAAAGCATATGGGTAAAATACTTATTTTTCAAACAAACAAGGTCAAATGCAATAAAGATTAAATTCTGTTAAGCATTTTTCACTATTTTTTAGTATGGGATGAAGTGTAATCTGTTTAACCCAATTATCTTTATTGTTTCCCTTTCTTAAATCAGAAGCACCAGGTTTTGGGTGGCAGTGATTCTGTAAGACAGAAATCTTAATTGATTTAGTGGCCTTTGATTCAAAGCAAGGACTTTCTGTTACTGTATTTAATGGGGAAAGATGAGAGGAGAACACAAGTAGCAAAAGGGGATGAAGAAAGCAAACCTAAGCTTATGGGCCCCATGAAGGCTGATTTGTTAGCCTCGATAGCTAGAGCAGGTGCGAGCGTACAGGTTTGCCAAAAAACTTTGTGTTGACAGCATGATGGAAATTCATGCAAATAAGTGTTTATGTCACAACTCAGCGTTTTGTACATGAAAATTATGCTGATTTTATAAAATTAAACTGTCATTTTACGCAGAGAAATATTTAGAGCTGCTGTGTTATAGTGTTGAATCATGTGAACATAACTACAGGCTGGCTTCAAAATCTTTCCCTCCAAGTCCTTGCTCTTCCTGCCGGGTTCCAGGAATGCTGTAGGCTCCTTTGCGTAACTCCTTCTGCTGCTGAGACATTTATGCATGTAGCTGCTGAATTTCTGGAGTCTCCAACTCATAAGGCCATTGCCCGTCATGGGGACACAGATTTTACCTCTCTGCTAATATGACATGTTAAACCATCTGGGCAGACTTCTGGCTTGTGTTCTATATTGCAAATTACTTTTATCATTTTTTGTCTTTGCTTTGTTGCATCTCATAATATTCTCTCTTCCTCTTTTGCTTTTACCTCCCACAACTAATAACTCCAATTGGACTATACTCCATTTAATTTATGATAGCAGTGACACCAGGATACAGGGCTACTGGTGTACTTGGTTTTATTTCTTTTTTTTTGCTGGTGTTTTTGTTCATAAAGGTTTTCAGAGTTTCAGCTATTAAGAGAATGGAAAACAATCATTACATAACACTGCATCGTATTTTTATGAGACACCTTATCCTAGAATGCTTTATTGTATTAAAAAATAGGGTTTTTTTTCTCTTTTCTGTTTAAAAATCTCTTTGGAAACAAACCTTGTTTTACAAATGTTCTTGATTTCAACTTAGGGTTAATCTAAAAAGCTGATAATGCTAGAAGTGAAGGAATTTTTCTTTTTTTTAGGAATAAAGCACAATTTACAAAAAACGATGAAGTTTCAAAATACTATATGAAAAGAAAATGTAATTTTTTTTTTTTTAGTTTTTGAGTTTTGAAGTCAATAGACATTTTTTCAATGTTGACTATTTTAATTTCAAAATGTTTTGGTTTTAAAAGGTATTTTATATCTGAAAAAAAATCTATTTTGAAAAACTCTGAAAGGGAATGGCATTTTTAAAAATACTTTCTCATTTTGTTTCTAAAACAATTTTTCTTTAGTTTTATGTAGTTTAACTTAGTTTAACCAATAGTATTAGTTCTGATAGGAAGCTTCACGTAAATTGTCAGTCATATTAACTTTTCAACAAACAATTGAAGGACAGTTCAGTTCTAGAAGGTCAAAAAGAGAGAGCTTTCCACCTTACGAAGTTTCCTACTTCATATAATCTTAGTAGAGTATATTTTACATTAAATCTAATTTCATTATTTTTGCTACTGTATGCATGCCTCCTTTCTTTGCCTCTATTTTCTACAAACCAAAAAGGAAGAACTTTAAAAAGTTACATTTGGGGATTTTCCTGTGAAGACTTGTTAGATTAATTGTTCCAGTGAGTCCCGGAATCCCACAGTATGGACATAGCCTCTCCACCTTACACTATCAAAAAGATGCAGTGTCATGTGGGAGCTACATTCCACCCCACCCCACGCCCGAAAATCTGATGTTAGTGATTAAATTTTACATGTAAGAGGACTTCCATTGTGTTAATTGAGAGTCCATCACAGTGGTTAGCCTTAAGCTTCTCTGCTGTGACCAAAAATCAAAGCAGTAATTCTACTGCTAAAATTTCCCTGGGAATAACTGTCTTCAGAAATCCAGGCTGACACCACCATAGCTGCTGATGGGTTGTTTTCAGGGCTGAGATTTTTTTATGGGTAGGAAGTTTCTGACTCCAGGAGGCACATCAGCTTAGAATCATAGAATCATAGAATCATTAAGGTTGGAAAAGACCCTTAAGATCATCAAGTCCAACCGTTAACCTAGCACTGCCAAGTCCACCAATAAACCATGTCCTCAAGCACCATGTCTACCCTTCTTTTAAATATCTCCAGGGATGAGGACTCAGCCACTTCCCTGAGCAGCCTGTTCCAATGCCTGAGCTTGTTACAGCTCTTGGGCTTTCCAGCCACTTCTTGTTTGTGGAAACAGCAGACATGCATCTCCTTGAATGCAGCAGCAGCAACTATCTAACACATCCATATGGCTAACAAAAGTAATATTGTCTACTGCCTCACCACTGAATGCTACATCACCGCTGGGGTGTTAAAAGACAAATTTCATCTTGTTCCTGTAGAATGAAGGAGATATACCATGCATGCCTTTAAAAATGGTAGATTTTTTATTTTATTTCTCATTGGAGTAATAAAATAAACTTACTAAAGCAGTATCAGAAGAAAAGAGAAAATATCATGGAAGAGCATATGAAAAGATTGGCCATTTAAAATTGTTACTCTTCTTTTCTACTTCTGTCATATTTTCTTTTGAAATTTCTCATCTTCTTTAAATCTCAGTAAGCATCCAATTCTGTTTTTCACAGCTTTAAATTTTTCTGACCTTCTTAGTTGTGCTGTGCTTATTGAGTACTGCAGTAAGAATTTCATAAGCAAGGACTATTTCTTCCATTAATAGCTTACTTTGCAAGAATGCAAAATGTGTATTAGCATCTATTGTGAATGTTTGCCATTTATCCATTCAGTCTTAAATTTTTGTCATGTTATTCCTCCTGCACCACCCTCTATAACCTCAAGAATCTTCTGGTCCACATTACGATTCACTTTATTTCTTTTCTGTGTCAAAATTAAATTTATAGTTCTAGTTTTGACAAGAGAAAATATAAAAATGAAGCATGGAATACTGTATGAGATTCAACTGTATGAGATTCAACAAGGCTAAGTGCTGGGTCCTGCACTTCGGTCACAACAACCCCATGCGACACTACAGGCTGGGGGAGGAGTGGCTGGAGAGCTGCCTGGCTGAAAAGGACCTGGGGGTGTTGGTTGACAGCCACCTGAACATGAGCCAGCAGTGTGCTCAGGTGGCCAAGAGGGCCAATGGCATCCTGGCTTGTATCAGGAATAGTGTGGCCAGCAGAACCAGGGAGGTGATAGTGCCCCTGTACTCGGCACTGGTGAGGCTGGACCTCAAATACTCTGTTCATTTTTGGGCCCCTTACTACAGGAAGGACATTGAGGTACTAGAGCATGTCCAAAGAAGGGCAACGAAGCTGGTGAAGCGTCTAGAGCACAAGTCTTATGAGGAGCGGCTGAGGGAGCTGGGGTTGTTTAGTCTGGAGAAGAGGAGGCTGAGGGGAGACCTTATTGCTCTCTACAACTACCTGAAAGGAGGTTGTAGCGAGGTGGGGGTCAGTCTCTTCTCCCTAGTAACAAGCCATAGGAGGAGAGGAAACAGCCTCAAGCTGTGCCAGGGGAAGTTTAGGTTGGATATTAGGAGAAACTTCTTCACCGAAAGGGTGGTCAAGCATTGGAACAGGCTGCCCAGGGAGGTGGTTGAGTCCTCATCCTTGGAGGTATTTAAAAGATGGGTAGACATGGTGCTTGAAGACATGGTTTATTGGTGGACTTGGCAGTGCTATGTTAATGGTTGGACTCAATGATCTTAAAGGTCTTTTCCAACCTTAACGATTCTATGATTCTATGAATGTGAAAGTGCTACAGTAAGTCCTTTAAATTTCAATATAAATGTTACTGGCACACATTCAAGATAATAGAAAGTGCACGTGAGTTTTGTACAGGGAGATTTTACTCTTTAGGATAAAGCATTATATCCAGGGTTTTTTTCAGTGGAAAAATACACTTCATTTTCTTATTTCCACATCTAGGCACTGGACCACTGCACTTTGTGGAAAGTGGAAGATGTACTAAGTGGCTACTTTGGGTTTTTTCGCACGGGAGAACAGCAGCTCTATTGTTGAGAGTCTTTTTTGGAGTATATATGGTATGGAAAGGGAAACTTGTACCTTAAAAAAATCTGAGGAAGCCATATCATCGGTGGTGTCCTTCAGAAATGCTTACTTTTTATATCAATTTGGAATTGGACAGGATTTGTACACTGTATTGGGAAGGTTAATTTATGTTAGTCAGCAGTCAAAATATTTGGTGGGTTTTCTGACGATTTACCACTTTCAGGCATGCCTGTAAGGAATACACTTTCATTTTTCTTATGAGGCATATATACAAATGTTTGTGTATATATGTGTATGTGTTAGTATTTATGTATAAATATACACATAGAAACAACATAAAATAAAGGAAAATTTGTTGTCCTGAAATTTCTGGCCTAAAGACCAAAGCAAATGTAGTTGTCATGAAAACTTTGTTCTGCTTAATGAGGAGATTGTATCATAGGAATGACTGAGAATTACTTGATTTTTGAAATAAGGTGAAGAAAATTAGCATCTGGAGGGGTTTGCCTTGATTTCCTAGAAGTATATAAAAAAAAAAATAATATCAATAAGAGCTTGGTAGGAGAATTTGTAATACTTGGTTTTGGCTTTGCTCTGAGAAAAATAAACATTTTCTTTTTTTTTTTTTTTTCTTTGGGAGATGGAATGCTTAATCTTTGCAGAACAAAAGGGACATCTAGGAGGTGAAACTTTCCTACCTCCCTTAGGCTGAAAGGGACATCAACTCTGAAAGTCAATTAAGAAAAAAAAGTCTTAGTTTTGCTGCAAATACTCAAAAAGACTCTAGTGTTCTTCAGAATCAGATTGGTCACAGTTTAGTTTCTATATTTCAATGATCCCTTCAGACAGCAAGCATGTGAACTAAAGCATCATTGAGGATAGTGTAAATTTTTCCAGTACTCGCACAAGTAAACAAACCCTAAGTTTTAACATGACATATACTCCAGCCTGCTATACAAACTGATCATGAAAAGATATAAGACCGTCCCATTCCCTCTTTCTTCCCTTTGCCCTCTTCTAAATACCAGTTCTAAAATTTGCCACAGCAGATAAGAAAGGGAGATAGGGAAGGCAATTAAATAAGTAGTAAAAGGGTGAGCTGATCAATGTATTGACAAGCTGGAATGTTGGTGCTGTATTTTGTTCTTAATTTATGTAGCTTGAGCCAGTTAGACAACTGGGATGCTGCACAGTTGCTGGCACTCATCTGTGTATTTATGGGGCAATTAGCAATTCCCTGCACCTTGTCTGCAGGTTCACTTACATAATTGTGGTTTGGTTATTTCTCAGTAACAGTAAAATATGAAAGTCTCTGTAATCTGGCTGAAAGCTCTTATTTGCGTAACTATTATTCAGGTTGTTTCTGAACAAGGGCTGAGCAGGTAAGTCTTTTTCATTGATTAGCTGAGAGCCATTTTAGTCACCTCATTAAGAAATAATCACAATAATTCTTTCTGCTCTGATTGTCTGCTGCTCACCAGAGCTACTGCCCAGCCAGGCTGCCAACTATTGCCCCAAATGCTAACTAGTTAAATATTTAATTATCATTAGTGATGCTTGAATACCATAACGATGGCTAACACAGGTAACAGAGAAGTAGAGCCTTTTTTACTGAGCTGGGAAGGGCCTTTAGAAGGCATAGTACTTTCTGTATTTGGGAGGTAAGCATCCTAGAGGATGAATTGCTTATTCCATACTAATGGCAAACCCAAATCTTGGCACCTTGTTTTTTCTTTTTGTTTCCTTTGGTGACAATAGATTTTCTTCTGAACTTTTCATCATTATGCAAACAAGTATAGCAGAAACATGTTAAATACTTATACATAAACATATGAGATTTCAGTCATTCTGAGGTGGAAAACGGGACTTTCCAAATGTTTGGCAAAACAGACAGGAAACAATAGGGATAGCCTCCTTCCCCAGTATTATCAAAATATAATTAGGTCTCTCAAGTGGGTGACCTTCATCAGGTTTTGAACTGCTCAAGATGGATTCTGTTTCACACATGTCAGGGAAAATGTGTGTCTGCTGGGCTCCTGTCCGGTATCTCTCTTCCTTTGGTCTTCACCAGAAATTCCTTTCTGTCTCTGAATGAAGCTAGCAGGTAAATAGGTGGAAACTCATCTGACAGTTTAGCAGATGCTGAGGTGTACAGGGTTGCAAGTGGTGAATCAATGAAAAATTCTTGTTGATTACATGAGTTTGTTGCATTATGTTTTGTCTGCAAAACCAAAGGAGTAGTAAAGCCAATAATGGTCGACATCATCTCAAAAGTAAAACTTTATTCAATTTCTAAGTTGCAAGGTTTGGGTTTTAAAGCTCTTTAATGACACAAACCATATAAAAATGTGTATGTGAATCAAAAGGGGTAAAAACAAAGAATTGTTTTAGTTCTTTTTGAAATGGAAAATAAGATTCTTCCTGGGGATAAAACCCTCCCAGGAATTTCAAAAGCTCTAACATCAGAGAAAATTTTAGCTAAAGTGAGGTGAAGTCATAAAAGCAGTTCAGCTGGAATTTCTCTAAGCGATAAGCCTTTACTGTCTTTCATATCATCAATTGCTTTTAACACCTTACTAACACTTAGCAGAGGAAATACTTGATTTTATGGTGAATTAATTGTTCACTTTATATTTCTGAATAATCTGTCATAAAATGATGAGAAATAATTTTACTGTCTGTTAGAGAAAGGTAGGAAGCTGAGTGCCTTTTTAAAGAATATTAGAGATATAAATGTATTAATTTACAGGTATATTTTGTAAAGCTCAGTGTGCAAACTGAGCTTTCTTTACTTACATATGAAGATTACCCAGATAACAATTGTGTCACCAAACAAAGTTTGATTATTACGTTTATGATAAAGTATGGCGCAAAAGCATTAAAATTTAGATCTTCATATGAAAAAAAATATTTTTCATGTAAATATTTTAGGTATCATAGGTGAGCTAATCTTTTTGTTCACTAGATTAAAATGCTGTCTTCCAAACAGTATTTATTTGGTGCATTTAATATCTGTTAAGTATCTGCATGTTTATTGCTATTAATTTGTAAGTCTTTAGAGTACAGAGCATATCTTGTTCCTTGAAAGCATTCTAAGGATTTCACCAGGAACTTGAAGGCCGTAGTGGCTCTGAAAAATCAAACTACTTTTATTCAGAAGCATAGAACATACACCTATATTTTGGTTTCCCATGTTAGCAAATGCAGTTACTAGTAATAATAAATAGAGGCTAATACATTTATAAAGAAGAAGTTGGAATATTAATTGAAAAGCAAACTATAAACATCTCTAGAATTCCTTGGGACTTTCAAAGACTCCTTTCCTAGGAAGAAGAGAAGAGGGCTTGACAAATGAGAGAGTTTGCTTTGGCTCACCTACTGGCTTGGTGTGAACAACAAAAGCTATCTTCATGAAGAGACTTGGTCATAGTGCTTGTGGGTGAGGCTTTGAAACTCCAGAAAACCAGGAAGTACCTGCTGCTAATAAATAGAGCAAGGAAGATTTACCCTCAGTGGAGGAGGACCAGGTTGGGAGCACTTTAACAATATGGACATACATAAGTCCACGGAGCCTGATGGGTTGCATCTATGAATGTTGTGGGAGCTGGCTGATGTCATTGCAAGGCCACTCTCAGTTGTCTTTGAAAGGTCATGACAATCAGGAGAGGTTCCCGAGGGCTGGAAGACAGCAAATGTTACCTGTATCTTCAAGAAAGGCAAGAAGGAAGATCTGGGGAACTACAGGCCAGTCAGTCTCACCTAAGTCCCTGGGAAAGTAATGGAGCCCTGGAAACTTGGAAACCATTTCCAAACACATGAAGGACAAGAAAGTGGCTGAGAGTAGTTAGTGTGGATTTACAAAGGAGAGATCATGCTTAACCAACCTGGTAACCTTCTGTAATGAGGTGACTAGCTTGGTGGATGAGGGGAGAGTGGTGGATGTTGTTTACCTTGACTTTAAAATGGCTTTTCACACTCTGTGGCAAACATACTCATAGAGAAGCTGTTGAAGTACTGACTAGATAAGCAGTGAGGTAGATCAAAAACTTGCAGAATGGCCAGGCCACTGGAATAGATTGCCCAGAGAGGTTGTAGAGTCTCTGTCTGTGGAGAAATTCAAAACCCGACTGGACATGGTCCTGGGCAACCTGGTGTAGCTGACCCTGATTGAGCTGGGGGGGCTGGACTAGATGGACTCAAGAAGTCCCTTCCAACTTCAACCATTCTGTGTTTCTGTGATTCTGTGATGAGCAGAACCACACAGTGGGTCACACTTGACCACACATCAGAAGTTACATTGGAGGAAATACATGTTTATTTCCACTGAAGCAATAGCTACCTCTCTGATTTTTCAGTGCAGAGTATTAGCCTTTCTTCTAGCTTAGTCTTTGGCCCAGTACTCCATTTCTACCTGGACAAAATGTGTGTATCTCTTTGGGCTGTGTCCTCTAGTAAGGTTAATTCACTCATTTTAGGGAAGTATTTGATTTAGGTTGCTCCAGAATAAATGTGTCAATCTTTCTTCCTTGAGGTCTGAAGGTATTTTTTTAGTACAATAGGACTGTGCCCTTAGAGATTATAATATATCTGATTGATTGATTGGCTGCAATCTATAATACTGCAGGTATGACATTATCCTCTTTCCATAATGCTGTTCTTTGTGAGTTCAGCTGAGGTGCAATTTCATCAGGGACTATTTCAGCACTTTGTTTCACTGAGCTTAATCTTAAAAAGGCATTATTGATTTCCTGTGTAAACCACAGTTTTGCAAACTGCAGTAACTAGAAAAATTTATGCTTATAAAAAATAAAAGAAATATATGCAATAAACAAGCTGCTCTTTACATGTCTTGAACTAAGTTATATAAATCATAAACCACCTATCCACTGTACCTTTGCATTTTTACTGTAGCATGGAGGGAGCTCAGACAAAAGTAAGGGAAAAGCTTTGCTTAAATTGCAAACACAAAATAAAAACAAACCACTGCCTTTTATGAAGACTGAGGATATAGGGTGTAATAGCTTTTGAAATTATGTATGTGCTTTCTTTTAATTAATACTGTTTTTTCTAACTATTAAAATAATTCAAAGCAGAATGTTAGGGGAAAAGCGTAATAAGATGACATGGTTTCTATTCTAAATTAAATCAGTGCTAAATGAAAATGGCTTGTGACTCTTTATGGACACTTTTGTTTCCAAAAGAAGTTTTTTTAAAATGGTAAATAAGCTTCCAGAGATTGATAAGATTTTGCATTTCACATTTAAAGTTGTCTATTTCCTGTATTTTTTGTAATGCTGGGAGATGGGCATGTATGTATGAACAACAAAATAGAGACAAAAGAATACTTGCCTTTAATTTATTAAATTAAAATAGATACTTGTGTGACTGAAATTATGAAAATATATCCACACCAGTTAATAGAGGTCCACTTATATACCCTGTGGGGAAAAAAGGGGTCAGTGAGATGAAGCCTCCAATAATTTATGTTACTGAGTGTGAGGGTTATACAGATGACAAGACCTGTCTCTCTTCTAATGTATTATTTTCTTGTCCTTTTAATTTAAGTTTCAGAAGGGTAGGAAAGAATTTGAAAGTAAAATTATTTTCATAAATAAGATTTGCATTTGTTTCTCTGGACCAGACAGATAAAGCTGCAGTAGTAAGTGTCACCAAAACAAGCCCTCTATTTTCTCCTGCACCACCTCATCTGTTGTCTGTGTTCGGCCTTAATTGCTGAAATTCACAGCAGGCATCTCTTATAAAATTACTCAATTCATTAGACTTGAATTTGGGAAATGAACAGTCGCACATGAGAGACATGAGGATTTATAAAGATGAAAGTCAGGCAAGAATATTGTTTTATCTTTTCTCAAGTCTGTACACAAAATGCCTCGTGGTTGCTTTTAACATCCGAGTTTAAAGTGTTGGGAACACTTCCACACTGACTGGAGAGTGGAAGGTTTTTCTTGAGTGAAAGGTTTCTTGAGGAGAGACTAGCTATTCACAGACAGCTCTGATATTTGGTGAGTTTTCATGAAACACATCTGGTTCTGAACAACAAAAACCAAATGAGTGTTACTTTGGCTGAAGTTATTTATAGATGACTGTACAATCTAGTTAGACTAGCTGTTGTCAGTCTAACCAGAGCCTGCCTCAGGTGCTGTGATGACCTTATATTCCCATGCTGTAATGGTGGGCAAAACATAGAAAACTGTTTTAAAGAATAGAAAAAGAAGCCCTAGAGTTACAATTTCTGATGTTTTAAAGCTCATGAAGGACCTTTTTGTTAGTTCATCAACGATCAGAAAAGAGTCATAGGCTCATTACAACTGCCAGTCCTAGAGAGCATATGTAGGTAGGGTGAGAACAAGTCAAAATGAGTTGTGAAGAGATAAATTACTAAGTATAAGTTATTTATTATTGAGCATTGGAGTAAGTCCAGCATAAACTAGGTGGTTCCAGCATATTGAGTGGCCTGAGTTGAATGTTCTCACAGTTAAGAAAATTGATGGGTTGTCTCTCAGTCCTGTTGTCTCTGGGACTACCTGTTAATATTCACAAGATTATTGGCTTGAAACTTGTTAGGCAAAACTGCTGTCTGTCATTTTTTCCTGAGGAGGGTACCATGCTCTGAAATTTCATCATTCAGTACTGTTAGCACAAATCTGTCAACCTTTCAGAAGACCAAAAATGTAAGAGTTGGGCTGAAAGTACAAGTCAAGCTATGGATTTCCA
This sequence comes from Nipponia nippon, assembly GCF_047370975.1. Taxonomy (NCBI): domain Eukaryota; kingdom Metazoa; phylum Chordata; class Aves; order Pelecaniformes; family Threskiornithidae; genus Nipponia; species Nipponia nippon. The sequence continues at coordinate 85,190,760 of NW_028262290.1, read as the reverse complement.
TAATCTATTATGGAAAGGAATATTAAGGATTAAATACTTCTTAATACTATGGTGAGGGAGACAGACACATTTAAGTCTATTTTATCCAAATTTCAATAATTGACAATAGGAGACCCATACTTTCAATTTTAAGTGTCTAAGGTTATATACCAAGTTTGTATTAAGCAATAATTGTGCCATTATATACACAATACACAAACAAATGCCTGCAAGGACTCATTTTAAAATATCTATACTTTAGTTATGTAATTTAGTATATTTGTGTAGTCCTTCTAACACAAGAAAATATAGTGGATTGTATCAAATTCATTATAATCAGAGTCTGACCAACAGCAGAAAGTCTTTTAATAATGGGATCTTAACTAAAGTACGTTTGCAATCTGAAGTAATTGGTAGAATTATTGACAGGTTGGGAAAAACAGAAATACCCTAAGGAATAACAAAATGGTATGTGACAGAGCACATTAAAATATGCTCACATTCATTTCAGTATCCCATGTTACCTAGAAAATTATAAATATATTTGAGTTGCAGCCTGAGATTTATCAGTCCTTCCCTTACATATATTGCTAATGTGTTGAAAGATTTTGATTTGTTTGCTTTTCTCTCCTTTCCCTCATCTCATGTATTCATTCAAAAAACATAGGACAGTAGAATGAAGGATGGTTTCCTGATTGTCCATGCTTTGACATTCACAGATTCCTATCAGAAATGAAAATGTTTACAATTTATCAAAAATAAAGATTCTGGATCATTGATGAAGTAGGCATAGATTCACAATAGTACTTTTCTGAGACAAGACCAACATAACATGATACATGGCAGAATAAAAATAATATTGATGATGTTACTTCATCATCTGACCATCTTCCTAAAATAAAGAAAACTTTGTGCTATTCTGAGGCATTTTGTTTCTTAATTTTAACTGGTGACTAAACTGTAGAGCTGCATTATATATTTACAGAGTAGTGCTGGCCTGGATTTGAATCTCACTGAAATAAACGTTCATTTTTAACCAGCACTGGAAATTTCATTTTACCTGAGTTAACAAGAGTTCAATGAGCTGTGGAGCCTTGTGCATTCACTGATGTATTTTCATTTCTATATTGAAAGTTTCAGTCTTTTTTAACAATTATCTCCCTGATATTCTTATGTATGTTTGTGATAGACATTATAATTTCCCATGTAGAGGATGATGGCTCAGTGGCTTATATTTAAGTCATAAATGATCTCCTGTAAGTATTGCTAATGATGACAAAGCTGACACAATATTTATAAATAGTTGTATATAGAATCAGATTATTGTTTTGCACTCATATGGAATATTTTTATATTGCTTTTTTCACTACATTTTCTATAACCCTCAGCATTGTACAGCTACAGTTTTTTTGGAAGTATGTATCATCTGATTTTGTTATGTTACCAAACTCTCTTAAGTAATCACTTTTTTATACGCCAGAAGGCCAATTATTAAAGCATGTCAGTGGAGCTATAATACTTTTATTATTGTAGTGCTTAGAAATGCCAAACATAATGAGACTCCTCTCCAATGTTAGGCACTTCATAAATACATTTATTGGATACTGGTGTAGTATATCACATGTTTTTTGTGCTCTAATATATCTTTGTGGCAACCTTCCTATGAATGTGCTACAAGGACAGTCATACTTGAAGATCAGGGACATCATTCTCATCTCACTTTGGTTTTATGCCAGTAAAAACTCAATAGAGTATTCCAGATTCATATTAGTATCACTCCTGATATCTATAGGCATAACTGACGTTAGAATTGAACTCTTAATTCAGTATAGAAAATACAACTCTGCAAATAAGCATTGAATAGAGAGAGGGGGTGGTCAAATTTGGTAGTCAAATCCAAAAATCATAGCCCTAATCAAACTCATATTTTTCTTACCAGGTTGAATAATTAGTAATTTTATATCAAGCAAAACAATTGACATGAAATATTAGGATTTGGGGGGGTTCATAATAGAATTTAACAAAAGGAGAGCTAAAGCCACCTTATTGCAGGAGAAAGGCCGTCATCTGCTTGTTGTTCAGTAGTTCGATCAGTACAGTTCTCCTCCAGATGATGACATGTATCTTCCAGAAATACCAAGATTCATTTTCCATTTGGGTATTTTCTACCTGTATTTCTCACATTTTGTCAGAGTGCTCTCATCACTAAGCTACAGAATATTTGGGGTTGGCATAGGGTTTTGGCTTTCTTTCCTCCTGTTCATCATCATCTTCATATAAACAACTACTGAAGTAGGGAATGAGATTCAGGTGTTCAGCTTCATGAGGGGTCAATCTATATAGCTGGAGAGCCATTCTAGGTTTCTACAGCTTATTGTGTCCCACACAAAAGAAGATAAAGGAGTAACTGGTTTGGATCATGTTAAGACCCCAGTAACTCAGATGTTTTCTTAGCAGGTAGAAACACTGATTTTTTTTTTTCCACTCCATGAGAGTTACCTGGCAGGGATTCCAGATGTTAGACTTGCCAAATGGATTTTGTGGCTGCAGAGGTGGGACTTGCTCAATCACTCTGTTGAAACCCTTCTGACTTGTAGGATGGAGAGATTGAGAATTACTGTCCTTGGTAGTTTGAGGTTTCTAATCTGTTCGCTTCTAATCTCCCTCCTAACTGCCATTTTGATGTTACCAAGTAGTTCCTACCCTAACTAAAACAGGCAAGGTGGAAAAAATGTGGAAAAAAGGAAGAATTACTGTTATTTCCAAGGTGTCCAGATAGGTTGCAAAGCTCAAGAAAGTCAAACTCACAAAGATATATGGACATCTAGAGTCTAATCAAATGGGAATTCTTTAACTAAATACCTTTCAGAATATCAGCCTAGCTGATGTGCCTAAGGTCAGAAAAAGAAAACGATTATCAAGGTGAGAGATGAACTGAGGTTTTCCATATTTTTTTACTGTTCCTTTAACCACAAGATATATCATCTCAAATGCTTTAGCAGTTCATTTTAATAGACACTGACAGCACAGACTTTTTTCTTTCTGTTGTATTTTCTTTTTTCAAGATATTGCAGGGAAGCGAGGTTAGATGGTCAGCTATTACAGCATATCCACAGTTATAGATCTTAGCTGGCTTTCATCTGGCATGGATCAACCCTTTTACAGTACTGCCAAGTTTTTTCAAACCTCTTTACAGGTAGGAAGATCGTTGCTCTACATTAGCTGTTGTTTCACATAGGCAAAAGCATTCTCTGTGCTGATAGATTTATGATTAAGGTGGCTGCAGAAATGTTCCCACCATCAGTGCGTAATGGATCCTTTGTCAGTAAACAATTTGCCTCCATTCACAGAGGTGCAATTTGTGGCAATTAATCATGGACTCCGCGTATGAGTCCAGGCGAAGACAAGCGAAGAAGACAAGTGAAGACAAGCGAAGATGACGACGATAATGACACTTTATTTTTACAATCTATCCCTTTTATAATATGATCTAGTGTTCACTAGCAAGCAAAACCCATCTCATTGGCTACTGTCGTGTCCACGCGTCCCCTCAGCATTACCCATTGGTTCTTCAAGTTGGTGCACGCGAATTCCTCTTTCAGGGATGTATCTCATCTCATGCTTATTTTTCTGCCTCTAAGTTTCACAAACTTGTTTGTAACAAGCCTCAAGGCCACAGCTGCATTCCTGTGAACCTGTTTGTAACAAGCCTCAAGGGCACAGCTGCATCTCGTCAAAGTAAAACACTATCTCATTTATTCCCACAGCAATTATCAGCTTTGCTGGACTGAAGACAGTTTTGAGTGCTTCATGGAGCTTTAGTGTTTCTTGCTTGTGTGCATCTGATAGTAGTGCATCTGTGGTCTGATCCAAGTAGATACTTCATACAGATCTGCACTGGTTTTGTCTGGGATAGAGTTAATTTTCTTCATAGTAGCTTGTATGGTGCTGTGTTTTGGATTTGTGCTGGAAACAGTGTTGATAACACAAGAATGTTTTAGTTATTGCTGAGCAGTGCTTCCACAGCGTTAAGGCCTTTTCTGCTCCTCACACCGCCCCACCAGTGAGTAGGCTGGGGGTGCACAAGAAGTTGGGAGGGGACACAGCTGGGACAGCTGACCCCAGCTGACCAAAGGGTTATCACATACCATATGATGTCATGCTCAGCAATAAAACTCTGGGGAAAGAAGGAGGAAAGGAGGAATGTTTGGAGTTGTGGCGTTTGTCTTCCCAAGTAACCGTTACGCGTGATGGAGCCCTGCTTTCCTGGAGATGGCTGAACGCCTGCCTGCCCATGGGAAGTAGTGAATGAATTCCTTGTTTTGCTTTGCTTGCCTGCATGGCTTTTGCTTTGCCTATTAAATTGTCTTTATCTCAACCCACGAGTTTTCTCACTTTTACCCTTCTGATTCTGGTGGGGCTGAGCTGCCTGCTGGGATTAAACCACAAGATATTAAAAGATCATTTTGTGTTTCCTTTCAAAGACTTCTCTAAATCAGGCCTTATGTGCATACTAGTGACTGCAGAGGATGTATGGCTGTCCTCTCTAGAAGGGATAACCTTTGCCAAGCTTGATGAGGTGATTTGTGTCTGCAGTGCCATGGGTCTCTTTGATTAAGGGTTATTGCAGCAGTAATGGCATGCATCAGTTTTGCTATTCCGAAAACATTCCTTTGCTCAGGACGTTTAGATTAATGACAGTATAATCCAGGTCAGTATCAAAAGTCTTGCAGGAGCACCATTTATACTGTATTTTGTTGTTCTCAATAAATAATCTTAGCAGTGATATTTAATTTGTATTTCATGAGCCTGCAGTTTTGGGGACAAATAGGATCAAGATTTCTTAATTATCATGTTTTAATAGATTGTCCATGCTTGTGGCTGGGTCACGTCACTATTTCAAACTGGGGAAATGAATAAAGGTAATCCCAGTGTATAAAAGCATGTGTGGGGGTAAGTTCATGCAGGCTCTCCCTCTGTAGCTCTCTTTATGAGTTAATTAAGTCATGCATAATGGTACTTAAATCCATATAAGATAGTCTGAAGAAATTACTAGCAACAGCTAATCTTGGAAAAAAGCATGATATAAGAAAGATCTGGCCTTCTGTACTTTCATATTGTATGGGGAAGAGATGCATTGAGAGTGCATGTCTGTGCACAACTCTCTTACTAGAGAAGTATCTCTTTATGAGCATCAGAGGAAATAGTTCCTTAAAAAATTTAGGAGATATGGTACCTTCCTTATGGCTAAATGTTCTGATTGGATTTCTAAATCCTTATCTCCTAGCTCTCATAGCAGTTTTCTGGGCATAGGTATATGAGGGTGCTAGATTTAAATGTCTAATGAGCATATGACAACATAAAAGCACCAAGACAGGTTTAGGCATCCTCGCTGGAAGACTAACACACAGCTTAAAAAGAAAATGCAAAACAGTAAACACAGACTAAATTGCTGAATTGCTGTACAAGTTCCAGCTGTGTTCTTAAATATATTCTATCAGGTCACTTCCACCAGGTTTCCTCCAAAGCCAGAAATGAAATGCTGGGGAAGAAGCAGCAGCAGGGGGAGACCCTCTGCCTCAGTTTCCTACTGCTCAGGTGTTACACAGCAGCAATCTGGAGTGGTTCTCTTGAGTGCCAAAGTACTGGATTCTCAATTATTGGCCTTCTAACAGCTGAGCTTTAAATTAAAAAAAAAAAAAAGAAAATTCTTCATGGTGAACTCTTTTGCAGCTGATGAGGGCATCTGTGGTGCAGTCCTGTACTGCAACACCTATTGGCCATCCATTTTTCTCTGACCATCCCATTCGTCAGCTTTTTGAAGCTGTAGGAAATGAAGCAAGTGCTGGCATTGCTCTTTCCTGACTTTGCAGCACGCGTTCTGGAAGGCAGTCCAGGAGACCGACAGAGAAAGGGTTAAAGTGCTCCGTGTTTTGCACTTGGTTACTAACCTTCCAGCCAAGGGGGAATTGTTCTCCTTTCATTGAAGTCCTTCAATCTCTTTGCATTACTTTTGGTGCTGTATAACACTTTAAAAGCTCCCTGACTGACAGACATGGCCGGGGGCAGAGCTCTGCTGGGAGAACTGTAATGTACAGAGCCTCCTCAGCAAAGAGCAGTGGTATAGCAGTTAAATTGAATACAGTGTGATTTGGGGGTTTGTGAAGCAGTTCAGACTATCCCACCACTTTTTTTATGTTATTTCCAGCTCCCATCTATGGCTGGGCAATTCAAAAGGATATTTTGAGTTCTTTGTTTGGTTTTATTTTTTTTGCTATGTTTCATGGTTACTATGATTTTGCCATAAAAACTAGGCATGCACCCTGCAACCATGGATCAAGAGAGGCACAGGAGTTTGGAAGTCTTGAAACTGAATTATGGATGAACACAGTCTGAACCTGATGTTATATACCATTGAATGCACTGAAGAGAGAAGCACAAAAAGTCATGTGAACTGTTAAATAAAAAAAGCTGCTAATAGAAATACATACCAAATAAATTAATATTGAGTGCAGGTCTCTAGTGTGGTAGTGTCCTGTCTTAAAGTTTCTTTGCTGGAATAAAATTCATAGAATACAAATGATAATGCAAGTGGGAAGTTTGTACCCATTGTACCTAAGAATATTTTGCTCCAAATTAAAGACATTGAAATGTCTTGAGCACAACTTAGAAAAACTTTTTTTTTTTTTTTAAAGGATCATGAGTAGATAGGAGTTCTTCCCTCATTTTTAATCCTTTCTGAAGGTAGAATTAAAACACTCCTTGCACTAGGTACCTTTTCAGCACATTTTTTGCTTTCTTTTTTATTAAAACCTAAACCATAGCCTTTCTAATCAGAACAGGAAATCTTGTCCTAAATTTAGAATAGGAAGTGCAGCTATTTTCTAGGATGCTTTTTTTCTTCTTCAAAACTTGTTAGGTTTTCTAGGCTCCCAATTATAAATCCTTTCTATTTACATACTTCAGCATGTACCTAACAAATAAGAATTGCTATGTTATTCATTGTTATGGATAGTAATAATATTATTCATAAGAAAAATATAACCTTTCACAGTGTTTGAAAATGAAAAATATATATGGTTAGGTACTTTACTGTTTCTTCTTTTCTGAGGTCCATATTGTGTCATTGATTTTTAAGCAGAACTCTTTATTGATTTGGTAGAAACTTCTGCTTAAAAATCAATGACGCAATATGGCCCTAACAAAGTGGTGAATTCCATAGTGATATAAATTTTATTTTTGATTTTAAAATGTAAAATGCATCCATCTTAAATCCTACAAGCAGTATTTCTTGTACCTGACAACCAGCAGACCGCAGAGTAGGCTGGCACTTCATTCCTAGGTTGTAGGTCTTAATGAGACAGGATTATTAATTTATTCTTAAGTCTTCAATCCACAGTGGGACTTAAAATTTGTTAGCATAGAACTGTGTTTTATGGAAATGTTAGTTGTCAGAAAACAGCTTCGATCCCCTTCTATTCAAGTTAGTGCAGCATGCAGCCTGCCAATCATCCACCCCTAATGAAGATTAGCCATGGAAGGGACAGTGTATTTGTTTAACAGATGTCCTGGGCCTTATGAAAGTGTGAGGGTTCAGTTTTAACACCTGTATTGGGGCCAGCACAGGCAAGGATAGCTTCCAGAAAGCTATTAAGCCATTAACTCTATTAAAAGAAAGATCAATACCTTGGAAGAGTGGGGAAAAATAAACACTAAAGTCTTCATGTTGCCTCAGTACTTACTGCTGACCACATGAAAATGAATGTAGATGTTGTGTTATTGTTTATTGCGTAATTCTAAATTCTAGAATAGCTCAATTTGTTTCAGCATGGATTCCATAGATTTAGCAATCTTCACCATGTCTTTTTTGGGGCCTGGGTCACAGCATTTTTAGATGGTGTGAGTGCTCATTTTCACCAGTTTTTGTTGCTGCTGAATTGGGTGCAAAGTTGCAAATGGCAGCTAGAGCTACATTTTATTGAACTTGTTTCATACTCCATAATATTTAAATATTTATATCCCTAATATTTAAACATTTACATCCTTTAGCACTGTCATTTTATTAACTGCGGTTAATGAAACAGAACATTTCATAAATATAGAAAGAAAGCACCTCTGTTAATTATACTGTGGCTAGAAAACACAGTATATTTTCCTGTCTGTCTTTCTGTTAAAATGGTCTGTGCTGCTATAAACAGAGCAATGTGAGAGCATAACAATTCCTTCAATATTGTTTGGTTTTTTTTTCTTCTTTGCTGATGGCATTTGGCTGCTACAAGGATCACCACAGTTTTAATTGTCACCTTGATGTGATAGTTCTGTCTCAGCCCTGTAGTTAGTTAGTACTGATTTATTTTTAATCTGTGTACCTGGCATTTGTCAGTATAAATGAGTATCACTGTCTTATCTTACTGGCTTCTGTGTTGTTTCATTTTCTACACTGACTGCAGTTCTATCATTTTCTCCATATATCAGGACTACATTTTTTAATGTACTTTACAGTAGTCCTGAAGAACAACACAGCTATCATTTTGATACAAGGCTTGTTGTGAGAAGAGAATGCCAGTCATAGACTTCATATTGTGTTGGCAGCTTTGTGGTATTTAGTAGTATGGGCACTATTTCCCATTTTTTATTTCCTATGGAATTCATACAAATCTATCCTCAGGAGTCCAAGGTTCAGCATAAACTTTGTCCAAATCCACCCACAGACAGAAGGGGATGCTTCCAAGATGCTTTTCTGGCAGAGACAACAAGCAAAGCATTCCTGCTCTGGACAGTAGGATGGAAGAGAGAGTCCCCTCTTCCCCAGTATTTTCTGTGTAAATCCAGAGTAAATATTTTCGACATCACTGATGGATAACAGTTTTGTCTGATAACTGGGTCATAAAGCAAAGGCTACGGGCCTGTCCTCAGACAGATGCAAGGGTAAAGCTAAGCAGAGCAAGAATGAGCTATTCCTGTAATAACTGTACAATGTTCTAGAGCAGCTCAGTGCTATAATCAAAATAGCAATCTCTTTTAAAACTGTGATTCCTAATCTTTTTCTCTGTCTCTAGAAACTAACTAGGTGTGAGAATTTTGATGAACGCTTCAATGTAATTTTATGTAATTTGATGTTGCCATGTAAATCTCTTTTATAGGTCCCTTTAGATGGAATTTAATGCGGCAAAAACCTTGTCATCAGAAGGATTAATGCCTGCATTAGCATTTCCGCAATAAAATCAGAAGCTAAATGGTGGAGGCCACAGACACCTCAAACCTGGATTCCTCTGCTCTGCATTAAGTGCTGGAGTTTTTATTACTTGCTGTAGGGAAGCCATTGCCAATGCTTACAAGGAACTGCTTATCCCTGCTTCTCTGGGTCCTGTTTGATGGAGGTCTCCTAACGCCACTGCATCCACAACCACAGCAGACTTTAGAAGCAGAGCCAAGAGAAAATGTTGTCCCAGTGCCAGGGAGGAGGTCATCTGCCCAGCGAGTCAAACGAGGCTGGGTGTGGAATCAATTTTTTGTGCTGGAGGAGTACATGGGCTCTGAACCTCAGTATGTGGGAAAGGTAATTTTTTACTCTTTCTTTAAAAGTTGAAATGACACAGATAAATAGTAAAATGTGCTATAAATGTGTGCCTGTTTCTGGTGGGGCAAATCCTCTTCAACTGACAGTAGTTCCTTCTGTTCATCCCCTTCAGCATTCAGCCTTTAATATAGCCACTATAGACATTATTATTATTTTTAGTGCACAAGTTTATAACATTTACTTTCTACCTTCATATGTTTGTCTTAATTCCTTATCATTGGTTTTGGAATAAAACAAAAAATGGGCGTTCTGAGCTAAGTTTTGGTGCACAATTAACTTTAATTGAATCTATTGTCATGGCATACTTGATTTTTAGCAATAAATGTCAGACTGATATCAGAGATAAGATTTAAACCAGAAATCTCTAGCCCAGAATGCACAGTCATTTCTATGATTATATGATTACTCCAAGCCAGTTTTCAGCTAATGAAGATACCTGCTTTTTGCTGTTATCTTATGCCTCAGTATCATTTGCTTTTATTTCTGATTGTTCAGATTGTTTTCAAGTATTTCAATGTGTTTTATTGCTTCATAATTCAAACTCTTGCATTATAGCTTTTATACTCTGTATGCAGACATACACACACACATGCAGAGAATTTATGCAATTCTCTCTCTCATTATATGACCACTGTTTCTGTAATAGGGCATAAGTAATTTAATAGCCAACTGTTCGAGGGGGGTCGGGGGTGAATTTAGATAACAGAGTTTTCAGAAAGGAAAGCTGAAAACAAGACCTGAAAAAAATAGTAGCACAGTATATAATTGCATACTATGTGTAATTTTCAGTTTAAGTAAAGGCCCTTAGTCAATGAAAATAAGAGGTCAAGGATTAATTTCCTGCATCCTCAAATGCCAGATCTCTAGACAGTGAGATTCAAATTCACCTACCATAAAAATGAGGGATCATGCTTCAGTTTTTACTTTAATACCGTATTTTAACTTTTTTTAATGTAAAAGCTGGGAATGTGTCTGGGGGTTCTAAATATAAATAAAATTCACAGAAAATTAATTTTCCCTTCTACCCTTCCAGGAAACTATTCTGAGTAGAGGATGTATAAATAAAACAGCAAAAGACTACATGTGGTTCACTAGATGATTTGACAAACCAGCCAAAAATGTACTTGGACATTACGCATGTAGGCATTAGTGAAAGCACTAAAACATGTTAGTCAAAACAATTTACAAAGCAGTATGTTTATATCACAAAGACAATATAATCAGTTTGTTTTACAGTCTGAAGATAGGGGGATCACATAATGAAAAACTCCATCTTTGTGATGTCTGGCTGATAAAAAATACAGTTTCTCTAACACATATCTTTGTTCTAGCCACTTGCTAAAAATGCAAACGAGGACTCTAATCACATTCTGTGCTGTAGTACAGGCAGCATGATTGCAGTGCTTTTTACCTCAGAAGACAGAGATATTATTGCTGCACCACTGTAATTCATTAGTCTTTATTCCTTTATGTACGATAGTCTGGGTAGTCAGTTAGGGTCAGTTCTTAGCTGCCAAAATAATATTAATTTTGCACAAAATTTACTAGTATCAATACATTTGAATTTGAGCTTATAAGCAGCTTCAAAACTAATGGAATATTTTCATTAAGAGTAAGACTTATCACATCACAGATTTATCTGTCATGTTTTTAACTCAAGATTTTTTTGAACTCTTACAGGTTGCGGAAAAGTCTTTTCAAATATGAGGAAAGATCTAATTGCAGTTTAGCCCACACAATAGTGATGTTTCTTGACAGGATATCATATACCACTGTTACCTAATAAATAAAATAAAATATGGAAGGATCTTGATGGTGAAACACAAAACAAATTAGAATGTTTAATTAGTACATCAGTAACAATAAGTCAAAAAATCTGCTTCCAGAATAATGCAATTCATTCCAGATGATAATTTTTTTCAACAATGTTTATTACCTCGCAAGGATCCTTTTGATGTTTATTATAACTTATTTAATCTATATTAACTATTTGCTTCAATATACCTGAAAAAACAACCTGCCAGTGTTTGCATAAGTCGTCTTTGCCTAATCTCTTTAAAAAAATAAAAACCAAAAAAACCCAAACAACAAGATGGAGATGTTAGTGTTTTTTCTTTGTTTTCCACAAAGCTCTCAAAGAAGATAGAGCACAGAATGGGAGAAATTCTTTAGAGAAATTGTGCTTTTAAATCCAGATAGTGAAAGCCGTGCTTAGTATAAGTTCAAACCATTGTCAACATACTGAAATACACTCAACAGTGGCTAATCAATATCTTTAGATCTTATGTAATGTTTTAAAATCAAAGAAAATTTTTAAAGTATGAACTGCAATTGAATTCTTGATTGATTGCAGAAATAAATTTTGTTTGTATTTACTATAACTTAGCTTTATTCCAAAATCATATATTTTCAAAGTAATCTATTTTTATAATACTACTGTGCTATATTTTAAAGTGATAATAAGTATATGATAAAATGCAGGATATTTCACGTGACCTGAAAACACAGTGTTTTTATCTTCTTCTTCCAGCCATCATAGCCAGACACAATATAGTGATATGTGCATTGGCGTTTATATTACTTATTATAGAACTGTTGCACTAATAATGTCACAGTAATTTATAAGTAAGAATTCAATGTGTCTATTAAATCAGCTGATGATTTCACTAAAGAGTTAGGGGTTACTAGTTAATTTTGGAAGCCACCTGTAAGAGAATACAGATTTACAGCAATAATGTCAGCTGTTATCAGCCAACGCACTTAATTCCTTTTATGTCTGTTTTTAGAAGACTATCTCAAGAAGTGTCAGGTTGCAAATCAAAATATAGTTTAGAAACTGATGGGGATTAGTCTAGCTCATAGTTAGAGATCTTGAAATAGTGCTTCATGTTGACACATTAAAAGCCATTTAACCTGAATATTAAATCAAAGTTTGGAAATTAGTCTGCTTGCATAGTACAGAAAAGCCATAAAAATCCATCAAATTATCAAACAAAAGATATCCCCCTTTAGCAGAGATAAGTGGGATGAGTGGATTGAGAGCAGCCCTGTGGAGAAGAACTTGTGGGTACTGGTGGATGAAAAGCTGGTCATGAGCCAGCAATGTGTGCTTGCAGCCCAGAAAGCCAACCGTATCCTGGGCTGCATCAAAAGAAGCATGGCCAGCAGGTCGAGGGAGGTGACTCTGCCCCTTTGTTCTGCTCTGGTGAGACCCCACCTGGAGTACTGCATCCAGCTCTGGAGTCCTCAACACAGGAAGGACATGGACCTGTTGGAGTGGGTCCAGAGGAGGGCCGCAAAAATGATCAGAGGGATGGAACACCTCTGCTATGAGGAAAGGCTGAAAGAACTGGGCTTGTTCAGCCTGGAGAACCGAAAGCTGTGGGGAGACCTTATTGTGGCCTTTCAAAACTTAAAGGGGGCTTATAAGAAAGATGGCGACAGACATTTTAGCAGGGCCTGTTTCAATAGGACAAGGGGTAATGGTTTTAAACTAAAGGAGAGTAGATTCAGACTAGATATAAGGGAGAAATTTTTTATGATGAGAGTGGTGAAACACTGGAACAGGTTGCCCAGAGAGGTGGTAGATGCCCCATCCATGGAAACATTCGAGGTGAGGTTGGACAGGACTCTGAGCAACCTGATCTAGTTGAAGAGGCCCCTGCTCATTACAGAGGAGTTGGGCTAGATGACCTTTAAAGGTCCCTTCCATCCCAAAGCATTCTATGATTCTATAATTCCATCATTCTATGAATCTATGTAAGCAAACCCAGGCTAAAAAGCAAAATTGGAATATGGTGTTGCCATGTGACCCATAAAAATTAAAGGGATGCTGGAAGGCTTCCTGTAAAAAAAGGCTTGCTCAGGTGCTTTCTTTGCTGTGCTTTATGTGGTTTCCTGGTACTATAAAGCTCCAGAAGGCCATGCAAAACATCACATGTGTGGATTAAGATAAAAATTAATTATTCTTTTTTTTTGTGGCAAAGCTCAGTCCTCACTGAATGGTGACAGAAATCATCAGAGTATCAGATCCTCAAGCATGGCCATGTCCCAACACAGTTTCTAACCACGAAGAAGGCAGCAGTTTTAATTGCACTTATGAAGGGGTAGCTCAAGGGGCTGCAGCCGCACCAGAATATTATAAATCTTGCTGTAACCTTTCTTTATTGTTGTGTTTCAATAGTGACATGCAGAGGCAGCATAATAAAATGAAAGTTCAAAATAGACAAGAACAGTATAGGTTCTTCATTATCAAGATAATACTAACAAAAGATTTTAGTTGTTATACATGTCTCATGCTTCCATCTATATATGTCTTTGTGTTCCTAGTGTGGAAATGCATTACATCTTTCTCATGTTGTATACCTGCATAGTTGTTCTTAGTAAGGATTTTTGCTGGCTGTCCTCAAGCTTGCAGGGACAGGCATGTGGCAACTTGTACTGAACACAGACTGGGTGCATAGCAAAAGATTGTGAAGTCCTCTTCGAGGTAATGGTCATTTTTCTTCTGTTTTCCAGTGTGCAACAACCAAATATTCTCAACTTACCAGATACTATCTTGCTAATGAATAACCTATATGTTTTGCAACATGTTGTTCTTTAAACCTCCATTACATTATATATGCTCACGTACAAACTACTACAGATTTTTTTTTTTTGTTATGATCCCCACCAACTGAAAAATGTAATAGTCACGACTGCCTATGGCAGTACAGGGTGCACGTAACAATACGGTATTTTTCATCTGACTCAGTCCTGAGAAAGCCTCATCATCTTCAGAGGTTTCACCATATATCAAGGCAGAAACAGTGCTGATTTGGAGGAAGCAGAGCTCTATATCTGTGACCAGAACAAAGTGTTTTTCTGAAATCTAATAATTTATCCTCTGCATCTGAAATATGAGCATAGAACTCATTTATGCATTTTATAGTTGATAGTTTTTAATGTAATGAAATTCATGTTGACCACCTTCCTGAAATCAACGCCTCTTTCTGAATGGACACTAAGATTTTACAGTTATTTTCCCTCTTGCAGTGAGCGTCTCGATGACAGGGCAGTCTGTGAAGGAAATTTTGCACTGCTTGTGCAGAATCTGTTCTCTGACAAACAAATTTACAGTGCCGTAGCTATCAGTTTGGTGTTATTCACAAGCACTGAGTTAAGTTGAAAGAAAAATAGAATTAAAGGAAAAGAAATACATGCAGTGAATTTGAAAGCTACTGCCCTTTGAAGAAAAAAAAAAAAAAACCTTAAGCCTCTGTTGATAACTGTACCCTGATTAATCTGCTTTTTTTAAAAAATTATATTTCTACTAGATTTCTGCTAAGATGGTCACAGTAATATTTCATTTAAAGCCATCATAAGGGTTTTTCCTAGCTTATCAGACTCTGTGCCCACAACCGAAGTAACAAAACTAGAGAGAGACCTGTATGTTATTTGCATTAGACATGTGCACAGTGCCATCTTCAAGGAGATGAGAGTTGTTTCAGGGACCGCTGCTAGTAATGTGTTAATTGAATCCCATGATGCAGGACATCACAGTTACTCATTTCTGGATTATTTTAATATGAAAGATCTTCCAAATAGTATTTATAAGAATGAGCTTGTTCAGTTCATCTTTAACCCACGTGAATTCATATACCCACCTCTGTCTGCAGACATCACAGTGAAATTCTTGTTGGGCCTTAGTGGTCCTTAATAACAATTTAAAGCATGATCAGGAATGATCACATTAGCCTGGCTTACTAAACTGACTGACTGAGTTTATAACATGCACATTTTCAAGTAAAAGCATCATCACAATTTATTACAGATAAGAAAATTGATGAGGAGAAATGAAACAGTAAAATAAGTGTAAGAGGAATCAGAATGGGGTCCAGAACTCTGGACTTCTCATCTTGCTGTGTTGAGCTGAGACCTTTGTCTCTCTCACTTATTTCTGGCTGGTGAAAAAAGTGATGACTTTAAAAGCTTTGCATCCTGTATATTGCATAAAGTATGTGAGACCCAAAGCAATTTTGACAGCTGCACGTGAAAGCATGAGAAGGAAGTAGAACCATGGAAACACAAAACTCCCATGAGCAAGTTGGACTTGCATTTAATGTTTACTTTTGCAAGCTTATCTTTTTACAAGATGCATAAAGAGCTAGTTTTACTGTCACGTGTGGTAGACAACAGAACATTTCTCATCGATCTAGTGGCTTCACTTATTTATTGATTTACTTAGGTAGCTCATAGTGGGAAAATTAGAAGCAAAATACTGATAGTAGCAACACCTTTTGCCTGTGGTCCTTGCATTCATGAAAATTATATGAGGTATTTGGAGATGAAACAAAGATGAGAACTATGTTTTCATTAATTGCTTGAGAGGGGAGAAAGAGTGAGTTCAGGACTAAGAGAGATCAAAATAAAAAGGAAGGATCAACTTCTTGAACTGTAACCCACATTTTAGGGAATGTAAAAGGTTGTGGTCATTGTTCTGGACTGTTAAGGAGGTCACAAATAGAAATAGTTAAAACTCTAAAACTCAGCAGGCTGCATTGGCCGAGAATTCAGTGACTAATGTAGGAGACTGAAAGCCTGCAGAGATAGTCTTGTTAGTATGAAGTCACCAGCTCTCACAAGAACTGTGAACACAGCTGAGTGGATGCTGCTAATGGTGCTAGAATGTGTCTGAAGTTTATGTTGTCAACACAGATGGAGAAATACAAATGATATTGTAGAAATTAAACTGCTAAGGAAAAGCCCTATAGTGCTATATAGGCAAGAGAGGAAAGGCACTTAAGTTGACACTGCTGGATGGCATTTCCCTCCCCCACCCAGCCTGGGGGCTGATATCTCAAGGAGGGTTACAAAGGGAGGAGAAAAGCTGAAAGACATAACAATGAGTGAAGAAAACATCCACCAGCATTGACAAAGGCTGAAAGTAAACCTAATATAGTTTTAATTACTACTTACTAGCTTAAATTTAATTTTCTTCTGGGGAAGGTTTTGTTTCATAAATACAGGTGAGAAAAAAATCCACCCTGTTGATTCTTGCTGCATGACAAAAATATAAAAAGGGTAGAAGAAAAACAGTTTAAAATGTAATAGATGAAATAAGATTTAAAGAAATACTCAAGAAGTAAGATGGCAAGAGAGAGCAATTTTATACGAATTCAGAAGTTGTGGCAATAAGGATGTAGATAGACAGTAATGGAGGCAGTTGAGATCTTGGTCCTTTTAGAGCTGGCAGGACTCCTGCTGCTGTAGCAGGAAAGCTGGATTGCAAAGGACGCCCCGTGCATGACATCACAGTACACAAGCTGTTCTCTCACTGCACTAACATTTTCCATCAGCTAGTTAAACAATGACATTTTTCTTCCTCTAGGTTCACATACCTGTACCTCATTGTATTCTGAAATTATTGGCTCCAGTGATGGTAGCCAAAATGTTATGGATTGATCCATGGCAGTCTTAGCTTAAATAGTAAAAAATGCTTCAGAAGTAAAATAGGTTTTCTCTGAACAGCTGTTTGCAGTAGTTGTTCTTGTATTTACAACAAGAGAAAAAAGTGTGTGTAGAGAACAAAGCCAAACTTGGAAAAAAACTCCTGTCTTCTAGCACCACCTTTAATTACAGATATTATTTTCTTGTGTACATTGTATTTATTTTAACTGTCAGTCCCTGAACATGTAAGCTAGAGTTATTATAGATACTGTTGAACCAGTGCCATTATGACCTTGCTACTGCTTGGAAAAAAAAATAGATTTTCATTGACAGATGGATTATTCACTCCTACTGTCATGAAAACAGTTAACTGATAACTGAAAAAAATATTAGTGTGTTTCATCCTGGACACTCCTGTACTGTCTTCAGTATCAGTAAGGATTTAGGCTGGGGCCTATGTTGTTTAACATGATCATAAATGATCTGGGAAAGGGTGTGAGTATCCAGGTGACAGTGTTTACTGTTCATATAAAGCTATCTGAGTTAGTAAAGACAAAGGCTGAATGGGAAGAATGGGAAAAGGACCTTATGAAACAGGATTAAAATAATGGACAAAATTTTATATGAAGTGGTACATACTGGGGGGAGGAGGGAATGATTCTAACTTCATTAATAAAATGTTGTGCTCTGAGGCAACCATAACCTCTCTCAAATGAGATCTTGTTTTATTATAGTTGTATGCACATTTTGCTCAGCGTGCGGTGAGTGCCAAAAAAGCAAATGTGGTGTTAAAAATGATTAGCAGCAGAAGAAGAAAATAAATGTCATTAATACAGATTTGTATCTAAATTTCTGGAGAGCCCGTGTCTTCAACACTGTGTGAATTATTTATCTCTGGTCTCAAAGAGGATGTGTGTTCCAAAGAACTCTGAAAATTGCAGTGAAGGATACAAAGGGAATCAGTACCTTTGGTCTGACTCCTCAGTAAGGAACTACTGAGTAAGACGGGATTCTTTAGCCTGGAAAAAAGACAAAGAGGAGGAGATGTGATAGGTCTCCATAACGTCTAGAACCAAGCAGTGAGGCTAAAGGGGGAGGAATCCCTCCTTCTCCAATGCAAGATGGGGGGCATCAAGTGAAGCCAACAGGTGGCACATTCAAAGTAAAGAAAAGGAAGTGATTCTTCACAAAATGTATAAATCCAAAATAGGTAGCTCCCTGCCACAGGGTGCAGTGGATATTAAAATTTTTCATGTGTGTGAGAAGAGCATAAGGAAGTTAATGAAAAATCAATCTGCTGAAGGCTAATAACTACAGAGTCAGCACTAATGTCTTCACAAATTACTAGAGGCTTGGAAATTATGTGGTGAACTGTGCTTTCTCTAACCTTATGCTTTTCGCCAGGTATCCATTTTTGGCCTTTGCCAGAGACAGAGTTCTGGCTTGGAGGCCACTTGCACACAGCGCAGCATGTTCTTCTGTGGGGATCATTGGTAATAACAGACACTCTCCTCCACCTGGGAAAAAATGTAAATGAGAGACCATAAGTGAGAAGTGTTTATTTTGGTCTTGTCCCCAAAAGTGACTCATTTAACTTTATTGAAAGTAATTTGGACAGTTTGATGGGCAGGAATATGATCAAACAATTCAGTTCTAAGTAAAAAAATATATTTACTTAAATATTATTTTTTCTAGTGAAAATAAAAACGTTACTGCTTATATGTAAAACGCAAATATCTGCAGTACTTCATGGAGCAATGTACTAATTCTTTGGTGAATGTGGCTGTATTAGTAATATTAGTTTAGAAAGCTTTAAGACTGCAGTGCAGATCAGCATCCTAATGGGATGTTGAGAAAAACATCCAGTTAGCAAGAGTTGTGTGATATTGTTGCAAATATTCACGCCTTGCAAGCTCTCTGACTACCTACCATTTCACATTATTTCATTAGTTTTCTAGTCCATGTGGCTGGCAGAGGATCTTCCTTTAAAAGATCCTTAAAAAGAGCTGAGTCTGCTCAGGCTCCCTACAAGCCCCTCAGAGGATCCCTTAACTCTGAAGTTGGCCTAAGCACTGAATGCCGACGCTATGCGTGGCTGCGACTGTACTTACTGTCCTGTTAGCTGAGGGACTGAGCTTGTGTTGCAGCCGGCACACCCAGTTTTCCATGCTGCCTGTGTGATTCTCTCTCTGCCTTCAGGTGAGAGAGAACCAGCTCAATCTGTGCTCAGGCCAACTCGAGCATGGGAGGGGACTCGATAAGGTGCAATGAAACCACCCAAGTGAGCTTGTCATCTACATGTAACACAAATGTGACAACCCTTTAACTGCAGTGGTACCTGCAAGCCCAAACTCAAACACAGCTGCAAAAGACAGATATGAAGCACAAATATTTCCATATGTCTTCTTGCTGTGATGTTTTTATCTTTTTGCACAAAACTTATGCCATTCTTAGAAAATGCAATAGGTCATTCAAATAATACTTTGCAATCTGCTTCATGAAACTAAAGTGACCTGTTAAAGTAGATAAAAGTTGAAATCATGTCATGTTAGTCTGACTGCCTGATAAGCTGAAAAACAAAAAATAAATGAAAGGAAGCTTTTGTTATACCTTCTGCTTTACTTCTGTGGAAGAAGTCCTTGCTTGTCTTGCAAACTGAAAAACCTCCCGATTTCTTTATGTGTTTGCATACAGTCTTTATATACAAAATGAATACCACATAAATTGAAGGGGAGTAAATGTTTTTTGTGCAGGTTGAATAAGAATTTAGGCCTGTCAGGAGTGTGTACACCAGTCTTTTGATTTTCCTTTACTTCTCTGGGTCTTTGAAAGTGGTTTTCTGGCACTCAGTTCCACTTGCCCTTTAAAGAAGCTTAAGGTGAAACAAGATGAGAAAGAGTTTTCTGTTCCAATATGTTAGAGAATAATGTCAATAAATCTGTTTTAATTAGTAAAACCTCTTCTCCCTGTGACTATGGAAGTGAGTAAACCATAGTCCCTGGTGATGACACTGTGCCATTCAGCAGAGATTGTTCTATTCACTTTTTTCTGATGTCGTTGCTTTTCAGCAATGATGTCTGAGTAAGCCATTGATCACAGCTGATTATGAGTCTTTATTTTCTTCTTGTGTCTTGGTGTTGATGTAGAATTACTCTGTTGAAGAGAGTACAGTTTTTTGGTCTTTCGTAACAGAGAAACAAAAGACATTTCCTTTGGTGTGTCAAAATACAGATTTGGTTAACAAGAGTTATTGTGTCAAACAATATCAGTCTCTAGACATTTATGTATTATGGCTTATGTGAATTAAGGCTTACAATTAAAATGCAGAACACCACAAATGCTCTAACAATATGTTTTTTCTTATTGTGAGAAATTAAGCATAAACTGTCAAAGAGCAAGCCAAGAAAAAAAAATCTCATTGAAGTTATTAATGCAACGTATATCTTCTAGAATCTGAGAGCACTTTTTCAGCACTATCATATAAGCCAGTTAATAGCTCCTGTTTGTCAAATCTAGCCGTATCAGCCCAACAGCAGGTAACCGCTTCTAGTTTAACCCTAATTGATGCCAATAGTAGAGTCCAAGAAAAAAAATCGATGAGTGTTTGCAGAATCAGGAGATTCCCACGTAAGCCTAATGAACTCTGGCAGACAACATTTGTGCAGTTTAAGAACTGTAATAAAGATGCTGAAAACTTGAACACTGACCAGTTTTACTGAGAATTTCTTTTCAGTAAAGGTATGTGTTACTGTGGCATTTTTAAAAAGTACAGTATTTACTTCTTTTGAGTAATTTCTATGCTGATAGACTAATTTGGCATTAACAAAAAGTTAAAGGGCAATAACACACTTATCTACATTAGAAACAATAATTCTGGCTTTTTTGTATAAAAAAAGACAGAACCAAAAATAAGTTCTTCTTTCATGTGGGATCCAAACAAGATTGGTTTATTTTATTTACCATTTTGACACGTTCATTGCAATGCTTCATTTGCCATGTCTGAAAGCTATTGTAAAGCCTGGTTCTGAATTGCACTTACTGCATCATTCCTTCTTCGGCAAGCTGAGTGTAAAATTCTGCCAGATGAGCTTGGTAACAACTATAGCATACTTTTATTACCCAGGGTAGTAAAATTAGATATATTGTCAATT
Organism: Nipponia nippon; assembly: GCF_047370975.1. Classification (NCBI taxonomy): domain Eukaryota; kingdom Metazoa; phylum Chordata; class Aves; order Pelecaniformes; family Threskiornithidae; genus Nipponia; species Nipponia nippon. Next base: position 85,169,622 of record NW_028262290.1, on the reverse strand, counting down.
AAAAAATAAATTAATGTGTAATCTATTCTTTTGGTTTGGTGAAACTTTTTTTTTTTAAGAATTTGTAATTGATCCTACACAAAATGAATTGTTCTGTCCTCTACACTTATTACCATCTCTTTAAAGTACTGTGATTCAGAGAGGTGCTTTTATGGGCCTCATCACTAAGGCATTTGTACATTGCAATGATTATCCTTGCAGTGGCTCTGTGAGGCAGGAAAGTATTATCTCTCTTCCATAAGTAGGGAGTTGAAGCACAGGAAAGACTGAATTACTTGTCAGAGTAATTATCAAAATTATATTGAAGCCCTAGAGACTAGAAAGTTCATCCTTCTGATTTTTTTAATTATTTTTACATGTGGGGTTTTTTATATAAATAATGGTCGACTGTTTGATATTTTCTGAATTGATAAGTAGGGAGTTCTGTCTATGCTGAACAACACCATAACTGAGAGAGCTGGGCAGATCTGCCTACCTGGAAATGAAATAAAGGATTACTGATTAAATTTCTCTACATCCAACCACTGCAATGCTCTTTAGATTAAATAGTTAGCTTCCAAGTCCATTCCTAGTCTTGACATTAATAATGTCAAATTTATAACTTCAGGGTGAAGTAAGCTCAGGGAAAGAGGGAAGGGGGGAAAAGGGCGATGCTGTCAATTCCTCACTAGCCTACTGTACTCATGGATCATCAGACATCAAAATTATTAAAATAACAGAGAAAACAGGCAATCAAAAATATTGTGCTGTTAAACTCCTAATAATCTATCTGTATTATGCTTTATGCTTCTTCACTTGTATTCCTTGGAATAGATTGTTAACTTGTTTTTTTGGCGAGCCCAGCCCCAGAGACTGATTCTGAAGTAATGGCTTCCTCAGTGTATTAAATAATTCTGGCAGGCTGCTCATTTTCTTTAATTATCTCCAAGTATCAGTAGTTAAAAATTTGTAAAAAATAATGGTATAAGTAATTAGCCTGTTGGCATTACTTTTCCTATAGGCCGTACAAGATAATAAGAAATGTGTACTGAATTTGATCACATTTTATACAATATACAGATAATTTTGCATTGTTGGGGAAAATATAAAATGGTATTATTTGGGGGAAAAAAAGGCTGCAACCCCTCTGCCCAATATCCACAAGACAGGAACCAAATATTCTTTCGTTCTGTGTGTTTGCGTGGCTTCTATTGCCATGTTTGTTAATGATGGACTGTTGGCATGCTATGAGTTACATAAACATGCAGAAGTTATTTGCTGCAGTAGCTTATCTCCAGTGTTACCAGTAACGTAGCTCAAACTGCAGGAAAAAAGTAAGTCAGAAAGGTAAATATGGGTAAAATTATGCAAGGACTTTGCAAAGCCATTGACATTGTATCATGATCATGTATTTAAATAGCTGAAAGTCATTTATAATCTTAATATTCATGGGTGTTATAAACTAAAGGACAAGACAAACAAGGGCCTAAAACAATGCCTACAAAGAAAGATAGTGGTGGCATTTGTCTAAATGCTGCCAATACCCCACATATTTTGACAGACTTTATTAACACAAATCCTTTTCAGAAAATTGATCTACAGATTCAGGGATTTTAAAGTAAATTTTCATTTTTTCCTGTTAAATTCCAGTTCAATTCACATTATGCCACCTCTAATTTTATAAGCAGCTGATGAGAGCTGTATATCTTTACTTCAAGAGAAATTGCCTTTGTTTACAATATAAACACAAACTAAAGCCCACTTCCATGTTGAGCTGCATCCAAAACCTAAACTGGACCTTTCCTAAAAAATTCTTTTTCATTCTCTCAAAATAAAGAAGTGGATGTTATCCTTTTTAAATACTGAAGTCCTGACTGCGTTTCAGAATTGTGGCATTTGTTGTGCATTACCTGATAGCTGGCAAATCTCCATGAGCATTTTCATTCCAATCTAAAGTGCACTTTTGAGGCAAACCTCTTGATCGTTCAGACTTATTGTACTTTTGTTCACATCAGGAGAGGTCTTGGAGGGTACAAACTAGATCACTTCTGGATAAAAATAAGCCAAGACAATGCACTACATGAATTGGCACTTAGTCCATTGAATCAGATGAGATCTTGTCCGCAGTGAAAAAAACTTGAGGTACATTTATTGTAGGCATCATTCCTCAGCATCAGCTGCTTCATTCTACAGATCCACTCTTACTGGTTCACGTTACTTGCTAACATAGGTACAGCTTGTGTCTAATAAAAAATAGATATGGAGAAACTACCCAAGGCTAGATGAGTGCTGGCATGTTTAGTCAGCCCTCTTTCCCTAAATTTTAGTTAAATTTTCCAGTCCTTTTAGGAAGAGCTGCTGAGCAGAAGTGATTTATACAGTCAAGTGTCCGAAGGCGAGGAAGAAATTTTGCAGAATACTGGTATAAAGTAGAAGAATATGATCTCGGTTTTGTAGTAGCTCTTTGGGATATTTGTATTAAGATTTCTATTTATACCATTTATATGCATAAATATGTCATATTTTTATGCTTGTAATATACACCTCTCATAGTCTACAATGCTTGAAAAAAGTCTAGGTACTAGAAAAGAAGTCTTTACGTGGTTTGCACAAAATCAGAGCAGATACAGGCTATTGAGTTAGAAGAAATGAACTTCCAAGGTACAGAGGCAAGAGAGGCAAGAGGAAAAAAAATTTCCATTGCTTCCTCATGTATATATCCTGCTGTGCTGTTGAATCACTTTTTAAGCAAATAACTCCCAATTATATTCATGGAGTGTAGAGTGTGTGTGTGCGCGTGCACGCATATGTATGTATACATGTATATATTTACAAAAATCTCTATGATCTGCATGTGGGGTCTACAGGTGGACTACAAGTACAAAATAAAGCCTCACTAAAAGTTGCATTTGCTCATGCGCCTTCTTTTTTGGTTACTTTTTGGCTATTACTTTTTGCAATGTGAAAAAAAAAAAACATACAAAGAACAATAAAAATGATGAGACAGATCAAATTTATGTTGAAGTCACTGAGAGATTTCCATTTTAATAAATTCTGACTTGATCCTAATTGATTGATAAGACAAAGCATGAAACAGGCAATGCAAAGTTGTAAGAATCATGACAGAGAAATTAAAAATTAAAAATTTGTTGATGTATTTAGTTTAGGAAATATGGTCTATTTAAATATATTTTTTCACTGCAATATGAAAGATAGCATGAAGTCTAGTTAATTTTTTAAAAAATAGAAAGAAAATTAGAATAGTCCAACTCAAAAGTGAATTTTTCAAGAGAAAAATTTTGTTGTGAAAAAAGGGTAAAAAGAGTTATGAAGAACAGAAGTCATTTTCTGAATATTGGTTTATGCTCTTGTCAGTACCTTTATTCCTGTGAAGGCCAGTACTTTCTCCTGAATACATGCTCAAGAAAATATTCACTGTAGTTTTTTCTAAACTACAAAAATTAATATTTCAAAACTTTTTTATATATGAAAGAGATGAGAAAGGATGCATACATTATTCACAATCTGTGATAGAGAAATCTTGTATGTAGAATGCAGTCTAAAAAGTCATCTGTATTTTCCTTTAAGTTTCTCATTTAATGTGTATTTTTAAAATACTTGGCTATGTAAAATTCATTTGCCCTTTCTTTTGGAAACATTTGCTAGCTGTTTTGCAACATCCATTAGCAATGTATAAGATGTACACATGTTTGATTGTATTCTTTTCCTTTTTTCTTCTTTTCTCTTTTTTCTTTTTTCTCTTCCATGACTTACCAGGAGAAGAACTATTCTAAAACAAGCATATGGAAAACATGTGGGTGTAAGTTTCTTTGTGTAAAACCAGCAGCTTGGGAAACTTCATTTGATGATTTACTTTTGTGCTGATAAATGATGCAAGTTTTCTTCTCATAGGCCCTCAGGTTCCACTGTCTTGACCTTTAGTGTTTCCATCCTTTACCATTCATTGAACTGACCCAGTTTCATATGGAAGGAGGACAAGTTTGCTTTAATTGGTGTTCTCTGTCGAGATCATCATCTCTGCTCTTCTTCAGAATCAGCTGGAGTTACTGGGATTGATCATTTCTTATGTGTTCCCAGCTGAAGTTGTATGAAGTTAGATTATTTTCCTTCACTTCTCTGATCTTCGTTTGGGGTTCTGTGGCTTGAATGAAAAGCAAACTTAATGCTCATCTACAGCTGCTATTGTGCTGGAAGGCAGCTAAAAGATAGAGTACTGCCATTAAAGTCACTACATTTTCAGTGCATTCTGTTTACAAATTGTACGATTGAGCTACTTTGTATCCTGTTATTTCTTTGTCTGTTTCCCTTCCTCTGAGTTGTGTTGATAATGCCCTCTGTAAATTGATGTACAGTTATCATCTGTAGCTTTTATATGAAAATGGGTTGTAGAACCTGAACATCATTAACTTCCGTGTGTCAAAGTCCACAATACCTCCAGGACTTTGACAGTCCGTTGCTACTCAAATCCTATATACACCCTGCAGTGCTGATATGTGCTGCTAATTTGCTGTTGACATGACTAGTTTATTACTTTGCCCATCCACAGGGAAAAGTGCTTTTCCATCCTTTTCACAGCAGGCAGTACTGCTCAGCAAGGAAACGTAGGAGTTCTTGTGGACAAAATAGAGAAAGAGCTGGTATCTGCTACCCTGGTGTAGCACTGTACAGATACTTCTCCTGTGGGAGAGAGGTAGCTGTAGCAGCAGGATCAGCCCACAAAACATAGTCAGTAATAGTAGGAGAACAAAGGTCTATTTGCACTTTTGCGAAGTCATCTGGAAGCGCCTTACAACCTTCCCTCAGTGGTTCTGGTGCGTCTGTGTTGCTGTGCTGAAGAGGGATGTGTGTTAGAATGCTGCACTGCGGCCATGGGGAGAAATATCCTCCAGCTGAGATATGTAACCGCTCCTTTATAACCTCTTTATAGATGGACATGTATCTCTTCTTAGCTGTGCTTTGTACAGCTCAGCCTGGCTGAAACATCTGTTCATCTGCTGATCAAAGTAATGACATTCACAGATCACGGGCAAGTTGGAGAGCCACTCTATATAATTTTTTTGTCTTCTGAAAATGTTTCTTGTTGCTCTTTCTTAAAAATTAAAACCGTGCCTTTCGAGGGCAAACTTGCCTCAGCAGAGAGGGCTTGTATCAGAACTTTTCTGAGGGGCAAGTTAATCAGCATTTCGGAGGTTCTTTCATGTGTATAAACAAAACAATTTTTTATTTGTGGAATGAAGAGAGGTCTTCAGATTCTCCCATTGTTTTCTCTTCTAAAATACAGATTCCATTTCACATTCATCTCACACTTAAGAATGAATTTGTGTAGGTTTACCTTTACAAGGGTAAATATTAGAGTTTTTACTGAAAAAGAAAAATCCCAGGGAATCCTTTATTCCATGGTCAGTTCCATGGTGCTGATAATAAAGGAGTCACACAAGCCCCAAAATTGTCACCAGGGGTCCACAGTACTAACGCAGCTGACTACAAAATAGATGCTTCAGGAGGTCAGAAATGCTACACTGCTACTAGCTGCAGCTGGTATATCAAATTAGGAAGAAAGTAAATTACTGTTGCTTCAGGTAACAGCTGTTCCAGTAATGGAAACTCCACTACTTAGAAGTACTGTTTAAAACAAACTAATTTTAAGATTATCTTATGGGAGATCAGTGTTATAATGGCTTGTTAATCATGCCGGCTAAGCCTAGTCTAACTAGGTCATTAAGTTAATGAACAAATTAGAAAAGAAATTTTAATGCATTTATGAATTTCAAAATCTTTAGCAGGGTTGTCTCACTAATTTTATCAATTTTAAAAGAATATTTATAGAAAATGTAGTATTCAGTTGAATCCTTACACAAGAACATCATCCTGATAAGGCTGTAAGTGTGCTGGGACATAGTTTATTCATGATTTCATAGCATGAAATTTCATTGTGACAGGTGTTTGGCATCCCACAACACCAATTCATGCTTCCTGTAAATGTATCATTAAAATGAAAAATATGCACTTTTAGGGCACACATATAGTAAATCAAAAGCTTGTTTTTGCTTAAATATTTTCTTTTGCCTATGCTAGATGATTTTTCAAAGCATATTTTGCAGCACTCAAAACAAGGCCAGCTGGATGCCAGCGAGGGATGAATCTATTCTGAAAGCTTAAAATGGCTCACTATAAGTGAATGCTGTATTCTTTTCATACCCTTAAGCCAACCTCTCAAAAAACTTAGTTTTAGAGTAAAGGATATAGCTCTAAATTGGATCTCATAGCAGCTGAACAGAAATTGCTGTTTCCCCGGGCAAGTGTGGAAGGTGAGGGCAGGAGTGGGAAGCTCTGTGTGTAAAGCCTTTTTCTTTTTCTGTTCTTATTGAGTCAAACTCCCCATTGTTTCTTTAATAGAAGAATCTCTATGGGGCACATGGCTGGTGCAAATAGACCTGTGCCCTGCTGTGGTTTTCGCAGCTACATGTTATCCCATATATGTAAATAAAGTGCAATACGACAAAGTACAGCCTTGCATATCTTTCCACGGGTAGCTTGCACACTGTGTTTTCAGAGGCTGCACCTTCTCTGTTCATATAGTCACACACTATGATCATTGTCCAGGAGGTAGATCTTGCCTCCTGAATGAGATAGGAAAATATAGCTTGCTTCAATGCTAGAGAGCAATATTCTTAAATTACTGTAAGCGATACTTACAAGAGAATACTCTTTTAAGGCAGTTTTCATGGCATTGAATCTGTACAATAAAATTCTGCAGAAGATAAATCACCATCAGATATCCTTGAAAGAAATGAGATTTTCTAACAAATAACTTTGCACCAAAAAGAAATATTTTAATAATCAATTTGTTAATAGAATTAGAAACACTAGCTTTCCACAGATTCAATAATTTGTATATCTATTTTCCCCTCAAAAAAGATGAGCTACAGAAAAAACTACTGTTTTCTGGCTTACTCATTTTTGGCAAACTCATTAGTCAATAAGTGTAATTACCTGTTAATTCTTTGATTTGCTTTAAGCAAAAGCACTCTTACCTTCCTGAATTAATTGGATTCTTGCAGTAATTGACATATTGTCCTATGTAAATTAGACTACCCTTTATTGTTAAATTCAGTTCAATTTATGGTGCAAATATTGCTAGAGTAAGAGTTTCATTAACAAACAGATGCTAATTAGTTTAGGATTAACTGGTCTAATTCTAAATAGGTACCAGTGTTCTGTGATCTCATAACAAATATGTAGTTTCTATACATATGTCTTTCAGGTATAGTTAAAATTAATCTGTCACTAGATCGTATGTTTTCTTAAAGTGCCTTATTCACAGTAGAGATTCTCTATTATTCAGTGAGTAAAAATATTTGTCAGAACAAAGTAGAAATTTGTTGTTTATCATAAGTTGTGTTTCCATTGTCTTTTTAGAGAGGCATAAACATGTTTCTCAATCCTGGTTTCTATATTTGGAGCAAGTGTCATAAGATGATGAACCTGAGAACTATGTTGCAAATCCATGAAAACTTAAAGGCAGACAGCAAATGAAATAGATGATGTTTGACACTTAGAAGGTCTCCAGCCAATTAATTTATTATTATTTAATAGATAAGTCTATTCTTACATTCAAAAAGGGCATGTACAAATCATCAATCACACCAAAGGAATATTTTTTAGGAAACTTCCTAAAAAACGCTTCCTTTTGTGAATATTACTTCCTTGATCATAATTAGCAGCTACTGCAAATCCAGGTGAATTTAGCTATCAATAGTTGCAACATTTGTCAGTGAAAGAAGCCTTATTTCTGTGAACATTATTAAACAGATAAAACCCCTGTCACATAACAAGTAACTTCTGCACCAGTGGAAGGATTTCACAGTAATTTCTGTCTAACTGAAGGTTTATTCTTAAAATTGCAAAAAGCATTATTTGATCAAGTTTGTCCCATCTCTTGGATCTTGAAGCAATCGAATAGTATTATTTGAGACTCTGGAAAATCAGAGGGAGGGAGAGAGAGAGATCATGAATGATTTCTACACAAGAAAAGGAAATACTTTTGTTGTTTCCATTTTGAGATCTTCGGTTTGTTAGAACTTACAACTGGAAAGAAAATTTACTTAAGTGTGTGAATTGAAACAAAAGAAAATGTTTACTGTCACTCTGCAGGAGAGTACTCTGCTAGTATTTGCAAGGCCCTAATTATTATTGAATAAAATTGGAGACAATGGGAGTTTTGCCATTGACTTTCTCAAGGCCAAGTTTTAAGCTTTATGGACACAATTAGGCTTCCCTGGAGCCTGGAGAGATTTTGCCCTTGTAAATTATTTTCCCCAGGACTTCTGGAAGAACCATATGCAGAAGGATTAGGAACAAATTAACACCTCTGTTGTTTCATTGATCAGCTCTATCAGAAAAGGGATGGAATATAAGCTCACCCAGACACAGCTCTTCTACTTCACTTCCTGCTTATTCCTTCTTCCAAGGTCTCTGTAGCAATAACCTTGCCACCCTCTGTCTCTTGGGTAAAATGACTCTATGCTCTTCACTTCCTTCTCTGTTCCCAATAGCAGCAGCAGAGGTGGCTGTTCTTTCATCTCGTCAGCATAAAACATAAGTACAGCTACAGCTGTAGAAAACAAAGATATTACCACAGCCATACAATCACTTCTGTTCCAAATTATAAAGCTCTTTAATGTATCTATTATACTGTATTCTCTGCTGATTCTTGGAACCTTTTTCTTTGTCCATTAAAACCATGAGTAAATCTTGCAATTAAATGCCGTAGCAAGAATATAACTTCATGTAAACACAACACATTTTTAAAAAAATTGCATTGGGACAATCCAGCAGAGACAATCACTGTTCAGATTTATAATTAAACTGCTCCATTTGAGCAGAAATGATTTAGGCTTGAGCTGTGGAAGATATTTTTCTTTTGCTTGTTAGTACATAGGTGTGACATTTTTATTAAAATGAAGGCATACCAATATTTTTACACAGTGCAGCTTAATGATATGTGAAATATGAATGTATCCATAACTTGCAATATATACAGGATTTCTGTTATTTGATTCAGTTCTGCATAGTGTCATATAAATGCTGCTTGTTTTAAATAATCGAAGCCTGAAGAACAAATTCTATCTGACACTTAACCTGTAACTTAAGAACCTACTTTTATTCCATCCAAAGGTCGATTAATTAAAAGACCTCACTGAAAGAGAAATTTTCTTATGTTTGCAAAACTGCCAAAAAAAATTTCTTTAAGTCAAGCTAGAATAAAATGCAAAGTATGCAGTGTGTCACTTACCTGTATTGTACAAATTTACTTGTTTTATTTATTCTATTCTCTAATTTATTAAGTTTTAATATCATGAATACCACCTCGTATACATTCTATTGAATGACTGGTACTATTCCTGAAGACCCTAACTATATTCAATTGAGTAAAAAATTGTAGATATGACCCCTCTGTTATTATTTTTAAAACTCTGAAATTGGAAATAAAGTTCATATCCCTGCCAGCTATATCTATAAAGTTTTTCTGTTTCTAAGTGAGCTTGAAAGTAATACAATCTTTTTCTCAATTAGGCCTTCTCCCTCTGCCAGTATGCCCTGGCTTTCACCACTGATTTTAGTTGTCATTCTGAATATGAAATGGTGTCATGTTGCAGTATGGACATCATGATGCAGGAGGTGACGTGCAAGCAGGCCTGCAAGGCATATGCTCCTTAAGCACTTTCATTCCTCTTCCTCAAGAGTGACCACATTAACTCAGCCACCTCAAAAACATGTTTCTGCTCCTTTTTCTGTAGTAGCTCTTCATTAGTCTCATTCTCCTTTTAATTTGTAGAACGTACTTACATTGAGGCCACAAAATTTCATAAGTGCTACTCTGCTGTTACGTAATCACTGCTTGTATTTTACCAGTTTCTCATTGGTCCATGAGACAAAGAACATAAGTTGATCAGACCAGAAACGAGCTTCAACAAGTAGGTTTAAAAAGCGGAGGGACTGCTGTTCATTGCATTATTGTTTGAATTATACCTAGATCTCAATCAGTGTTGCAGGAAGTTTGCCTCAACACTGTAGCAAATGCACAGCAAGTTACAGTTTCATGCCCAAAGAATATTTAACCTGAAACCATTTTGAATGTTTTAGCAAAATGAAAGACAAATGTACAACATAATCCTTTCCTATGCTGCTTCTGAAACCTGAGGAAAATCAACAGTTGTATGTGAAAAGGTGATTTCATTAATGCAGCCTTTAAAAATATTGTTCTGAGGAAATCTTGCAACTGGAGCATGATTCACGTGATTACTCTTTCTTGGAACTGAGAAATTTGGACACAGAAGAAGTCTTTCAGCTTCTCTGCTGTACCTTCCATTCCTATACCTCATACACATTAAGCATTATTGATTCATGACTGATGGATTATTTTGCATTTTTTGTGTTGTTGTGTGCTTGTTTGCCTGGAATTTTGGGGCCAACTTAAGTTAAGACAAGGATTAAAAATTCAGAAGATGAATATCTTCACTCATAAAATTCTGTGCCTGTAAGTGCCTTAAAATTATCCCTCTAACATATGGGTTAAAATTAATATTTTTCAGTTCTGTGATAAAAAATAAGAATTTTGGTTTTTTCTACTTAGAAAAGAGAAGTGGTCAAATAGTTTATAATAGCATGCCTTGTCACAGTGATAGACAGGTTGAGGCAGAATCTTTCTACTCTGTCATTCCCTACCTGTTCTAGTGTGTCATTATCAAACAAAAAGAGACACCTTAACTGACAGTGCTTTACAGCAAGTGTGATTTACAGAACAAGTTTTTTGTATTTAACATAACATTAAATTTAAATACATGAGGAAGAGAGTTTTTATATTCATTTGCAGTACAGTCAGTGAAGAAAAATATTTGAAATAACAAAAAAAATGTACTAAGGGAAAGATCAAAAAGAAGAAAGTTTAATCAGCACCAACAGAATTTAATAGGCCTTTGCTCTAAAACCGCCCAAGGTCAGACTGCAATTGAAGAGCATACTGATATAAATAAAAAATGAAACAGCCGAAGATTTATTTGCTGCTTAAAGTTCCAATCAATGTCAAATTAAGCATAAGCTTTTATAATCGGTTTAAAATCTTTGACCTCTCCAAATGCAATGGACTTAAACTGATACTCTTTCAGCATATGTTTCTAGCAATGTGTTTACTCAAAAAGGAGGAGACCCTAAAGCTCCAGTCTTTCTTTTCATGTTCTAACTACAGGAACCTGTTCTTTTTGATTTATGACAGAGCTCCCATTAAAAGTACTTAAAATTTGTGTATTTATCAGTGATCTTTTATAATAATAATAATAATAATAATAATAATAATAATAATAATAATAATAATAATAATAATAATGAATCATCTTTGGGATATACACACAGAAAAGATTTCAGCCTAGGTAGACCACTGGTTAACACAACAGGAGCCTGTATGGTGATCTGTATCCTTTCATGTCTCTGCATGTCAGAGAATTGTGGCTTCCTAAAATAGGATAAACATAGTTTAGGGAGTTATGGAGGGTATGCTTCTAGGACCTATACTGAGCCTTTGACTTTCTGGAGAAGCTATCTCTGGATATTTTGCAGAGCTGAGTCAGGGAGGCAGAGTCAGGCTTGGGGTTCACTTTGTGTGTGGTCAGGTGCACCATTTCTAAGACTGTGGAGGTCAGCTAACCCCTAACCCAGTTCTCTGTGTTAGAGACTGATTAGCAGTAGAAGATAACTGGCTTCATGACTACTATGCCTTTAGATGTTCATGACTACATAACTGGAGATCTATTTCTTCTCTAGTTGCAGTTGTAGTGTGAAAATGTATGCTGCTCCACAGCTATTGTCCCTCATACAGGTTGCTGCCTCCTAAGAAGAGCAGCTCCAGCAGGAAGTTTGAGTTTTCCATAATTAATTTCAGATGAGCCAGGCTTACAAAGGCCAGCTATTCAACTTCCTTAACTAAATGGAACAGCGTGATATAAAGAAGTTCAAGGGAATTCAATTACCTGCAGATATTTGGGGGGGGAGAAGTGAATGCCACCAAGGGAAGGAGTGGGAAGCTGCTCAGAGCCATGATCTCTTCCAGCAGTGGATGTCATTCCATAGCCACTATTTGCCATGGTGGCCGTCAGCAGGCAGCTGTATTTTTGTCTGTCACTTCAGAAGCAGAATGGCATACAGTACACTGTCTTCCCTATGACATATTCATAGCTAATCCTACAGCCTACACAAAGGTATTCCCACTGGCATCAGTAGGGCAATTCCTATGAGAGAAAAAAAAAAAAAAATCATGCAACTGAGCAGCTGTAGCTATAGCTTCCATGGGAAATTAAATCTCAAGAAAAAAAATGTCCATAATGTCATGAACCATTATAAGATGAGATGAGGAATCTCATATATGGATCATGTTGGATTTGGTATTCAAGCATGTATCCTCTGACACTAATGGTATTTTCTGTGTGAAGCCCAAATAGTTAATATATAAGGAATAAGGAAAATAAAATATGATTTTATACCTTGTAGCTTAAGATGTCTCTAGAGTATAATTCTACAGCAAATGGATCACATTCACACACCCTTGAAAGAAAATAGATTTTGTCACCTCACAAGCATAAACACCTCATTTTGGACTGAAAATATCTAACTTTGCCAACGGCTTAATTTCAGTGATACTTTGCAATATAAAGTTCCTGTTTGTTCTCAACTTTTTGAACAGTGGTTATCTGGTGATCTTCAGAGAGACTATCTTCATAAATATAATTAGCAGTCATTAGAAATTATGAACTCTCCTCTAATAGGTGTCTTACAAATTTCATATAGATATAGCATGTTTCATGTAAAGGCTTCCTAAGTCTCTAGTATCTATTTTTGTTCTATTTATTCATACAGCATAATTCATATTTTCATGCATTGATCTTTTATATATGTTGTAGAAAGAATACAGCAGGGAACATAATGCAAAATAATATATTACTGTCAGTGTGTGGCATCCAGAGATATGCAGGTCTTTTGATATTCTTACAGTGATTCCTGTTTCTAAAAGGAAATACTACAATCTTATATATTGCCTAAAAAGAGCACCACCCTTCTACAATTACAATTTTCATTAATTATAGCGATGCCATTGGGTGTTTTGCAGATCTTGCACAATTAAATAGCAAGAATGTAGAATTTCATTGTAATGTTATCTCTTCATTTCGTTTTCAGAATTAAAAAATAAGTATTGCCTTGAAAAGGAATACAAGTATCTGCTGCTGAAAGCTGTGATAATTTTTCCCCAGACCCCTGTTTGTGCCTCAATCCCTTCCCTCATTTCTCTGTTTCAGACATCAGCATTATGCTCCCACTTAGCCACTGAAACTCCAGCCAGGCACTGGTACAGAGGAAGCGCCAGTGCTTTCACAGGTGTAAATCAAACCAGCTACACAGGTGCCAACTGAAATGAGTTCATTTGTTAACAAGTGATGTCTTTCACAGACTCCTTTGAACCAGAAGACTTTATCACAGATTTCAAGTGCACAGTAGTGAAAAGAAAGGTAAATGCCAAATCTATGCGTGAGGATATATGGCACAACCTCACCTTTCCCATCTGATTCATTAAGGTCTTTGGACTGCGAGGGTTTCAGATTCAATCCCCCGTTCTGTTCCTCTTAAATACTTTGAATAACTCTGAAATTATAAAAATTTAATGAGATGATGAAAACATTTTCCACGGAGCTGTCATCAGCAGCTACATGCTTCATTGTAGCTGATATTACTTCAGCAGGATGTATAAAATTGCATTCATAGAATCAGAATGGTTTGGGCTGGAGGGACCTTAAAGACCATCTAGTTCCAATCCCCCTGCCATGGGCAGGGACACCTTCCACCAGACCAGGTTGCTCAAAGCCCCATCCAACCTGGCCTTGAAAACTTCCAGGGATGGGGCATCCACAACTTCTCTGGGCAACCTGTTCCAGTGTCTCACCACCCTCACAGTGAAGAATTTCTTCCTTGTATCTAATCTACATCTACCCTCTTTCAGTTAAAGCCATTACCCCTTGCCCTATCACTACATGGCCTTGTAAAAAGTCCCTCTCCAGCTTTCTTGTAGGCCCCCTTCAAGTACTGGAAGGCTCCTAGAAGGTCTCCCCGCAGCCTTCTCTTCTCTGGGCTAAACCCCAGCTCTGTCAGCCTTTCTTCATAGGAGAGGTGCTCCAGCCTTCTGATCATCTTCGTGGCCCTCCTCTGGACTCGCTCCAACAGGTCCATGTCCTTCATATGTTGGGGGCCCCAGAGCTGAACGCAGTACTCCAGGTGGGGTCTCATGAGAGTGGAGTAGAGGGGAAGAATCACCTCCCTCAACCTGCTGGCCATGCTTCTTCTGATGCAGCCCAGGATACGGTTGGCTTTCTGGGCTGCAAATGCACATTGCTGGGTCATGTTGAGCTTATCAATCCACACCCTCAAGTCCTTCTCCTCAAGTCTGCTCTCAATCCATTCTCCGCCCAGTCTGTATTTGTGCTTGGGATTGCCCCGACCCAGGTGCAGGACCTTGCACTTGGCCTTGTTGAACTTTATGAAGTTCGCATGGGCCCACCTCTCAAGCCTGTCCAGGTCCCTCTGGATGGCTTCCCTTTCCTCCAGTGTGTCGGCCACACCACACAGCTTGGTGTCATCCACAAACTTGCTGAGGGTGCACTCAATCTCACTGTCCGTGTCGCCGACAAAGGTGTTAAAACAGCGCCAGTCCCAATACTGACCCCTGAGGAATGCCGCTCGTCACTGATCTCCCCTTTAATATCGAGCCATTGACCACAATGCTTTGAGTGCGACCATCCAGCCAATTCCCTATCTACCGAGTGGTCCATCCATCAAATCCATGTCTCTCCAATGTAGAGACAAGGATGTCATGCAGGACAGTGTCAAATGCTTTGCACGAGTCCACGTAGATGACATCAGTTGCTCTTCCCTTATCCACCAACACTGTAATCCCATCATAGAAGGCCACCAAATCTGCAGGCACGATTTGCCCTTAGTGAAGCCATGGTGGCTGTCACCAATCACCTTATTTTCCATGCGCCTTAGCATAGTTTCCAGGAGTGTGTGCTCCATGATCTTGACGGGCACAGAGGTAAGACTGACTGGCCCGTAGTTCCCCAGGTCTTCCTTTTTTCCCTCTTTAAAAATAGGGGTTATGTTTCCCCTTTTCCAGTCAGTGGGAACTTCACTGGACTGCCACGACTTCTCAAATATGATGGGTAGTGGCTTAGCAACTTCATCCACCAATTTCCTCAGGACCCATGGATGCATCTCATCAGGTCCCATGGACTTGTGCACCTTCAGCTTCCTTAGATGGTCTCAAACCTGATCTTCTGCTACAGTGGTTAGTTCTTCATTCTCCCAGTCCCTGCCTTTGCCTTCTGCGACTTGGGTGGTGTGGCTTGAGCACTTGCTGGTGAACATTAAGGAAAAAAAGTCATTGAGTACCTCAGCCTTCTCAATATCCCAGGTAACCAGGTCTCCCATTTCCTTCCGGAGAGGGACCACAACTTGCCTAGTCTTCCTTTTATCACCGATGTAGCTATAGAAGCTTTTCTTGTTGCCCTTGACATCCCTGGCCAGATTTAATTCTATCGGGGCTTTAGCTTTCCTAACCTGATCCCTGGCTGCTTGAACAATTTCTCTGTATTCCTCCCAGGCTACCTGTCCTTGCTTCCACCCTCTGTAGGCTTCCTTTCTGAGTCTGAGTTTGTCCAGGAGCTCCTTTTTCATCCATGCAGGCCTCCTGGTGTTTTTGCCTGACTTCCTCTTTGTTAGGATGCATTGCTCCTGAGCTTGGAGGAGGTGATCCTTGAATATTAACCAGCTTTCTTGGGTCCCTCTTCCCTCCAGGGCTTTATCCCACAGTAATCTACCAAGCAGATCTCTGAAGAGGTCAACGTCTGCTCTCCTGAAGTCCAGGGTAGTGAGTGTGCTGTGCAGCCTCCTCAGTGCCCTAAAGATCTTGAACTCCAGCATGTCATGGTCACCGCAGCCAAGGCTGCTCTTGACCTTCACATTCCCCACCAGCCCCTCCTTGTTGGTGAGAACGAGGTCCAGTATAGCATCTCTCCTCATTGGCTCCTCTATCTCTTGGAGAAAGAAGTTATCTTCAGTGTACTTCAGGAACCTCCTGGATTGCTTATGCCCTGCTGTGTTGTTTCTCCAACAGATATGAGGCTGGTTGAAGTGCCCCATGAGGACCAGGGCTTGTGAATGTGAGGCTGCTCCTATATGTCTATAGAGGGCCTCATCCACTCGGTCTTCCTGGTCAGGTGGCCTGTAGCAGAACCCCACTATAATGTCACCTGTCCTTTGCCCTCCCTTTAATCCTGATGCATAAGCTTATGGTCAGCTCTTCATCCATTCTCAGATGGACCTCCATGCACTCCATCTGGTTATTTACATAGAGGGCGACACCCCATCCTCGTCTCCCCTGCCTGTCTTTCCTAAAGAGCCTGTATCCTTCCATTCCAACACTCCAGTCATAGGAGCCATCCCATCACACCTCTGTGATGCCAATAAGATCATAGCCCTGCAGGCGTGCGCACATCGCTAACTCCTCTTGTTTATTCCCCATGCTATGTGTGTTTGCATAGAGGCATTTAAGTTGGGCCCCCAATGAAGCTGTCTTACTGGCTGGAGTGTCTTGAATTCCTTTGTGCTGCTTTTCAGGTGTTCTCCTGCTGGCCTGTGATCCTTCTCCAGGCTCTGTGCATCTATTGCTGGCACTGGCGTCAAACTGGTAGGAGTGGGATAGATTGAGGTTCCCCTCCGCCAACAACTTTAGTTTAAAGCCCTCTTCACCAGCTTGGCAAGCCTATGACCAAAGATGCTCTTCCCCTTTTCTGACAGATGCACCCCATCAGCCCCCAGTAGACCAGCACTGGAGAAAGAAGAAATTAGAAGTTGATAAGTTTCCTCAAATTTTGTCTTCTATTGCTGTCTAATGGCCAATACTGGAATTTGTTGTTGGAACCTGTGATTTTGTTGTTATTTTACCGTGGTAATACCTAGAGGCCTCAGCAGATTCATGGTCCCATCAGCTGTCACCATGCTGCAGAACATTTCTCTCAAATGGAATTCAACATAACTGTGGGCTTAAACCTATCAACATTCATATACAGAACACATTGTAACATGGAGTTATATGAGTTCACTAAGAAAAATTTAATAAAAAAAAAGACTTCAAATTATATTGATTCTTAAATTAAAGTTTAAGAGAAAGGACCAGGACACACTGTTTCTGTGTGCATCACTCCAGTTGAAATGGTGATGTAACAGTCATTGTCAGAAATATATGCAACTTTTAATTTACATACATAATTATTTGTATAATCAAGTTATAATGAGATATTACTGATAGATTTTTATTCTTTCAATATTTTATGAGTGCATAATTTTTTTCATTTAGCAATATTTTTTTCTGTCTATGGACAATTGCATTTCATGAAAGAAAAAAATATTATTTTGGAATGTACTTTTGCAAATGTTATTCTTGAATTCTGCATAATGCAAGAAAAATATTCTTGTACAGCAGAATTAGAAAAATAACAATTCCGAACCCCTCAAATCAGTGATCTTGACAGGGATGAGGATTCATTTGAACTGACCAGGTCAGGTACTGTCTTTATTCCTAGCTAATAACTTATTTGCCATCATATTACTATCTGGCAACCATAGTCATTATTGGAAAAGTCTGATCTGACTTGGTATGCTTAAGCTAAATCCTCATGACAGAAGGAGATAATGTTTCATTTAATTGGATAGTTGGTGTTTTAATTTAGATAAAGCTCAGCTTTATTTGCCAAACAGAAATCATTAGAAAAAGAGTAGAAAACCTTTTTATTTAATTCCTCTTGAATAAGAAAGTATTCTAATCTAATTTGGATAGTGTACAAAAGATACTTCAAAATGCAGAACCATTGTCTATTACCATTTTTAAAAAATTAGACAGAAGAATGCCAATTCTTGGAAGTAGATATTTTACTAAAGATAGGAAAAGAAGCCGTAGCAATACATCCCTTGGAAAATTAGTCATGGTGATATGATATGAACAGCTTGCTAATTCAAATAATTATTTTGTTATCCTTGGTATATTTTTTATAAATATTTTTGCATATATTTATATACATCCTTTAATTGATATTTTTAATTATTGTTTAAAATTTTCATAGCACTAACTAAGCCTAGTCATGGATGGGGATCTCTTGTAAAAGCCCTGTACAAAGCTAGTACAAAGACACCTCTTCCTATTACAAATAATATTGAGTCTTAAAAGGCAACAAAACCATCTTTTCCAAATGACCTTTAAAAAACATCATTCTTTTCTTTTTTTGTTGATCATGTCTTTTACCTCATCATTTTGTGGTTGGACTCAATGACCTTAAAGGTCTTTTACAACCTGCATGATTCTATGATTCTGTGATTTTAGTTGCTACTTCTTTCCATAGGCCTGTTTTGCAGATTGTTGTTCATCTGACCCATTCTGTAGTAGTGTTCTAACTCCCTCCCAACACAAGCTTTAGTCTGCAGTCTTGCCTGATTCATGCATGTTAACTGAGTATTCAGAAGATGCCCTAGGTAATCAAAATTTTTAGGATCAAGAAACATTTGCACTATGTTGTGTGCAGGTTTTGCCTTGTCCTTAAATGTCCTCTGGAGGGGGGGTGTGGGGGTATGCATGGGGTGTCTGGGTGTGTGTGTGCGTGTGAGATGGAGAGGGGAGGAAAGAAAAAATATTTGATTGGATTTGATCACCATCAATTGCATTCTTGTTTTTATTACTCAATTTCCTAAATTAAAGTCTCTGACACCACCCTCCCCCTTTTATCTCAGGAAAATTTTCAACTTCTATGTATTTTTAGAGGGAAGAAAGAAATGCATTTGTATAAAAGTACATTAGAATCTAGTGATTGGTTTTTAAAAGGGACTATGCAATCTGTGTAGAGTATAGAGTTCTTGCCAATAGAAAATAGGTGTAGAATAAGTATATTTTAAAAGGGCAATGTTCCAAGTAGAAAGTCTTCTTAGATGGTTAGTATCAAAGGTTTCTCCAGGCTCATTTACACCCTCCTTTCTGTAGTGGGCATCCCTGTTCCAACACACAGACTTTTGCAGTAGAGGATTGCCAAAATAGCTCTGCTTGCATCTATCTTTTCCAAACAGCAATGACCTTTTTTCCTTTCCTCAGTTTAGGACGTCATTCCATGTTTACAGTCTTAGGTAATACTGGAGTTTACCAGCTATTTTGACTTCTTGAACAGTTTTCATTGCACATCTTACCCAAGAAAGAGCTGGGGGAGGAGCTGGTGGCTACAGAGCAAATGGAGATAATTAGAAGTAGATACAGGCAGAGGAAATAATGAAACAAGGTCCTAAAATATATTGCATAATGAAAAATTATGTGAAGATAAAGATATAGGATGGATAACTATACCGTTGTGCATGCAAGGAAGGGTTACTATCTTGGAACATTTAGCAATGTTTTCCGTCCAGATATGCACTGCAATATAGCATTTAAATTGATCTACTAGCAATAAATAAATTGAACAGTAAATTTTTTTCAGCCTGTGAAATTGACTATGGAATAAGACTTAGAATCTCAAAGTATATCACAGGGTGAATATATCAATTTAGGGATGTTAAACATTCCTTGACATTTAAAACTTTTTTACTTCCTTCTCTTTTCTTTCTCTACCTTTTTTTTTATTGTATATGGATGGGAAATTAAGAAAGGGAACCAGTCACTTCAGAAAACAACTTTTCAATGTCTGTATTGCTGTGAAATTAAGATCACAGCAGTCCTAGTGAATGGATAGCCCTTGTTCTTGCATGCTCTGTGAGGAGATAGCAATTACTTCATTTTAAGGCTAGACTATCTTGCAATTTGTTAAGCTTCTTTTGCTTCTGATTTCTTTACCTATGTCTGTGAATTTACAAATATAACTTTCCAAATCATTGTAAGTTCATTAATGCAAGCTATTGAAGTGTTTTAAGAAAAGAGAAGATGTACAGTTGAGGCTCAGATGCATAGGATACTGAGGAGCAAATCAGCACCAAGGAACAAATACTTCTGATCCATACTGCCATGTTGAATTTAGCTAGGAGTATACAGCAGTTCTTGCAGTACATGAGCTAATGCATTTCTTGATCTTTCATGTGGTTTCATATGTAATATCACATAATTTGTGCAAGTGTATGAATTCTTGAAGTGTCACGGAGTTAATAACACTGAGTTACTGAAGCAGTAAGGTCTTAATTTATTGCTAAAATATGAATTATCATACTGCTTGTTAGGAATGGGACATAACTGCCTATCGAACTGAATAAATAATTTCTCCCAGATGTGCTTGTAGTGAGTTGTTGTCAACTTTTTCATCCTCTCTGAAGCAAACTAGCTTTCAGCTAGTTACAAGCTGAAGCAGATTGCTAGATCACATGGACTTGTAGACTGACTCTGTCTGGCATCTGGTATTGGATATGATTCAAGAACACTGTTAAAGTTTCTGCATAGATTTACGCAATGTATTTCACAATAGTCTCCATCTTGTTATTCATATTTGATTTTTTTATCAGTCATTTCCTCTGCCATATGTGTTATTGTTTGCACACATTAGCAAGAATTACACGATGATGTGTCTTTATCTGCCATCACAGAAAAATATTCATGATTTTCTGCACTAACAGAGTTTGCTGCAAGAAATCATTAATTTTACACTTGGGATAGATTTGCCCAAAGATCTGACAGTAAACTCGCTGTTACTTAGCTAGTGAGAATAACAGCACAGATTTGAGCAAAAGTAGAAATGAATCCCAAACATTTCCAAACCTTTGTGGCATTTTTAATATTCAGGATTTACAGAAAAAACAACAGTAAGAAAAATCCATGTGAATACAATCATTTGTACCACCCTGTTGCAGTAAACTCAAGTAATTCTCAAATGTAAACATACTGGAGGAATTCAGGTAAGATTTGAGCACTTGTTCTCGTGCCCTGTAGTTTTGCTCAAATAGCAGAAGAGCAAGAATTAGAAAATAAGTGCAAGCAAAAAGGAGAAACGGGATACAAAACCAAAACTACTGCTGGATACAGTGTCAGAAAAACTAGTCTCTCACAAATCTTCTGTATGTTTTTCAGCACAAAAAAATAAATGTATTTTCTTCCAGTGAAATACAGCTTGTAACATATAAATCAGAGACACACTAGCAAGCACTTTAGCTTAAACTGCTTTCTGGAAAATTTCAGGCATTGAAAGTCAGGATTATTTTCTAGGGTTGTGCAAGTCCAACCAATGCTAGTTCCTCTCTCTCTGTCCTTGCATCTGAATCTCAGTATTGCGTGCCTTTTATTGTTGGAGAATTTAGTTCATTTTAAACTAAATCAATCAGCTATTTCCCTACATTAATTAGACACTTTGTAATGTTGAATTGCCCCACAAATTGTATAGCTCAATGTGGGTTACAACTAAGCATGCATTTGCCCATTGTCCACCGATGACATTTAAGAAGCCTATATCAAAATCAGCAGATTAGCATGATTTGATGAATAAATACAACGTGACAGATCCCAGCTAATGCGAAGCAATACAACTCTGCTTAAATCAATAGAATGGTTCCTAGGTTATACTAGCTGAGTGATATTTGTGAAGCACAGTAAACACATCTATAGCTGTAGAATTGCTAATGCTGCCAGTTATAAAGCTTTTTTTTTGCTCCAGTAC
This sequence comes from Nipponia nippon, assembly GCF_047370975.1. Classification (NCBI taxonomy): domain Eukaryota; kingdom Metazoa; phylum Chordata; class Aves; order Pelecaniformes; family Threskiornithidae; genus Nipponia; species Nipponia nippon. The sequence continues at coordinate 85,147,858 of NW_028262290.1, read as the reverse complement.
ATTTGAAAAAAGCTATGCTTATGCCTGTCTTTGTATTTCACTCTTCCTTTCTTTTGCTTTTTTCTTGTTGTATTTTTTAACTTTTTCCCCAGCTAGGGGAAGCAACTATAATTATTTCTCTCTAGTATAATCCAAGTGCTCAGATAGCTCATGCAATGCAGGCTGATTTGTTAATAGTTGAACATAAACCCTTCAGCTGGTGATCAGAAAGACACTCAACCATCTCAACTTTAGTGCCAAATCTGATGACAGGAGATGGGAGTACAGACAATATTCTTGGCACGGTTCCCTGTTTACAAATCACTGCTTCGAAACCACATTCTTTTGCTCTGCGATATTCTTGCTTCCAGGAGTATGGAACAAGGTAGACTTCATAATAAAGCCCAAATATATTTTATTTAATACAGGCACACAAGTAATAAAATAGTGTGGTTCCCTCTGTAAAGTTATAACATTTTTCTTTGAGCTTTCTCATCATAATTTTGATTTTTTTTTTCACTCCATGTGTGTCTATAAGCCTCTATATGATAATGGAAGTAGAATACTAGGTTTTAACTGAGCAAGGTATAATGGAACAGCAGGAAGCTTGCGAGCCACTTACTTAAATTAAAATGATGAGGAAGAAATAGACATTAATTATCTTAGGCTGCATTATCTTTTCATTTTGCAAGCAAGGAAATATTTAACACCCCAGGAGGAAAAGAATTAACTTCCTTTGAATCTTTCCACAGTGAACCAGTGCTCAAGAAGCAAAATGCTTTACTTTGGACTGGAGAGATAATTTTAAATCACATGCAGGGAGCATCTAGATGAAAGATCAGAATCTAGTATATTCACTGAGCAGAAATGATGAGGTGAAAAAGTAGATAAAGAAGAGAATATGTTCATGTTCGCTCTGTCCCACAAACCATGACCTCTTCCACAGTCACAAGGACCTATTTTCAATTTCAAGGCAATAGCTATAAATGTTAATAATTGCCTTTACCTCTTTCTCTGTAGCTTAGCTTCTTGCCCCATTACCAAAACCATTTAGTTTCTCAGTAATTCATTTTCTACATAATCTCCTTTCATGTCCCATGTTCCCTCTATTGTGTTTCACCTTGGGCAGTACATCATGTAAATAAAGCTTATATCCATAATCGCTTTACTATACTGCTTAAGGGAATTCACTCTTGAAAACTTCATTCCAACCTGTGTCCATTGTAGTAGATCTTTTTAGTCCTCATTAGATGGGACAAGCGGGAGAATATTTTAAAAGATATTTCAGCATCAGTGATGTAACCTTGAGTGTCTATTTAAAACTTTTAGATGTATTTAAAGAATGAGCATGAAATAAATAAAGGCATTTGAGAAAGAAGTTCATCATACTGTATTTTGATTTCAAAAATTTTGGCATTTGAAATAGTTTTTAAGGCCATATTATAGAAGTATAGACACTGATCAAATGGACAAAAATGTCCAAGAACTTGTACTCAAGTATTTTTCAAATTAGAAATAGAGATTTAACATACTAACAGCCTGGAAAATGTGTATATTGGTATTTAAGGCAGAAATAATTGAGTTAAGGCAGGAATGATTGAGTTCTGTATTCTTCCAATGAGCAAGAGGACTCCTAGCTTCTCTGTCCTGGTTTTGGCTGGGATAGAGTTAATTTTCTTCCTAGTAGCTGGTGTAGTGCTGTGTTTTGGATTTAGGATGAGAAAAATTCTGATAACACTGATGTTTTAGTTGTTGCTAAGTAGTGCTTACACTGGTCAAGGGCTTTTCAGCTTCCCATGCTCTGCCAGGTGCACAAGAAGCTGGGAGGGGGCACAGCCAGGACAGCTGTCCCAGACTGGCCAAAGGGCTATGCCATACCATAGGATGTCATGCTCAGTATATAAGCTTGGGGGAGTTGGCTGGGGGTGGTAATCACTGCTCAGGCATGAGCTGGGCGTTGGTTGGCAGATGGTGAGCAATTGTATCACTTTTTTTTTCCTGGGTTTTGGTTTGGTTTGTGTGTTTGTTTTTTTTTCCTTTTCACTATTATTATTATCATTATTATCATTATTGTCAATATTTTATTTTATTTCAATTATTAAACTGTTCTTACCTCAATCCATGAGTTTTCTCACTTTTGCCCTTCCAATGCTCTCCCCCATCCCACCAGGGAGGTGGGTAAGCGAGCGACTGTGTGGTGCTTGGTTGCCAGCTCAGGTTAAACCACGACATTCACACTATCCACAATGTGACTATCTCAGAAAGGACAGAAACAAATGGCCAAATATTTGTGTAAAAAAGGTAGTATTTTTAGTTCTGTTTAGCATTTACTGTAATTAAGAGGTGTGTATCATCTTTTTTAAACCAGGTTTGACTTTGAGTTTGAGTTTAGGATTCCATCAAGCTCTTGTGTGTGAAATGAAAATTAAATAGTTCCCTTCTACTTCTCTGGAAGCCAAATCCCTGTGAAAGCTTTTGACACTCTCTCGTGTCATCTCATGTTTGTTTGATGTGGTTATTGGTGGTTTTCCATCCTTGGCCTTAAATTTCAGTTTATAACAAAACCTAAGCCCTGCTTCATAGCAGTTTTAGTAGTGAACAGTATTCATGGGAGAAAGCAGATAGAATTCTGAAATGCTCTCTGTGCTGGGTACTAGATGGGGGTAAAAATATTGGATAACATGCTACGTACATTTTTTCCATGCAGTTAGAGGCAGTTAAGGACTTATGAAATTGGTTCCTCTAATGCCTTTTATTACATAAAAGAAAAAAATAAAATCAATAATTGCCTTCCAGACTAGAAAAAGCTATTAATGTTCTTTTCCTCTTTTTTTTTTTTCCTTTTTATTCTCAAGCTTCATTCTGACTTGGACAAGGGAGTGGGCACTGTTAAATATACACTTTCAGGAGATGGTGCTGGCACAGTTTTTACCATTGATGAGACCACAGGAGACATTCATGCCATAAGGAGCCTAGATCGAGAAGAAAAACCTTTCTACACACTCCGGGCTCAGGCTGTGGATGTTGACACCAAGAAACCGCTAGAGCCTGAATCAGAGTTCATCATCAAAGTGCAGGACATTAATGATAATGAACCAAAGTTCCTGGATGGGCCTTATGTCGCCAGTGTCCCAGAAATGTCTCCAGTGGGTGAGTAAGAAGCCTTAAACACTTGATAACTAATTGTGTATTACTTAATTGTCTCAATGTGCATTTCCTGCTGAGGAAAGAAAGAGAAGACTGAAATGAAAATATAACTTCTAAAACTTATTACTAGAAATGTCTCGCTCTGTGTGTAGAAATATACAAATTACAGTTTTGTTTTAGCTTTATTTGCTTAATTAGAAACTCATTCTCCTGCAAAATGAGTGCTTGTGACTTTAAGTCTCTGAGGACAAGAGGAGGAAAAAAAAAAGATATTCAAGGCAGGTCCAGGGGTTCTGTGTACCCCCAAACCTGTTATTTCACATGATTAAGTGCGTTCACCTCTCTTCCTAATTTACATTGACTGTTTGCTGTACAGAATTAGATGGTATCTAATTTAGTAGATGAATTTAGTAGATGAATTTAGAATTAGATGGTATCTAATTCTGTATGGCATCTTACCATTTACCGCTCTTGTGTCTGTGGCTGTTAAACTCCTACAGCATTTGCACGATCCCCTAATTATGAATTAGGGGACAATTCTTTATTGAAGTCCTGCTACACTGTGGGTGCTGAAAGTAATGATTGCCATCACCTGGCTCTCCACAATGCAAGAATGGGAGTCAGAGAGGCTCAGCAAGACTGGCTCAATGTCTCAAAAACCTAATGTCCAAGAAAATATTGAGTGCATTGGATTCTTAAGTCAAAAAAAATAGGGGAGTGACTGAAAACATCGTAAGTTTTCAAAAAGCTAGTGTACAGGGGAGAGAATAATTTTCTCTCCAAAGAAAGGTGGACTGTAGTAAGGATACTGAAGTACTGGAATAGGTTTTTGTTTGAAGAATTTTCACAACACGATAGACATTTGCCGGGAAAGACATAAAAAGCATTGATCCTTCTTTGGAGCAGGAGAATAGACTAAATGGTCCCTTCGGGTCTCTGCCTGATGGCTAATTCTGCAGTGGTCCTGAGCAATGTGTTTGCAACACAAGCACACTCCTTGTGTCCTGCTGCCAGATGGCAATTTGGGCTTCCCTGTGGGCACCAGAAATTAATTCGTTCTGGGCTGGGAGGCCTTTAACTTCCCAGTGCTAGTTTCAGCTTATTGCCATTTTCTCTCCTAAGCTGTCTTTTCCCAGTACTTCAGAAGCCAGTACTAGTCATTTAATACTTGCTGTAGTTGCTAACAGTTTTGGAAGTTTTGTGACTCTGAAATGTGCAGAGGCACCCTGTTGCTCTTTCAGCAATGCAGCTCAGATGGTGATGTTTTGAAAGACAATCCAGGAGGCAACTAGCTATCTACACAAGGTACTATATGGAATTAATGAGGTAGTATTTTAAATTTTGTGATAAAGAGTGGTAGAATGTGATAAAATGTGATATGAGTAGACATGTAGAGATGATCATGTTGATGTCATACACGTGTAGAGACGAGTTCACTATACTCACCCATAGAGGCACATCTATAGATTCATTATACAGATGCACTATTGCTGTTGCCCCTATTGAGATGCCTAGTAATATTACTTACGGTTATATTACTTATAGATGGAAAACATTTGTTATATTTTCAAGTCTATTTCTGTGGCAAGTTCAGAATAAAATTTTTTCACCAGTGAATGTATGGTTAGTTGTTAAATTGGTTTTAATACTTGATCAGAGAGAAATATGTAAAATATTGGAATGCAGTGCATGCATTCTTTCCCTCCTCTGTTGCTCTCCCTCCATCTTCCTTTCTTATTTTCATAAATATATGTGTGCAGTAGCAGACAAAATGCTAACAGTGGTTTTATTTCATGGGAAACTCTTCAAGGCATGCAATGCATTGTGGCTTTTACATTGACTGGGAGTTGCATGACTAAATGAGATGCAACTGAGTATGCTATGTCATGCATACAGCAGTTTAAAAGAAATGCTTTTCAATTTATTCTCCTTTGGAAAAACAGTAATTGATGCCATGGCAAAAATGCATGCTCTTGATCTTCACTTTATTCAGTCACATTCAATACTTCTAGAAGATTTATTCGTAACAGTTTTTATTTTCCTCTATAAGAAAAATAAAAGATGGAGGAAAATTGATCAGAAAAGACAAGGCAAGGAAGTAGTGCCCAAATGGAGGCCTAACTCCGATTAGTGGTTACTAAAACAGATAACAATTTTTGCTATTGGGTTATCTTGCAGCAAAAATACCCAGAAATGCCTTCTGTCACCTGTGATATGCCAGGAGATTGTGCCTTCTCTGATGTACGTCTCCTACTCTCTTGCTCTGTCTTACCCATGCTTTTGCTACGTTATGCAAGCATAATTTCTCAGAGGATCTAAAACTGCTGCTCCCTATCATCAGTACCATTTAGTTGCACCTATAGAGTTGCCTAGACCTACCACTCACTGCCTGAGGCTGACATTGAAAATCACTTTGATTTTTTAGCTGGTGCAGCATATGGTTGCCTTGGCTTAGGCAAAAACCCTGATAAACTCTTCCTCTTATCTATTTTTTTTACACTTTCATTTTCTAGTTGCCAGTTTTCAATTCCCAAATGTCCTAAACTTCACTTATTATATTTTTGCAACAGCATTTATTACGAACTGTACTCATGGACACTGTTTCCATTGTAGGAAATGCACTACAACATGACTTTTTTCCTCCTTACTAGTCATGTCTATGAGCCTGACAAGCTTTTGTGACTAAAGACTTGATGTCTTTTATTGTCGCATGACATACACATGCAAAGGTTTACCCAGTTTGGTAGTTTATCCTAAGGTTATTGATAATAAGGAGAAAAATATGGATGCCAGAGTTCATGTTGAAAGGGGAATAGAGGGGTAGAGAAGTAAGCCATAGGAGAGGATTGCATGGGGGTGGGAAGTCTCGGGAAGAAAAATTTCCTTCCGACCCCTTGCACACATTTTAGAAATTTTCATGGCCGCACTGTTCTCAGTTTTGTGACATCTCTGACCTTCGTACTAATTGCTGTCACTGAAGCTTTCATGGCTGAGAAGATGTTGTAGTATTCATCCCCTGATTCAGAGTTCCAGTCACAGAGTTAGAATAAAATTGCATGTCAATGATAAAGTTGGACCTTGGTGATTTTTTACTGGAAAAGGTACAAAAAGATGGAAATTCGTAGGATCCTCAATATCTGGTTTTCTGCACATAGATATGATTTAGACATATCTGTCATATCCAAGTTTTTCATGGTAGATTTTGTAAGAACTTTGTTGTGTTATTTTCCATGCATGTTTTAGGTGGAAATTTATTTTTTCCCTTCAAATTCACTTTGAGAACCTATTAAAATTTATTCTGCAGTTTCTGTACATGGGAGTTTATTTGTTTTTCCCTCTCATCAATACCACTCCTTAAAAAAGATTATGGTAATGCATACCTTTTAGCTTTTACTAAAGAAGAGATAATTTTAGGTTTGCCATTTTTACTTGGTGGTGCGTTCTTTACTGGTAGCCAGATTCCTTCATATGCCTTTTACTAAGAAAAAAATGTTAGCAGGATGTTTAGTGTGTTCTAAAACTCTAATTTAAGCCCACTACAAACTAAGACACCTACCTGTTTCATGCCAGAGGCTTGAATAGCCAGCTAGCCTCGCTCCTTCCACATATGCACTGTAATCTGCTCATGTATGATGGACAGGATAGTCAATCACAGATTCAAACAGAAAAGATGTTCTCTTGAAAAGCCCCTTGCTTACCGACGAGTGTAACATGCAGGCTACTGTACCCATCTATGACTTCCATTATTTCTGATACTTTCTAAGTGTGCATAGTTTCCGTATTGTTGTGGAAGGATATTGATACCTCCAAAGCTGACAGTGTATGGCTCACATAATAAATTGGGTGCAGAATACTTTATAGTGAAGAATTTCTTTTGGAAAAGACAATGACATGAAATTCTCTGCAGAGAAACTCAGCAGATGGAGTCAGATTACAACGCAGAACTAATATTTTAAGAACAGAGATTGCTATGCTGTTATCCTATGCCTGATAAGTGACTTATAAAAGCTTAAGGGCTAGACTCCTAATATTTTTTTTTTTATATTGGATTAGTTTTATCAATATCTTTATTTGAAAATATTTTCATGATTTAATAAGAGTTCCAAAATGTAGAACAAACCAGAAATGGAAATTTATGCATAAAGACTGAAAAGGGGGCTGTAATTTCCCCATTTGTAAGTTAGTATTAGCAAAATATGTTGTCCTTAAGTATAATTTAATCAACTGTGTTGTTGCTTCTGGCAGCTGTGCCAGTTTTTGTTGCAATATAGCTCACGTAAGCATGCAAATATATGGTGAGTTTAAACCAAGGTTATCCCCTTATTAAAACTATCAGTCCAGATGACTGCGAATAGGAGCATACCAGCATTAAACACACATTCAAGGGAAGATATATTTTTATACATTTATACATAAAAATGTGCACAGAAATACATCTGCATTTCTCATGCATTTCTTTCACTGACTATGCTGATTTTAATTGATCATATCTATCACATGTGACAAATTTATAACTTCTACTGTCACAGTCTACTAATTGTTTTCTAAGGTATTTCCATTATTCCTCTATGCTTATACACAGACCAGCTAGGGCTGTACTAAACCTATCAATTCCATAACATATAGATTCCATATGTTCTTTCCTAGGCAATTTCATTTCATACCTTTCCACTAGATTAACTCTTTATTGCTTAGGGGGGCTCTACAAACTCCAGATCACCTTGGCAATTATTCTGCCTTTTTGGTTATTTATTAATAAGTAATGGAATATGTTCACAGTAAATAGCTGTATTACTGATTAGACTTCAATATTCTATTTGAAACTGCCTCAATTATAACACTATGTTGTAACACTGAAATGGTCAATGATACTAGAAAGTAGACATCAGGTTATTTTTACTGCATATCCTCCCTAGTGCAAGGCAGCTGCTTGAAGAGTGGTATGGATTTGCTTCCCATGGTACTGGCAGCCTAAAAATAGTCTCTATAAGTTTTCTGGCAGTTTTCCTTCTGAAGTGAATACTTAATTGGCTTATATTTAAACATTGGCTTATATTTAAACATTGACAAAGGCTTATATGTACATTCACAAATGGAACATACATCTAATACATGACAGAATCACAGAACCACAGAGTCACAGAATGGTTGGTGTTGGAAGGAACCTCTGGAGATCATCTAGTCCAAGCCCTCTGCTAAAGCAGGTTCACCTAGAGCAGGTTGCATAGGATTGCATCCAGGCGGGTTTTGAATATCTCCAGAGAAAAAGAAGCTACAACCTCCCTGGGCAGCCTGTTCCAGTGCTCTGTCACCCTCAAAGTAAAGAAGTTTTTCCTCATATTCAGATGGAACTTCCTGTCTTTCAGTTTGTGCCCGTTGCTCCTTATCCTGTCGCTGGCCACCACTGAGAAGTGTCTGGCCTCATCCTCCTGACACACACCCTTAAGATATTTGTAAGCATGGATAAGATCCCCTCTCAGTTTCCTCTTCTCCAGGCTAAACAGACCCAGCTCTCTCAGCCTTTCCTCATAAGAGAGATGCCTCCGTCCCCTAATCAACTTTGTAGCCCTCCGCTGGACTCTCTCCAGTAGTTCCTTGTCTTTCTTGAACTGGGGAGCGCAGAACAGGACACATCACTCCAGATGTGGCCTCACCAGGGCAGAGTAGAGGGGGACGATAACCTCCCTCGACCTGCTGGCCACACTCTTCCTAATGCACCCCAGGATACCATTGGCCTTCTTGGCTGCAAGGCCACATTGCTGGCTCATGGTTAACCTGTTGTCCACCAGGACTCCCAGGTCCTTCTCCACAGAGCTGCTTTCCAGCAGGTCAACCCCTAACCTGTAGTGGTGCATGGGGTTATTTCTCCCTAGGGGCAGGACCCCACACTTGCCTTTGTGGAACCTCATTAGGTTCCTCTCCACCCAACTCTGTAGCCTGTCCAGGTCTCACTGAATGGCAGCACAGCCTTCTGGTGTATCAGCCGCTCCTCCCAGTTTTGTATCATCAGCAAACTTGCTGAGGGTACACTCTGTCCCTTCATCCAGGTCACTGATGAATAAGTTGAACGAGACCGTACCTAGTACTGATGCCTGGGGAACACCGCTAGCTACAGGCCTCCAACTAGACTCTGTGCTGCTGATCACAACCCTCTGAGCTCTGCCATTCAGCCATTTCTCAATCCATCTCACTGTTCACTCATCTAACCCACACGTCCTGAGCTTACCTATGAGGGTGTTATGGGAGACAGTGTCAAAAGCCTTGCTGAAGTCAAGGTAGACAACATCCACTGCTCTCCCCTCATCTACCCAGCCAGTCATGCCAGTAATGCCATCATAGAAGGCTATCAGATTGCTCAAGCATGATTTCTCCTTGGTGAATCCATGTTGACTACTCCTGATAACCTTCTTCTCCTCCACATGCTTAGAGATGACATCCAGAATGAGCTGTTCCATCACCTTTCCAGGGATGGAGGTGAGGCTGACTGGTGAGGCTGACGTATCCATCTATGTAGTTTCATGTGAAAGGATTACGATGTGCAGAAAACTAACCTGATGAACTGGTGGGTAGGGACCTGCATTCTGGTTGGGCATAGCTTAGTACCGTGTGCCTGAGTTTAGCCTGAAGCTTACACTGAGCAGAGGCTGGGGAAGGAAGGACTATAAAGCATTGGAGCAAATACTAAGCAATCCTTTCCTTCATATAGATTCCTAGCTTCTGGCGATATCTTTTAAGGACTTCCAAAAGCATACCCAGGCTGTTGCGGAAGATATTACTTTGGGAATCTGTAGAGGCCAGAGAGATTTTTGGATGGTATTACATACACTCATGGAGAGATAACTGGCAATATATCTGTCAGCCCCTGTCTGCAGCCCCTCCATCTCTACCCTGGTGTCCAGGCTTTTTTCTCATGTTATGGAGTCCTTAGAGACAATGATGGGAATTGGATGTCATATTCAAGATACAAATATCTTGGATATTCTTGTTTATTCTCTTGTTTATTCTCTTGTTTATTCTCTTTCCCTTATCTAATAATTCCCATCAATCATTTTCCCTTTTTTGTCCTCTGTTGATGATTGAGATGAAAACTTTGGAGGATTTTCCATAGTGATCTCAGGATCAAGAGTTAACGGGTAACTGAGCTACAGCCCGCCTCTGTGAAAGTACTGATAGGGTATTTTTTTCCTTTGTATTTCTCAGTGTGAAATCCCCTATCCCCAGTTACTTGTTATGTTAAGATTCCCCTGTAACACTTTGCAGTCAAGCTTTCATTTTGTCAAGCTGTCATCTGCTTATATATTCGCTTTTACTGGCAACCTGTGAGTTCAGATCCAAGTGAGATGCCAGTGGCAACCCACCTCTCATATAAAGACTGGCAACTTCTTCCAACCATTTGATTTCTACTTTTATTTATCTGTTATCTTAGAAAAGGCTGTTCTCTCTTAATCTATCTTTTTTTTTTAAAAAAAAAGCCTTTGCTTAGGAACCTTGCTGAAAGATTTTTGGAAATTTAGATACTGTTTATCTATGCAAGTAACCTAGAGCTCTATACTCACTGATTCACCCAATAGTTTTAACAGGTTTTGTGAAGAGCCGCTTCCCTTCACAAAACTGTACTGACTCTCCCCTTACAGGGTCACATCCACATGTCCTCTAATTTGGTACTCTATTACAGAATGTACAAATTTGTCCATCGCCTAGGTCAGACCTGGTGCCCTAGGTCATACAGACCACTTTCAGAAAAATTCATGTCCCATCACTACTGCACAGATCATCAGACTAAGTTTTATAACCACTAGAGAAAGGTGAGTTTTAAGGAAGGAGCAAAAGGAAAGGCAGGTTTTGGCTGCTTAGCCTTTTGTCAAAAATTTTTTCCCCCTGTATAAGGGGCATTGCACAAAAATACAAAACAAAACGAAATAAAAATAAAAGAACACCACTGAGATGTTGAGAGAAAATTACAAGTAGGCAGTAAATGTTTTTGGAAAAAAAGTGTTTCTTGACATTATGATAGATCACTAGGCAACCTAGGCAGTTTCAACTACTGTGAAAAACCTTACTGACAAAACCCTTTTAGATCAAAAGGGAGGAAGAAAACAATGCAGAGAATCAAGGCTTGCTTCGTTAAAGGATTGTGGCTATTGTCATACTCACTGCAAGTTTCATTTCATACACCCTGGCTGTTGGAAATTGTCAGGAAAACAAGGAAATTTGGCAAATACTGTTAGCTAGGAGAATCTATGTAAAATGAAAGCTGTGACAGACAGGACCCTATAAACATGCACACAGCAAAATGTCTGAGAAGCTTTTGCTATTAAAAAGGTGAGACACTGGATAAATGTTTTCTGCTAGCTGGTTTCACAGTCCCAAAATGTCAGTGTCAGTGCCAAATTCATGCAAAGCATTTGAGTCTTTCTTCATGTATATCTAAGCCTACTTTGTTATGTTTAACTGGAAGTGGGCAACTCATGTCACAGCAAGTAAAGCCATTATGTTCCTATCCACACACTGATGTTACACTGACTTTACTCCAACTCAGTAGCACAAATTAAGTAACATTTTATATTTCATCACACCCAAGTCTCTTGATGCAGACCCCTCTGTTACGTTAACCAACCAATGCTTTCATTATTAAAATTAAGCTATTTGGTTTTCCCCTAAATTTATATTTTGGTCATTTTAATGGTGCTGAGTATTAATTCTTTTAGTATAAAAGGAGAAGCTTTGTAATTATTGGTACTGTCTTGTGGTTTGTATAATCATCTTTAGGTTCAAGATATGTTGTATTAGAGTTGTTTGGATTACGTGTTATTTTTTTGTCAATGATACTATTGCTGAGGGAAAGGTATTGGCATGTTTTAGTGTAGTATTGAGAGATGTAGGGGTTGTTTTTATACAGGCACATAGCATCTCTAAACATAAAACATGTATTGATACTTATTTTAGTAGTCACTGATCAGCTATAAATGTTAAAAATTAACAAGAAGTTGCTTTTTTCTTACCACAAAATGACTCTGAACATTAAATATCTTTTCAGCAAGAGCTGTTCTTTTGGCCACCAAGCGGTTTTAAACCTTAAACATATTTTAAAAGTATTACTGTTCTCAGCCACTGAGTGACTGTAAACATTAAATATGTTTTATAAAAGCTGCTTTTCAAGCCACTGCCTGCATGGCTATGAACATCATTTTTCTTTAAAGTTGCTTTCCAGCCACTGGGCTACTTTTTTCTTATAAGCTCCGTTCTATTTATAATTTTTCACAGAAGAAAAAAATGCAAAGTTTCACTGGTACAAGGAGGCTCTTCATAAAGACACTGCAGGTGATGAGAACAGGCCAAAATTAAAATGGATTTTTATGGATATTTTGCATGGACAGTTTGTACATATCTAGTGTTCTTCTCCTCCACTTTTTGTGTATAACTCTGCAGTAAACCAAACTAATAAAAGCAGACATGAGTGATATTTTTTACTAACATAACTGGTCTAAGAAATCAGTCACTGATGGATTGTGTGAGTCAATCAAGTCATCGTCAGCCCTAGAGGAGGACAAAACAGACGGCAAAATAGTCTCAAGATTGCTAAGCAAATGGGAGTCACTAAACCAAATATGATTAAGGGCTTTAATTCTGTGTGCAGAAATAACTCCATGTGGCAAATTAGCTGTAATCCTAGGAAGGCCTGAAGTGATAAGAAAAGCATCCGTGAGAATCTGGCTTAACAAAAGCTAAGAGAAAAAACATCACTGATCACAAATATTCTGTTAAGGACAAATAATTCTCTGTTTAGAGAAGCCCATAAGGCTTAAAGTCTACAGCAAAGACACTGCACATAAAAATAATACCTTAGGAAAAAAAAATATGTAAAACAGAAGTCTAAAAATACCTGCAGAATGAGGAACAGCACGTACTAAAGTATCTTCAAGTGGCATGTCAACCAATTATAAGTGTATCTGTCTGTCGACCTTGGATTTAATGAATCCTAGATACTTAATGTTTCTCCTTCTTTGTAGTAAAGAACAGCATAGATGGTCAATCCAGCCCAATGTCTATCCCATACACAGCAGATATTTCCTAACTAAGAAACAATTGAAGATCTTATGGGAACATGAGCCTGATGTCCTTCCAGCCTGTGATCAACAAGGGTCCTGGCAGAGCTGGTTGAAACCTTTCTGCAAGAGCCATTTTTGCTAAGTTTCTGTAGAACTGAAAGATGCAAACATGTAATTCTGTCAAAACTTTTTATGAAAAACCAGATGGCTGCCTGGTGAGTCATCCGCCAGGTTAGCTGGTGACTGGCAAATTAAACAGGTCGTTCCCAAATTAGTAGAGAAGCATTCTTTATATAAACCTGAAAAGCCAAGCACTAGCTGGCTGGGAACCCATAGGCCAGGCAGTCTTCTCTGGAGCTGGGAACCTGGCTGATTTGTCTGTTCCCTGATTTCTCTGCCGCACAGTTGACGACAAGGCAGGTTGCCATGCTTCCCAAACAAGCTAGTCAGCCTGCAAGCTGAACAGGTCATAACTATGTAGGAAGATCAATGGAAATGAAACAAACTGTCCTCTGCTAAAAACTCAGCAGTGCCGATATTGTTTTATGGAGTGCGCAAGTAATTTTCTGGAGTGAAGCAGAATGAAGTGAAAGGCCAAAATGATCTGAAATATCCCAGTAAAGCAGTATTCCACTGTCCAGACATCCTTACTTGCCAGTTATGTCTGGGGACCTTTTGTGCAGAAGCCAGCAGTAAAAGTGAAATCATTGAGGGTTAGAGAGAAGACTAGAAATAGAGATGGGTGCTGTTTTCAGGCAGGTGTGAAAGTAAAGAATGATAGCAGAGGAAGAGGAAAAGCTTTACAAACTGTACAGATTTCATTTCAGGAGCTACTGGAGAGAAATGTAACTTTTTTAATACTGCCTTGGACTTGATTCAGACTGGCACTCCTACAGACACTTCTATGGTTTCTGTTAACCGACCTTAAAACCATCCTTTTATTTTCATAAGAAGCTTAAAGGATATTAATTCATAAATAAATGACACTCAAGGTGTGAGTGAGACTATGGAGCAGTCTTGAGGGAACAGGGAAACAGCATGAAGCAGGAAAGGGTCTTCCAGCAAGGACTGCCTGACGCACCAGTCTGCACCAGTCATCGATGGAGAATGTTGCAGATGCCCTCAGAGGTATAATTTCAACTAGCCATTTGCATCTTGCTACACAATTGTTTGCAACTGATGATTTTCATTGGAAATAACTGGTTGACTGCTAGTCATCCCACTGAGGCTGGCATAATGTTTTGGGGATAGAGATTCTAACTGGTAAAGGATAATGTGAAACCCAACAGCCAATCCAGTAATAACTAGGTCTGGATATCCACAGCCAGAGAGTATCTCCTCAATCATATCCTTTGTTTTCCATCTGTGTTTATTGCTGTTAGTACAGCAAACATCAATTTTACTGTTTGTTCTGATCTAAAGGAGTATCCTAACTTATTTGAGATATAAGATAATTACGTAGCTAGGTTTCCCGTGTTGTAGGAGCATCACCTTAGAAGCCTATATATCCTCCTGTCTCTGTAAGTGGCCAGAAGCAGAGGCTAGGAGAAGGTTAAACACACATTTAGGTAGATTATCATGTCACAGTCTATTTGGGGGTAGGTTTTATCCAAGCACACCTTACTTATTTATTTTTTAACTCTGTTGTTCACAACTATGTCAAATACTTCTCTAATCCCTATTTTGTTAGGTCTAGAGACTGTACATTCTCTAAACTGATCATGTCATTCTATAAAGCATTTCCTTTTCCTATTTTTAACATTTTTTGACTGTCAGTCTGGAAGATAAAAGATGAATGGGAACAAATAACTTGGCTTTGGTATAGTCCTAACTACTGTATACATCTCTATGTATACATACATCTCTATGTATTCATCAACAGACGAAATCTTTAAAGTTCTATGTGGAAAACTTTTCGTGTCTCAATCACTTTCACTGCTTGCATCTAAGCCCCCTTTATTTTTGCTGTCCTTTTAGCAATGGTAATCAGTATTTTCAACAGTCTTGAGAGAATTCAGATGAGAAAGATGCTTGAAGGGCAGGTTCAGGTGCTCAAGCCTGCAATTTATGGTCTTGCAAGAGATGATACAGACACAGATGCTCAAATTATCAGCCCCACTTGCTACTTCTCTGGTTCAGTAGCTCCAAATTCACCCACTTTTTCTTGTTGCTTTCACTCCATATCACCTCATGCCTGAACACAAACCAAATCCCGTCACGCAGTTTTCAGCAGATGTTTGATAGTCCTGGGATTCTTTCATGGCTCTTGCATGTGATTCTGAATGAATCCTCTGTTCACAGATTTTAAGTCCTAAACCAATATTAATCACTGAGCATAATCCAGTGAGACATAGCACCTTGCTGTTCAAACAGCAAATGATCCCATGTGCCTTCGAAAGATCATCCAGTTGCTAAAACAGCAGGGTGGGGGGGAATCTTCCCCTGGTTGAGTAGAAAAAATAGCTTTACTATGATACATTAAAGAACTGTATTTGATAATTTTATTTGCAGTACTGGTGAGAGAATAAGGAAAGGAACTGTTAACATTTGTGGAGGGGAGGCAGTGGCTGAACACATGTAAATCGCTGCTTTTATTTGCCACAACCCAGATTCAAACACTGGTGTACTAGGAATTGCTCCAACATAAAAATAAGGGATAATCACTTCCTACATCAACTTTTCTTTGTAACAAATACAGAAAATCAAATTCTACCCTTTCCTTCTGAAGAAAATCTTTCATAAATGGTTTGAAAAGTGCCAAGATGTCAGACTGCCTGCCTGAATCAAAAGATGGCAGCAAGGCATCAGCTCCTTAAATTCCAAAATCCATGTGAAGCTGATAATTGAACTGGCAAGTTGTAAAGAAGGAATCCTTTCTTTGGGCCACTGCACAGCAATAAGAGATCTCTGAACTGCTGATTTAAAGGAAAGATATGGGATAAGAACTGAACCAGCACATCCTATTGATTTACTGTGGAGCTGAAGTTGTGGCAGTTCAGTAATACCTATGCTGCAATTGGATGCTTTATATTTTAACCACCTTTATCAATTTGCTTTGGGTAGCACAAGGGGACAGTAACAGTGACGACAGGATAGGTTTTATGGCAGCATAGTGCAAGAGACTTTGGTATACTAACTCACCAGCTACCTTGCAGGGATGTCCTAATGGTTCATTTCCAGTGCTACTGTTACCCAGACTGGTTATATTAAAGCCCACATGAACCTCCCTGCCCATGTTGCATATGTGTTTTATGATTTGAGTGTTGACTTACTTGTGGACACAGTGTGCATCATGTCAGTACTGCTGTCATCAACAGCAGAGGTTTTAGACTTGTTAGTAAGATCTTGTTAGTCAATGCTTTTCATCAGCACATTCTCATGCCAGGTTTGTAAAGGTAACTTGGCACTGAAAGAGTTTTATAGGCATCTTGTGGGTTTGGTTTTTTTCTTGATATAACTAAGTGCAGGGCACATAAATGGTTTTGAAAACCCTGGTCAGTCTTTAGACTCCCAAATAGCATTTAATAGCTTGAGTTGTACCACCAAGTTCCTGAAGCAATGCTGAGCATCCCTAATGTATAGGCACCTAAATTTTGCTGGCATACATTATAAAAGTGAACCAAAATGTTCTGGAAATTTGGCCAGGTGGTCCAAGCAATATCTCCAGATCCCAACCAGATCAGACACAGATCAAATTCAGCACTACTACAGTAGGTGATTTGGGGTATGCCATGCAGGGTTAGATGTCCACATGGATTTATATGTATAATTCCAAACGAAGTATCTTAGTACCTGCCTGAACCTGGAAAAAAGTAAATTTCTATAAAGTTGTTTCATGGGTGCCTAAAATGTCACCTAAGCCTGTCCCCAATCTGCTGGCACACAGAAGCATCTGAACTTTACACTGCTGAGCAGCTAGATGCCAATTAATGCCTAAGCACTGTCAGAAATCATAAAGTAGATAGACTTAATTCTTTTTCAGAAGACAGTCAGTGACATTTTCAGAGATCAGAGTTACATGCCATGCAAAATGTGGCTGGAAGAGAGGTTACATGGTTTTGATTTTGCAGCGATGCAGGTAGAAAACTCACACAAGATGCTGCAGATGCAGCTTTAATCCTTTCCTTTTTTGAAAATCCTCTTCTCGTGTTTTAACCACAAGGCCAGAGAGCCTTTCTTAGTCTTTCTCCCTGCTCCCTTTTTTTGGCCTGATGAATATTTAATGATCCTATATAAAACAGATCACCTTCCTCCCACTTCAAGAGAGTGATGGGTAGGAGATAAGCATTCAACCACCATATAACAGAAGATTGACTTAATCTGTACCTCATGCATCCACTGGGCATTCAGGAGGCACCATCATCTGCTTCCACATTTTGTCAGAATAAGGTTTGTTTAAGCTGTTAACACAGAAAGGGGTTCAAAATTGCTTTTGCCCAGTAAATAATTTCTGAGAAAGAAGGTATTTAGGATGCAACTTTTCTCATTGGTGTTTCTTACAGGCTACAGCACCTTTTCACTAATAAGCTCACTTGTATGGATCTTATTGTTAGTCATCTAAATAACACCAGGTAGAAAAAAAACTGCATCTGGGCTTATTGCATTTTGCAGTGGCTCTTTTTATGATTCATGCCCTCAGTATCTCTGTACTGTAGTTGTTGTGTATAAAAGCACTGTGTAATGTTGCTTCTCTGTTTTATATGTGTAGTCTTGAAGATGGTGAAAACTGAGAAGGAATATTCCTTGCAGAGCTTTTTTCTTAATGTATATATGTTACCAGAACTAATAAACCATAGACAAGGGTGTATGTGCAAGGGAACTGGGGGAAATTCACCTTAAAAAATAGTATGTCTTTTTTAATATGTTTGTGAAGGAGTCAGGAAAAAATATAAGTTGAGGAATAGAAAAAATATGGAATAAAAATATAGAAAGTAGCTCATAGGTGAATAACAGGATGAGTTTAATGCTCATTAAAAAATCCGAGCATGATTAGTGAGTTAAGATGATAACCATGTCATCTGTCTTTATGTATGTGGGAAGGAACATGTGTGGATTATGAAAATCCACTTGATAGCTTTTTCAACAAACCTTCGTAGTTGTGTGGTTATTCACTGTCTGACTCTCAGACCTAAATTCCAATGGCTGAAAAGTGCCTCATTTTCATCCTGTAAGTAGTGATCTGTATCCAGCCTCCAACTGAGGTAGTACTGAAAGACTGATGGGCTGTGATAGTTGGAAAATCTCCTCCTACTGTTAAGTGTGTGTATGGGTGTCAAAAGAAGTGCCATTTAGGGCCTGGGTTTTTATTATGTTCATATTTATTAGTAGTAGCAATATTTTCTTATTGACATTTTGCAGGAAGAATGACATACTTGTTTCCTGTAACTTTGTTCTGAGCAACCAGTCAGGAAATAATCAAGTTATAGAAAGTCAACAACATAATATATTCCAGTATTTTGTTTTATTTTAATTTTGAAATGGGGTTGAAAATGGAATAGTTTGAGCAACTAAAGGTAGAATTCTAGTGGTGTGATTCAACTTCCAGCTCTAAAAATACTCTAGTTCATTTCAGCGGTTAAAAGGAAGGTCCAGCTGTCTGATAATGAATTTATAACCCGCATCTTTCTTTTTTTTTCCTTTTTTTATTTATTTTATTTTATTTGGGATTAGGATAGAAATTTTTTTTGCAGATCTTACCACTCTTGATCTTTGAGCAAAATCAATATCTTGGCTTGTAAATTATTTAGAAATTTCAGGGGGAAGACAAGAATCCCTGAATACTGAATACATTCAGATTTTACACAGTTGATATGTAGGCCTGGATTTGGTTTTTAACAGACATAGATTCATCTGTAAAACAATAACACAACAAATGTTAAGCAAATATTTTCCTAAGAAATGTAAAACTCCTTTTTTTATGAGCTAAGCAATAAGTTGCAAGATATCTAGGCCATATTTAGGTGCATTTAATTTTAGCTTTGATTTTTCACAAGTTCAGAATTTTATGTATATCAAGGCTTGCTTATCTCACAGGTTTTAGAATTTATGAATAAATATAAAGAAGTTGGGGGGGCTGTCATAGAAAGCCAAATTTCTAGAACAGAATCCTCATTACAGTCGAAGAAGGGTGTAACTGCACTTCAGCCTGGACAACAGTCAAATATGGTCTGTCTTTACCATTTGAATTTTATCTTCCCTTAGTCTGTTTCTTGTTCTCCTTTTTCCTTTTTTCTTTTTTCTTTTTTTTTTGTTTTTTTTTTTTTTGTTTTGGCCAGTGATGTCAGCTTAGGCATTGCTTTTTATCTGGTCTCCAGAGACAAGTGATTTTGATCAGCAAAATAGAGAGAGAAATGCAAATCAGGGGAAAAAAAAATCCCAGAGCAGGCTGAGAATAACTCTATCAAGTAAATGATTCAAACTCTGATCTGGTAAGAATTGTGGAGTTTCTACCTTGGTCATTTCAACAGCATGAAGTATACAGTTAGGCATTTTGTATCATCCTTGACTAGAATTTTCTGTATCATAGCTGTGCCATACAAATACTGAAATGCCTGTAGTTATGCATGTATGTGTGGTCACAATTCATTTGCATGTTGTACTGGTCTTTTTTTGTCTTCTGTTTTGTTTAAAGAACATAGTGCATTGCAAAAAAAAAAAAAAAAGAGATATTAAAGAAGCCCTCAAATAAGCTACAAGAGCTTAAAATTAAAATTAAAAAAGAATGCTGCAGCCTTGCTAGAGAAAGAAAGAGCACACTGAGGCAGCAGTGGCTTATTTGTTTAGATTTTTAAAGCAACTGAATTTGAATCAGTGTCTGATTTCACTCTTTTTTTTCAAAGTTCAGGTATTTGAAATAAGGAAATAATCATTTTTCAATGTGTTTCTTTTTAAAAACCAGATTACAAGTGAAATATTTGGAAAATGTATGTATATAGCCACGTACGCCTTGACTGACATCAGGAGAAGGCTATATTGTAATCACTGGTGTTTGCAAGGTGTTAACTTACTAAGTGGAATGATGCCACAGAATTCTCAACTAAGAGAAATTCTTCTCAACAAAGAATTGTTTTAAATGTTGCAATAAAGATTTGTGTGTCCATAGTGCAGTGATATCAGGGGAAGGCAAATAAATGTTTTCTGTTTACATTTACATTTACATTGCAGCTGGAAAAATGAGCAGGTAAGGAAAGTTACTGTGTTACATCTTAGATTTTTCCTCAGAGCTTTCTGGCTACCAATTATGCCCCTAAATTTTTGACTACAGATAAGGAACAGAAGAGCATGATGAAGGAATGACCATGCATTAAGGGAATGAAACTACCTACTATATTACCATATATCCTTCAGTCACTCCAATAATAAATCCCAGTTACCCTTTTTTGTGTATAATTTGGTCTCATTGGCTTCAGTACTTTTAAAAGGGTTCTTTAAATTAACCATATGCCTAAGTGATTTGCTGAATAGTTATGTTCTTAAAGGTTTTTCTTGAAGCCAGGCTTTCATTCATAGTTGAGATGGCTCCAAGGTGGTGCTTACCCAAAATATTTGGACCGTGGAGCAATGTAATAGAATCCATGAGTGGCAATGCTGACCTGGCCTGTTGTTCATCATTTTACCCTGAGATAACCCTCCATGAAGAGGGTATAACTTCTACTGCTGCTGTTTGATCAGTGTAAGCTTTTGACAGCACTTGAGCAGCAGGAAAGGGAGGAGGGAAAGCCACACTGGGTGGCAGGAGGAACTCAGGACAGAGGAAGAAGATGGAAGGAAGTCCCAAAAAAAGACACCCTGAAGCCCTCATGCAGGTGAGATTCAGTGCAGAGCTCCTACTGAAACTACTCAGAAGTCCTCTGAGAAAACATCTGGGGAAATGAGATGTTTTGGATATATATCATTTCTATACTTGAATGGCTGGGATACTGCACTCATGAGAACCATGTAGATGTGAGGTGAGAATATCACGTAGGCTTCTGAGAGGTATTTTTCAACATTAGCTTTTAAATACGCAGATAATAGGCAGAAATTCACAAATTTGAGTGTTTTCTTTCGCATAACCTACAGCTGATGTGCCTCTATGTTTCTGATATTGCAAACACATCTGTCTTGGCACATTTCAGCTACCTCAACTGGTAACAGGCTGATGTACGTACAGGAGCATGGCAGCCCTCCTTGGTGACTAGCATAAGTTTCACAGGTCACGCACACTCGTTTTTTCCCTTCACACATTGTGCTAGCAAATACTTAATCCCTGTCATAAAATTTATCTGATAGAAAATAACAAATACTGTTTTCACTGTTAGAAATACCTTCATTTTTATCATCAGGAAGATAAACCACAGCCTTTAAAATCTGATCTGTTGTGTATATTCATCTATACTGTACTCTGTCTCATCCAAACTAGACAAATAAAATACCATATTGAATTATTTCTCTTGGTACCAATATTTAATCTCAACTGTTTGATACCTGGATATGTGTTTGCTTTCTAACACCTGGGGAAAAAAAACAGGGGTCCCAGTTGTTCGATTTTTTTTTTTACTTTTTCATAGGTACCTGAGTTACGCTGTATTTTTACAGCTTAGCAGATAAAGGGTCTGACACTGTATTCCAATTTGCAGAACACCAGATATTATCTACTGAAAGTCTGCTGTGATGAACTAATATTTTCCATGGCAATTTTCAAATTTTTCATTCAAAACAGAATCTGACAGGATTTCAGTTTTAAGGTAAAACAATGTCAGAATTACAGAAATGCAACCGTATTGCCACATGCAGAAATAGATAAACTCAAGCTCTTGGATAGATTTATGAATCTGGGCAACTCAGAACCTCATTCTTCTCCTTGGCTGTTTTTCTCCCTAATCTCCCATCTGTATTTAGGGACTCCCTTCTGACAATGAAGTAGTACTGCAATATGAGAAATGGAGTCTAGCCAGAACTCCCAGGCCCATATTAATTTTGTTTATTTATTTTGTTTGCTGTCCCATATTTTGTTTCTCCAATTCCATGTGAGAAATATGATCTTATCTGTGTAAATATACTTTTTTTTGTTGTTTACCTACGGGAAAAAAAAAATCCCATTTTCCAAAAAAGCTCACCATATTTTTAGAAGGAACAGGTTTCTTCCAATCCAGCGAATTTTGTGAGACTAGTTGTAAAACCAAGAAGAGTACTGCATGTAGCAGTATATTCTGAAAGTACAGTTGGAAAAGTTACCAAGATCATATCATCGTATCTTTCCTTAGGCTGATGAATTCCCATGAACTTTTATTGTTACAGATGTTCACATCAGTTCTGAACATTTTTCCACTGTCTTTGTAAATTAGTTCTACATTTCAGCAAATTCCCGAGTATTCCTACAGATCTTACGCCCCAATTCCTCCAAGCAATGTATCATTAAATCTTAGCATTAATTTCAAGCATATTGAAATACTTTTTTAAAACAAATTTAAGGCATGCAGCTTTTAATTTTAAACTACTGCTTGTCTAAATATCCATACTATATGTAGAATAGCAGATGATCCATACTGATTACATGCTTATTAAACTAAGAATACTGAGGAAAATTCTGCTACTAGTATTTAAGATAAGAGGGAAATAATATAAGCATTTCAGACATTTGCTGTCAGAGCTCTTTGTCTTAAGGGATATTTTCTCACCTGTATTTTAGTACAATGCAATTTTAAATTACGCTATATGGTGACATACAACATTTAGTGTTGTTCTTTTTTTTTTGGCCACAGGCCATATGAAAGACTAATGACCTTTAACGATTTTATTTTTTTAAGAAGATGCTCACTGTGCCTTTCTTTACATTTGTACAATAAGAAATGGCATGTCACACCTTGGTAACATACAATATATTTGCTTTTCCCACTGGTCCCTTTCCTAAAGCAGATCTTTAACTTGTGAGCAGAAATTTCATTTTCCTGTCTTGTCCATTTTTCATCTGGGGACCACACTCTGACATTGTATTTTCTTGTTTCACAATTCTCATATTTTGAAAAATGTATGCTGATGCTCTGAAGAGTCATCAGGACTTAATCTTATTGGGGAGTGAGAGATGTATGTAAAAACTATTTACCTTCCTTTCAATATTTCTTTTTGTACCATGCAAATAAAAAGAGTTATGACATACAAATATGTCTGCACAAGCAACTGTTTTTTCTTAGTTCACTGATCTGGAACATCAGGGTGACCTAAAAAAATTATTCGTTTTGGAATCAAAGCATGAAAGTTTCAAAACAAAATTATTTCACCTTTCTAAGTATTATTTCAGAGAAGTTTGTGGTGAAGCTATTCAGTGCAAATTTTGAAATATCTTTGATTAAGGTGAACCTCCATTTGTTCAGTGATTTGTCTGCTCTCCAAAATTCAAATAGTGTTTAGGATTGTGTTCCCAAGGCCAAAACCCATTGCAAAGCCTTTTAAAGACTTTTTAACATTTGAAATGTTTATAATAACAATCTTAGCTGAAGATAGATTCTTTTTTGTGACATGGCTATTGCAAACTTCTTTTAACAGTAGAGTTCCCAGCAGAAGTGTAAACAACCTTTTATCCCAGATGTCAGTGTGCAAGAGGTATGTAATTGCAGATCTATAAACATAGCTAAAATGTTTGTAAATATTAAATATTTCTAGGATTTGGGTTTTTTTTAATAGACATTTCCCAGTATTTTTAGCCTCTCTCACATGACAATTATCAGAGAAAACAGGGTTTCTTTTCCTCTGGAAGAGGCATAGAATTGCACCCTTTTTCCCATGTGCCTTGAGTATTTTAAAGGTACAAGCATAACTAAGTTGTTTGCAAGCCACTCACTATTTCATCTATGTGTCTCTGGTCCCAACCAGCTTAATGCGTTCCCATGTTTGTCACTAGATTGCTGAGCTCTGATCCCCTTCATGACATTGGATGGATGCACTGTATGGTCAAAGCTGAGGCTACTGATGTCCAACTGTCTTCAAATTTACTCACTACTGTGGCTTTCAGTAATTCACAGTTTTATTAAGCTACCAGTAAGAACCTGACAAATCACCTTTCCATGCCTGAAAACCCCACTGAGCCTGTAAAAGGCAGGTGATAATACTGAGAAGCTACATTGAATTCTAATTGAAATTAGCCTAACCTGAAGGAGGAATGTATTTTTCTTCCTAAGAATATAGTTAATATTGCCACTGCTGTAGGTAAAAACATCATTAATATTTACATTCCATAATGGATTATATTACACTGTGTTCGGATCAGCTCTTGCGCAGGAAAATTATAATGCTCGAATGCAGAAGATTCAAGTAAAATGAAGTGAGCGATTCCCTGGCCAAGGGGGCTGAATTGGCCACAGCTCCTCCAGATATTTACAGTGGACCTGTTTAGCTGTCCACATCTGGCATCAGCCCAAAAGGTGAGTATATGGAACTGTCTGTTCACAGCAGGCTCCAGGCACTAGACAGGCTGTTGTGGAGGCCGAAGAGCAGGAGTGTTTAGGAGCCAGGCTGTGAAGCACCTCACAGTCAGCTCCCTTCAGGCGTTGTTCCCTTTGCTGTGCAAACTGGAGGCAAGCTGGAGTGAGGAACCTGAGACACATGACATAACCTGAAAGACCCAAGCAATGGCAGGTATTTTGAAAGCAAAACATAACCAAAATAGCTCAGAGAGAAGGTGTAAACTTTGTGATAATATGTTATACCTGTAGCGGTTTGCGTTTTTAAAGGCATGGCTGTATTTTAACAAGATGGCAGGGCTGAGGTGGCTCTTTGAGGACAGCAGTGAAGGTAATGAAACAGCTCTGCAGTTGGCGCTGTGCATGAGCCGTGAGCCAACCCATGCTATGTACATGGCTGGCCCAAATGGGGCTCCACCAGACCCCAGCTCTTCCTTCTTGCAAAGTGAAGGAGTTTTATGATCACTATCAACAGGTAAAAAAGAAATTGAGCTCTCTGACATACAGCGGTTTTACATCACTTCATCTCCAATAAAACTGAAGTTGCATCTGGTTTTCACCAGTATAAGTTATCTAAAGATGCTGAGTGTTGTCTTTCAGTCTGTGGAAACCACTAAGTGCTGTGCTAGGCAAGTGTGATAATTTTGCGGGAAAAAAAAGCTAGAAAAAGAGAAAAATAACATTTTTTCCCCCTGATGCTGTGCTGTAATTTGTTTAACTTCTGAAGATTATCTTTAAGAGGATTTTTTGGCCAGTGTGGGAAACTAAACAGATAAGTTCTGTGTTAAATTTCAGCTGAATATGATTTGAAATGGAGGTGATATTAAAACCTGAAAATAATAGTTTAAAAATGCAAAAAAAAAGCCCTCCTCCAGAAAAAGAAAAAAGAAAAGAACAGGCAAGAAATCCATAGCACATCAGTCTAAACTGTGATGCATCAGAAATATCAGTATGGGACTGCATGTGTTTATTACGTCTCAGTGTGTTGTTTCACTGTCTTTGTACTTGCTGGTCTGTGTAATCATCACTCCCTGTTGGGTTTCATGTAAATTCCAAGTGCAGCAATACTTAGCTCTTCTGGAAGCGTTTTGCTGTACGGAACTACCACATGAGGCAATACGATATTCCCATTGCTCAGTGGTCCCCTTGTTCTTGCAGCCTTATCTTTCAGCCCTTAGGGACTGAAGCTGCATCTGCTGCGGAGCTGTTTCTGTAATAGCTCTCAGAGAGCCTTTTGCAGGTAGTCTCTAATTAGACACACCCAGATGGTGGGCACTGAGCAGATGTACTGCCAGCTTGGGGTGGATATGGAAGAAAGTTTTCTTTTGGCTCCCCATAGTTTGTCTTTCTAATGGTTCTTCTCGATTTTTCTTCACAGTGAGCTTTTGAAATGTTTTTTCACAATTTGTAAAATATGATGCAAACTCAAGCACTCTAATTTTTATTGCAGCTCTAATCTAAGGTACTAAACATTCATAGTGCCTGGTATAGTGAGAAGCCTAGACACATTGAACTCATGTTACACAAATACTGTCATGTACAGAACTGCTCACTTGTGCTTTGATACAGAATCTTTATCAGCAATTAAGATTTTGTTCTTGGAAACTAATTAACAATTATGTTCATGCTGCCAGAGACATAAGTAAGCACACTCAATCATGTCTATGTAGCCAGGCTTGCAGATCAAATGAATGTAACTAGCTGGAATAGAGTCTGATGTTTTCAGTCACATGAGTAAACATAAGAAGCAGATCTCCAGAGTGAGAAACACTTATTTTCTGACACATTCTTTTCACAGTAGAACCATACTTTAAGTGTTTTGCTACATCTGACATTGAAAAGATTTCGAGGCAGAATACTTATGTACCCAGCAATTCGACCATCATGTTCACAGTACTGTGTTGCATGCTTCATTTTCTATAAATGTTGATGTATTTCTCACAGCATTTGAGACAATGATGATTTTAATTAAAAAGTTCCTGTATTATTTCTCCACCTTTCTAAGCCTGATCTCACAAAGAATAAAAAAAATATAATCACAGCTCATGTGAAACCTCTTGGATTTGCAGTACAGTGTCCTGTAACCACCTATGTTTCAACAGTTTTAACAAAGTTGATCTTCAGGTATCATATTTCCACTGTATTGTCATTTTTTGAATACAATGATTTAATTTATTTGAAGGCAGTGTTCACAAAATGGCTACGCACCAAACTTAGTTGTGTATGATGTAAGAATTTGTAAAGTATATAACTTGGGAACTGAAGATAAACTTGAAACCCTGGAGGCAGCTTTTATGAATCAGAATGCTTTTTTTGAGGCATTTTTGAACATAGCTTTACAACCTAACTGTCAAGAAACATAACTAAAACATGATTAAGTCATTATTTGTGTGATGCTTGAATAATAATTTTCACAATCCATGTGAGGCTGACTGTGTTGCTTCCAGTACATTGCTCTCTGCTTTGGCATTCCCTGGAAAGAAGTCTTTCAGACTGTATTATCTTTTAATATCTTGTATGAGAGAGAATTACACTGATTGTTAACTGGTGAATATGTAGCATGCCCACTAAGCTGCTGCTTACTCATGCTGCAGCCAGCTGAAAAGCAAGGAAATATGGCAGTGAAATGCTATTTATATCTCATGTTTTAAAGAAGAAAGAAGAAAAAAACAACCAACGAAAAAAAATCCCCAAACCACAAAATCATTTGCAAGTATTAGATTTTAGAAGCTAAACCAGGAGAACCTTTTCTACTTTTTCATCATTTTACCATTATGGAGTTGTTGAGCCCATTTGACAAGATACATGCAGCCACCTTAAAAGCAATTTTATTAATAACTATGTTGTATTTAGATATACTTTAAAATTAGATTAGGACAGACCTATTCAGTGAAAAATAAGCATTCTTCTAAAATATTTCTATAATCAATCCAACTTTGAAAATTCCAAGATGCTCTGCAATTAATCTTTATTTCCCATTATTTGATCATTTTCATATGTATCTTCACCTCATTTTCTAATGGAGAGTGGTGGCAAAAAGTCTGAGAAATCATAAGCAAAAGTGTTTTGCAGTTTTTCCTGGCCAATTGCATGCAGAGTATCAGAAACCTACTTGAAAGAGTCTCCTCTCATGGGTTTTCAAATTCAATTTTACAGACTCAACAGATCTAGAAAAAAATTGTGATTACCTTTCAGACTCCCAAGTCTTTGTCTGATTGAAATGAGAACTCTGAAATTCTCGATATTCACCCATGACTAGTGAAAATGGCAAAAAGCTTTTAAAATTTTTAATCTTAATGTACACTGAAATCAGGCGCATGATGCTAACCACTGAAAATACGGCTTAGTAAACTTTGTGTAAATTGTCAGTGTTTTAATATATTCTGGTCAGCCAATGCAGTTGTGCTTCTGACAGCATTTTTTAATGTTTGTTTTAAGGCCATAATCAGGCAATTGCTGCAAAAATAAATACCGTGATTTAAAATGTTACTATGCCTCACAAGTACCACGCCCACATTTGAGCAAGCAGAAAGAATCACATGAACACTCCTCATCTGTTTTAGGGGCAAATCATCTGTCTTGGCTTGAGCTGCTGCTGCTGAAGGCTGTTCAAGCTAGGCTGGAGAACATTGTACTGGGTTCAGGTGCAGAGAGCTCCCAGCCAATGTTCTGGCAACTCGGCTGTGCAAGGTCTGACCTAGAGAAGGTGATAAATGTGAGTATGGAAGTACACGGGTGGGAGCAGATAAAGGTGCTACATCTCTTGATTACAGGGTGCAAGAGTAGATATGCAGCTGTGCAGCCTATGCTGTTCATGTTGTACCTGCTGTTAACCCTGCTAGCAAACGGCTGCAGGGTGCTGCAGTGGTTGTTTGGCTGGTATAAGACAACATTAAGAAACTAGTATGGACATTAAAAGTAGTTTTAACCAAAGCAGCGTGCTCTCTGCCTGAGGTAGTTTATGTTGGTATTGCTTTTACAACCTAACCAAGCTCTCGTTCATCTCAACGCAGCATGATGTTAAGCTGTGTAGACCTAAATAGGTAATTTTAGATAGCTTAGTTCAGGGATAGAGGAGGTCATGGTAGCAATGCATGTAACCTGTCTGCATCACTGCTTCCACTGTTACTTCTACTGTTGGTGGGGATTATACTCCTAGGGTTTGGGGTTTTGGCCTTTTTAGTGTTTTGACTGACCTTCCATCCCTCTGCTCTGAGAGTATTTAGTACTTTCCACAAATAACAATAGTGAAAACTTAACAACCAGTATGGTCTTTATAAATGTAATTATAACTAAACATAATTTTCCCTTTGTCATTTAAATGAAACTGACAAAACATGTACATGTCACTGATCTTAAATGAATGTTAACTCACAAAATCAGAGGGAGAAGAGAATGTTCACATTCAGCCTCAGTTATGTCTATATTATTAAATTATCTCTGCTAGTCTGCCTATTATTTTGTGCTCTGAGTCCTTTCTTTTCCTACCCTTGCTCTCATTCTTATCTTCTTTCCCTAAGAATAAGCTATTTATCTGATTAAATGGTAATTAGTGACTTCAGTGGGGCTGCATGTGTGTATCTGAGAACAGAATTTTGCCTAAAGAATTTTTAAAATCAAATGTGTAATAATAAAAGGAAACTGAAGTGGTGTGTGGGTTTTAATATAATGACCTCAAAATGTAAGGAATTGAAAGCAAGCTTTCTGGAACAAAATTCTTTCTCAGCACATGAAGTAAACACATGTCACGTTTTGTAGATTGTCCTTTCATATTTACTTTTAATTTGATAAAATTCAGATATGAATAGATTAATGAGAAAATAAAAACAAAGTCAAGTGCAGGAGTGAAGTATCTTTAAACTTAATATAAAATTAGACTCAGACTCCTATGATTGCTTTGTTCTCTTTAAATTAAACCTTAAAACATATTCATCATATAACTATTTTTAATGCAACGTTTAAGTTGTACAGTACTTATTTTATTGGTTAATGACTGCAGAGGGCTGGGAAGGAAGAAAAGACCTGCCCATTTAGTTCCTGGATAACATCTGAGGAGGCTTTATTTAGTTAGCTGTTTTGCAGGTAAACAGTTGCTTTATACGTCCTGCAAGTTGAATTCCTGTATTGCCTGGAAGGCCAGTGCAGGTGTCACCCAATAAAGCACACACAGAAACAGACCAAATGGGCAGCAGGTGCAGCAAGTTGCAAGCTATGACTATTTGTCACTCCTTGTGCTCTGTTGTCCTGAGCAGCTGCCTATTTTTCTGTTCCCAGAGTGGCTCCGTAATAAGGTGCTGACCTGTCAGCAGTCCCAAAGCTTTATCCCTGGGAAGTGAATGGGAGTAATTGGGAATTAGATCTAGGTACATACTGAAAAGGAAGGTCAAAAGGCTTCCCAGCCTTTCTGCAGTCCTGATATTTCTTACAGAGGCTTTTCTTCTTCCTGTGGCAAAAAGAATTGGAAGTGTGTTGTTAAATATACTTACATGAAGGTGTGATTTGGTAAGTCTTTCTCATATGCCATACGGTGGCATACCTGTAGTTTGCCAAAGATAAACCAATATTTTTGTCTTCTGTGCACCAAGCAAAATAAAGCAAGTGTGCCAACAATCAAGCGTGAAGACAACTGCATGAGCTTTGGCTTTACCAAACCCTAAGCCCAGAGAAACCACAATAAATTAACTAGAACAGAACCTCTGACTTCATATTGGGTGAAGAAGGATTGCTTCTGTAGAAAAAACTTCATTGTATCAAAAGGAAGAAATATTTAAGTTACTTGTTTTACCAACATACAATTAAATTACCTCTGTGCAAATATGGATGAAGTGCACAGCATTTATAAAGGTGACAGTGTGCTTTACAGGATTTATGTCGGAGCAAGAACTTGTTTCCTTAGTGCTGCTGCCTCTGAGCAGTGATATTTGTAATTTTTTATCTTGCAAAAAACTAATGGTGAACAGCCTTATGTGGTTTAATAAATAGCAGTACAGTGTGTTCAGTTCCTATGTTTCATATATAAGGGACCAGGGATTTTGAAAGCTCATCATTTCATGCTTCTGTTTTCAAACTAAGGCTCAGTTCTGATTAGAACTGTTTTTCCAGCTAGCATATGACTTACATAGTAATAACGAGAACACACCTATAATTTTCAGTTTTTTCCTTTTATGATCTTGCACATAAGGAAGTCTGTCCTACTGTGACTTAGCTTTCTTGCTTGCTATACCAAAAAAGGGATAATTTAATCTATTCTATAGCTTCTTATACAGGAGGGCACAAATTTCGTATTACAAGGATATGAGAGAACAAAAAGGAGAAATTATTCCATATTTGTTTCAGTATTTCCTTGTAATGATGGGAATACAAATGCTTCTTTTAGTGCATTATAATCAGGAAGTGAAAGGGATGAAAAATGAGACATCATTAGAATGATGTCGTTCTAATGGCCATGCATTGTTGAAGCCAAGTAAGAACATAAAGCGTATAAATACTGGAAAAAAAAGAGTTTAAATAAACATGCAATTTCAGATATCTACTTGCAATATCGCTGAAGGATGTATCCCTTTAAGTGAGTCCTGCCCCAGATCATCAGTAACGTCTGTGTGGAGTCCTTAGTGTGCATGGCTTGCTGTCATTTGTGCCACGATCCTTATAAACCTCACTCATTAATCATAGCTGATAACAGTCACACAGTTGAAAAAAGGCAAAAATAGGTAACTTTAATGGCTTTAATTTGATCTATACCACAGAATTTTCTTTTGTTTGTTTAAGGAACTCTGAAAGAGGCAGTTATCTTGACACAAGGGCATCAGTATACATAAAACAAAGGATTTCCCAAAGTTACAGAGTATCTTGGTTCAGAATATCATAATGACCGTAATGTTTTAAGTCAAGCTATCTGACATCTTTTATTCCTTCTGTGTTGATAAAGGACTTACTTCAAGGGTGCTCCTGCTTAACCTTTCTTGCACTGCCACTGTTCTTTAATTAAATGTGTTTCCCCAGTGAAAAGGAGGAATACGGAATGCATAAGTCAGCCTTTGCATCACAGTCTAGGAGCAGCAACTAATTCCATTGAAGGCAAATGAAAAAAAAAAAAAAAAAGGGTTTGAATGCATTCATACTTCTGACAATCTGAGATATGGAAAAGAACCACAGTCAATAAGAACAAACATGTTGGAGGTAGAAATCAGATTCTGTCAAATTTTGCATTAGTGCCATAATACCTATATCAATTTTTTAACATCGTTGTGGCTCCTGTCATTTTAGTTCGATTTCAGAAGACAAGAGTTGCTCTAGACTAATACATTGTAGAAACCAGTAATGGGCTGAAAAAAAATTAGTCAGGTTCAGCAGATTTGGCTTGATCCCCATATACCTAAGAACTAGCATGACTTCTATTTCTTACTAGTTTTACTTTTTAAAATTTAAAATTTAAAATTTAAAGTGATGATCAAATTCCATTTTCTGACTAGGGAATCATTAGCTTAAAAAAGCTGAGAAACTGTTACAGAATGCTTTTCTAGCAATTGTGTAATTAATCATATACCATCTTGACACTGTGTAGTTTGCATATGAAAGCCCATTACTACCACCATCAGTTTAAAAAAAAAAACAAACCCCAAAACCCCAAGAAACTTGATATGGTATAAAATCCTACAAATTATAAATGTGACAAGATTTAACTTTCTCAGGTCAGTAACAGATGACAGATATATGTATACACACACACACATATATACTATATTCATGACACAAACCCAATTTGTATGCGTTTATATCTGCAAAAGTAGGATATCTAAGTCTGGAAACAAGTTTGACTACATTTATCTGTAGAAAGGATATTTAGTTTACAGAAAAATCTGGAGAAAACCAAATAAACTGAGAACTGGTTGTGAGAAAGTAAAAGCTAAGGTGTTCTGAGAATACATCAAGCAGAAAGCACTCTTACAAAGATGAGAGTCCTGCCAAAATCCATTAGCGTTGTCCTGAGTGAAGTGTGAGAGACTCCAAGTTTAAACGGGAAAGTCATTCTGAGAAAGGAGTTCAGTTCATTGGAGGACTCTGCTTACAGAATGTTCCAGGGTTGTGAAGAAACTGAAACCAGGCATTATATAAAGATGCTTTATTTTTTGTCTCAGTATATATATTTATTGCATTAAGTAGAGAAACATTTGGTTTGGATCTACTCAGAGACTGTGTGCATGTAGTAGTAGTGCAAAGTCGCCACCTTTCCCTGTGCACGTAGCTTGAGAGGCAGCTTTGCTCCAAAGGCTGTTTGTGCTCATTAGCACACGTTTGTGCAGAGACTAACATGTCCTGTATCTCAGGTGGATAGATTAGCACTATAATGCCTATGTGGCTTTCAGCCCTGTGATGGCTCATAGCCATATAGGAGAGTGTCCAGAATTAGCACCAAACCATTTAGTCTGAGTTTTCTGTTTAATCTGTTTTGCCTGTGCTTTCTCGGTAAGTGCAGTGTTTATGCCTATGTTGTGCCTTGCTCTTCAGGCACCTCAGACTTTTTTGCTGTCAACTCCAGGTACATTTCGTCTACTGACACTCGTGGGCTGGGAATGGTAAGGACACATGGCCTGTGGCAGATGGGTTGTGGGATTCTCTTCTGGGGAATAGAGGCAGATGAAGACCTCCCTCTCTGACAAATGCCACATTAAGGCTGAGGAATGAAATCATGTGCTTGCATTAAACCAAGAGCAGGTAAGGGTGTAGGACCCTGTGCAATGGTCTTCTGGTGTATTCAAAAGAAGGATCAGGCAAAACTGTGGATACTACTTGAAGTCACATTAAGATATTGTATGAAGATAAAAAGAGAGTAAAGTTCTTGCTAAAATGAGAATCTGGACTTGTATTTGCTATTTTAGTCCTAAGGGACTGATAATGGAACAGTAGATGTAAAATGACTCTTTTCTGAAAAGAAGTATAACTAATTTGAAATGATCATTTAAAGTAAATCAGAATAAGCCTGTGATTTTTTTTTATTTAGTGGATAGATCCAGCCCAAGCTTGTGTCAATCTAAGATCAGAATTTAAAAAAAAAAGAAATAGAAATACATTAGCATATATTAGCATAAGACATTCTGAGCAATTATGTAAGACAAACTTAGGTAGTGATACCAAGGGAAAAAGTAGGGGACTGAGGTATAAGGTTTTGCTTTTCTTTTTACCTTTTTTGCTTGATTGCATGCAGGTTTTACAACAGAACATTTTCCTCAGCAAATAAAAGGGAGGAAGTTATGAGCAAATGATGACAGCAGACAACTGTACTACTGAGCAACATCCTGGGTCATCTCTGCCCATCTACCCTTCCTTGAGAAAGAGATGCTCTGAAAAGTTTAGGTCTTTAAATAAAAGTCAATATAGCATTCATAAATGCATAGGACATAGATAAAATGGTGAACAAGAAGATATCAGTTATTAAACAATATGCATGAATAAGAATTTGAAAGGTTTCATGGACCAAATTCTGTTTCCTGCTAGGAGAATGGCACCATCTGGTGGATCTTCTCTTTGGAAAATTTCTAATGGAAATTGCAATCATAATTTAGAGGCTGTTCTTCTACCACAAAACTGAATATTTTTTAAGAAGTACTAAAAATTAAATAAGAGGAGAAAAAAGGTAATAGTGACTAACAATATAATTGTCACAATTGTCTATTGTGGAAGCTTACACTTATTTCTTGCACAATAAATGCCATGTGAATATTTAAGAGAACAAAGAAAATTACTCAGAAAATAAAACAGCTTATTAAGTGTTTACTTGAACTATCTGTTCAGAGCTCTGAGCACTTAGTAAAGAAATGATTCTATAATCCTATGAAATAAAGTTTTCTGAACACAGTAATGGAGTACAGGAAATCAAAATAATGTATGTTGTGGTTTAACCCAGCAGGCAGCTAAACACCACACAGCCATTTGCTCACTCCCCCCTGCAGTGGGATGGGGGAGAGAATCGAGAAAAAAATTAAAATTCCTGCACTGAAATTAAGACAGTTTCATAGGACAGAAAAGGAAGGGATAATAATAATAATAAAATAATAATAATAATAATAATAATAATAATAATAATAATAATAATAATAATAATAATAATAATAATAAAGAATATACAAAATAAGTGATGCACAATGCAATTGCTCACCACACGCTGACCGATGCCCACCCAGTTCCCGAGCAGCAGTCGCCACCCCCTGGCCAGCTCCCCTGAGTTTATATACTGAGCATGATGTCATATGGTATGGAATATCTCTTTGATTTGATCTTTTTGGCTTTTGCAAAATGTGTAGCCCAATGTTTGAACGTCCCAGCACCCATTGCTCACAGTGTAGTCTTTAACAGTCCATTGTATCGTTTGATTTTCCCAGAGGCTGGTGCATGACAGGGGATGTCATATACCACTCAATGCCATGCTTTTTGGCCCAGGTGTCTATGAGGTTGTTTTGGAAATGAGTCCCATTGTCTGACTCAATTCTTTCTGGGATGCCGTGTCACCATAAGACTTGTTTTTCAAGGCCCAGGATAGTGTTCCGGGTGGTGGCATGGGGCACGGGATATTTCCAGCCAGCCGGTGGTTG
Organism: Nipponia nippon; assembly: GCF_047370975.1. Taxonomy (NCBI): domain Eukaryota; kingdom Metazoa; phylum Chordata; class Aves; order Pelecaniformes; family Threskiornithidae; genus Nipponia; species Nipponia nippon. The sequence continues at coordinate 85,112,656 of NW_028262290.1, read as the reverse complement.
CTTCCACCATTGTAAGTACAGGGCACTTGCCTTGGTGGGTTTGTAGGAGTGTGATATAATCCATCTGCCAGGCCTCCCCATATTTATATTTCAGCCATTGCCCTCCATACCAGAGAGGCTTGAACCGCTTGGCTTGTTTGATTGCAGCACATATTTCACATTCATGGATAACCTGTGCAATAGTGTCCATGGCCAAGTCCACCCCTCAATCACGAGCCCATCTATATGTTGCATCTCTTCCATGAAGGCCAGAGGTGTCATGGGCCTACCAAGCTAGAAATAATTTACCTTTATGTTGCCAGTCCACCTGAGCCACTTCAATCTTAGCAGCCTGATCCACCTGCTGGTTGTTTTGATGTTCTTCAGTGGCCCAAATCTTGGGTACATGAGCATCTATGTGACAAACTTTTACAGCCAGGTTCTCTACTCGAGCAGCAATATCTTGCCATAATTCAGCAGCCCAGATGGGTTTACCTCTGTGCTGCCAGTTGCTCTGCTTCCATTGCTACAACCACCCCCACAAGGCATCTGCCACCATCCATGAGTCAGTATAGAGATTAAGTACTGGCCACTTTTCTCGTTCAGCAGTATCTAAAGCTAGCTGGATGGCTTTCACCTCTGCAAACTGACTTGATTCCCCATCTCCTTCAGCAGTTTCTGTGACTTGTTGTGTAGGGCTCCATACAGCAGCCTTCCACCTCCGATGCTTTCCCACAAGACAACAGGACCCATCAGTGAAAAGGGCATATTGCCTCTCATTTTCCGGTAATTTATTATACAGTAGGGCCTCTTCAGCACATGTCACCTCCTCCTCTGGCGATATTCCAAAATCTTTGCCTTCTGGCCAGCCCGTGATCACTTCCAAGATTCCTGGGTGACTGGGGTTTCCTGTTGGAGCCCATTGTGTGATCAGTGCGACCCACTTACTCCATGTAGCATCAGTTGCATGATGTGTACAGGGGATCCTCCCTTTGAACATCCAGCCCAGCACCATCAGTCGGGGTGCCAGGAGGAGCTGTGCTTCAGTACCAATCACTTCTGAAGCGGCTTGAACCCCTTCATATGCTGCCAGTATCTCTTTTTCAGTTGGAATATAGCAGGCCTCTCATCCTCTGTATCCCTGACTCCAAAACCCTAGGGGTCGACCTCGAGTCTCCCCTGGTGCTTTCTGCCAGAGGCTCCAGGTAGGGCCATTGTCCCCAGCTGTGGTGTAAAGCACATTTCTTACATCTTGTCCTGCCTGCCCTGGCCCAAGGGCTACTGCATGAACTGTTTCCTGTTTAATTTGTTCAAAGGCTTGTCGTTGCTCAGGGCCCCATTTGAAATCGTTCTTTTTCTGGGTCACTTGATAGAGAAGCCTTGCAGTCAGACTGTAATTTGGAATATGCACTCTCCAAAAACCTACAATGCCTAAGAAAGCTTCTGTTTCCTTTTTGGTAGTTGGTAGGGACATAGCTGCTATCTTGTTGATCACATTCGTTGGGATCTGATGACATCCATCTTGGCATTTCATTCTTAAAAACTGGATCTCCTGTGCAGGCCCCTTGACCTTTCTTTGTTTTATGGCAAAACCAGTCTTCAGAAGGATTTGGACTATGTTAAAAACTTCTTCTGCTGTGTTGCCCCATATAACGATGCCATCAATGTATTGCAGGTGTTCTGGAGCTTCACCCCATTCCAGTCTGGATCAGTGCACAGCAAATGGTGGGACTTTGTTTCCATCCCTGGGGCAGTCGATTCCAGGCATACTGGATGCCCCTCCAAGTGAAAGCAAACTGTGGCCTGCACTCTGCTGCCAAAGCGATTGAGAAAAATGCATTAGTGTCATCAATTGTGGCATACCACTTGGCTGCCTTTGACTCCAATTCGCATTGAACTTCTAGCATGTCTGGCACGTCAGCGCTCAGTGGCGGCATGACTTCATTCAGGACGCGATACTCTACTGTTAGTCTCCACTCTCCATTAGACTTTCGCACTGGCAATATGGGCTGTTAAAGGGTGAGTGAGTCTTGCTGATCACTCCTTGGCTCTCCAGTCAACAAATCAACTTATGCATGGGAATCAGGGAGTCTCTGCTGGTGCGATATTGCCGCTGGTGCACCATTGTGGTAGCAATCTGTACCTGTTGTTCTTTGACCCTCAGCAACCCCACAACAGAAGGGACCTCCGAGAGACCGGGCAAGGTGGACAGCTGTTTAATTTCCTCCCTCTCCAAGGCAGCTCTACCAAAAGCTCACCAGTACCCTTTTGGGTCCTTGAAAAATCCTTTCCCGAGGTAGCCTATCCCAAGGATGCATGGAGTCCCCAATCACAATGGGGTGCTTCTGCCACTCATTTCCCATTAGGCTCACTTCAGCCTCCAATACAGTCACAGCTGTTGGGATCTCCCTGTCACTCCAGAAATACAAAGGGGTTCTGACCCTTTATAGCTTGATGGCATTAGGGTATGCTGTGCACCAGTGTCCACTAGAGCCTTATACTCCTGTGGGTCTGATGTGCCAGGCCACTGAATCCACACAGTCCAGTAAACCCGGTTGTCCCCTTCCTCCACCTGGCTGGAGGCAGGGCCCCTCTAGTCCTGGTCATAGTATTCATTACTCACTTCTTGTAAACATGGGTCAGGAGTTCTTTCATTAAAATCAACAGTAAGATCAGCCCTTCTACTCTGTCTGGGGAACTGCTCACTGCAAACTGGAGCAGCAATTTTCCTAGAAGAACGCCCTTGTGCGATTGTTTTTCCTTGCAACTCACATACCCGTGCCTCTAGGGTCAAGGTAGATTTTCCATCCCACTTCCTCATGTCCTCTCCATGGTCATGCACGTAAAACCACAGGATGGCCTGTGGTGTGTACCCACTATATCCTCTCTCTTGAGCAAAGGAACGCTTACTCCTAATGGCTGAGGTACTGGTCCGTACAGGTGGGGAGTAGGACATATCCTCTTTGAGTTGCTGGATCAGTTTCTCCATTGCTGAGATGAGGGAGGAAGAGAGGCTTTTTTCATATTGCCAGAGTTGGCCAGCCAATTCATCCACTGTTTGTCCCTCTCCATCCTTCCAGGTCATTACTGCCAATGACTTGGCATATGACAATGGTGTGCTCTGTACAAACTTCTGCCACATGGGTGGCGTGCACCTGACTTCATCTGGATCTTTGGATAATGGCTCATTGTCCAGGTCATTATAAATCACTTCCAGCAGGGCTAATTCCCTCAGGTACTGGATACCTCTCTCCATGGTGGTCCACTTGCCTAGGTGACATATAACATCTTCTTTGAAGGGATACCTTTCCTTCACGCTTGACAGGAGTCGCCTCCAGAGGCTGAGGGCTTGTGCCCCTTTTCCAATCTCTTTGTCAATGCCCCCTTCCCTGGAAACAGATCCCAGCTGCTTGGCTTCCCTACCCTCTAATTCCAGGCTACTGGCCACATTATCCCAGCATTGGAGCAGCCAGGTGACAATGTGCTTGCCTGGATGATGACTGAAATCTTTTCGCATATCTCACAGCTCACTCAGGGATAGGGATTGGGTGGTTTCCATCTCGTTTATGAGTTCTTCCTCTCCCTCCAAGGAAGAGGATAAACTCTCCCACCGAGTTCTTCCTTGGGGGAAGCATGGAATTCTTCCTCTTCCTTCTCCTGTTCTCATGATGGCCATGCTGTAGAGTAGTCTGCTTCCTTGCTAGCCAGACAGTATGCTTCTTCCTCCTGCTCACTCTTAGGAGGAGCTTCTTCATCCCTTTCTAAACAAGCCGACTTCTGCTTCCAATATTTCTTTCTGTGTATAGGGGTGACTGATACCAGAATGGGTTGGTTCTCTGGTTCAGCCACAGTGCCTGTCGCAGGGGTTTGAGTAGCACAGTGCCTGTTGCCGAGATTTGAGTAACCGCAGTGCCCGTCACAGGGGTAGATCTCTGGATGGTATCCTTAAATAGTTATTTAACCCTAAGCAAGACCTGAACCACATTCAGGAGACATAGCAATAGGACCATGCTGGTTTGAACATCCCAAGGTTATTCAAAATTCTCAAGAGCTGTTGTAACTAGCCTGAAGGAGAAAGGGAAGGTGAAGGAGTGGGTGAAAATGTCCCCCCCTGACTCCCCCATAGATTGGTTCTCCAAGGAGAAAAGGTAAAGAGTATAATTATTAAGTAGTTTCTGAGAGGTGTCTCCCGAGGTACACAGATGACGGCAATGCCAAGTACAAATACCAGATTGGTGTCATGACCAATAACTTTATCATACCCATAAGCCAATGTTACACAGTGCAGCAAAATGATAACCTTGACCCAGCTCCCAGCAGTGATAAACAGCACAACAGGGAACATATACTGCAAGTAAGGTATTACATAACACAACTTTGAGAGCAAGCATGACAACTTTGAGAGAAAATAAATTAACATTGTGACCGATGATGATTAAATCAATATAATGAATGCTTATAACAAATTTGCCTTAACATGCTCTGGTCAGACCTATCTTATCGTAGCCCTTCGTGCCCCATGCTGAGCACCAAAAGGACTGTTGTGGTTTAACCCGGCAGACAGCTAAACACCACACAACCATTCACTCACTCCCCCCTGCAGTGGGATGGGGGAAAGAATCAGGAGAAAAAAAAAGTAAAATTCCTGGATTGAGTTAAAGAGAGTTTCATAGGACAGAAAAGGAAGGTATAATAATGATGATGATGATGATGATGATAATAATAATAGCAATAATAATAGTAATAGTAATAGTAATAGTAATAATAATAATAATAATAATAATAATAATAATAATAATAATAATAAAGAATATGCAAAATAATTGACGCACAATGCCATTGCTCACCACATGCTGACTGATGCCCAGCCACTTCCCAAGCAGTGGTCGCTGACCCCTGGCCAACTCCCCCGAGTTCATATACTGAGCATGATGTCATACAGTATGGCATAGCCCTTTGGCCAGTTTGGGTCAGCTGTCCTGGCTGTGCCCCCTCCCAGCTTCTCGTTGGCAGGGCATGAGAAGCTGAAAAGTCCTTGACTAGCGTAAGCACTACTTAGCAACAACTAAAACATGGGTGTGTTATCAACATTATTATCATCCTAAATCCAAAACACAGCACTATACCAGCTACTAGGAAGAAAACTAACTCTGTCCCAGCCAAAACCAAGACAAATTTGAATTTTTTTTTTATACAAGTGCCCTCATTTGCTGTTTCATTACAGCACAGCCCAGTTGATCTTGGGAATTCTGTAGTAGTCATTTTTGATTTTCAAATGTGATGACAGTCATTGTTAAATGCATTCTGTAGGTTACCAGTGTCCTGGAAGTCTCAAGTAATCAGTCAGTAGCTCCCTTGCAGATAACACAGGTGACCATATCCACGGTGGTCTTTGAAATCAGCATATTCTGGCACCTTCTGCCCATCATACTTGCCCTGCTACATTGCAGTACCTGTAACTTGTCAGGTAACTGGATGAATTGGATATATTCCCAGAGCTCATTTCTGCCTAGACAACATGAAGTCCATATGATACCTTGCTACTGCATGGTAGTCCATGAGAAGAAATTTGAGGAACCATTACTTTATGAAAATTAACATTCATATCATCTGCACAATACTGTAGAGGAAAATATTCCAGAAAATTTTTAAAAGAATTTGTGTTTATCCTAAATAAACAAACGGTATTGTAGGCAATGTAAAAGAATAAGTATAGCCAAGCAGTTTTTTGTTTGTGTGACCACAACTAGCAACTGATGTGTCCTTATGAGTTTTAAGTGAGAAAATACTTAGAATTCCTTAAGGACAGCAATTTGCAGCTGCAAAATTCAGTCACTGGTGGGAACCCCAATAGTCCCAAGCAAGTAATAGAAACACATTGAAAGCAACAAAGGAAAATTAATTAGACATTTTTACATAATGGTCAAAGAGTGCATTCCCTCATTCAATGTAGCCTTCACATGCCTACTGAATTTTAAGAAAGCCAGACTGTATTCTGCATTATATTTAGCTGCAATAACAAAGAAATGAATAAGCCTGTTTTCTCCACTGTCCTCCTGTAAATTTGTCCTCAGCTACACCCCATTCACATGAATTACTATTAATTTCCTTTTTTTTTTTACTATCGATGATAAAAAAAAAAGCATAGAGGCCCACAGAGAAAGTGAAATGAATAAATTAAAACCCAGACAATTAGAAGTGGCCTGACACTGCTTAGATTTTTTATTAAAATTCCATATTGTTCGTTAGTTGTGACATACACTCACTTTTGCCAGCCTCTTGACATGAAGCCTGTTGTTGGCACTAGATGCAATCGGACCAGGAAAAAAACTAGTTGTGGAGCAGTGTCAATTATTTGATATGTAATGCATTTCCAGAAAACACAATCTCACTTTTATTCATCCCATAATTGATTAAGAAGATTGAAATGTCTCAAAAAGGGTTATTTCTAATTTCACTATAAAATAAAAATAAAAAGAAGATGAAAACAAGAGAAGTAGGCTGATTAGAGTCATAGGATGAAAAATGACTGAGCAGCTGAATGTCAGCTGCATCCAGAAACATTGCTTTCTGGGAAGGAGACAGACTAGAAAAGAGCTTTTTTTCTGTAGAGACAAGTCTAGAGAAAGCAAGAGCTGCTTCAGGGCATTTTATCAAGCAGGGCTTGGGCAAGGTTTGAGAGTGGAAGTCCCAGAGGAAAAAGAGGCAGGTGGAAAAGGGAAATGGTTGCAGAAGAACAGGCACAGTAGAGCACGTGGCAGGAGAAAGGAGGAGGATAAAAGAATGTAGTAAGTAAACATGGGAGAGTGCAGATTAAATTGGCTGAATTTGGAGCACAAACCCACTTTTCTCTATGATGTGACTCATGAGCTGGAGTCTATGGGAATGGGAATATGGCAGTTGAAGATTTCGGCTTCTGGAAATTGCAAAAGGTATGAGTCTTCTCAGCAGCCAAGACGACCTGCAATCAGTCTAGGTAAGGTATCACTGTTGACTTGGCATTTTTATTGTTTTGGGTTTGGTTTTGCTTTTGGTACTTTGTCCTATGACCAGAAGCCTTAATAAGTTTGAGGAAAATTGAGAACTTACTGCATTCAGATACTGGAAGTTTTAACATCATTTCCCACAGCTGCAATGTGTACTTGGAAATGCACGTGCTCTACTTCATCTAAAGGGTTACAGAGTTGTTAAAAAACAAACAAACAAAAAAGTTATTCTGCTGCAGGAATAAGGGACTGTTCCCCTGAACTATAGTATGATCTTATGTAATATACAGAATGATCTCATTTGCTATAGGTCTCTAATAGTTAATAAAACAAAAATGAATGCTAAAAACAACTGCTGTCTTATGCCTGAGGGTTGTTACTAATTTTATCACACTGTTGAATAATTTGGATCTCATTTCAGGGACCAGTTAAGTTGACAAATGTGATTGTGGCTCTTGGGGAAGAAAATGATGTTAAAAATGTTTAGATTTAGGACATAAATAATAATTTATTAAAGGGGTTATTTTTTTGTCTCCTCTAGCATCTGTGATACTCTTACAGGTTGGGGTACATTTCTAAAAACATTTAATAGTGGTCTGAGTGTGTTTCAACTGAATTTAGTAAAAGAACCCTGACTATCATGTTTTTGGAAGTGCTAAAAATGTACAAGCTGATCTAGTAAGTTAGAGAAATGATTCCTGTAAAAAGAAAACACACATAAAATCCTCTTAAATGCTTCAGAATCTAAACAGGTTTTTTTAATAAGATGTTTAAAGTTTAATGTTACTTCTGAAAGGCATACCACTTTGCAAAAGGGACCAAAATATTTTGAAATTGGATTTCTTGTATGCATTAATAATGAGATTTATCGATGACAGGAGGTTTGATATTTTAAGAGTTCCTGGAGAGTTCAATCATGTGTTTTGGACACAGAATGCATTGTCTGCATAGTTAATGATTTGAAGAAAAGAATGGTTGCAGAATCATGCAAGCAATGTTTTGAGTCAATATTTCCACAAGAAAGGCTTCTCAAAATCAGTCAATAGCTCATGAAATCAAGTTTGAAAATTTTAATTTTAATCCAATTTCTCTGAATAAGTATCAACATGTCAGGAAACACCGGGTTTTATCTAGGGTGATATCTAAATGTATGGTCCTTCACTATCTAAGGTAATGAGAACTTTATTGCTAATTTTAGGATGAACAGGATCTCACCCTTCCCAAACAGGGCTTTACAATGGGAAGTGCTGAATAACATCAGCTGAAATATTCTTAATTGGGAAAAGATAAGGAGTATAATTACATTTTGCCAGAAGATACACTCTTCAACTAGCTATGAGAACAGCTTTGTTTACCAGTCATGGCTAAAAGAAGGATTTTTGAGAGTGGTGGTCTGGGCTTTTAATTTACCTTTGACACAGAGGGAAGAGTGGCACATACGTGAATACAGCCTTTAGTATCACCCAGAATGACCCCAGGCCCAATGGCTAACAGCACCAGATCTGGTGTAATTCCAGTTTGAAGTTTTGCACCCACAACCCGCTCAGTCAATAACACAGACTGCCCATGAGGATTCAGGCATTTATTTTTAGATACAGGATAAATGAAGATTTAGTTGATAAATGAACACTATCTGCATTTTGGGGTGGGCAGGTACATTAACTTTTAGAGTATTGAGCTTGAAATCTTGAGTGCCTGAAGCTGAATTGTGAAACTTCAGCACCCACAATTAGGACACACTGATGAAAACAATACTAATTTTAAAATAGAGTAATCTTAGAATAATAGTCTTCTCTAAGCAGAGGAGGGGGGTTTTGTCCAGTACTTCAAACCCCCCTCCCCGCATGTGCTCCATCACATTTCTTACTTGCTATGGTATTAGTTTATGCTGGAATCACAGCACTGCCTTGGATCTCTCTTAAGAGATTAAAACTGAATCACAAAGGACAGGAGTGTTACTGAAGGCTTTTTTATGTTAGTGAAAAGTTCATTCACTGTTTGCGAGTTAGCTGATTATACACACAAAAACATTTTAGGAAAGGTTTTAACACAACAATAGTCCAATTTATGTAGAAGACCCACCTTCTTTCTGTTTCACTGCTAGCAGTGGTCTTATTCCACCTATTTTAGGTAAAAGGTGTTAATATGATTTCATGTTGCTGAAAAGACTTAGATTTTCATTGATCAGGAGTGCTCATACAGAAGAAACTGAGAAGGAGAAAATGAAAGAAGGAGTGACATTGCATGAGAGTCAGGAAGCTGTCTTAGAAAAAAAGCATGTAACTTTGTGAATAATTAAATAAATGAAATGTAAAAGTTTATAAGCAGTCACATGTACGAAATTTTCCAGAAATGTGGGCAGTATGAATCTAAACTTCCTCAGGCAAAAAAAGGCGTCTGAATTGTGAACTCCCACAGCATACGTGAGTGTCTCTTCCACTCCTCATGCCATCCTGGAAACAAAAGCTTTCTTGCTGTTGCCTGTTTACCATGCTCAAAACTGAAATGTTTTGCAGGTATTGGAATGCTTGAAATTAACTTAAAATCATAGTTTTGCTCGAGGTTTTTTTTTCTTTATTCCAAAAGCCACACTTTATCTTTCAGTTTTTAACATGACAAACAAACAAAAAAAAACCCAGGTATTTGCACAGCCTTAAGTTACAAGATGCCTTCTAAAATATCATATTGTCCCAAATAAGCAATATTTTGTAATTCTGTCGGCTCTTGAGATTGTTGTTTGACTGCTTCTTGACTGTAGTCCATAATTCTTTCAAAGGCATGACTTTAAGGAATTTGAAGAATGTGATATACTGCTTTGTGTGTCTCAGATTGGGATAGTCTGGTGTTCTGCCTAATGCTGCATTTCCAAATTATATATATTATTATGGCATGAGGTACTGGTTTCAGCTGGGATAGGGTTAATATTCTTCCTAGTAGCTGGTATAGTGCTGTGTTTTGGATTTAGGACGATAATAATGTTGATAACACACCCATGTTTTAGTTGTTGCTAAGTAGTGCTTACACCAGTCAAGGACTTTTCAGCTTCTTATGCTCTACCGACTGAGAAGGCTGGAGATACACAAGAAGCTGGGAGGGGGCACAGCCAGGACAGCTGACCCAAACTGGCCAAAGGAATATTCCATACCATATGACATCATGCTCAGTATATAAACTAGGGGAAAGCTGGCTGCGGGGGCCACTGCTCGGGGGCAGGCTGGGCATTGGTCGGTTGGTGGTGAGCAATTGTTTTTCATTTGCATCACTTGTCTTTTGTTTCTCTCTTTTTTGTTTGTTTTTTTTTTCCTTTTCATTACAATTTATTATTATTTTTATTGTGGCTGTTGTCGTCATTATTATTATTATTATTATTATTATTATTATTATTATTATTATATTTTATTTCAGTTATTAAACTGTTGTTATCTCAACCCACGAGTTGTCTCACTTTTACTCTTCTGATTCTCTCCCCCATCCCACTGCGGGGGAGTGAGCGAGTGGCTGTGTGGTGCTTAGTTGGTGGCTGGGGTTAAACCACGACACATGACCAGTGATATAATAGAAGACCTCTCTATTATCACCACATTAGAGCACCAAAAATTACCGTGCATTGAACTGTCTTAGAACAATACCTACCAGTGTGAGTGTGAAGGCTCATGGTTCCATTTTATCGTGAAGAATCTAAGAAATAGTGAAATACTTTGTTGACCAACAGTCTGGTATAGAAGTTAAGTACAGGACAAGATCTCCCTGTTCCAGTCACTGTCTTTCCTGATGCTGAGAAAAATTCTGCCTGCAGTATCTTGAAACAGAGACATGCTTAGTAAGACAGAAAAGAGTGAAAAGCATGTTTCTGTGACCTTTTGGCAAAGAACATCCTCCTAGTTATGCCTGGGACGTGCGTTCCTCCAGTGAAACGCTGACATTTTCTTTGGTTCGCTGGGCTTTTCTTAAGAAAACTGGTTTTAAGTCCCTAGTCTTGCAGCACACAGTCCAGAAATTTGCCTGCTGCGAAGGATTCTTGAGGTTTTGTTCAATAATACTGTATTGTCAAGGCATTATACTGATCCAAATTATGAAGTACATACAAAATTGGATTTACTGTTCAGATCAATAACAAATCAGACTGGTACACTAGAGAGTTGTAACATGATTTTAGAAAAAAAGCAGTATGCAGCCACATGAAAAGAAGGGAATTATCACACTAATATAAGATACTTGAGACAGGAAAGTCATGCTTACAGATTATTTTAAATGAGTATATTTAACCTTCCATATGTTTAATATGACCTTGTAGCTTGAATTTCTTCTCTCTCCTAATCACTAAATTATTATATTTTCAGTGCTAAATTGGCTAAATATGCATAGTAGTGTTACTATAACATTTTCTCTCTTCAGTTAAAACTTTATAGATTTTTACTAATCAATTTGCAAATGTCCTGTATGTGAAATAATAATTATACCTATGCATTGTTATGGTAGTATCTAAAGGCTCTGAAAAGGATTGGAGAAGTGTTACTCCTGATACTGTACAAAAGAAAGAGGGCTACCTACATCATACTAGACAGCTATATGATGCAACAGAAACAGATTTGTGTGATGAAACAGTGAATGCTGAGAACTTGGCATCCAGAGTATATCTCCTCTCATGGTTTCAAATAAACTCTCATCTGGCCCCTTGGACTGAACACCTACCTATTAACAGCTGCCTTGCATCAGGTGCATACCTACAACATATCTTCCATCTTAGCTTCACTCCAAAATAATCCAGTTTGCACACTTAAAGACTGTTTCACATATTAACCAGAGCATAGTAAGTGGAGACAATTGAAAGATTTGCTTCAAAAGTGCAGTCCTGAACCAAATGAAAATGCTAATGCAGGGGCATTTCTATTGTAGCTACAAGGGAAAGGACATAATAATACCCTGAGGGGACGGATGTCTGTTTATACAGTGCACAGAATCACAAAGCTAGGGTTAGAATCATAGAATGCTTTGGGATGGAAGGGACCTTTAAAGGTCATCTAGTCCAACCCCCTTGCAATGGGCAGGGGCATCTTCAACTAGATCAGGTTGCTTAGAGCCCTATCTAGCCTGTCCTTGAATGTTTCCAAGGATGGGGCATCTACCACCTGTCTAGGCAACCTGTTCCAGTGTTTCACCACCCTCATTGTGAAAAATTTCTTCCTTATATCTAGTCTGAGTCTGCCCTCTTTTTGTTTAAAATGATTACCCTTTGTCCTATTGCAACAGGCCATACTAAAAACTTTGTCCCCATCTTTTTCATAAGCCCCCTTTGAGTATTGAAAGGCTGCAATAAGGTCTCCCTGCAGCCTTCTCCAGGCTGAACAACCCCAGGGAGAAGGGATCTCATATTTACTTACTGCATTTCCATGAGGATCAATCACATATATGTCATTCCTAATGAATGTCTAATCTGTTCTCAAGAACTTCCAAAGGTGGTGACACTATAATTACTCTAGTCAAAAAAAAGGGGGGGCGGGGCCTCAGTATATAAATACTAATATATAATACTAATATATAAAATTAGAGCTCTGTTTGAAGACTGACTACTCTTAACCTGAATGCCTGCACTGTTTTCTGTTGCCAGCTGTTTGTTCCACCTCTCTCTCAGGAGTTTCTGCTGCAAGGATGATTCAGCTGCTTGTACAAAGTCCACTAAACTGCTATGAATTATCAAGGAAATCTGAAGTTGACCTCGGTTTGTACCTTTACAAGTGGCTGGGTCATTCCTACAACAGGGATGGGGTTTCTGAGAGGGAATAAAATGCCCAGATGAGGAGAAGAGTCACCACAGTCAGCCCTGTGCAAAGTGTGTTTGTTCATCCATCAAAACCCTCTGTCTGTTTTGCTGTATGTTCAGTTCATTACTCCTTACCCTGTTCTTGTAGAAAGGGAAATTAGTTCATTAGCTTTGTTTGAGGAAGGTCCAACTATTGTGGTAAAAGGTAAGAGATGTTTGGAAGAGATATGATGGCTTGTGTTTCAGGGTTTAAACCAACCACTGCTAGGAATCAGACCAGGACTTACATAGGACCGTGTTATCCTAATGTTTTCAAATTATGGATTTCTTCCACCTTTTTTTCTGAAATACTGTTTGTGACGGAGGCTGAGTCTGATGTCACTTGGAGTAGCAATGCCTCTTTTACCATTTTTCTTATTCTTGCAAATGAGTTTACATGAGGGAAACCTTTTGTGGGACCTGAGGACATCCATGCCATTCTAAGTTGTGAAGCCCCTATAGTCAGACCCCTATCATGGGTATGTGGGGTTACTGTCCCCTATCACTGCTGAAGGTTAGTGTAGTTGGATGTTGATGTAGGAAGCTATGTAGAATAGTATAGAAATTATGAATTAAGTCACTGAATGGATCAGATGACATTTTAAATTTTAATGCAAATGTATAGAGGAAAATTTGATGGATTCTTCAGTGCTTTGATCCTGAAGTAGTAGGAATGTCTTCAAAGCAATATTCTGATTAAATAATTAAAGAAAAATCTGCACCTTTCACAGAATATCACATTGCATACTAGATCGTGTAGAAGTCACTGTTGTGTTCTGAGGTTACTTTTGCATGTTATCGTGCCTCTGCCTAATCCAAGTTTTCCCTTAGGAGATTTGTCAATTTTAAGTAGGAGAAAAGGTCTAAAGGTAAATACAAAGAAACATGAAGGAAAAAAATGTTCATGAAGACTGCTCTGCATCCTTCTTGAGAGATTTAGCCACAACACTTCAAGTAGGTAGAAGGAGATGTGATGCAGTCAAAACAAACTTTAAAAGTGCTCAATCATCAGCTTCTCCAAGTCTCTTTTCCTTGCAATGTCATCAGATTAATATGAAATTTGGTTACTAAAATTTGATCCTAAGTGCATGCCGCTATTAAAATATAACTGGCCAAAAGGTCATGATAAACTTCTTTCTGTCATTCAAAACTAAAATATTTTTTCACCAAATTCTGGTGTAGAAATGAACTTTATTCAGGTGGGTGAGCATAGAATTAAATTATTTCTAACCAGGTCCAACATCTGGTAAAAATAAATGAAACAAACCAGCCTCCATATACCATCCGAACACCTACTGAGAATCAAACCGAAGTCCCTTTAACTGACATTCAGTATGAATGACATTTATTTCACACAAATTTTTTCTTGTGTCCTGTGTAAAGCTCAAGTTTTCTTATTACTACATTCTGAATAAATCATTTGACATTTGAAGAACTGATGTGTGAAACTCCAGCTCATGAAAGCTTCAAAGAGTAAATAATGGAAGTACACTATGACGTGCTTTCTCCTGAATTCTTTGTGTAACGTCCACCATTTTTGGCATACATTTTTGGGGGTGTGTGTGGTGTGTGTGTGTGGAAAGTCATAGTTTCAAGACTTTTGCCTCATCTTAAGAATCTCCAGGAGCTTTTCCATGAGAAAAGTGAATGTAGTTTCCTGGATTGCTTAAAAATACTTCTTTTCCTGGTACTCCTTCATCTGGCACTAGAAGGATGGTATGGTGTTGAAAGGCATGCAGCTGATTTTAACAAGTGCTGAACAGCTAAACATCGTGACAACCATCAAGTTGCATTAGCATTCAAAAGCTAGGAATCCATTCCAGTATATCACTTTCCTCACTCAAATTGAGCTTAATACTTAGCCTTTTCTTCGAACATTTGCATCTGAAAAATATTTTGATCACACTGAAACACTTTATGGATTAATAAATGAATATCAACTCTTTGTGCTATTATTCTGGAGTTGATTCTTTTTTCTTCAAACCCTTAAGATTTCAGTGCATCAGGTATGGCTAACATCTATTATTTCACAATTCCATTGAAAAACATATTTATTTTCCAGGGCACATCTAATTTCATACAGTGTTTTTGGCAAAGTCCTCTAGTTCAGACATAGCATTTGATATCAGAAAGGTTCTTTCTTCTAATATGGCTTACAGCACCGCCCTGCAAAACATGAACTAAACCAATAAAAGCATGCTTTTATCAGCACAGAGACATCTACAGTAGGGATTTTGCCAGCACAACTATCATGATTAAAGGGTATACTGTTTTTTTTTATTCTCATCTCCCACATGGTAGCCATGATGGGTATACTGGCAAAATTAAGTCCCTGTTGAGCCATTGCCTAAAAAGTTATCAAGTTGTCAAGATTACAAGAGCAAAAGTCAAAGCTAAGTCTTTCTATTTGCTAAATTTCATATATGTGAGAGGATCTTGTGTCACATTGGTAAGAGGAAAACAATCCACAGACTTGAAAGCAGAAAGGAAAAATTACTCTCAAGAAATGTATTTCTCAAACAGATGGATATTAAGCTTAGTATTTGCTAATTGGTTCTTGTGCTGCTCTCCTTGCACATTATTTCCAGCAGTTACTTTACTAGGCTACTTGTTTATGTGCGTATTGGGTATAGACTATTAGCTGCTATTTCAAGCTCCTTGTTTTCTTCAGAAGTGCAACCTCTGTAAATATTATCACAGCCTTGGGACTGTGTAAACAGCTGGATGTCTTTATAAATAAATAAATAGCCTAAATTAATAAAAATAAATAAATTAAATAAACATTCACTGCTAACAGAGTCATTATTAGCTTAGCCAGATTGTGTGCCCTTAGTGACTTAACTCTGGCTGACCTCAACAGATGAGGGTAGGAAAAAAAAGGGGAAAGAAAATAATTACTTTGCTGTTTTCCAAGCTAAATAATTATCTAAAAAACCTACAGCTGTAGGTTTCCCCTGTTTACCCTCATCGTCCATGAGGGAGACAGGGATAGCCAGGAGAAAGGGACTTATTAATTAATTAGCAAGAAAGACTTTGAGACAAAAACATTGTGGGCAATAAAATGTGCTGACTCTTTCTAAAACCTTAGTTCTACTTTGCTTTTTATAAAACCATTAATGACATAAGGAAGAAGAAACAAAAAAAATATTTGTTCTTCACAATGCCATGTCTTCCAGTTTGCCAGGAAAAAACCTCAACACTTAAAGTACTGTTTTCCAGGTGAAATCAGTGTATGTGGTTCAGCTTAGCAAAGCCAGCTTCCATACTTCCTGGATTGCTGACACTGTAAATCAAATGTTATTCTGGAGATACTAGAAATATGTTTGATTACGCACTGAATGCTGAGACTTGCAACCACTGCTTTTAGCTAACAGCACAGCAAAAGTATTAGCAAAAAGCTGCCATTCTTCATCAATTACAACAGGGAATGGCAGCATTGCTTTTGGGGACATGGCTGCTTCTGACAGCTGAGAGAAAAAAATATATATATTCAGTGTGATGTCTGGAATGCAAAACAGGAGAAAAGTGTGCTTCCATGATTGTGTCTAGTGTTCAAGATATTGATGGAGCCAGCAAGCTTGTGCTATTATCAGGGCTGCACAGCCATGAATACATAAACTGGAAACCAGCTTTTCCAAGTAAAATATGCCTTCCTCACATTACTTTAGTGGAAGTCAGCTTCAGGTATATATCTTCAAAACACATTATTGGTAATTTCTTCTATAAAAGATAATCCCCAAAAGAGCAATGTCAGCATCTCTCTTTACAGATGCACATGTTCTCCCAGTACTAGAGCTTTGTTAAAACTGCCAGTGGCAGGTCAGGGGAATATTTATTGAGACAGGGGATCTCCTGATCTGAATTGCAATGTAGTGCTGCAATGAGTCATCAGTTCACTTTTCCTTTCCCCCCCCCGCCCCCCCCCAAAAAAAGAAAACATAAAAAAGTATATATTGATTAGGTTTTAACTTGAATTCTGAAGAGGATGGATGTTGTTTGGACTGCCATGGTGGTATTCTGGGAATTGTTGAGGAAGAATATTGTGCAAAGTAGTGAGTTTCTATGCCAGCAGGTATGCCGCTCTTTCCTCCTGTCCATTTAGGATGGGAAAATATTTAATCAATACTGCTTTTCTTTCAGAGATTCTTTTGATTTTGGCAAAGTAGCATTTTTACTCATGAAAGACTGTCAGAAAAAATGGTAATAGTTCTAGAAGTCAAATCCTTATTTCATAAACATTCTCATTATGGTATAAACTCAGGCTTCCTATAGTTCCCTCCAGTCATTCTAATATGAACTACAAGGCTTTTTTAGTGCTATTTTAGTCAGTTTGGCCAATGAGTTAGAGATCTTGGGCCCCATTCTATTTGCAGTTATTGCTGGATTGTCTTTGGACTTTAGCCAGATTAAAATTCAGGCCAGTATGCTTGCTGTGATTAAAACAAATATTTACAACATGTTAGTCCTCAATATTGTCTGTATTATTTTAATGAAAATATAATCTTCATTAAAATTCCATACAATTTCCTTGAGCCATGTGAATGGTTTAGCATTATTTTTCTTTTCTTTCTAAAACATAAATAACTACGTAAGCACATCATTCCATTCCTCTGCATTTTATAATGCCTTACATCAAATATTTGATGATTGCACATCAAAAATAAAAAATATAAGCCTTTTAAAATGCTATCTATCATATAAGGTATTTTCAAACAACAAAAATATTGTATTTTTTGTTCATTTGGTTACTTTATGTAGTAATGTAAGTATGTATTTTAATTAAAATGTCAGGAGCTATAGTAAATATGATCCTCCATCACTACCTTTGTGCATTAAAGATTTACAGCTGTAGTGTACTGTATTATTGCCTGGAAAAAAATAATTACATTTTAGTCTTTACTTTTAAATGTATATTGGTTTTATGCTTTGCAATAAAATAAAAAGCTTGTTAGATACAATGGGCAATGCTTGATAATACTGAGAGGATGAGAAACCAATTTCAGAAAACCTGTTCAGAACATTAGGTATATATTTAAGTTAGTAAATGACTGGAGGCACATTAAAAAACATGCCTGACCTCTCATAAAAATATAAGCTTTACATATTATCTGTTTGTTGTAAAAGATCTGACAAATGAATTAATACAGTTGAAACTGCTATCACTGTGAAATGGATTATTTTTCATATTCAGTGCCTGCTATTTATCAGGCTAAAATATGACTTTGAATGTCTGCCTTAATAAAACTTAGTTTATAAATCAACATTTCTTCTTTCTTTTGTGTAATAAGGTTGAATTACCTGGAGCATGTACCTAAGAATATCTAAACTAATATTTTTAGACAGCTAAGAATTAGTCTGTGCAGGAATTGTCAGGCACCTAAGTCGATGGCAGAATTTTCAGGCATGCTGATGGCTGCTGTCTGCTTCCTTGACTCTGAAACGTCACATTTTTGCATGAGAACTTAGACATAGACATGGATTCAGCTGTAGTGTTTTACATGCCTACCTGTGCATCACTGGCACGTGCAGACCAGTGCTACCAGGCTCCCTGCACCCAGCCCCTGGCTGCAAAGTGAGCTGCAGGTGCTTGGCCTGAGTGTAGACGCCTACACGGTAGAAGTCTAATAATAGGTGACATGAACTCCACTGTAAGTATCGCCATGAAAACACTCATTCTGGCTCACACTCTTTCAGCAAATCTTTGTTTTGGTAAATAATTTCTGGTTTGGAGGAAGCTGCTGCTGGTGGTATATAGCAGAAGCCACTTGCTGGTCATAGCGGTTTTGAAAAGAAAGGGAAATGGTAACTGCTTTGTAAAAAGGATATGGATTAGTTTTAAGCTGCTGTTGCTAGGGCTTAGGAAACAAATGATGAAATAGGGGGTGAGCTCCAAAATCCATTCTCAGCCACAGTAACTTTGCTTTGAATATGCAAAAAGACATAAACATGTTTACTGCTGTATCTGTTGTTTCAGTCTCCTGAGACACTGTATGGATTACATTTATGAAAAATGACCAACTTTGCTTATTAAAAATCCCCCCCACTAACACATTCAATACCTCACATACCAACATCTTAAACATGTGTGATTACTTACATCATAATAAGGAAAATTAATGTTGCTTGAATATCTTAATTGAGCATTTCTTACCTAAACCTGTTAGAACTTAAGAGAAGCTGATGAATATAGAGAGTCAGTAGTTCTTGATTTGTGTTAATTTAGTATACTTTGTAAAGTTTCTCTTATTCTGAAGTGTTACCAATCCATGCATTCAGTTGTGAATCATAGAATGGTTTGGGTTGGAAGGGATGTTAAAAATCATCTGGTTCCAACACTCCTGCCATGGACAGGGACATCTTCCACTAGATCAGGTTGCTCAAAGCCCCATCCAACCTGACCTTGAACATTTCCAGGGAAGAGACATCCACAACTTCTCTGGGCAACCTGTTCCAGTGTCTCACCACCCTCACAGTAAAGAATTTCTTACTTATATCTAATTTAAATCTACCCTCTTTCAGTTTAAAACCATTACCCCTTGTCCTATCGCTACACTCCCTGATAAAGAGGCCCTCCCCATCTTTCCTGTAGGCCCCCTTTATGTACTGGAAGGTCACTGGAAGGTCACTCTGGAACCTTCTCTTCTCTGGGCTAAACAACCCCAACTCTCAGCCTGTCTTAATATGGGAGGTGCTCCAGCTCCCTGATCATGTTTGTGGCCCTTCTCTGGACCTGCTCCAACAGGTCCATGTCTTTCTTATGCTGGGGGCCCCAGAGCTGAACACAGTACTCCACGTGGGCTCTCACGAGAGTGGAGTAGAAGGGAAGAATCACCTCCCTCGACCTGCTAGCCACACTTCTTTTGATGCAGCCCAGGATGCAATTGACTCTCTGGGCTGCGAGCGCAGATTGCCAGCTCATATTCAGTTTTTCATCCACCAATACCTCAAAGTCCTTCTCCTCAGGGCTGCTCTCAATCCACTCATTACCCAGCCTGTATCTGTGTTTGGGATTGCCCTGACCCAGGTGCAGGACCTTGCACTTGGCCTTGTTGAACTTCATGAGATTCGAATGGGCTCACCTCACAAGCCTGTCCAGGTCCCTCTGGATGGCATCCCTTTCCACTAGAGTATCAGCCATGCCACTCAGCTTGGTGTCATCTGCAGACTTGCTGAGGGTGCGCTCAATCCCCCTGTCCATGTCCCTGACAAAGATGTTAAATAATACTGGTCCCAATACAGACCCCTGAGGGCACCACTCGTCGCTGGTCTCCACCGGGACTGACTGCAACTACTTTAGTGTGACCATCCAGCCAATTCCTTATCCATCGAGTGGGCCATGTCAAATCCATGTCTCTGCATTTTAGAGATAAGGATGTTTTGCGGGACAGTATCAAAATCAATTACAATTGTTGGATTTGGGATTTTTTTTCTGTTTTATTTCACCTGGCCGAAATACATTTATGAATTCCACTAATTCAGTGTCATGCTGATATATCTTATTCATTGCATATGACTTTTTGTTGTGGGTTATCTTTTATTGCAGATCTGAATAGAACTTAAATACTCTACCATGTGCACAAAAAAGTAGGCATAATGAGATAAAACATAAATAGTTTTTTATCTATTAAATACAGATCATCTTTCCTTCTTGATCTCTTTTATAATAATAATGAAATGTCATTTAACCATAAGGAGACAAAATCAGATTTATTCTAAGTATTGATTTGATAGAGTAAAATAGTAAATAAATGAGTTGTTATTTTATCTATGATTATACAAATAAATGAATAAATCACACTGTTCATATGAAGGTAAAAAGTTCTTAAAGTTTTCCATAGGACTGCAGCATTTTTTGCACAAACTTTACCAGAGCTAGATCTGCCTTCTGAATATGACCTAGCATAGCAAACTAGCATAGAAAACTAGCATATCTTACAGTCCTCTTCAAAGTACACTGTAATTATTTTTTCCTGAACTGAGCTTCTAAGGATTAAAGGAAAAGCTCTGACAGTGATAAATACAGGTGCAGAATTGTAACTGAAATGGATAGAAAATAAACATTACTATTTAACTAACAGCTTAAGTACTTAAGAGGAGCAATGCTTTCTTTTTAAATAATTTTCTTAAAATCGAATCACATTTATGATTTATTTTATCTCATTGTAGCTTCAATGTATCAGTTAATATTGATTTCAAATCTCAAGATCAGTACAATATTAGGTTTAAGAATTCTTTTTTAAAAGAGCTGGCATATAGACTTATGTGTTGTTTTCAATTTGCAAGTGAGATGCAGTGAAGCAAAATTCATAAAGATGATATATTCTGAAGTCCAAAAGTGCTGCAAAAGTATTGATTAGGTAACATGAGATTTTCCTCACTGCCTGACTTTAGGAGCCTTTTAACTGTCTACATTTGTTGTCCAAAGTTAGTCGATGTGAACACCCAGTAGTAAAATAAGTGATTCGCCCTCTTGAGGTGACGGCCAGTGCTCTGTGTGACAGGTCTGCTGTTTCTATCAGATAGATAGACTCAAGTGTTGGAGCGATCTTCATTATGGTGTTTGCAAGTTCTCTGTTGATAATCTGTGAGAAAGGCGGGTGTTGTGGCTAGCTTTCCAGAAACATCAGATTTTTAAATCCTGACCTTTGGTAGGTCTTCTCAGTGCTCAGCACTTCAGAAAATATGTGCACATACAAAGAAACTTTACTTTCTGCTTTTGCGTTTGTAAATCATGGTCTTGCCTGTCCTGCCCTCTTATGGAGAATGTTGCTCCCTTCAAGGTGCAAAGCAAAGGTCTGAGTAACATGATGACAAAATTTTGTCAATTCATACTCAGAAGACAAACTATAATCAGCTCCCTGAAGTAGCAACCAGTGTGGCATCAGAAACATGAGTCCTGCCCCAAGGGGAGACTTGGGAATGTGTGACAGCATTGCTTTTTTTTGGTAGAAGTGCAGGCTATTGTCTTAAACCAGTCCTGAAGCAACACACTTGTCAGCCAGAGTGCTCAGTCACCCAGTTCCAGCTCAGACCTACGCATCTCAGAATCTTCAGAGGGAAGCAAAACTCACCAGCCTAAGGTCAGAACACAGTGAAAGACTGAACATTTTGGTAGGGAGGAAAGAAGGCGGCAAGTATGTTAAAAGCTAACATTACTTTTCAGTGGAAAAAGTAGACTGAATTTTTTAGGTTGGAAAGGTAGTAAGATACTGTAGCAATGAAGGCAGACAGTTGTGTGTATACCAGGAAGGGAATTTGTACTGTACAGTGAGTGAACATGACATGTTTTGTCAGTGTAGTTGCTCCAGAAGGAACAGATCTCCCTTTTTCTTCCACAACAGTAAGCGTCCAAAAGTGACACGTACAGTGAACTTCTGTTTTTCAAGGGAAGAGGAGAAAAAATTTGAAAGCTACAATTTCCTTCTCCATCTTGGTCACTGGAGTAGAACTAAGTTATTGCTGTGGCTCCCTGAATTTCTGGACCAGAAGACAGGGCTGAAAGTGGGAGATCCTATTACAAAGATACTCCTTGTGGCCAGGAACAGATGAAAACCATTAAATGCTGTACAGATATTAGATTGCTTCTGTCTGTCATTCCAGTAGGAAAATGTATTCCTCCAGCTGGGCTTGTCTAAGCTATTTAATGTATAGTCGGTTATGGTAATGTGTTATGTAAAGAAAGGTGCAAGAGTTTGGGTAGGCACTGCTTCCACAGTTGTTATACTGAACCTGGACTTTGGTCTTCTCTAACACGTATCATTCCTCACCTTTCACATCCAGAAAATCAAGAGAGTAACCTCAGGCTTTTAGTTAACTGAATCCATCTCAATAGTTTATTTTCATTCACTTATTCATTGCTAATCTTTTATTTCTTTTAGAAGTTGATTTTAATGAAACTTGCCCTCAGCTTAAAAACATAATCAACCTATTGACTTTAAAAAGTGATTATTAGTCAAATAACATATATCTGTGTCTTCTTCAGGAGATAGAAAGAATATCTCTTGGAATAGCTTTTCATTCTCTATTGTTTGATAAACAACTGTAACAGGAGCAGTCTTGTATGACCAGCCATCATGCAGCAAGTATTTTTACAATGTTAATTCCAAACGCTTCAGCACCACTGTCAGTCCTCATACGGAGAGATGGGGGGATGGTGGGGACTGAAAAAAAAATCCTCCAAACAGCTACCTTTGCAATGAGTTACTTTCCTGTCTAAGTCATGGGACCTTTCACGTGGACCATCTCTCAGTGAGGCACTCCCAGAAATAAACTTCGACAAGTCCATTAAGGTTAATTTTAGATTGTGAACATCCTTTGAAACTTGCCAGTTTTCATTACAGTAAAGTAGCAGTCTTGAAGCACTTGCAGTAGATATTCTTGAAAAAATGTCAGATGACCTCCAAATGCAGAACATTTCTTAAAACAAAAACAGGGGGATAACCCTCCTCCCTGTGCTGTTTCTCATATAGGCTCACTGACTCCAAATCAACATTGCAAATCCCAACACTCCTTTCCACAGAAGATCATAGGAAACTATTAACTATTCAAAGCTGATGGGAAAGCCTAAATATGTGGCCGTCTGTTTTGCTGAAGACTATAGTTTGAACATTATTTTCATTATGGGGCAGTGGGGAAATGCAGGTAAATTGCTTAGTGACCAGCAGGAGGAACAAGACATTTCTGCAAGACTATTGCCATTTACAGTGAGTTTTCTGTCTTCTTGTGCATTTCTTCTGCTCCATGGCGTGGGTCCCCTTTAAGTCAGAATATAAAGCAAACTGCACTAGGTCTGGTCTATAACCATGGCTGAAAACAGAATATCAAGGGGAGGTTCTTCCTCCATGGTACTTTTGTTTCCTACTGCACTGTATTGGAAAGGGAAGAAGACTCAAGTCTGGATTTTGAAGACAACTGGCTGAACGAAACACCTAATTTCATTCTACAATGGGAATGTGAATTCCATCTTCAGGAGACTGTGGTATAGTTTTTTAAGGTAGTTAGAGATTGGTTCACTGGCAGATTCAGGAGCTGCTTGACCAAACACTTGTTTTGAAGGCAACTCACATATTTTACTTCCACAGTTGTCAACCTTTTCACAAAACTATAGGACATACTCCTTTTTCAAAATCCAGTATTGCACTTCCCCAGGCCTCCATCCTATATGTGTGGGGTAAAAAGTTTTTGTAAATAATGCATTCATCATAAAGTGTTTATAAATATCTTCTGATGGTGGGCTGCTTCCCATTATGCCTCAGCTCTTACCTAGATGATTGCTAGCATGGAGTTGAAGAATTGACTGTTTTATTCTCACCTTGTTTCCAGTAGAACAAGAATTACAACAGAATCCACTAGCAACAGAACTAATGTGTCTGAAATATGCCTGATCACTGCTCTATACTGAAAATGTGATTACCTGTGTTTCTTTGCAGGTGCATATGTGCTTCAAGTAAAGGCGACAGATGCTGATGATCCCACTTACGGAAACAGTGCTAGAGTGGTTTACAGCATTCTTCAGGGGCAACCATATTTCTCCATTGATCCGAAGACGGGTAAATAGTTTATCTGCAACAGTGGAAGATTTAAACTTTGGATTTTGATTCATGTGGGCGTTATCAATGAATAAATATGGACTGGGCTGATATGGCCAAAAGCCAATAGAGTAACTTTGCACATGATTCAGTTTTGAGTATTGACTAGTTTTTGAATGAATTACAATCTGTTGTAGAAACAAAAGAAACATGCTCTTCCAGTCAGTCCTGGAATAGCTAAAATATGTATACATTGAACAATTTTTTTTTTTTTCATGCTTTACAATTTCTCTATAGCTAAAGCTTTATCTGCTTACATGCTTTCTATTTTTTGTTTTTTCCTGATGATTCAGTTTCATATCTTGGGTCTACATTCTTTTTTCTCAACATTTTTATTTGCTGAACTTATGGTCAGAAATTCTCTAGCAATGATTGTTTTGCTATATAGAGCTAATTTGAGACTGTGGAACAGCTAATCATCTCCTGCCTTCCTCTTTTCCTGGGGCACAGTATGTTCGTCTGGGGTTCCTGGATGTGTGAGCAGAAAAGCATAATATGTTTAAAGAGACTGAAGTATTTGGAAGTTGGTAGACATGTTAATTAGGTATCTTGTCCTATATTTCTAAATGTCATTCTTATTTCTATATTTAGTAATTCAGTTAAGCAGACAATAACCTACATGGTGAATGCCATGCATTGTGTTACTCTGAATGTTACAGGTATAGTTGTCCATATGCCCCTTTCAGCAAATAGTTTCTCCTTCCAGTGAAGCTGTACTTGAAAGTCAGACTGTGTGTTAAAGAGCCTTTATCCCTGATCAATCATTAGTTTGGTGGTGAGAGCCTCATAGGGCTGTTAGTGCACTATCACCAATGGGCACATTCCTTTGTCACATGCTCCACTGAGCAGGAGATGTATTGCAATTTGCAGTGAGCAACTTTACTTTTCAAATTGAAACGGGACTTCTTCAAGTGGCTGGGGGGAAAAAAGTGTTTACCTTTATACTTTTTTTTAATTATTATTTCAGTCTTGTAGAGAATGAGGAGGAATTCAATGGCAAGAAAAAACTTTACTGAAGCTATGATTTGAGTTCTAGTACAAGTTTCCCAAGAAAATATTAATAGTTATTAGTACTTGAAGAACAAATTTTTTTCCCATGGCACTTTGAATTGCTGTGTCATATGCACTCGTCTATTACTCAGTAGTGAGTATTGAGTGGACCATAGGTGATGGCCTGCATCCTGCTAACCCTGGAAAATAATACAAACCAGTGTTTCCACATCTGTCTATTAATATCTTTAATGAGTTACTCAGGTGGACCTTGGTGGTAAAAGAAAGGACACAGCTGTAAAGGAAGATTCATGAAACAGCTAGCCCAGCATAGCTTAAAATCCTATACCAGAAAAAAGCATATAGATTCATGCTTCTATGAGCAACAATAATCGGCTGTAACCTGTCTTACACGAGAAAGGTCACAATATGAGAGTTACCTGTGGGTCTAACGATGACTGTAGAGACAAACAGTATGTGAATAATAATGCACAGGATGCTGCTTAATGTTTTTCTCTAAAATCCAGGTCTTGGGCGGGACTACAGATCTTCTGGCATTTCCAGTTCTTTATTTTATAACTGAGGAGATGATAGAGTGGTTTTTCACTGAAGAGTTTTACTGCCAGACACATCTTGAGTGTTTTTGACAGGAAAGGGGAAGAAAGCCATTTGGGTACAAAATGACAGACAAACTCAGAACTGCTGGCAGATGGATAAGCATTTTTTGGATTGCTGTTTTTGGCTTTTTTGGCCATCTCTTGCATTCTAGTAACAATTTTGAGACACTCTCTTGTAGTTATTTTAAGAACTTAAGAACATCCATACTAGGCCAGACCAAAAGTCCATGCTGCCCTGTATCATGTTTCCAGAAGTGATGGCCTGCTCAGCTCTAGTGAAGGATAAAAGACGTGTTTAATGATGCACCCCGGAATACTCTTCTAGTCTTCAACAACAGTTTCTTACAAACTTCCTGAGTGATGAGCAGTGTTCATGTAACTAAAACTCTGAAAGAATTTCTCCACCGTAACTTGTCCACTTCCCAGCAGAGTTGACTTGTCCAGGAGCACAGTATCTGCACACCCAGTGACTAGAAATTCCACAGCAAAAGTTTTTTTTGGGTGAAGAACCAGCTCCTCTTGCTTCTTTGATATGCAACGCCTCTTAACTTATTTCATACCTCACATTTACATCGCATGAGACAGTGAACAGTTAATTCCTATTTATTAGTTCCCCATGAGCTTAGAGACCCATATTCTCCCTCAGTTGCCTCTTTTCTAAATTGAAGACTTCTTTAAAGAGAAGCCATTCCATAGCACTGATCATCCTTCTCCTCCTTCTCAGGACGAGAAAGTGCACACAGTATTCAAGAAGGCAGCTCATATGGATGTATAAAATTATTTAATCATAACACTTCTTTATTCCTTTCCAAACAGTTCCAAACATTCTGTTTACTTTTTAGCTTCTACCACACAAAAGCTGATATGTTTGTGGAAATTTGTATTACTACCTCAAGATCCCATCGCAAAGCGGTAATGATGAAACGACTAAGAGTAACTTTATATGTGAAATAAGGATTGTGTTTGCCATGCACATGATTTTACACATACTCTTTTCTCAAATCATTCCTGAAAGGTGAAAAACATTTACTCTGATATGAGTCTAGTACACTTAAATAGTTTTTAACCCTTATGGGTTGAATGTCACAGCTGCCCCTTTACTCGTCTTCTTTACTGACCTAATTTTTTGCAGTGCTTTGCTGGAGGTAAGCAAACTATGTGGAAACAGGAGAGTTAGCCTTTATTGCTCTTGCAGGAAGGTTAAATGCATTACAGTCCCTGCTGGAAAGCAGCTGTTGGACTGGCACATTTTAAGACCTCAGATCTTATATGTGGGGGTTACTTTTTGATGCTATGAAATTGCTCTTCTGATTTTAATGTGAATTTTCTTTAACATAGAGCACTTCTCTTCAGAAAGATAACCTCCCTTATCTTTTCTCCGTACATTCTGTTCTGTTACTAAAATGACCTTTTGACAAACTTCTTTCTACCCAATTTTCTGATGTGTTTATGATGTCAGTATTCTTATTTATGGCTAGATGTCTCCAATTTTTTCTTAGACTCGGTATTCTAGTCCATATTCTGATCTCAGTTATGTTCTTGAAATGAAAATTGGTGTTAGCAGGAGTATTGATGTTAATATTTATTCAGAAGGTTTTTCATGGCACCCGATTTTTTCTTCCACATAAGTGGATCATCTCCTCTTGAATTATGGCTCAATAACTTTGCAGAGTATATCTTCTGGTCCAGGTCCCATACATGCTATTTTCAATTTTCGGTAGCCTCATTGAGACCATAGTTTTCTGCACATTCGATATTGACAGTTGCAAAGAAAAAAAAATCAGTTATTCAGTTCTGGAGCTGAACAATCTTTATTGTAAAATCTTAAGTCAGAAGGATTTAAAAATGCTCAGACCACCTTTACATGCACGGAAGGCCTCTACATCATAATAAGCGTTTGATTTAAAGTTTGGATATTCTTTGTGGAGCTGAAGCTAGAATATGAAAATTTGTAGTTCTTTCTTTCCCATGGATTTTTACCTCCATTTTATTTTTCTATTTTGATGGTTAGATTACTTTACATCACCTTTATCCTGTCCATATGAACTGATGATTTTGGTAGAAATAGTATTTTTCAGGGTTTTTTTCTATGCTTTTGAAATAGAGTAGGTAGAAAAGGGAAAATTGCCTATGAACTGCTAGACATGAAAATTATTCTCACTGATTTATTTTTGCTGGAGACAAAGGTTTTTTACAGAAAAATATATAGAATGCCCTTATACTTCCAAATAGGAATAAACAGTGTGTGACTTGGAACTTTACTACAAGAGTGAGAGCCAATTCTTCATTTTCTGCAGACCATCTGGAATATATCTAACCGAGAAAGCCACTCAATTGTACCTAAAAGAGGTATAACAATCAGATAAACTGCATCTCCTGCTCACAACCTACTATCTGCCCATTTTCAGTTTTTTCTACTTACTGTTATTTTGTTTTGCTAGTATAACAAGGGAAGTCTTTAATTCTCATAACTCTTTTCTCCCCAGAATAAGCATACCAAGGATATTGTAAAATACTGTGGAACATATAGTCTCCAAATGCAAAAATATGGATTAAGAGCTTCAAGAGAAAACCTAGTAATGTTCATCTTGTTTACAAAAAGATTTTTTTTCATGAATACCACATGAATATGAACAAATTTTTACAGTTTTACAATTCAAGATTTCTGTCTGAAACAAACAAAACATTGAACAATGATCATTTCCAAAAGCTCAAAAGGGTAGTGTTGCAGTATCTAAATGTTCTTAAGTATTTGCTAGTCATATTCCAGATCTATGCAGTACATTATATGCCATGCTGCGGTGGAAAATAGTTATTATTAATGTTGTCATTATCATCATCAGTTTTATAAGTGGAGAGAAAGGAATTTGTTATACAATTCAGTTCAACAGGAATTTTTAATAGGTTCCAGAAATAGCAGATTTAGGTCAAAGTTATTTCTAGACTCTGAACAAGTACAGTAAGATAACAGTTCCTATTTCTACTTCTTAACACAGCAGCGGTTAGTTGCTATAAAGGTAAAAATGACCCTTAAAGTTTGTTTCTTATCATTCCAGACCCATTATAAGATGAAGGGAAAAAGACTACTTTTAAACCCAAATGGTTTAGTACTAGAAAACAATATTTTATAAAACAATAATAGCTTATAGGAGAAGCATGCTTCCAGTTGGTTTATTTTTCAATTGTGCGTGCTACCTGCACCAATCTGCACCTAACCATTTTCTGAAAACTATTGCTGAATATATAGTATTTTGCAATGTAATATGCACTTGTAAAATGTTAACAAATGCATTTTCTCCTATACATTTTGTTTCAAGCGAAAGGCTTGAGTGCCCAAAACCTTATAGCTTTTTACAACCTCATCAGCTAATCCTTTGATCAGTAGTACCTCTCTCTCTCTCCAAGTCTTCCTTTTATCATATATATTCTTAGCATATCAGAAGGGACATTATGGCATACCTATTTAGATGTCATCTATCCAAAATCACTGACGATTAAGAGTCATTTGTGTAATGTCTTACCATGATATTTTAATTACATTTCTTTAAGGAAACTTCTAAAGTTTTCACTGCATTTATGTGCTATATAAGAAAACTTTCTCAAGTAAAGGAAGGTCTTCTAATAAAAACCTCCTTTTGTACAAAAAGAATATTGTCTTGGCCTACAGTAGCTTACCTGTGACGGCAAGTGACTGATTGGAAACAATTGAAGATGCAGTCTCTGAAATGCATTGCCACCTCTTCCTACATTGCCCTACTCAGCACAATGCAGTGTTCTTCAGTCCTGATGTGGCAAACCTGTGCTCACGCCATTCACATCCCTAGTGAAAATGCACCATTCCCTTTCAGCCATTCATATCCTGATTGAAAAGACACAGCAGTCATTTTGAATGGTTGAATAGCTGATGAGCACACTTTTGAAAAGCCCGAGTGATTTGCATGTTTCTGTGTGAACTCCTCTCTTATCAGTCCTTTAGGAAGAGTTCCATTCCTGGTCCAAGAGATCCAGTATTAAAATGTAATAGGAGACAATCACAGCCCTTTGTTTACTTATTCTTTCTCTTTCCCATTTCTTCTCATAGGTGTAATAAGAACAGCTTTGCCAAATATGGACAGAGAAGTGAAAGAACAATATCAAGTTCTAATCCAAGCCAAGGACATGGGCGGACAGCTGGGAGGACTAGCTGGTACTACCACCGTAAACATCACTCTCACGGATGTCAATGACAACCCACCCAGATTTCCTAAGAGTATGTTGTATTCCAAATGCACTAATTTTCAAACAGGCATGGCTGAAAGTATTGATGTGAAAAATTCTTTAGATAAAGAATTGAGATTCAGGAAGAAATACAGTATATTATGAAAAAAATTAGAATATACTGTTGTTTTTTTAAATAATATAAAGCTCAATTTGAAAGTATGACTTTTGAATGTTTAAGTGGAAATATATCATCATTCCAAAGGACCAGCCTGAGCCTGAGAGTTCATTTCATTTACACTTTAAAAATTATTTGGAAAATACTATTTTGTCAAGGGAAACTGGATGATCCCCTTCAAATTACAGAAGGTTATAACCTGAGACTTCCAGGTGCCAAAGACAAAGCTGGCTCATGCTAAGTATTGTTGTTATGATAATCAGGAACATATTTTTTTACACGTCTTGGCCCAGAAGATTATATCTGTCCTTGAAAACACTTAGAGCCTCAAAATAGTGATCATCCACTGACAATTTATAACATTTCATATCAATTAGTTTAAATGAGGCTTTTCAGAAGTATGCTAATGTAAAGTGTTTCATAGTCTGTGTATGATTAGCAGGATTGTCACTTACTGCTCTCCTCAAATTTACTGAAGTTTTGTATGTTCCATACCTTTGAAATGCAGACACTAATCAAGCATAAAACTTGATAACTATGACAAAAGAATCAGCTGTTAAACATTGTTAATAAGGCAAATTCATATTAGAACATTCATGTGATCATGGCAGCTTTTTACTTTGTATCTCTTTTCTTGCACATGAATTGTAATCCCAATTTATGTATTATAAATGCTCCTTAGGTACTAAACCACACCTGAAACTTCACAGTTTTCTTTCATATAAGTATTCTTCTTCTTTTCCTCAGTATGAAAATATACTGCATTGCTGCAGGCATGTAAGAATGACCATGTTAAGACAAAGATCCATTTGTCCCTGCCTTCTGTCTCTTACACTGACATCCAGAGGGTATACATAAGAACAGGCCAAACAATACTCCAGAACATTTCCTCAGTTTTGAATGATTATTAGCCCAGATGGTGTCTTTCTATTTAACAACTCTCAATGTATTTTTCTTACAGCAAGTTGCCCCATTGCTTTGAAACGTTATGTAAAATTTCAGAGATTGCAACATCCTGTGTTATTGAGGTGCACAGATTAACCATATATCGCACAGCAAACAGCTACCCCTCATTTGTTTTGAATCCATCCCTACATATTTACCTGCATATTGACCTCTTTAAAGAATTCAGAAAGTGTTCCAAAATATAACCTTTATTTAGAAAAGCTGTGTTGAATTTTTTTCAGCATGGGATATTCTCCATGAGTCCATTAATCCAGCTCCTACGGTTTTGCCCTGTGCATGTTGGTCATATCCAACCTTAGCTCCCCTGAACTCCCTGGAAATCCTTGGGGAAAAAAATCAGTGTTATATTAGCACCTCCAAGCCTTCATGTGCCACAGTGGTTTGAAGCAAAATATTACACATCGTAATAGTTCACTTATTTCATCCTTCAGGCTCTTGGGCATGCAACAGCTAATCCCAATGATTTGTTACTGTGGTGTCTGTTCGTTCCACCACTGCTTCTATAGCTGATTTAACCTTCTCATGAGTCCCCTCATAAAGAAAGGTTCCAGGATAGAAAAATTCCCCAGGTATTCTACGCTGAACACAAAGAAACAAAAATGTATTAAGTTTTATATTTGTGATCTTATCTTCTCTGAGCATTTCTGTATCTCAGTTTTGGGTTGTCTTTACACAGTTCCTCTCAGGCTTTTGCCTCCACAAGTCTTTAAAAGACAATTATTAGTAGCTTGTTTGCCAGAGATTTATTCAAACTTGGTTTTTGTCATCTTTATCGTGGTTTTATAGATAAAGCAGATTTTATGGTTCTTTCTATTGTCCTCCCTGAGACACAACTTCATTTCTTTGAAAGATATGTTCTTGTTTTTATTAGCTATGTTGTTTACCCTTACTGACTTGCTTTTTAATGGGTGCTGTGCATTTGCTGTGCGTCTTCAAAATGGTGTCCCTAGATAGCATCCACACCACCCACAGTGATGTAACTGTCTCAGCTATCCCATTCAGATTTTTTATAGGAATATCCCTCAGTTTTATTTATTTCCACTTTTTTTTTTTTTTATTTAGCTGAGTACAACCATCATGTAATTTTGTCTCTTATTGCTCCTGCACGGATATTGCATTTAAACTCCTTATAGTTGCTGTAAAATTTAGAAGAACTAAAGAAGTTTTCCTGACTAGCTAGTGTTAACAATGTTCTTTTCTTTAAGTGTTATTTCACTTAGAGCTTCCTTTAACAACCATCATTATTCCTCCACTGATAAGGTCTACTTTGCCTTTCCTGTGTATTTTGCTCCTTGGCAGTGCACTGCCTGACTGATTTTCTTCTTTCCTGCAGATTTTGAACATGCCTGTTATGCTGATATTGTTGTTTAGCATTAGGCATTAAAGCTACCCATACTAGTTCCCATTTTAACCCTTGACTTTATATTATGGCTTGCTTTCTTCTCTTTATTGGACCCTAGTTTGATTCTGTGTGATCTACCATTTCTGCATTTCCTACTGGACTGCCATCACTTTTTGTAGTATTCTTCAGTGAAGAATGCAGAATTCTGGTGACTGCACCCTTTATCTGAACTGTGTACTTTCTTATTTTTTGAATTGTGTGCTTTCTAACACCTGCAAATTTTCCTGAACTTTTCAGCTAGAATCACAATGGTCATACGAAAGTTTTTAAACTTTCTGAAGTCTGTTTTTCCTATGGACAAAATGAATTTTGCATCTTCTCTCTGGGCACCCATTCTTTAGCAAGTGCCTCTGCTTTCCAATAATGTGAATCCCTTCTCCTTACACCTTTTTCTCAGCCAGGCATTTAAAGCTTTGCCTTCCCATCTTTCTCTCCCCGATTGTGTATAGTGAGACAATTTCAGACTACGCTACTATGAATGTCCTTAACTTCAGCTTTTGCTTACCAGCCTAAATTCCACCCCTAAGACCTCCATCCAATCTTACCTTATTTTTTCAGAGCTCACATGAACTGCAGTCACTGGCGCCTCCTTGTGTTTCCTGACATCCTGTCAAAACACTTGTGAGATGCTCCAAGTCTGGTCAACAAGCAAATCATCCCAGAGGGTCTATTTGAACCAACATTCCCACTGTTCGCATCCTCAATTCTTTGTAAACTGCCCACCACTGCAGTCTTTTCCTTCCTTTCAGCTGGAACCCCTGCTGCTGGAAGGGTACCACAGGTGCAAGAGGAAATAATGTGCCTGCTTGGAAAGTGAAAAACTCAGTGCATTGGCAAGTTCCTTGGGCCCAATGCTCTTTCCCGTGTCTGATTTTCAGTTGTATATTTTACTCTCTTTGCTATTAGGGACCTTAGTAATTTTCTGTTTTATTGTATGCCTTCATTTACTATGGTGTTGCAAAAAATATTCAAGTCTCACCTAATGTCAGACAGTTTTCATGACACACAGAAATCAGGGAATATATCATCTCTTTGAAGAAGATATAGCCTTGAGGACTCATTTAATGCATGCACTGTAGTTATGATGTCTTTGCCCAATTGTTGCTATGAAGGAGCAAAAAAAATCACAAGAGATCAACCTTGCCCTGTGCTTTGCATGCTAATAGGGTTGAAAACCTTTTCTTTCTATTTTATCAAATGTTGCAGAAGCCGAATTATAGCAGTGACTCTCAACAAAACAGAAGAGAATAATATTGGAGGTTTGTGTTGATATTGAAAATAATAAATTTTTAGCATGGCTTACAGGACAAATTGTCAGTATGTGGACTCCAGTGTATTGGAACAAGCTTGATCAAGGCAGGCAGTTACCTGAAACATTCTTTTCTTTTGGGATGTGTTACAGGCAACATATTTATATTCTCATAAACTAAGGACTTCTGCTTAATCAAAATAGTCAACACAAAAATCCTGATTAATGGGGATTTACTTAACCAGTCCCACTTGCTTAACTGGTATGTGAGATGATGTCTAGTGTTCCTGAAATTCACAAGCCTAATTACAGCTAAACAAAAATAATTGATAGAAAAAAAAGTTGAGTATGAATTTTATTTCTAGTATAATAACTGTATTTTTCAGTTTTGCTCTTTGAAAATGTTGCATTGATTCAGAGTAACTACCTGCCAGGAAATGGAGTCTGTGATTTGCTTGTCTACCATAGCTAAAAGGATACTTGTGCGGAATATTAGTTTATCTGTGAAAAATAAGCCTTCAAAATCAGGTCCAGGTGGGTCCCAAGTTCAGGTCTGGCAAGACCCAAAGAACCCTCACTGTTGCTGGGAGTTGAGAGCTCCAGTATCACATTACTTATCATTGGTCAACAAAGCCAGGAAGCGCAAGTATAGACTGAGAAAAGGGACTGAAGGTCCTTTAACACTAACTGCTGCAGGGTAAATGTTTTTACATCACATAATCATGACGACAGTTTCCCAAAGGGCTTATACCAAAGATGTCATGCTATAGATTACCTTATCAAATAAGAAGATATTAATTATCACAGAATAAAGTTTAAATTTATTTTCTGAACTCAGTTAAGCTGAAAAAAAAATATATTTCACAGTAGAAGTGGGAGAACATATATTATTAATACTTGGAAGAAGCTACATTGATAAATAATACATTACAAGCTTCCCAAAAAAAAGTATCACAGAACACCTTCATCTCATCGAGGGTCCTTTAAGGAGACCAACGGGTTCGGATGGGATATCAGTATCCAGTGATGAAAAACCACTGACTGCCCTGCTGAACATGGAATTTTTTATTTAGAACCCGTGCTTTTGAACATATTCAGTAGGGAACTTCCACCTTGTATGTCTCACAGTAATGAGGAGTGTAACAAAGGGGAAACCTCTAAACATTTTATATTTCTGTCAGAGTTGTTTGACCTGCAGGTATCTATTGGCCCACATTTCAGAAAACTGAGACACTTCAGAAAACTGTTATTTTCTTTATAACTAGAAGGAAAAATGAATCTGAATGATTTTATTAGTAGAAATTTATTTCCAGAAGTTTTTTATATATGTCTTGCCTGACTCTTCCTTGGTACATTGACTTTCTGCATTACTCTGCATGTTTCATTGTTAAAGACGGAAATTTTTGGTAAATATTAAAATAAATGTTTCATAGCAAATTTTGATTCTTGCCAAAACCAGAAAAAAATAAGGCAAAGACTGAAACGGAAAGTACTTTTCCTATCATAGCAACGATGTTCAAGCAATTAAATCAAATTTTGGTATAACACAGCATTGCCTTTGAACACAGAAGAGTGGATAAAAGCTGTTTATCTGTAGGCATGCATCCTGGTCCAGAAGGGAACTCATGGCCTTTCTCTCTCAGCTACTCACGTACATGACAGCTGATTAAATAAAAAGACAGTTCAGTACATCCTTCCTAGAAGATAATGGGCTAACCCTTAATGCATCAGGCATTAGACCAGTCTGAGCTAGCTGCGAGGACAGCTGTGGCTTGTTTCCAACTCTTAAAATAAGCTTCAAGAGAGGATGGATGGGTTGTATCTACTTCAACATTTAAATGACAAAAACTGTATAATTAGTTGGTATAAATTATACTTTATGGAATCAAACCAATTAAGTGAAGTGGTTGATTCATATTTTGTAAGGTTATTGTGCTTCAGTTTTCCTGTCTCTTTCTCTTGTTCACTGATGACAAAGTGACTGTGAAAGCAATTTAGAGAAATAAACCCTTATATGCTGAGCAATGAAAGCACATGTGAATCATTTTAGTCAAAGAAATAGTATGTCTTTTTATTTTAATATGACATTAATATACTTTTAGAGGATAAGGCCCTGAGATAGAGGAAGCGCAATTTAATTTTAAAATTTATAGTTTTTATTCTGATATTAGCAAATAAAAGACCATTCTCAATTGTCTTATGAAGTCAGCAATAAGTTGGATTTATTTTTAAGGCGTGTATTTTTAAGATGACACTCCCTTAATCTGCTTTTTTTTATTCAAAAGAACTATTTGGCTAAAGCTATGTTTTATCATATCATTTCCAACTCACAGGAATAGTCAATAGTGTAGGGGAATGATTGAAAACTGTTTTTAATAGAAGAAAAATGAATTAAGGTTTGGACCCAATAATTGAATTTTGTCTACTTGTGCACGTCTTGGCTTCAAGTAAAGCAGCTCTCCGATGGTCAGAAACCATTATCTCAGGGCTGTCTCATAGCCACACTTCAAATGTTCAGATGGCTGTAGAGCAATGCCTAGACATCACAAGGGCCAGTTTTTTGCTGTCATTCCAGAAGCTGGTCTTTCCAGAAGCATCCCAGTGAAAGCCATGAAGTTATTTTGCATAAAAGAGCATGGCAAATTTACTGAAATGCTAACATGCTTGGAAACAGAAAGGCAACTATTCATCTTTCTGGTAATGACACCTTAAATAAGGCAAGATTGAAGGATCATTCCTAGGACCTTGCATATTATCTGCCTGTCCATACTGCAGAAGTTTGCAGCTAATTGGATTTGCATTTCAAGAGTAGCCAGTACAATGTATTTCAAAGACTGTATTAAATCCTTCATTGGAAATAGCAGAGGAAACAGCAATCTTAAATAGAAAAGTCAACAAAACGGACGATTCAGAAACTGGAAAAAATATCTTTCTTTGATACAATTTCAGTAATTTCAGTGCATGTAAAAAAGACCTTTATAAAAGAGAGCTAGCCTTTTTTTTTCTCTTAATTATATAACCTTTGCATGCTACTTGAAAGATCTATTATCTGGATGATGTATTATATAGATCTATTATCTATTTCACAATTATGATATTAGGAATCAAGTTTGCATATTATTACCCTTTAGAGAGCATCTATTTTCAGTGGTTATTTATTGATTCATAGCATATTTTAATATATTTACTTTCAAGTACTGAAATCTGTAGAAATATTTTGAAAGAAATGACAATCAAGTGCTGAACTTGGAATAGCCTGCTTATACATACATATGCATACACATTCTGTGGATTGAAAACTCTTATCATAGTTATTTAGTTATATATTCTGGGAAGCTTAGTACATCACAGAAATTGCACACACACTAAAAGCAGGTCAATTTTGTTCACTCAGTAAACTAAATGTGGCTGATTCCATTCATGTGGCTTTGAACCGGTCTTGCTCAGATTTTATTGCACAATTGGGTTCAGCTGCAGAATGCAAGTAAAAGGTCTTCCAGTCTACATGCAATAGAAGGAAAAATCTTTTAACCCACTGCTTTGGATGAGTGACCTATGAGAGAGAAGTTCCTCAGATAATGGTATCTGCTTTTAAAAATTGCAGAAGAATACAACGCAGATCCTACCCAGTAGTAAATTAGACATTTACAGAAAAGGACTGCATGATTAAGAAATTATTCTGTTCACTAACCTAAAAAATTAAAATAATGAAAGCAGAGGTTTTGATTATTAAAAAAACAAGGAAGATTCGTTCCCTCCCTACTTGGACAATTTGCTAGAAAACTTACTTGGGATTAAGGTTCAGAGCTCCGATCTGCCTAATTAAGTATTTTAACAAGTCTGCCCTACTTTCTGGGAAGCTATTCTACTGCAATTTAGATAGGGAAGTATGGCTTTCTCTTGATACTCCTGTTAAAAGTTGCTGTGCTTTGTATACAGCAGTTGTATCTTCATTGGCTCTCAGAATCAAAATGAGACTATCTTTCATTGATTAAAGAATTTGCCTGGCAGACAAGATGCTCTAACTCAGTTCCAGCAACTGATTACTTATTTTATACCAAATGGGAGATACTTGCATAGGACAGGTGGACAGATTCATTGCAGGCTAGCCTGCAGGCAGTGGTTAGGTGGGAGACCAAGTCAGAGCTTGCTTGGAATGAGAAAGGAAGGGAAGGTTGAATCCTGGTCTACTCTGTCTTTGTTAATTTTCTAACCATTATGCCATAAGACATAAAGGGAAAAAAGTACCAGCTTGGTTTTGTAAATCAAGCTTATATCTTTTAATGTCAGAAAATCTTAAGCAAGTCTGATTTCCATTCACCAGTGGGTTCTGAGTAAATTAAAACTGTATTTTGAGTTGAACATATATTTTAACCAACCATTTGAAGGAGTGATGGAAGACAGGAATTCAAAGACTCCAGAAACGGGCCCATGCAATTGTAAGCCAAGCATGAAACCAGCAGCCATAATTATAATATAATTATAATACCAGTGACTCACTTACTTAACTACAGCTTTAACACCAGAAAAACAATAGTCAAATCAATATGTGAATAAATACCGGCAGACCAGTATTTGCACAGTGCGCTTACAGGAATCAGAGGAGGACTTAGGGTAACTCCTCTTCAATCCAGGTTCCTTCCAAGTCTCATACCTCTATACTCTCTGCATCTCTGCCTCCCCCTCCTCTGGCCTTCTCTTTCCTCCTCACCCTGTCTATCCTTACATTCAACATGCACTCTTGTCTCCCTTCTCCTAAAGGAGACACAAATTTATTCTTGATCTCATTTTCATCTTATGAAAGTGTGGCCATCTCCTTCTTCTCCTCCCCAAGTGTTTTTTTTTCTCCCCAGTAATAACACCGTTAAAATAATTTATCGTTTGTTGGTTCACTTCCAGCTCTGAGTCTCTCCACATTTTGCTATACTGAGATCATGAGTCTTCACCACCCCAGATAAGCTTTTTACATCTCCATCTTTGTTGGTTTGGCCACTACACTGTCAGCTCAGTGACCCTTGCCTATTGTTTCTGTTTGACCCACCTGAGTTAGCTACACGTTTGACAGCTAGTCATAAAAAAGCCTCTGTACTTTTTTTTTTCCTACATTACCACTTAATCAGTGTGATTATAGACATTTTTACACAGACTGAAAGAATGCATACAAAGGCTTATTTCATTTTGCTTTGAAGACTTAAAGAAGGACATGAGAGTGTCAGGGAAAGTTCCTGGACATTTAAATCATCCGTACTGTTAGCCTTAGCAGAGTCACTGGACACAGTTTTGACCAACACCAAGTAAAGCTTTCTCAGACAAATTCAAGGCATTTGGGGAAATTAGTACAGATCAGGAGCTACTCTCTGCAGTCGCTTTCCATGAAGCTGACCTATTTTGGTGTGGGTAAAAGAATTTAATAACATGGAAATAGGCCATTCGATACTGGCTAGCTTCCGGACTGCAGAGTACAGCCGGTACATGAAACGTCTTTGTAGAGTTGTAGCTCTTTTGAGCCTATGCTTTGCAATCCAGGCCATGCAGCCCACCTTGGGTCACAGCACCTTACAGTTAAGTAGGCTTCATTTACTATTGGTGTGTGTGCAACATACATAAAGGAGTTAACATAAAATTCCACATCTATACAGATTTCTGTTTACACTTATGCCAAATTTCTCTTACTTTTTCCTTATTCTTTTCCATATCAGAATTCTTCAAGCACTTTCAGCAGGAGCTGATTTGCCCCCAAAAGTGGATGCAGTCTTAGTAAAAGCTCCCTAGAACTTCTTTTTCTTTTTGGTAGCTGTGACTGTTGCATGATCTTGATCATAAAGCATCTTGAAGAGTGAAACATTTGCTTCAGACTGAACAATGACACAAAACCCAACTAAAGCATAATATTGAAAAAAGAAAAAAAAAAAAGAAATAAACTGGAGGGAGAAATATTCATCTACCATAGATTCCCAAAACACTAAATGTTTCGTAAATTTTATGTCTGCTACACTTATATTGTTTTTTAACTTTCTCAAGAATGCATAACTAGCAAAGGCTATTCTTAGAGAACTGTTTGGGGTACTGATTGAATAAAAAAAACCCACCTCTTTAAAGCTCTAAACTGAGAGAGACTGAACCTACAGCTGCAAAGCAGAGCATGAAAACAAATATAGCTATTTCTTGGTACTATACCATAACCAACAAAAAAGATAGGTAATTTGTCACTAGGTAAAATGTAATGTTCTGATTGCACAGTAAGCAATAGTCCAAGAAGTACAAATGAGCACAATAGTGGTTAGAAGTTAAATATTATCTATTGGTCATAAATTCCTGTTGTTAGTCTGCACTTATCCAATTCATTTTCCCCCTATTATTAGGTTTAAGTGGTAACTGATCATTAAGAGCAAGATTTATAGGTCAATTATTTTTAAACACATCATTATCATCACAGTAGATTATTATAATTAATAATTGTATTTTACATCTGCTACCTTCTGTATAGAAGGTGTAAACAAGTACGGTTCATAGAAATTCAGCAGCCCTTGGCAGGAATCATGACATTCATTCCACCCCAATGTGTTTTCTGTGGGGAGAGGTGAAGAAATTATTCATTCAAAACACAGAGAGTATTTATATTGGATGGATGAAATTATCCACAGTAACCTTGGGATGGCTTAAAAGCACCATGCATCTTCACCTACTCTCTGATACTGAAGAGTAGGTAGAGCTACAGATTTAACAGCATGGGGTTGCCTTGCAATGCCTTGAGAACTGGTTGCAAAGTGACTCACAGACTACAGTGTCACTTACTGCATCACTACAATTTCTGGCAACATCTGCCTTTTTCCCCGAGGCATTCTGTCCAAGTAAGAAATCAACACAGCCTTTCTGCTTCTGACTGTGGTGGGCTTACTTTCTGAAAATTTAGAGGCTACAGTGCAACATGAAGTGAAACAGACCATATATAATTTTCTAATTATAATCACAACAGTTTAGGCTCATGATTTTCAGAAATACCTAACAACCACAATTGTAGTCAGATTTTCAGGAGTGCTCCACTCCTTGTAAAAACATTAAATGGGATGCCCAAAAAGTGCTTGCAACAATCCAAAGATTCCTACTGACAGTAATAGGAACTGCAGATAACAAGCAGTTTTGAAACTGTCTTCTCTGAGTCCAAAATATGTGTTTAGTTGAATTTTTACATAAAGTAAGTTATAAAAATAAAAACAAAATAACAGACACATTCTAGAGGAACTCTTTCAAGTTTTCTCTCGAATTCATGATAATTATTTTTTTCTCAGTGGCTTCCACAGCAAATTTGTCGATCTTATAAATGTGATTGCCAATGGTCTCAAGAGAAGGATCTATAATTAAGCACTCACTACCAACAGATTTCATTGCAAAAGGAGCGATATTTATATAGAGGTCTCACCTTTAAACACTTAAATTGGAAGACATAAACATCACTTTTGATAAGTTGATTATACTTGCTGTAAAGTATAAGAGACTACAAATGTGAGGCCAATTGCCATCCTACTGTATCATTATTTTTTGATCTATATCACACACTAAATCGCAAGTATTTAAGGAAACTGCATACAGTAAACCAATACTTAAAACAAAAAACAGTAAACTATTATGCACTTGTACTTGATGATTTCACATTTTTATCTTTAAAAATAATAATTTTTGCTTCAGACTGTGCCAACATGGTAAAGAAAAGTAATGTATATTTTACAGAAAACCATTTACGTAAAATGTACCCAATAAGCATGTGAAAATCAAAGCTTCACAGGTAGTCTTCTGAGTACTACATATGTCGAGCTTGTTTTGGTTAGGTGATTTTAGGCATGCAACTCAGGTGTGACTTGGAGGACTAAAGGCAGGGACCTAATTTCCTTAGTTGATGGAGAGAAAAATGATTCTTCCAATACAGATGATTTAGAGCATTTGGCTTAGATCCTAATGTAAATAGTTTGACCACATTCTTAAGAGTGAATGAATTGTAGTAAAATTGTGTTATCATATTTTGTGCCAGAGTAATAAAGAAAATATGAAAAAGCTCCTGCAAGATATTTAAGAAGCAGAGATGTTAAGCAGAGCATTACAAACTTTATGTCCCATCCTTGGCAATATACTTTTTATCATGTTAACATTTCATATTTATCATGCAATTTAAATTTTATAGAGGGAATAAGTGTATTGATTTATTTCATGGTGACAGTGTGATCACCAGAATATTACCAATAGACCTACCTGATAAATGCCAATTACATGCTGCCTGAGATTCTGAAAAAGGAAAGACATTTTCTCCTGAAAACTATCCTTTTTCTATTCGTAAGGCATGCTACACCTTGATAATTCTTCATAACCACTATATAACTTACATAGAAACACTTGATTCAAGCTTTTAGACTATACTCTCCAAAAATTATTTTTCTCATTGTATTTTGGACTTTTTTTAGTGACTTTTTTGGTTTGGTAATAATTTCTTAATCAGTAGACTAGATATTAGCAGAACAGCTCTTTATTGGTCATGATACTTAATGAAGCTGATCATCTACAACTGGTTTTCCACATAAACCCTCAGGCATCCAGGAAGCATGTTGTCTAACGCATGAACACATTGACAAAGTCAGACTTTGCACAGATGACCATTTAGCCACCACTTTTCTGTATAGCAAGACCAATGGAAGGGGAAGTGATAATGGTGGGATCTTTCCTATACAGTAATAACAGCATGATTAAAGCAGTTGCTCGGGAACTTGATTTGGTTTCCTCAGCTTGTTAGAGTTCAACTCCATATCATCTAGGAGAAACTCTTAACTATAAATGTGAGGAAGTTCTAGAAATGAGCATTTTCTTCCCCTCCTAGTAAAACTGTGCCACCATACAAAAGAAAATTTAAGATTCTTCAAAGAAGATGAAGTACTATTCTTGCCTAGGTATTAGGACACACACTTCTTAGTGTCTGTGGCTCCAAACAACTTCTTCTAGAATTATTTCTACATTATGCTGTTAAACAGAATATTCTCTGTTGTCTTTGCTACACCCAGGACTCTTTGGAGACAGAAGCTGTGGGTCTGAATATCTTTAGCTGAGAAAATGAACTGGCATTTCCCATTTCCTGAACACTTGCTCCAACAAGGGGGATATTATGCTCTGTGGAATTAGACCCTGACATGCAATGGGGAGGTTTATTTTTACAAAGCCTTCTGACAACATCTTATCAGTGGAAAAAACAGCAAATGGTTAAACTGAAATTTTTCATTATACAAAAATTATACCAGGTATGATGAATTTTTTTTTCCTTAAGGGAAGGAAGAAAGGGGACAGCCTCAAAAACTCAGTCTGCTAGCTCACCTGAGGGGCTGATAGAGTCCTGGCTCAGCAGCTGCCAGCTCTGGGGGAGCTCCATCATGTGGATTACCCTAAACTTCAGCAGGATCAAACTCAAAAGGGGTTTTGTCTCTACTCATTTTCCCTTGAAGAACTGGGGACCTTTGGACATCCAGGATCTCTGCAGTCTGGGGAGATGTAGCTCTTGCTCGGTGTGGACTTTGGGATCCACAGCAGAGAACCAGGAATTTTTAAGAATGGTTATGCTATATCTAATGAGGCCATAAACCCTAACTCAGAGCAGTGGGTTTGAGGATGGAAGAAGCCTTGCTATAACCAAAGTTCTACCAGCCTATACCAGGTCATGTGTGACCTGCTTCAGAGCACAGGGTGACAAAGCCCGTCCCTTCTCTTCCCTACAGAGAGTCCCAGCCCCCTGCGGGGCACAGAGCTGCAGCTAGGAGAGGCATGAATATATCTCACTGCTGTGCTAAATCACATCTTCCCAGTTTTAGGAACATGTATATCAGATGCTGCTAATTATTAGGCTGATTAGCTGTAGCTGATGTAACAGGTTTAGAATACTGACTATCTGCTTGTATTTACAGTATCCTTTCTTTTGCTATTGCAC
Source organism: Nipponia nippon (assembly GCF_047370975.1). NCBI lineage: Eukaryota > Metazoa > Chordata > Aves > Pelecaniformes > Threskiornithidae > Nipponia > Nipponia nippon. Next base: position 85,068,746 of record NW_028262290.1, on the reverse strand, counting down.
TATTGTTAAAACACCAGCAAGTAAATATGAACCGTTGTCTTTGGATTCTTCCTAAACAGACAGAAATCAGTGCCCTTATAACCTGGCCAAGATAAAAAATGAAATGCCTTGGTAATTTAAGCTAACAAGAATATTATAATACACATAATCTGTTTGTTTTTTTTTAATGAGAAAGCATTAAAGATTTAGATCAAAGGGAAATAAATTATTTTATTTCAGTGTTGTTACCTGTAACATTCATGCTATCATGATTAACTGCAATACAATACTTTGGCAGCTGCCAAAGAGAAATGAAAAAAATATAGACAAAGAAAAAGCAGGAGAGGATAAACTTGCATCCACACAGTACATGTATGGTGACAGATTAGAAAAAAGCTCTAACAGGATTTATAGCTGTTTGGTTGAAGGCCATTATGCATTTAGCTTAAGTCCTTAGATGCTAACCTGGGTTATTTCTTAATGGTTGTTTTGCTGATGAGATGTAATGATAGTTTTCATTTCTTATTCTCATCAGAATTGAAAACCTTTTTGGTAAATGATGGTGTACCTATAAACTGCAGGTGTGGAGAAACAAAACAAAACAAAAAAACCCTTTGTAAATAAAAATCAAACCCCAGAACAGCTTTTGAGCCTTAAAAAGTAAAACTAATCTAATCATGTCAAAATAACTGTAAAAGCGTGCTGAATTTCAGTCAGTATGACTGATTACCTGTCACTTACTCAGCTCTGATTTCTTCCTGCTATATGCTTTGGAACCATCTTTGTTTTAGAAACTTGGAGGCAGCATGTATGAGTTGTTAGCTTACCTCCACCTCGGTTTCCTGAATGTTTTTGGGGCTGAGTAATAAGCCCTATCAGTCATTTCAGCCTAAAACCTTAAACAGGATCATCACTCATTTATTTTTATCATCTTTATTGATGCTGCTTAACCTGAAACTCTGAGGAAGTTTCATACCTTCAGTCACACAGACACTACACAGGCTTTATAAGGGAATGCCTGAATGCTTATGTTAAGCTACATAATCATTGGGCTTTCCCTAGTTTTGGATTCTGGGCTGAAGTTTAAGTGTAATTTAAGTGCGAAGTGTTGCATAAGTTAAGCATGTCATCTGGCACATGACTTTTGGCCTTAAAAATAACAGTTAACTTTTTTTTTTCTTAAAATTCCATTTACAACAGAATGAAAAATCTTGATCGGGCAATATACATTGCTACTAGCTTTCCTATATGTGAAAATACTCCGACATGCATGCAATATACACGACTGAAATCAGCAAAAGGGTAGCTAGTTGCAAAGTCCAGTTTCATAGTGCAGTCTGACGGAAGTAAGGGCTTGATCCTTTGGTGCATCCCATATCACTCATCCTTTATAAAAGCCAGCAGCAAACTTAGAAAATATGTTTGAAAGAGATTTATGCAAGTAGAAGGAAAGATTTTTGTAGGCAGAGTAGTCACATGAGACAATCTACAAAATTTGATAGAACTGTTTGAGCAGCGTAACCAGCTGCTGCATAAGTTTGCCTGAGCTGCTTGTTCCATCATTCCTAGAAGCTGCAGAGAACAAGGTTTTCAGGACCTTTGGGGGTAAAAGGTTATTACTTAGGCCTATTTCAATATACCTCTATAGCAAATGGAGGTAGTAGTGTATACAGGCAAAATGGACAATAAAAATTGAATAACGCCAAACTGTCACAGCAAGTCCACAGCAAGAAGTAATGTCTCCTAGAAACAGAAAAATAAAAATCTACAAAACTGTCTTTCTGTTACATTTCACGTGCAATATGTATTGATCATTTCAAATGTCCTCTATACAAAGACTATTTTCTTGGGGGGAAAAAAAGGGTTTTCATGCTATACATTATATTCTCCTGAAGTTTTTTCCATGAGCTGGCAACAATATACATTATTTGTTTTCATTTATTTTATTCTGAAAGTATGTTGTCACAGTAGCACCATTAACAGCGTCCATATGCTGTGAAGATACTATTACAGGAGGACGATGGCAGTGTAATTACATACTACATCTTCAGAGATCTGACTCTGACAGAGTTGAAGATTACTTCAGAGTTTCAAATTAATCTGAATGACCCCATCTTTATTGCTGTTGAATTTCTGGAAGTGATGAAATGCCAAGTCGTTGAAAATAACTGATAAAAGCCTAAACATTTTGAAATGAGTAATGTAGTGTTTCTTTGACTTAATCTCAGTCCCATATGCTTTACAGCCAGGTACAGTATTTTATAGAGAAATGTTTGATTTAATGAGTCTGAGTGCTCTTCAGTTCACTAATAGATCAACTCGGCAAAGAAGGAAAAATCTGTTAACATATGCTCTTACATTTTATGTTCACCAGAACTGTGGCTGTAAAGAGCAAACACTGCAGCAATTATTTCTGTGGCACAATGTAAGTGTTCGTAAAAGAACTAGGCATGATGGCTAGAACTATGTTGTGGAAATGTAACATAAAATTCAAGTATAGGCAGAGCCCTTTTAGCTCTCTTTTCTTCCATCTCTTCTGAACAACTTGCATAGCAGAGACTCAGTAATAGGCATATTTGTAAGTGACGTTAGATAACAGGAGGATTTGTGATTGTCTCCTGCATACCATGTTAAAATGTTATCCTTTACTCAGTCATTGAAGTACAACTAAGAAATAGCTGAGCCTCCTCTGTCTTGATAACATTTTCCATTGTAGTGCTTCTTTCCAGCTGTTAAAACAAGAAGGAGAAGAAGAAAAAGTAAAGCTTCCTTCAGTACATTCCCTTGGAGAAAGAAGAAGGAAAGGTTCCTTTAGTATGTTCCCTTGGGAAAAATAATGAAATGATAATTGCACAAACCTTAGTAGCTCAGTCAATAAGTACTACAAGAGCCACACATGGTAATGTCCAAATGTGGATGCTGACACAAGTGGACTTTCCTTACAGGGATTCTCTCAAACAAATGAAGCAAATTTTGCCTTCAGATATACTTTGCATACGGATGGACAAAGGGAGGAAGCAGACAAAGCTCGTTTTTTCAGAGGCAATCAAGTAGACAATTCTATAGGTACCATAGCCCAAACTATTAGCTCACAAAAGTGTAGGTTTACTCCAAATCTAGCAGTGCTAATGTAATTTTTTTCCTCACCTGGAAGTATTGTAAAGCTGAAAAAGCTGACACAGCATGCATTGTAAGGAGATAGCGACAGGGAGCAGCGTCTGCTGTTTAATTCAGTGACTGGATGCGAAAGTCGTCTATCCTGCTGTTATATGATATACAAATTCTCAGAGCCTTATTTTGTGAAGTGTGACTGAACCAGTACCAGGAGAAAATCTCCCAGACATCCCCCTAATATGCCTCCCACTATTCACAGATGCCTGTTCTGCTATATTATTGAAAAAGAGGTGTAAATTTCCTCCTATGTATTCATATGTAGAGGAACAGAGATGGCCATTGCCAATGTTTTCCTGTGCTGAAGCAACTGCTCTGTGAGGGCTGTTGGAGGATGACTCAGGAAAATGAAATGTGCAGCTGATGGGGCAAGCAAATGCCAGCTTTGTTGAGAGCCAGGATGAAGCGAATCAAACAACTCGGGCCCACTGAAATCAGCTCCAAAAGCTGCTGGCCGTTTTGACAGCGAAGGCTGCTGTGTGAAGAAAGGCGAGCGCTACCTGCCCACTAGAAATACTCATCATGGTGATGTTCACTACCAGCTGTGCAAAATAACAACTCCAGCGAGAGCTGCAGCTGGACAGGAAAGTCAGGCGCTTCAGCAGCGGTGTAATAAACCAGGGCACAGTGGTATAAAATAAGGCCTGCTGCTACTGATGTCGTTAAAGTAAAGGCTGTAGCAAAGTATTTTGGACCTTTTCTTTTAGCTATTTTAACTATTATTTCTGACATTTTTTTCAACATAGCTGTTTCCCTGAGTGAAACCATTTTGTCTTCACATATCAGTAGTAATGCTTATTTTAAATGTGTGTAATTTTTGTATTTTTTTTTTTTTACTCTTATAACCAGCTAAAAAATTATGTTTAGCACTGAAATTTTAGTAAGAACATCCTCTCGTGGCTAATGTATAAACAATACTCTTTATATCTTCCTCCCCACAAGGACTCGTACATGTAATTATAATACTGAATATTACAGAAATGGGTGGACATCCTTTTTCCACTGAAGTTTTCCTTTCAACTGCTGTGAAATGCATAGATATATTTTCTCAAACACAATAATAATTCAGATACTAAAAACTGTTAAACATAGAAGGAGGAAAATGCTTATAAACATGTACTGTCTATGAGTAGAATTTAATTCAAAAGAGTCAACCATATGGGCAAAATTAAAGATTGAAATATAGATAGATATCTCAAGAGAGAGAGATGTTAAGGCCCTTACAGTTGCACTGGACAAAATCTAGAAACTAGGGGAAATTAACATGTTCAGTAGCTAAAACATGCATATCTTTTTCTAATCCTTTGTTGTTTTGATATCATCATTTTAATTGGATGATTTAAATCTGTTTATTTTGCACAAGCTCCATGGTTTTAATCAGACATACTATGTTAATTATCAAGAAATCCCAAGAATGACTGTTTACCACTTTGTCACAGGTATCTTCCATTTAAAAGTTCCTGAGTCCTCTCACGTCGGTTCTGCTATTGGGAGGATCAGAGCTGTGGACCCTGATTTTGGGAAAAATGCAGAAATTGAGTACAACATAGTTCCAGGAGATGGAGGAAACTTGTTTGACATCACAACAGATGAGAATACCCAAGAAGGAGTCATCAAATTGAAAAAGGTATGTGGCACTGATGGAGTGTATGTACCTATGGCTCAAGCAAGAAACTAGGTAAGAGAATTAAATGTTGTGCAATTATACCTCAGAAGTAACACACAGTAGTGTGTATCTTTATTAGAATCTGTGGTTGTGATCTTAGTCTTAAAAGAAATTGGAGTTTAGTGTTTCATTTCATGTAAAATCAGGTATGAATTTCACAAATAATGTCAATTTTAATGGCAGCAAAGTAATTCTTGTCTCTTTCTAGGAGGTATAATTTCTCTTTTATGGGAAGTTTTCCACCTAAAACCATATGAAAAATGCTCCAGTTCAGAGCATGGAATGAAAGAGCTATATTTTATGTTTGAGATAGTGTATTTCATTTTCACTTGTAAACATTTTATTTTGAAAACTTTGATTTTATGTTTGTTATTTTAATAATGAAACTGTTGTACATTGCTGTGGTGAACAGAGTTTTTACTCAGGGTGGAGGAGTACCAAATGGTTGCAGATTGACATATCCTACTTCTAGTCTCCTAATAGTGTCCAAAATATCTGGTTATTAGATATTCATGCAAGAGAGCACACTGCATCTCAGCTGTTGATGTTGCTTTAGTGTACTAGAAAAAGTTCAAGATTACTGAATTTATGAATTTCAAAGATGGAAAGGATAGGTGTTATTTAGAATTTAGTGATTAAAGCACTCTGTAGGAGAGATCCAAAACAGGGACAGACACTTTTTAACCAATGGTTGTCTTCTGATTCCAGGCATGTACATGTACACCAATGATCAGCTTGTTTAGTAGAAAGAAATCTGAACCACCAGCTCATTTTGAAAGGCCAGGTTATGTTTTATAGACAGCTCATGCTTGTAGGTGTAATTTTTGTAAAGTATACACATCTGTGAGCTGAACACTTCACAAGGGTCTGGGAAGGAAAGACTTCTGGACATGTCTATTAAGACAAGCTTTAGGAAAAGAGAAGCTTTAGTTCCAGTAAAATTTAGAATTTAGGTGCTTAAATTCCCCCCAGCTCTGACCATGGATCTATATTTGCATTATACTTACTCTAACAATGAAATTCCTGGCTTCAGCCTCTTGACCCAGGAAACAGCAGATTATCCATGAGTGCATTAAAGGACCAGATGATGTCAAGTCACTTACTCTTCTGCTAGTTTTAGTGACACAAAATAGAATCTCTGATACCCACAGGAAGTAATTTGTCAAGGAGACACAATCTCTTTGCACTCTTCACACACCTCCTTCTTTTCTGACTAAAAGTTTGAATGTACTGCTTCCTCCTTATGTGAATTTGTAAACTTTGTTTCATCTTTAAAAATGTTCTGTTCACCTTTTTCCCTCTATGCAGATGACTCAAAATTAGCTCCATCTGGAACTGTCAGGCTGAGCAGCTGCATGCCCCTCCACATGCACTGGCAGTCGGAAATGGCATTGAGTGGGAACCATTGAAAAATGAATGTTTGAGCATCAAGAATAGATTTTTGATAGGATTCAGTTCTTCCTGGATTAGTCCTAAGCAGCTGTGCTGCTTGTTTTTATACACAGCAATGGAATTTTTCCGTACTTACAGTTAAGTGTATATATATATATATAGATTGTATAGGCAAAACATTCAAATTGGCAATGCAGATTCAAACAGAGTGCATATAATATTTGTTACTGATGAAGAGCATCCACATATGAATTTGCCTGATACAATTATCTTAGAACCAGCACAAACAAAATGCCTGGCCACTTTTGAGACTCCTATATGGGGAATTATAGAATATCTAATTGAACCACTAATTTAAAAAAAAAAAAATTTGGCACAACTAATTCTATATCCAGATACTTTAGAACTGGTCATTGTATTTGGCTGCATTTATTTAGTCTTTCCAGTAACAAGATAAGGCATATCTGAAATTTTAGGGCACTTTTACAACAGCAGAACATTGGTTGGTGTTGCTTAATGTAAATGATAGATCTCTGTCACTGAGCAGGAGGGGAAAAATATAATCCTAATTCCTTCTTAATCTTCTTCATTGCAGTGAGCCTGGGGACAGTGACAGGCTATGAAGGTCAGGGAATGCCAGCTTTGTTCTATGCAAGAGTGTGGAAAGAAGATAAACCCAACATGCAGGTCCTCCAGCAAAGAATGCCTTTATACAGACCCTACACATTGCCCTTCACAAACATTTTCTCAGGAAAAATGTCCCATTCACTGAGCTTTAAATGATTCAAGTGTTTTAAGATGTTTTGGAATTATCCATATCTATCCACTTAAGTTCCTTGCTCGATCCCAGGTTAAAAAGGAACAATCTGGATTCTTAAAGATACTGTTAACTCAGTTGTCTTTTCATATCCTCTGCACTTGTAATAATACAAATGTGTTTTCATGGGTTGCTGTTTTCAGATTTTCAGAAGTGCTGGACATACACAATTCTGTAGACACCTATTAAAATGCATGCTACCCATACTGTACAAGCCTGCAACAGCACTATTCGTTTGCCTGCAGAGAAGCAATTTCACATTGCATGGTGTTCAAAACACTGATTTGACCTTGTGGGTTTACAGAAATATTTAAGTTAGGTATGTATTTAAATCCTTCTTTAAATCAAAGCTAGTGAATGAATAAGACCAACACTTTCAATTATGAAATATAAATAATAAACAAAGCCACTAATAAAAAGTGCCATGTGCTTTAAAAACAGGTTTGCACTTTTTTCTGTATCATAGCATATTCTGATGCTGTAAGTGCTGCAGTAATTCAGTGCTGAGGCATTTCAAAACCATTTATAAAGTTTGCCTTATTTTTCCTGAAAAATTTCTTGCAGGCAGAAACTGTCAGTCACTGCATAGATGCTTTTTGTTCTGTTGTTATGCAAAAAAAAATGGACACATTTCTATATCAAAATTGAGAAAAATGAAGCCTTCCTGGACTACATTTATTTTTGGTGGAAAATATATTTGATGATAAAAAATTGCACAAGCTAAATTGTTCTTTTCAGCATGCTACGTACATTAGCAGAAGCAAAAGGTCATTCTCTGCTTCTCGGACGATAAATGCACATAAAGAGCTACAGCTGGAAAAGGTGCACATCTTAAATAATCTGTTTTGGCTCCTAATTTATTTTCATGCTATGATCCAATATAAGCTTGATTACTACTACTCATGTGCTATTTACATATATTAAAAATGGAATAGCTTTTCTTATATTCTGCTAAAGAAATGATCGAAATGCCATTTAGCGCCACTGTGTGGTTAGAACTGTAATAGCTTCCTCTCTCAAGAAAAAGGGAAAATAGTATCAGTAAAAAGAGGGGGAAATGTCTGGATTTAGGATAGTGCTGCATACTCTTGTCTATGAAAGTAAGAAATATTACTATATTAGGAATAGAATGACTAATTTCTTCCCTTGTCTGGTGCTATTTAATACGTACTGGGGTTTATATTTATGTAGTATCTCTCATCCTACCTGAATGCTTCAGCAAACTACAGTGAGTGTAAGTTACAAGAAGCAGGGTGACAGAAGGCACCATCTCCTTCATACTGGAGGGTGGTGACCTCAGGTGAGGCACGAAGTAGTGCTCCCAGGTATGGAGGGAAAATGTATCAGTCCCAGGCAAGCTCCTAATTTTATTGAAACCGATAAGTCATCTTTAATGACCACACCCAACAGTAAAGGAAAACAGAAGGATCCAAGCTTCACTGAACAGTTGGCACTAAATTTATTAAACTAAGTGTGAGTTTATAGGATAAGTCCATTGTGTGCAGAAGTCTCTTAATTGGCTCCACATGAGCTAATCCAGAAATTGAGCAGGGTTCAAGCACTGAGTCTGGCTCAGACATTGCTTTACTAACTTGTGCAGAGTGTCATTAAAACCCAGGAAAAAGCTGTTTCTAGACTTCACCTGGTATGATCCTACACTGCTGCGCTCTACTGGGTGGGCTTCTCCATGTGGGTCAGTGGAAGCTCAGGGAACATCCTCATCTTAGTTTTTGTAAGCCATGTACCCCTGCTAACTGATCAGGTGACAAAGCTATATCCATGAAATCACAGCATGTCAGGGAGGACATAGCACTGCATGATAAGAAACAGTATCTTTAGTGATGATAAAATAACAGAAACTGGGAGGACGATGAACAGACCCTGTAGCTGCAAGGAGGTGTTTAGAGTGTATGGTTCCTTGTAGCCTCAGGGGTCACTTTTAAAAAGCCTTTCATTGGAGGCAGCAAGTAGAAGTTTGACTGTTGACTAAGCTGAGTTGCCTTGCTCGTGGGACAGCCAATGTATGTAGTGCTAGGACATCATTTATATAATGTAAGAGCAGTCTGATAGCATCTGTACACCATAATGGTGAGCATAAGGCAGACTCCTGACATTCCTCAGCCAGAATTGCATTACTGATATTACTTGCTTTAGTAGCAAGACTGTACAGACTGCTCACCCCACCCCACCCCTTCGTTCTCCAGAGGCAGGGAATACTCTCTGCATGTGTGTGCATAGGCACTGTCTGCCTATAATCATAACTCATGAACTTGTGTAAGTGGGAATTGTGGTTTTACATTTTGGGGAGGAAGAGCAAGTGATAATAAGTTCTTCAATACAGGCAGAAAGTGGTGACCCAGGTGCAGACACAATCATAAAGACCGTGGCAGCCACAGAGAAGAATGACAGGAGGATGAGGAAGGGGAGATGTTAAGTCTCTCCAGTTTGCAGATGATACAGCTGTTGGGTTTGCTTTTTCCTGGAATAGTGAAAGGCACCTGCAGAAATGGGTAAAATGTTTGAGAGCAGCAAACAACTGAACCCCTGACATTGGTCAGCTTATTCCCTTCTCCAGATACAGAACATGCATATATTTTGCCCACTTCCTATCAAATCTTGAAACACTCACTTCAGATTTGGTCAAATCTACAGCACTTGCTGTAGGTTTGGCCTACAGATCTCATTTTTTACTGTGCATTCTCATCTCTGTAATTAATGAATGTTCCTGGTTGATCTGAAGCTTGCTTTAATAAACCAACCTGCTCTATAATACCAATTATTTCCTCATGCTATTTAAAATCCAGTGTAGAAGTGCAATTACTGAAACATGTCAATGCACAGCAAATAGGCTGATGGCAGTCTTTCACAAAATATACAGATGTTCAGTCCATCTTCAAGGGAAAAGTATTGTCAGGTTTTGAGACAGGCACTCATGACACAGAGTTGTTCTACAATTGCACAACACTAGTATGAAGACAAACCTAAGTTAATATGAGCTTCATGTCAAGCCAGTGCTGCTGTCTGTACTATCCATATGTCCTTGTACTCACAGTTTCATCCCAAAATATGGCTTTTCCATCATTGTAGGTGTGGATCATGAAAGCCTGTATCACAAACAATGCTGTTGTATCTCTTATGTGTGGATAAAAAGCAGAATTTTCTGGAATTTCTGGTTCTGCCTCTTTGTGAAGCAGAGTAAACTGGTAGGATAGCTCTTTTCCCACCCTCGCCGTGCTTCTCATCAGAATTCATTATATCTTTCAACCCATTTTTTTTCTTTCAGTTCTTTAATTCTCTGCATCTATCCATCTATCTATCTAATATATACATCTAGATACAGATACATCTATATAGTAGCATTTCTTAGCTTCTACCTTGAATACGGTAAACAGTAATATTTCAAAATATATTTATTTCTAACACAGAGCTGTTTATGTGCTTTCCTAGTCATACCAAATAAGTCCAGTCATGGTACTTCCGGAGTTGCAAGATAAAGTGATTTGTCAGTATTTGTTATTTGATTTGGGGATTTGTAGAACGCCTTTGCTGCACACAGCTGTGTATATGCTGATAGTGCTTTACTATGCAACTATATAGAACAGCTTGTAACCACAACATAGGAAAACGCAGGTAAGAACTAGCAGGGGGGGCAAATACATCTATTCTGTCACTGGTGCTTAGAATATCAATTAGAAATACTCCTCCAATTGTTGAATAGTTCATAGTTAACAAGACATTGCCTTAATATTAGCAAAAACTGTAATAGCAAATAATAGCAAACTAATAATAGCAAAAACTATTTCCACAGTTTTTACTGTGGAAAAACTAGTAACTTCTGTAAAATAAAAGTCTTATTCAAACCTAGCTTTCTGAATATAATTAGTTTTACAGAAGGAATAAATATTTCTATCGGTTATTTAAAAAAACCCTGCCTCTATGAAGTCATTCCATTAAAATCTGATTAATTGAAAGATGTTTCAATAATCTTACATTTTTTTTCTGTAAAATTCAAATATTCTGCTATGTTTGTACCTTTACCAGCATTTCAGATTTTAAATGAAAATAGGACTGAGCACTGTCAGATGTTTATTATGTAACAGCAAAATATGTTAAAAAAAAAAAATGTTGTGTGGACCACTCAAGTCCTTCACAAATTTTAGTGGTATCTACTAAAAAAGAAATACAAAGAAATGTTATTTTAACATCTTTAAAACTGAAAATCCAAAAGGTGTTGCCTGAGAGCTAGGCAAACATTCAATTCTTCTGTTTTCAGGCAGACTCCAGCCATACCAAACAAATGCAAAAATGCAAAAATGCAAAAAAAAAAAAAATGTCAATAGCTATCTATATGGCACAACTGTTCAAAACTGGGAAACCAGAACTGATCAGGAGATTGTAGCATGGACTCCTCATAAACACAATACATTGAAACCATACTCTTTTGCTGCATGATATATGTTTTATAAAATCTTTTTATTTTTCAAATTAAATCCTAGGTTTGCCATTTGCAACATTTCCCATCTTCCCACAGATGTTTCAGCTGCAGTTTAGCCTCACTTATACTAAAAGGCTAAATTCTGCTATTTTGTGGGAGTCTGTCACTAATTTCTTTATCTGACAATGGCTCAGCATTTTCAGCCTGTCTTTTCTTATTTTGAGTGTCATCTGTGCTTTGAATTGGACACATATTGTTTAACCTCTAACTATATTTATCAGACCCATAGAAGGACAGAAAGACAGAAAGGGTTACTCTGAGGTTACAGTGGGAAAACAATTTCCTTTTTTGGGGTTAAACTGTCTTTTTAAAAAATATACCATAGCATTGCCCCATAATGCTGGGGGGAGAGAAGTAATGCTGCCACTTTATCCAGCTTCTGGGTAGCTGGGCAGTAAAATATGCCAGCCTGGGCACACCAATACACAGAATTACTTGAAATCTTATTTCTTTCTGTCCATCCCCAAACAAGGACTCTGTTCCCCCTTGTGTCTGGGCACTGGCCAAGGACTGTAATCTGGTACTGCTGCCTTGAAGAGTAACTCAGTGAAAAACAGCCTGCAAGGACTGCATGGATTACAGCTTTTTCCATTAGCACATCTATCTGCAAATATACTCATAATTTATCTCTAGCTTAACCCTTCATACTTAGACTTTTTCCAGTCCAGACTGGTTCTTTAAACTCCAGGTTTTCTCCCCTTAATATATTTTTTGAAAACGTGTTTACAATTTATACAATCAGCTGGAGAAGATTTGGGGGGGGGGGGTGTTTGTTGGGGGGGGATTTTTTTTTGTCAATGCATAACAGTGAACATAAGTAGCAGAGAAACTGAAAAGACAGTGTGACAACAGTTTGGATAATGAAGCAGCATGTCCATTTGTAGTGAAGGCAACAGCTTAGGGTTTCACCACTAGGGCACAAGATCTTCCACACTTAATTTTGTCTGTTTCTTCTTAGCCTTAGTTTCTTCTTCTTTCTGTCAGTCCAGTCACGAAGGTGCAACTCATATGGGCTTTTACTGGGAATTTTGTATGTAGGAAGATGGTTGCATGTGGTAGTGGATTCGTTAGTAGTACTTGGCTTTCAAGCCTGATTATTTCTATGGTATATAGTTTTGGATGGCTAATTTTAAGTGCCCAGCTCGGAAAAGACTGACCATCTGGTCTATTAAAATTATAAAGTCTTTCATAAGGATTTAAAATCATTATACTCGCTCTTCAGCTAATGTAAGTCAAGGTAACTCAATTGATTTTAATGAAGCTACTTCAATTTACACCAGCCAGTCATCTGGCTAATTATGTCCTGTTGTGATAAGGACAGAAAATGGCAGAATTTAAATCTATCCTAGCTGTGACAAATGACTGGAAACACTGCGGTAATGATGACTGGGGAAAAAAAATGACAGACATTGAAATATTCTTGCTCATGCACTTGTGGTCCTGCTCTCTTTTCCAGATAGCATATCCTTTCTTGTAGAGAATTTCCAACTTGACAGTTACAGGTAGAAACCACTAGGTGCCAGTGTTATCCAGACATCAGGAAAAGACACTGTCAGTAATAAAAACAACATGAACGCCGATACAGCTAAACCATTTAACTGAAAATAAAGCTTCTGTGTCTTTTCAACTAAATAAGACTGCATTAAGGTTTTTGAGATGATTACTTTTCTAAAACCAAAGGCGCTAAATTGATGTACATTGACAGAAACCCACACCAAAACAATCTGACTGCAGGATGCATTTCCATCAAAAACCCCGATAGGTATACAAAAGCTGCTATGCTGCCTTCAAGACCTTATGGATTACACCTAGGATCATAGGGCAGAGTCAAAGTCTACATTTTTCAAGATACATGCAGCTCAAATATACGGCGTGAATAACAGTTCACTGCTAAGATAGACATTTTACAGGAAAAACTTGGTTCAAATCAAGTTTGAATTCACATTCCAAGCCATACCTGACGTTTGGTTTGACCCATTGGTATATATCAGAGTTTTCATTTGGGCTCATTTCCATTATTGTCATGGTCCTCTGAGAGCTTTCCCTACTAAAAGAAATGGAAATCTTCTGTTTAAGTAACTGGATCAGCTAGAGACAGCTGATTGCCTGTGCATGGGAGTTGTGAATACAAATCTCTGGCTAATCTGCACACAACTCATTTGCAAGAGATGAATCTCCTTCATTTAACTTCAGGCATCTACAGTGTAACTGTTTACATCCATGCCAGTCATCCTGATTTTTTTGATGTGGAGAAACAGTCATTTCCTTGGTATGATTCATCTAGCCTATTTCAGAAACCACCTCAGCATGAGATGAAAGGCAAAACAAGCTTAGACGATCAGCTCAGGAGCTGAAGTTTACACTGAAGGCATCTTAAGTTATATTAGATTAATCCTACCAAAGTGATTTTTCAGTGTTTAATTTTTAGTCAAATCTGATGTTTTGCTTTTGTTCTTTCTACAGCCATTAGACTTTGAAACAAAAAAGGCATACACCTTTAAAGTTGAGGCCTCCAATCTCCATCTTGACCATCGATTTCACTCGGTGGGTCCATTCAAAGATACTGCCACTGTGAAGATAAATGTGTTGGACATGGATGAACCTCCAGTTTTCAGCAAGCCTATGTACACAATGGAGGTTTATGAGGATACGCCTGTGGGGACCATTATAGGTGCAGTGACAGCACAAGACCTCGATGCTGGCAGCAGCTCGGTTAGGTAAGAAAGCTTTTCCTCCTTCAATAACTCTCAGACAACCCAAAGTGTTGCTGACAGTCAGACTCAGTGGCAAAGAGCTTAGTAAGAAGATACAAAATGTTCCAAGTCTGTCACTGTAACAGATAACTGCTGCTCTGAAAAATATTGAAAAGAGATGCTAGTTTGCGTGGGCTATCTGGAAAAATACCTTAAGTGCTGACAGCTTCTTATCATACAGATCATATAAGTTACCATGCACTGACATGACTTCAGAGATGGTGTGCTCAGACTAAGGAAATAAAAACATTGTTTTGCCTGGTGTCTGGGGCTTCCTCAGTGGCTCTGAAGTACAGTAGTGAAAAAGGAGGTTGTACATGCTACATCTGTATTATACCTCAACGGGTGACAGTGAGCACCTCCCCTTTCACAAGAACCACTGGCTCTCTACATCTGGCAAAGAACAAATGCTTTGATAAATAATTGCTACATCTGTCTTGGCTAAGGCTGTGGGGACGTGATTGCTGACCAACATGGAAGACTTCACCACAAGTAAACCCCTGCCAGCAAAAGCTCTCATTTACTGATACAGCTTAATTTCCTGAAATAAAAGAGAGAGGGGAGCTGTTAAAGGTAATAGATCAATTTGGCTGATGTATTTCCAGCCACATTAGAAACCATGAAGTGAACCAGGCTCATGTATCAATAAGGAAGCTCCTGTGCAGACATGGTCTCAGATGTGGGCAGTCATTACACGTACTTCCAATACCAATTCATGCTGGACCTACCTGACTTCAGGAAATATTTTTATTCCCAGACTTTCATGAGCAATATTGCAGACATAATGGAAGTCATCAGTCTTTAAATATTAATGTTTACCAAATGGGACTATGATGGAACAGGGAAATGTCACTAGTGTCTACCAAGTGCATACACATTCATGCATATTTGACTACAAATTTAATTTGGGCTTTTTAATCCATGTTTATTAACTGTGTATTTTGACTCAATGCTTATATTCTCAAAATGTACAATAAACATGCTAGATGATATGTTGTAATCATATGCAAAAATTTATCATGCAACAGTGACTGTCTAACTCTTGCTTTGTCAATTCAGTTAATTAATTCTTAAAACTATTACTGATGTTGTTTGTTTCACTACTTTTTTTTAAATACATTCTTCATTCTTTTCTAATATAGAAATTAATTTGTTCATGAACCTGTGATACATTCCTTCCCTGACAAAGGATCAATACCTTCACTAACAAAGACTGACATGGGAACCTTTTTCCCTGGTGGTAGCCTATGAAAATAGCCCCACTGAAGTCAATATTCTGTTGAAAACCATATTCTCTTGCAACCAGATGGCAAGGCTTTAATCATATTGTTGAGCACTTTTTCATATGACAGCAGAATCATTTGAATGTATAACCACTCCTCAGTGAAAGTTTTTTATTTTACAAACCCTCCTAGGAGACTCAAGTGCTTTAGTTACTGATCCTACATTTGCAACTACACAGGAAAAATCATCGCCTCATGATTGTTTCTCCATGCACTGCGCTCACTGTAATATTGAATCCTAAGTCATTTTAAAGTGTCCAAGTCTACCTTTTTAACCCTGAAATCATTACTTGTGTGTCCAAATGCCCATCTACACTTAAAAAATCAGGAATATTGTAAAATACCCTTGCATTTTAGTCTCACTGCTCTACTTGCTGACCACTTACACCAATAAACTACGGAAGTGCTTCCAGGGTCACTTTTTATGAACCGATTCAGCTGGTCCATGCCCAGGGAAAACCATGAACTATGTCCCAGGATTACCAATTTCTCAGAGGCACCTGTTCCTACCCAGAAGTAAGCCACACATTGAATTTGGTAGACTTTGGGGAGAGATACTTTGCTTTAAGGAGATGGATGTGTTCCAGTAAGCCAGTTGACATGCTGAGAAGATTAAGCTGGAAACCTCTCCGCACAGCTCTCTTATGGCATTGTAAGATCACTTATTTCTATCAGTTTTAATGTTTCAGTCCTGAAATCTCTTCCTTAACTCTCATTTACCTGAGGATATATTTGATTCTCTGTATTCAGCTTGATCTCCAGCTCTTTTAATTTAATGATAAGATTCTTACTAATTTATCGGCAACCTGACCATGGTCTTATGCTCTGGAAGAACCTACCTGTATCCAGATGCTAACTAGTCCAAGCAGAAAAAGAAATTATATGCAATTGTTAGTTACTGATGTATTAGTGTTCAATATTCCATAAGTTTTATATCCTCTAACTGAAAAAAAAAAGTACATGACCAGTAGTTTAGAAGAGTCACATGTGATTACAACTTCCTAATGTATCTTAACCAATTATGCTCTTTCAGTTGTTTAAAATCTAGATTGTCTCACAGATGTAAAGAATGGTTCCATCAACTTCATCACATTTTAGAGAAGGAGTCCGAGCGTCTTATGAGTAAATGTGCTCTCTGAACAAACATGGAAAAGCAAGTAATGTTCTTTGAGGCAACAACCCCTACAATTTGCTGGGTGGCACAGTTTCTCTACAAATTCATTCATTTCCTCTGAAAGGTTTTCCTAGAGCAGTTTGGCTATTAAGATGCCCATTACAACAACAACAATATCAACAATCTGCCAAACAATAGAGACTGGGATAAAAGACCAATCTGCACTGTATGCAACAGAAGGCAAAACTCTGGAGAACAAAGCAGGCTAGAACTGCTCACATGAATGGAAGCAGCACTAGTCACAGCAACTAAATCCATGTTATCAGACAAAAACTTTAGCTCTGTTATGCTAGACACATCAGGAAGGGGGAGATAACAGCTAAGAATGAAGACTGGATTTGGCTGGTAGAAAAAGAAAAATATTTTGCTGGAAGCCACTGAAAATGTTGAGGTCTATACTATTTTTCTTTTTTCTCTTGTTACTGGAATCAAGTTTTTGGACAAGTCAGGAGATTTAAAAGGTTGTTTTGTGGGATAATATTTGTTAGAGATGTTGAAATGAAATGGCACAGAGTGCACATTCAGTAAGAAACAGGAAATTAAGCACAAGGAGAAAAGGAGCTGCAAGCATTCAACACCTGCAAGGGTGACTGGCTTTGAAGCTGTTTTGGAACATTACCCCAGTGCACCTGATTTTCAGACTGTGTTAAATCTGGAGTTTACATGTCTCAGGAGACCTATTTTGTCTATTCCCATTTTATCCATAGTGCTGCAAGAAATGCTCAGCATAAATGTTAAGATGAACATGTACTTTCTGGCCATTAAAAATCCCAGAGCACTTCGGCAAAGAGCAATAACCTCATGTTCTTCTCAGACTACTCTAGTTTACAATCATTACAAGCTGTCTGGGGGGAAAAAAAAAAAAAAGGCACTTGTGTTGTAGCGTATGACAATGTATGTGTTTTGTAAATATGCAAATGCTTTTAGTAAAGATCCTTGTACTTCTAGTACAAGGAATTTTAGGACTTTCTAAAAATTACTTTTATATGTGTCCATACAGCGTGAATGTTATAGACAGAGCTGTCTAAATAACAAGAAAGTGCAAATGGATGGCAAGACTGAGTTATCTGCAATACTTTCTAGAATAGTGAGCTTTATCTAACAGTGTGTGTGAAGTTCAACAACTTTGCACTGACACCTTTGAAGCTGTCAGATTTCCTTGGAGATGATCTTCTGGCATAAAGCATGAAAGGATTTTTGCCCCTGATGTGAACCCCAGATATCACTCCAATTCCAATGAGTTCCATATTCCATGCCACAACACTGCCCTTCAGTTCTTCTCTGCTTGACTGAGGAGTTTTGCCTTATGAACCACAAAAACCACTCAAAGCAGGAAAGCTGTGGGGACTGTGCATTTTCCTGGCCAAATCCAGAGTCATGAAACTGTGATATTAAAGAAAGAACAAAGTCATGTGTACTAGTCACAGGTCAATCCTGCCCTCAGTATCCTGGGGACAAGATTGTACTCACTGCATGTGCTTCCAAAGGAAAAGCCATATTTATTTTCTGAACTAGTTCACAGTAGTCCAGAAACTTTTATGGATAGGTTCTGTTTTCCCCTTGCAATACTTTATCGTGTAAAGATCAAGAAAATACAAATAGTAGGTTCCTTCCTGAATCCTTAAACACTTTATCTTAATGTACAAGCACAAATAAGATGAATTAAAGTTACATATTTAACAGGAAAGTGCTTGACCTTCCAATCCCATAATTCTCTTGACTTTTTTTGTGCGTACACTTTTTGAATTTGCTTTTTCTTCAAAAATGGAAATCCCATACTGTGACATTAAAATGTATCTTATAATTGCATACATACATAGAAAGACTGGGACATCTAGTTCCAGCACCTCAAGCCTTTTCATTTAATAACAGATTAAGTGCTAGCTATTTTTCTGTGCATGGTATCATGCTGGAGGGGAACAAGATGCTTTGCCAGTTGGTTTTGCACAGATAAAAGATGGTCAGACTCAGGAATTTTGGTTCCTTTTTAGCTGCTCCCGTGAGTTTTGCACACTTCTTGCTCTGTTACCTCCTGTCTCTTTCTGTCACAATTTTAGCTCTACTCCATCCCTTGCCTTTTACTGAAGACCCAGTCTCCCCAACCACTTTTAAGACCTCTGTTCCAAGTTCTAATTTATCCAGGCTAACCAATTCAAATCCCTGCATCAGTACCTCTCAGTTCCTGCTACAGATCCCTTGCTATCTTTTTCAGTCCTCCTACTAGCCCACTGTTTTCTTAGATCTCCTATGCTCTGGCAATCTAATACCAGTCTCCTGTTTCACAGTCCATCTTTCTTTCTCCCACAGCTGGTTTCTGCCTTTTTCATCCTGAACCACATCCCATTATCTTCATTGGTGTCCTGCTCTACTGCCTTCCTTTTGTCTGCTGATGACAGACGTCTTTTTGATCTCAGTGGCTTGATGTATTTTTTTCTCTTTGTTCCAGTTACTTTGATCTTCTTTCTAGAACTACAGAAACTGGGTTTCTATCCCAACATTTTCTCTGAATCCCAAGAGGTATATTTGGCCGACACATCTGCTCTTTCCCCACCAGTCTTACTAATTTCCAATCTGATTTGGTTCAGTGAGCACTCAGCTACTGTATATGCAACAACATCCCCATCTACCTGCCTTCCAGCAACGCCAGGAATTATATAGGGCAACAAACTCCTACTTCCTCCTCCTCTTTCTCCCTGACTTTCTGACTCTTCCTCTGTTTTTTTCTCTGGCTCCTAGACTTTGTCTTCATGACCTCAGGCAACTACATCCTCCACTTCATCGTCCTTTTCCTGTAAGTTCCTCCCCATATGATCCCATGTACCACTCTGCCGTTCTCTAGGTTTGAATGAGCTGGCTTCCTCCTCAGCAACTGGGTCATTTTAAGGGACTGCACAGAAAGGTGACTTCTCTTCAAACACAAGGCAGAAAAATCTTCCTCTTCTCGGTATAAACTGTCTCTCAAAAGGAACTGTTTTCTTGCAGCTTAATGAATTCCTGCCCTTTAGCAGAGTCACAACTGACTGTATCTCTCTGCTTTACCTTTACTGTGAAGCAAGATGTGTATAACAAATTGTTATGGTAATCCCCTTCACAGTAGTTAAATTAGTATGTTTTATTTCACATTCACAATGGATTAGGTGCACACAAGCAGACAGTTACCACAGCTCAGTTGACAAGTGACTCAGTTGTATTAATTCAGGGACTCTGGTACCTCAGTTCCAGTGATCAGCTTGGAGCTATTAAAAGTAGCCACTACAAAAAAAAGTGCAGATTTGTTTTAAACTTAGTCTTAAATCCATAGACTTAAGGCTGAAAGGATCACACACCATTCTTTGGTGGGGAAGGTAAATGTACTGTCACTCATTAGCCCTCTGTGATGCTGCAGCATGTTCACTGGGAACAGCCAGGGACTTCAGCTGAAAACTCTTCTTTCCCATTTTGGAGCACATGCAGACTGACTTTTTGATCTGTGTGGGTTTTCACAGAACTGGCAGGAACATGGAGCAAAGGTGAGTACTTTCTGGCACAAGCCAGAAAGCCTGCACTAGAGGAAAGTCAGACATTCGCAAATAAAAGATTACTAGGATTCATTTAACATGCATAAATTTTCCTAAATCAACTCCTGGAAGCACTTGCAGCACGAAATATTTTTTCTTAAGTCCAGCAAGTCAAAAGCAACTGAAAACAAAATTTAAAACTGAGAGAAGCCAGTAACCTTTATTTACAGTCAGTAATTAATCAACTTACTGAAGCTTGTGAAAAAGAGCAAATGATCTTCAGTTGGCATATGCAATCATATTAAGCTATAAAATGTCAGTCAGGAGTTTAGAACTAAAAGTATGTGTAGATCCAAGAAGTTTATGGGCTACTGCTTTCAGTGAATGACCTGTTTGTGAGGGAAGTGGATGCTGAAAATCAAGAAGTGTGCATTCAGCTCCAAGGCAGAAAAGAACAACTTGGCAGGGAAAGCTTTTAAATTAATTGAGAATAGCTAAGAAGCCAAAGTGAGGGGAAAGGAATAATATGACAATAATAGCTCTGGTTTATTTCACAGCACTTGTCCCGCCTGGTGATGTGATTTTACAAAGCTAGTTCGCATTCCAGAGGCAAACATTAATTTTACTTTAGCTCAAACAATAGTCTCCCTGATTTTTGATCAAGGCCTCTTATTCCAAATTTCTCCAGCAATGGATTTCTCAAGCATTCTAGAAAGCAATTGTGAGATTAAAACAGAGGTTTAATGGCTGCAGCCATAGGACCTCAAGCTGTGAACTTCTCAGGGCTTGATACTAAGAGAATTATGAAGGGTCAGGACTTAAATCAACACCTAAGAAAAATTTATGTGCCTACAGGGAAGCATGTTAGTCAGTTATTCTGCACAGTGGTACACAAAGTCAAACCTGAAACCATCTTCCTAGTATAAAATTGAGCTTCCCAACATTTTTAATTAAAGATAGTATGTCCCTTTCCAGAAGAATAACTATTTTAATCATCACAACCTAGTCAGATTCCAACTCCTTTCAATCTGAGTTTCTCCTTTAGATGTGTTTGTAAACATTGACTTTACTTTCCTGTCCTAAAATGCTCAAGTTTATTATTATGTTTAAATAATTATTGCATAGAGTTTCTTATATATTTGGTAATTTTCTTTTGCTTGCATGCTTGTTAATGAAGTTTAAACAACAGGGGTTTTGAGAGTTATACACTTTTTGGTATCTATGTGTTTGGACGTTTCAGTCACATCCTGACTGTAGATTCAGACAGATCTCAGATACTTCTACTGTTACTGTGTCCAGTTCCAGGCTCCTCAGTACAAGAGAGACATGGACATACTAGAGAGAGTCCAGCAAAGGGCCAGGAACATGACGAAAGGACTGGAGTATCTCTTCTATGAGGAAAGGCTGAGAGAGCTGGGACTGTTCAGCCTAGAGAAGGGAAGGTTCAGAGGGGTCTTAACAATGCATATAAATACCTGAAGGGAGGGTGCAAAGAGGACAGAGCCAGGCTCTTTTCAGTGGTGCCCAGTGGCGCCCAGTGGCAGGACTAGAGGCAATGGGCACAAACTGAAACATAGGAGGTTCCCTCTGAACATCAGAAAACCCTGTGTTAAATGTGAGGGGGACTGAGGACTGGCACAGGTTGCCCAGGGAGGTGGTAGAGTCTCCCTCCATGGAGATATTAAAAAAACGTCTAGACATGGTCCTGGGCAACTGGGTCTAAGTGGCCCTGCTTGAGCAGGGAGTTTGGACCAGATGACCTCTAGAGGTCCCTTCCAACCTCAACCCTTCTGTGACACAGGCACAGGATCATCTAAGATGGCTGGATGTGAAAAAGGAGCAAAGATAATCTAAATACAATGCTGAGGGTCAGTATATGCAAACACTAAAGAAAATAATTAAAAGGACTGCTGTCAGCATTCATGTAAATAATAAGTCTACAGATTTATAACAACATTAATTTAGGCAGTAAATCTGAAAACAATGTGAAGGAAACACAGCACAGAAATTCCAGCTCAGGCAGGAGGAGGAAAAAAACGATTTTAGAGGCAAATGATGGGACCTGACTTGCCTCAGGTCAGAGGGAGTAAGGTGCTTATCAAGCAACTTTTGCCTGGGGCCCTCATGAAATTCATAAAACCTTTGACAAGGTGACTCCGTACTTATATTGATCTCTGCAGATTCTGGGTTCCGTTATACATGCAGAGGATTGGGGAGGAGAAATGAAAAAGGAAAATGCAGCAGCTCCTGCAGTGTCAGAGCTGTCCTGAATAATCTCTTACTTTATGAGCGCTTCACCTGTCCAGCTTCAAAGCAACAATGCAGCCTCCAATTCCTGACTTCACTGAGTGTTTCCTCTTGCAGATCCAGCTGACAATCCAAGTGAGTCCCAGCTGAGGATCTAAGCAAGCTATAAATCCTCTACTCTGTGCAGCGGCTTTCTCTAGAGGCAGCATGATTGCTGTTATTTGCTTTTTCTTTGATTGTCTCGGCATCAGCATTTTACTTCAGCTTTTTTCTGGGGAAAAATATGAGAGATTTGTTCAGATTTTAGTATCCAAATATATAGAACAGAGCTAATATTTACATGATGCAAAAGCAAAGCAATCAAAGATTATTCCTGTTGAATTTATGCCAGTAGGCCTGCTCTCCTTTATAGCAGCTATGCTACTTATTGCCTTAGCACTTTATCACAAGACAAAGCATTTCAGGCCAGGCATGGGAAGAGAGGCCCAGGAAGCATCTCTGTCTTTTCCCATGGTGTTTAGGTCACATGCACCCAAGTACAAAATAAAGTTTCAACTTTTACTGAGGCTGAATATCCAATGGAGTCATCGCATCTGTTTTCCCCCTCTCAGCTTTCTTAAGGGCTGGGGGGTTCCACTCAGACTCATTTGCTCCCTGTCTTTCTATACTCACTCTGCCCATGATAGAGATACTGATACACATCCAGCATACCCTTTCCTCACCTAAACCCAGCAAAGCAGGAACTCTGCTCTCCTCTTCACCAAATGTGAGATGCACCCTCCAGTGCCTGGGTGCCTCGGTGAATGCAGGTGGCAGGTCCTTCATGCTAAGGGCAGGAGGAAGGTGGAAAGAACAGACCATGGGCAGCAGCGCAGAGGGCAAATGTGCACCTTTCAAAATCGGGGTGAAATGGTGTTCAGGACCTATAATTTGTGGTGCTGGTAGAGAAAGTGCTCTACTGCTTTCCCACCATAGGAACATTTACTGCTAAGCCTGGAGTGAGGCGGTTAAGTCCAACATGCCGCCTTCTGCTGCTCACAGTCCAAACAACTGAGACTTAATTAAACTACAGGACAAGGCTTTCCCTCTGCCTGGCTGTCTTGCAGTTCTGCCTGCTCAATGAGGCAGGAAAAATGATGTTAAAACTGAATAAAAACAATGCATTTTCCAAATGACAACGGCTTTTGATAAGATACTCAGCTGGTAATGAGAAATGCAGAGCGTCTACTGACTGAAGGGTTTGATAAGTAAATGAACAAAACCTTTAAAGGGAGAGGGGGGGAGGAAGCACAAGAATTTGTAGACAGGCAGAACTGGCAGTTTGGAAGGGCTGATAACTGAACTGCAGCACATTTTATTTCTTATATTGCCTAGCGTGTTTTACTAAAATTCTTATGTAAGATTTATTAGGCTTATGAAAAGTTTAACAGCTTCCCTCACTTGACTCTGACCCATCGTTAGAGTCTGGCTGTCTGCAGCCACTGCTTCCCTATCAATTAATTCTGCATAACGGTCAATTTTCTCCAAAGGAGCAAAGTCTAATTTGTTTGCACTGATATTACTCATTCCAGATGAGCTAAGCTACTGCCTGCTAAAATCACTAATCCTTCACCCTCCTGATTAAAAATGCAGAATTACACAGCCATGTATGAAGGACTGTGAACCCAGTCATGTAGTATGCAGAAAACTCAAACTGTGTTATTTTTTTTATGTGGAAGATCATGTTCTATATGAAAGGCGTGAAGATGATAGGCACTGGACATTCTGACAAGAATTGTTTGCTCCTTCTCCCAAAGTGTAGCAATTCCGTCTGTCCTTTTCTAAAGCATCGCTACCTGATGAGCAGTATAGACAAGATTCATTCTGGGAAGGCTGGAGTATACCTCACAGACTATCAGTCTGAGAAATTACACTGCTGAACTCCTTTGGAGTCCAGTGTAAGCCCAATTTATTTGGGCTTCTATCAAAATAATCCAAAAATTCTCTGATTTTTAAGCCAAAATATTTTAACAAATACAAAGCTATCCTTGCACTAAAAGACTAGGTACATTACTTCAGTGGGATGTTCAATCACACTCAGCTTGGATGATTATAATAGCTTTACATCAGTGCTAAGCACCTTCAAAAATACCTACAAAATCATAAAGAAATATGGCATTTTGAGTGGAACAATCAAAGAAAAGTCATGGTAAAACTGTCAGAAATATTTTAATATATCAGTAAACTAGGGGGTGTATTTATTTTTAAGCATGGCAGGTGTGATGTGGTATAATATAAAAGACAATTCTGCCACTTATGTAGCATCACCCACACAGACATCTCTAGTTTTTGCTACCTGTGAGCAAAGCAATGCCACTAAGACCTTTCTACCTATGCTCACCTCATTGTTTTTCTGTTATTATATGGCAGTAAAGGCACTTAGAGCAAGTTAGACCAACTACATTGGCCGCTCATTTTTTGGTTGCATCTGAATATGCAACCTTGAGATGCTCATTTCAGAGCATCACCCATGAGAGGATTATCAGCATCAGTTCTGCAAGTGCAACTGCCCATTAACCCAATTTGTGAAACAGGTTAGGTTAGAAACAAGCTGAAACCAAACTACTTCTTTACAAACTGGGCCATTTCATTTTAAAAGGAAATCGCGTTTGGGAGAACTGTAGGACTAATACTGACTGGAAGCAGGGAGCAAGGTGAGGGCAGGAGATAACCACTTAACCTGGAACAGCAGCAGAAGCGCTTCTGTGATTATGTCTGACTGGGCAGGTAGAAGAGATGTTATGTTAAGATTTAATGGCAATAGTTATATAGTACTGAATGGTACTGCTGGTTCCTTTTCACATTTCAGCTGGGGTGTGTTTTTTGTTTGTTGGGGATTTTTGTTTGTTTGTTTGTTTGTTTGTTTGTTGCAGTTTTTTTCTTCATGCCTAGTACTGCCCCTGGAAAAAAAAAATAAAAATTAAGCACTGAGATGATTATGTAACTGCATGGGTAGGGCTCTTCTGGGATCCAGCTGGTATCCATGGGATTACCCAAAGGATAAGATGTGACAGCAAACCAGTCAAGGTTTCCTTTGGTTTGACCTCTAACGCCTCAGCAGTGTTCTGAAGATATTCAGCAAAGGTACAGAAAGCTTCTGCTCCTGTTAAGGGAGATGGCTTAATAAATTATTTAAACATATAAACAAAAAAAGGCAACCTAGCAGAACAGCATCTGCCTCTTTGGAACATTACCATGTCCCTTACATTTTTTGGTTAATGACAGGAAAATTTTACAGCAAAACTTAAAATGTTATTTTGCTGTTATTAGCATTAGATTTTTCTAATAACTCTTATTATGAATATATCAGATTATGTTTTTATGTGACAGTAGATAAGTTTGACTGGATTTAATTCCTCTAAGCAGAATATCACAGTATTAAACCCAGGGTATTAAAACCAGGAGTTCTGCACAAGAGAGGTCCTATTTCTTTTCATTATATTAAGAAATTTATTGGGAAGTAGTGCATTACACCTATTTTGTATTATGCTGCACAGAAGAGAAAAAAAATATATTTACCATTGCTGCTCTTGTAAAATCTCATGAGACAGCATTTTTAAGTTAATAGAAAACCACAAGACTCAGAATCAAGGGTAATCTTTAAATCAAAGGTATGAAAAAGAAACTAAGGTAACTTAATACTGATTCAAGTGCCACGGCCCCAGGGAAGACTTTGGAAATCTAAGTATCCTATTTAGTCCTAAAAGCAGATAACTCAGATGTCTGTGTCATTTAGCAGAAGAAAATAATATGTTATGTTACATCTAATCATACTTGTTTGACCTTCATGGGTTTTCTAAGGATGCATAGTCCACAAAGGACTTGCTTTAAAAATTCTTGATTGCACCTTTAGCAAAATCATGGCAATCACTCCTCAGTCTTAACTGGAATGGAAGATACTTCCAGTAATTAGCTGGAGTTCAGCACTTACATTTGAGAAGAGCAATAAAGAACTGTTTTAGTGTTTCAAATATGTATGTGTGTACATATGGTGATATGATTTTTTTGAGTTTTACACAATGATAACTCAGGGAATGGATCATCTTAGGAATTGCAGGAAGGAAATTTCAGTGGCAGGATGGAATTTTGGAGGACACAAAGTGGTTTGCATGCTTCAACACATTACATTCTCTAACATATTAATCTCTTTCAGGCTTACTTGAAGACTGAATTTCCTGTTTCTCATTGTAGTAGTGATTTTTCTGTTTCTCTACTTTTTAATAACTGCCATCTTAAAAAAAATATGGTTGTATTTTAAAATATTTGAAACTGCACCTTAGAGCAGATTTGTAACGGAGTACGATTAGCATGAAGATACTGTTTCCTGTTATGTATCAGAGTTCAGCATTACAGGGACTAATAGGATTATTCTGTCCATCTTTCTAGAAATTTCCCTTACTGCACAGTCTCCGTTACTTTACCCAGCTTAGCTTTGCAGTACCAAGTGACAGAACTCGTATCATTCCTCTTGTGTGCAGCATAATATACATCACTTCCAGAAAGATTTTGTATATAACATAAATTTTCCCTTTCTTAATTTTGCCCCTCTGCATCTCTACGCTGAACAAAATAATACCTTTCCTTTCTCAGTGTTTAAGCCCTTCAGCTATCTGTAGACCATTATCATGTTTCCCTTTTGTCATCTCTTACCCAAGCTAAACATATTTTGGTTCTTTTAATCTTTCCTTGTAACTCACAATGCTAGACCAAGACAGTTTTCCTTGTTCTTCTGTGAACTCCCTCTGATTTGTTGATATCTATTTAGTGAAGTGATGACCAGGACAAAATTCTGTATTAGAGGTGTCATTTTTTCAACACCTGGTTATATGCAGTAATCTATCAATTTCCAGCCACAGCACATGATTATTCTACTCATGAAAATTCCTTTGGACTTTCAGGTAGTCAAATCACACCTAAAGTCTCATTTGTATTGTTCTAGTCCCTCACCCCTTTTGCCACTCCAACTTTACATGTTTCTTTCATCTATTTAATTATATATGTATTGGAATTACAAAAATCCCTAACTGATAACAATTCCCAAATGAATCTTATTAACTTTCATTTATGTTTCTAATTTTTTTAGGTTCCCTTCTATTATTTCTTATATGATGGGTGGTATTTAACTGTCCCAAGTTGGCATAAATTCTGAATTTCATTTACCTGCAGTTCAATATTTAAATAAAACTTAAAGTGAACACAGGTTAAACAATTTAAGGTCACATACACATATAGTGATCTGTCACATTACAGCAAATTGTTATTTCATCCCTCACCTTTCTTTGCAACATTTTTCTCCCAAAAATCTGTGTTCTGTCTCACTAGGTACCAGAGTAAGGAATGTGCTTTGCATCAGCGAAGTGTTATTGAGACAAGTTGAGATATTTTTATAAAGCACCTCTGTCAACCAGGTTATTTGTCTCTCTCAAACTAAAAAAAAATCAACAGGAATTTTTGAAGAAATGTCTATTCTGCACTAAGGCACAATGATCAGAAGCCATTAACCTTCAAGTGCCTAATTTCCAGTTGTGTTGAGCTCATATTGCTACTGCCTTTTTTAACTTGAGGATACTCCTTGCAATGAGGCACCAAGTAACTTAATAAGAAAAAGAGGAATCACTGAAGTCACTGTCTTCTGAAGTCAGTCACTTAGCTACCTCTGAGGATCTTGGCCTACAGATCTGGTATTTTACTGATACAAAAGGTAGCCTTCAGTTACAGGAGAGAAAATACCAGGACAGTTATCCTTTACCCCTTTGAAGATCAGCGTTAACTTTGTCTTATTGTTTTTGTTGTTCCCATTTCTTCTCATGATCTTTCTCCCTCAAAGAAGGAAAAGTCTGTGTTTCTGTAAATTCTTTCATTTCCTTAATCATTTAAGATTCGTAGTCCAGAGTAGCTAATTTCCATATACTAACATTTCATACATATTGCTCATTTGCTCCTTATCAACAGAACTACTTCCAGTAACAATTCTCTTAAAGTGGTCAAACTGAAACCTCTCAAGTGGGTAATACTAAACAAACCAGTTTCAAGCAGTGAAATATACACCGATTCAGCCTAGACTGAGAAAGTCGCCTTTACCTCAGTTGACTGAGCTGCCTAAATCAAGACCTGCATCAAAACCAGCTCCACAGGTGTCTGCAGGGTGAGACAAGCACTCTCAGAGGTGCCTTAGTCCATCTGATTGCTGCAGGCACCTCCTCCTCCCACCACTGACCAGCCATAGGGGCTTTCCAGAGTGGCTGGGCAAGGATGCAGTGCTTGGGGAAGGTCAGAAGGGACTGGTGACCCAACAGAAGAGCACCTTCAGTGAAATTAAACTTAAAAAGAGCCCAGCAAGTCAAGAAACTACAGAAAGTGAAAAGAAGGTTCTTTCCTCTTTCTAATATGGTTCAGTTACAGGGAAAGGCATTAAGTACATACTTGAAGTTGGAAAAAATTGAGGGTTGGAAAAGCATAGTTGAAAGCGTAGTTTCTCTTAGAAATGATACTTCTTTTTATCCCATGGCATCAGGAATTTTCTTACATCTAAAATACTTCATTCCAGTGCTTGGGTTTGACAAGCTGTAGTTGGAGTAATAAGATGCTTTCTAAACTGGGGTTGGCAGGCAAATTATTCACAGCATACACAGAAAATTTGTGGTTTGAGTTTTCTTTGATTAACCATCTAGATCTGCTTAAGGTACAATTTCACAATAGAAACTGAAATGCAGACAAGAATATTTATGCTGATGAGTGGCACAGATGATGAAGGACAGCTCTGCATCAAACATAAAAATTAAAGGAATGTCCCCCCTCACCTTTTTTTTTTCTTTTTCTTCTTTTAGAAGGCTGGTTGCAATTACTGTACCCTACTTATGGAACAGTAAAATAAAGGACAAAGCCAGTAATTAAATGTTAAATGCGTTACTGCTCACTGAATTGGATGACTCCTTTCCATTTTCATGCCAATTCCAATTGAATAATGCATTTTACTCCTTCAGATGATTTTCTGTATGCATGCTGTTGCAGCAGGAGCAAGTTTGGTCCGAGTGCCTTCAGCTTAACAGCATCTCTAGGAGCATGATCCATGCTTCCCTCCCCTGCTTACTATACAAACAGTGAAAAAGGGTGTATACAGCATCTTTTCTTCACTGTTCCTTTCAGCAGCTTGGGCAGGTCAGAGCTGTTCTCCTCACATTCACTGTCACTGCACCATACCTATTGTCTGTGGTTTATCACTCTTTAACTAAAACTCCTTTAAAGTTTTACTTCTGTGGCATTTGGCCTTAATCTTCCTAGTCTAGCTTTAAAGCAATCTTCTCTTCATCTAAAATACACCCACTTACATGTCTTACCTTGCTCTTTTCCCGGCTTGAATTGTATGTCTGTAATATAATGAACAAGTTTTAAGAACTGCATATTCTGTTTCAGACAGTCAGAGTTTAGCCATGTTACCAAGTGCTCCATCTATTCATCTTTCAGATCCAGTATCAGAAAGAAAAGCTCCTGGAAACAAACACTTTAGGGACATGATTTAGTGGTGAACTTGGCAGTGTTAGGTTAACGGTTGGACTTGATGATCTTAAGGGTCTTTTCCAACCTTAATGATTCTATGATTCTATAAGTCCCCTCATGCATCTCATAGGCAGTGATATGGCAGAGCTACACAAGACTGTTCCTGCTTATGCTCTTACTTTTTAGGAGGTATGGGTGTATATGGGCAAGGTATTGCAAGTCTGCTGCTTTAATTAGTCTCTGAGACCTTCCAGTCTAAAATTATGTCAAAGCAGCTTGTCTGAGACCTGGATGCTGCTTTTCAGTATGGATGGATGTAGCTGTCAGCTACACGTGAACACAAGCAAGGATAAATACATTGGGGTGCCTCTGGGCTAGGAATGCACGAGAGAGCACTTAGACCTTGATATGACCCAACTTTCATCATTGTGCACCTGGTAAATTTTTCTGGCACTTCTTGATTCTCTGTTACTTTTACTTTCTCTACATTTATGACATCCTCTTCAAAAGAAGACCCAAGAGTACTTCCATCACTAGAACAATCCCAGCAACCACAACCACCTCGTAAGAAGGAATCCCTACGTTCCTGAAAAGCCTAGAACAAAATACTTAGGCCAGTACTTTGCAACTGTCCTTCTTTGGAGGCAATAAATCCCTGTCAAAAGAGAGCTGAGAAGACAAAATGATACTGAGCACCGAGGGTGGCTGTAATATTTTTTAGCTGGTGGAAATATCAACAGAAAATTTTATATGTATCTGTGTGTATATGGAATGCAAGGGAGATTTGAGTATGAAACTGTAACAGTATAGGTTGTTCATAGGTAATAGTAGCAAGACTAGAATACTCAGCTGAACTTTGGAAAACAGAAAAAAATGATTACCTTGTAAGGGACCTTGTAACTTTCTCCTAAGCTCCTCTTTTTGAGCTTAGTCCAATCCACAATATGCTTTCCTCTGAAAATTTGGGAACAGCTGGTGAAATCCCCACTAAGGACCAATTCATGGGCATACAAATACATGCTCTGTATTATGTTTAAGCATCAATTAAAAAAAAAAAAAGAAAACAGATAGTAATATGTTGTAAGTTGTTGCACGCTGTAACTTGTTATATGATTCCTCTGTTGCACTGTGTCACCACTGCTGTCACTATCAAGACAGGACAACAAAGACAGACTTTGGCAAGGTTTACAAACTTTGGGTGAGGATGGACCCCATTGTTCCCAAGGCCATCCCTGCTAGGCAGGTGGAGTCTTCCCCTCCACACTTTTAAGACCAAAAAACGCAACCCAAGTCCTGAGCTTCACAGCCTCCTTAGCCTCCTGCCACCTCCCATCCCTCATGAGCATGTTTTCACACATGTTTCCATAGCAGCAGCAGGACAGCTGTCCAGTTCTTTTATTCATGGTATAACAGTCTGAGGCGAGTACAGTTGTCGTCTTGACAGATCAGAGTTCCTGTTATACTCACAAGGGTGATCTGCTGTCACTCATGCATTCAACAGCGCTCCATCAAGCACTCTGCTATCTTCTGTGCTGCAGCTAGAGTCGACACAGTCTTCCCCATTGTCCACTCCTCAAAAGAAGATGAGCCCTCCTTCGGGGGAGTGCTCTGCCAGACCCCATGAGCTACACACAGCCTCACCATTTAGCCAAGATGAATGCAAATTTTTCTTGGAGCTTCTAAGAGGACAGTGTGTGTCTTTGTGAACACCCTGGATGAGAGTCCTTCAGACTTGACTCATTATTTTATAAACCAAATATTTCCATTCTGTCTCTATCCTACTTGATGTACAAATATAGCTATTCTTGTGAAGACCCAAACAATGTTAGCAAAGGCGTATCCTTCCACACTTATCCTCCCCACACTTCAATAATATAATCTAGAATACAGTCCTCTGCTGGGAAGTATATTCAGAAAGAAATATAGTTCAAAGTTTCTTCCCTGACAGTGAATATGAACAACATATCCATGTCCTGGTACTCAGAGCTGCCAGGCAGGCCTGTTCAGGTGCTTTTGAAAAAGAATGCTGCTGTGTCCTATGTCAACAAGTAAGGCTGTACCAGTTCTCCCTAACTTTTCAAGGAAAGAGATGCCTCTTGGGATTAGTGCAGTTATCCATGATCTGTCTTGCAGGGAGTCTGAGCAGTCAAACAAACCATCTTCAGTTGCTTCAAACTGCTAGACCATGACTAGAAGATCTAGACAGCTGTCCTAGTACCAGTATTTCAACACTGTTCCTCTTTGTGTCACAATCTAATATCAAATGTCAGGCTTTATGTCCCAGATACCCGGGTTTATCTCTGGAAAGTTATTGATTTTTCTCATTGGAGACCCTTTTCTCATTTCTTCTCTTCTTGAAAGCATTTTTTCCAAGTAAAAGACAGAGCTCAGGCAATACTGTTGTCCTTAGAAAAAGACTAACTCCTGCTGTGCAGCTTACAAAGAATCTCACACTCACTGAGTGTCAGAATGTATGAAAGAGTGCTTTTGAGCTGTGAAAGGAACCTACAATTCTTTAAGGGCATCCCCCAAAACTGACCTCTCTTTGGGATGTTCCAAAAATTCCCATTTGAAAGGCAGTCAAATGGGGTCCCATTCACTCTTTTACTAAGCCTTACAGGCCTACTGAAGCATCTGGAGGTAGTACTATGTCCAGAGGAGCTGTCTGTAAGAGGATCTTCTGCCAGATATGTTTTCAGGGGTGCTGTGTATGGACAACCAATGAAAGGAGGAAGAATGGCTGCTTTTTTGCAGTTTTTCCTGTAAATATATCTATTTTAGACAATACATCTCCAATATTTCCTCTTACTCCTCTCTGTAGTCTAATTGAATATATAGATTCTTAGGATGAGAGGAACTGAAATGACTGGCTGTTCCACCTCTAATTTTACCATATGTGCAGTACACGGAGAGAGAAGGAAGGGATGTCTGTACAGATAATGCCAAAATAAAAAACAAACAAACAAACAAAGAAGACTCACAATGCTAACAATGCTGGCATAATAGTTTCCACAGTGTCAACACAGGCAAAGACAATGAATTTTGAAGAACTGTTACAGTTGTGTTTTTACCAAACTGTTCAATTCCCACAGATCCTACTTCCACTGAAGCCAAGAGGAATTCTGCCGTTAGTTTCAGCAGCAGTAGTGCTAATCTTGCCAGGCTTATTGTGGACTTCGATTCTGCTGATGCGTATGTTTAGGAGTAGGCATACTGGGCTTGTGC
This sequence comes from Nipponia nippon, assembly GCF_047370975.1. Classification (NCBI taxonomy): domain Eukaryota; kingdom Metazoa; phylum Chordata; class Aves; order Pelecaniformes; family Threskiornithidae; genus Nipponia; species Nipponia nippon. The sequence goes on along the minus strand of NW_028262290.1, from coordinate 85,035,511 downwards.
ATGAAGTTAATCACCTCTGTGAATGCTTGTAGATAGACTATTAGATTCTGATCCTACAAATATTCATGCTTGAACTCTACTTCAAGCATAACAGTGTTCAAACTGAATACGTTTTCTGTAGTTTCAAAGCCTCCTGGTGAAGGAGGCTATCACCTACACTGTGCTTTGAATTAGGTCCTCTACTTTCTTCACTGGCTCCTACTGTGGTGTGTAGGGTCCTTAGACAAAGTTCAGCTTCCTAAGGGGAAAGATAAGCAAAGTTACTTTCTCATGCTTCAATCCCATTTATTTGTGTGTGGTTGCATATTGAATTTTGGAAGAAATTATAATTATTAAACATGCAAAACCTGAAAAAGTAAATTTACTGTTCCTGAAAGAGTATCTCACTGTAATGATATTCCTAATACATGGCTTATATATTTTTCATAATTTTTATGTCAACCAAATTTTGAACAATGATATTAAAATTACAAATGTGAGTAGACAATATTATCATATTGAAGAAAATGTGCCTGCTCAGCTGTGTAAAAGGATACATGCTGTCTTTAGCAAATAATTTCTGAGGCTTTTCAAATAAAGCGGTGAACTGGTAATGGTGCCTGTCAATTGATGAAATAACCTATTTCACCTACAGATAGGATTTTCTTGTGATTGTGAGTAAATAAAATGTCTCCAAAGAAGCACGGTACCTTATTTGCAATTTTTTTTACTATTCAAGTCTTCCTGAGCTATTGGCATTCTTGAGTCCCAATCGGAGATGTTTTCTTCAGGAATATGCCATATACCCCTTTCTACAATTGTTTATTTCTACAGCAGTAAACATAGTGTTTATCATTATATTTCTTATATATCCTTTCCATAAATCACACTAATCAGAGAAGAAAATACTAGCTTTTATCCTTATTCTCACTGGTTTACATGCAATAAGGTGTCGTAGGCACAGTCCTCTGGACTTTATGATCTTCTAAATGTACTTGATGTTGAGTGCCATTTTGTTCTTATTGCCTACTGCTCACCAATGGTTTTCTCAATTTCATCCTGCCTAGCTTTTGAGAAATATCATCAAGTTATGAAGAGACTAACAATGAAAAGGAAATTAGTAGCTGGCAGCACTGCATCAGAAAAATTATTATTCTGTTATGATTACAAACAGTAGCATCAAATGTGAAAATAGACTTTCAAGTTAATTAACATTTAAGGGAAATGGGTTTGGAATAATTATCAGATTGCTTTTAAGCAGCTATGTTTACAAGCACATCTCTGCTTTCTATTAAGTCCTTGCTAGGGAAAAATAACAAATAAGTATACGTTTGAATCTCTTCTACATTCATAGCTTTTTACAAACAAAGGCTCAGCAGAATAAAAAAACAATGGTATTCCCCTGTTCCTCACAGCTCCAGTGAAAGTGGAAGTTGCCTATCCTTCCCAAAGGCAGAGTCTTTTATTGCTCCTATGTATGTGGGGGAATAACCACCCTCTTCTCCATGTCCCATACTGTGACTCTTCCAACATCCCTTAGGTGAGGGATCTTTGAGCAGACTGTGCCAACAGCCTGTATACATCCACTAGGACACCTCTCTGCAAGCCCAGTGAGGCTACTTCCAGCCTATTGCAGCTACAAATGGATGTAAAGAGACTAGATCTGATGCACTCTTCATCGCTATTCATACCTTAAGCACTATTTCACATACCTCTTCTCTTTTTCCCTCTAAGCCTGTCTAGTGTGTTCCAAAGGGACTGGTATAAGTGATCAGGGTCACAGAAGCTGTGCATCAACTTCATAGGAGCTAAAAGATTTAAAATAATCTGAACAACAGAAGTACTGAATGTTTTATTATATCCCATTTTCCCCTGAGCATTCCAACTCTGCAAGAAATAAATAAACAAATCATTCTTTATTGTCTTCTTCCTGCAAGGGTGGTAATAACTGGGAAGAGAAAAATAACAAAACTTGAGCTAGCTAGACTGCTGTTGTTATAAATGAGTAATCTTTGCACACTTGTGTCTACTTTGTTTAATATTTTTCACATACAGATATTTCATCGATTGGAAGAATGATGTGGACAGCTACTTTACAATAGATGCTACTGAAGGAACCATTGCTACTAATGAATTACTGGACAGAGAAAGCACAGCACAGTACAATTTCTCTATAATTGCAAGTAAAGTTAGTAAGTATGGCACAAACTGAATTAATATGCTAATGTGGTATTTTTTTCAGAATATAGTGCTCAGGCATAAATATGCTGTGAAGAGTATTGCCAAGAGATTAAGAAGGCCCAATAGATATCATTTTGCCAGACACTGTGAGGCTGTATGATGTTCAAACAGCCCTGTATAACAAGGTTTTTCTAGTAGCCCTCATGTAGGCACAGCTCCCTCAGAAGCTGAAAAACATTCCATCAGCATGAAGAGTACGAGGAGCTGTATGGAGACTTTCCAATCTTATTTCTGATTTTGCAATTCACTCCATATGAAATTAGGTTAATGAAATAACAGGTCTGTCAATCTGCTTTTTGAAGGTAGAAAAATTTAAAGACTCATTTGATTCTCAGACAAAAAGTACACTAAAATTGAGTCAAGCTTTAAGGCCCTAAATGAACCAGTGTGCTGCATCTTTGCTCTTGTGTTTTCTCTCTGCGCGAGACTTTATGCCTAACCACTTGTTTTCTTTTTCTATATGATTTGTGGTGGGGTTTTTTTTTGTTTCTTGTTTTTGTGTCTTCTCCTACATAGCTTTTTTTTTAATAAGAACTCCCTTCTTCCACTGTATTATGTAGCTGCAGCTTTCTTCATTGTCATCCGTCTGTGTAGTGTTCCTCCTTCGTGATCCTGTCAAACTGAAACTCTCATAGTGTATACCAACCTTTGAATACAAGTCTTTTGGTCAGTTAGCAGTTGGGTAAAGGCCACAGAAGTCTTTCTGTGGACATCAACAGACTGTAGAAGAGGAACCCTGCTATATTTCCTATTCATTCTGTACTGTTTACGTGTCCAGAAATGCAAGTTTCTAAAGCAAAGGACATGTTTTTCTCAATGTATTGCTTGGCAGTGAGTCTTCAAAAAATAATACATGCTACTAACAGGAAGAGGGAGATTTTGGAAGCAGAGAAGGTGGACATTATTTAAAATGAAAAAATAAATTCTCAGTTCTAGTTATCTCAAAAAGAACCATAAGCTCACTCCCTGGAGCCTGAAAATATAATGAGGACACCAGCCAAATCAAAACTTGAATTTTATCCGTAGCTTGGAAAAGGAATACACTAACAGAGGAAATTAATCTATCACAAGTAACTGAATATATGGAGACACATGTGCATGTGTATATTGACAGAAAGTCCAGCAGAACTGTAATTTGTTTCCAGAGAAACTGAAAGGCAGGTAGATGCAAAGGGGAGGTCTCATAATGGTCTATGTTTCAGTAAAGCTTAATTATTTAGATTTATTGGTGGACAAAGAACATTTGAGATTTGTAAATTTTTTCTGCAGTAAGGCAGTTTTAGTAAACTTGGTGTGAATCTGTTTATTATTCCCAAGAGTAATTAAAGCTAGCAAAAACCTTCAAGTCTACTTGTCTGTGCACCTTCCTGGCACATATATAGTAATATCATGTTTATGTAGAGCTGTATCATGTAGGCTATATTATGGAATTCCCAATTTTAACAACTGCTTAGATAAGAATCTACACCTAAGACATATTTATGATTCATTTCAGTATACGTCAAAATATTTATACATTGACCATTATCCATAGCATTAAAAACAATTGTCATACCAGTACTACACCAGTAATTGGCAATATTTTGGAGGATTTGAGGTATACTAACTGTCAAAACTTTATATGCAGTTGTCTGACTAAGAGCTAGCACAGAAATAAAGGCTGAGGTTTGAGGGATGACACACTGCACATAACCAAAAAAGGTTAGAGAGAAGAGAAGAAAACGAGGGGGAAAAAAATTACTATAATTGAAGAATTTCTGCTATCAAAAAATTGCCACTCATTCAGTGCTGACGTAGAAACACTGAAACTGCCATCTCTTATTAGTGAAAAAGTGCACTGAACAGTGCCTTGACATGATTACCTAAAGAAAGTGATCCGGTATTGCAATCAGTTGCATAAACTTGCCTCAGGAATGGACACTATTGCTACCTAAGTATTTTCAGTTCTCCATGACCTTGTCTCTTTAAAATAAACAGACTCCAAACTAGTAATAGGCATATTAAGTTCTGTTACTTAAAATACTTTATTGCTAAAATTTTTGCCTTCTCACTGTGAGAGAAAAACAACAAAAAAAATCCCACCTTTTAGACACATCCTAATGGTCATTCTGCAAATTATCTTTTCTTGAACAGGCCAATTATAAACAAAGACCACCAGCTCTATCCCCATCAAGTCAGAGAGAAAAATAAATTAAACTGGCTTTGACATCATTCCCCTATATGTGGAAAATGATGCCAAGGTCATGAGCAGGCTTGCATGGACTCCCTGCCTGTGCCTTAGCCCTGGGGCCTTCTAAGTGATTGTTCCCCTTTGTTCTTCTGTAGCCTCAAAATGAAACCCTGTACAAATCACAGATGATGTTTGTGTTACATTTTTTCTCACAGCCAGTAAAGCCTTAAAGTAATATTATGACTTTTGAGCAATCGCATTACCTTTCAAACAATGGCACAAATGGCATGCAGTTTAGATATCTAAACATAGCAGCAGGCAATTGATAAATGTAAATGTAGATATGGATGTACCATTTAGACTTTTCTTACAAGCTGATAAGTCTATTATTAGCACTAAAGCACCAGAAGTTACAATTTTTAAAGGAATACATTTAAAAAATAAGGCAGAAGAGAATTACCTTGTGTTTATTAAAGTAACCTTTGCTGATATCGCCTGTTGTGGAGAAAAAAAAAAGTCTTGTTCAAAAGCCTGGTTGTTTGGGAATTTGTAAACGTTTTCATGTCCAGTGCCCTCATTCTGCATTTATATGACATATTATTCATATTTATATACGTACCGAGATTATTCTTCCCTAAACTCCAGATCCTGCCCCTTCATCCCTGCCTACACCAGTCATGGTTCAGGTTGGCAGCTTAAAGAGAGGTAGAACTTGGACCCTTAGCAAACAGTTAATTATGAAATCTGCTTGTCCTAGGCTTGCTTGTGTCAACTTGAACACTCACAGCCAGGGAAGTCCTGGTTACCCAGGAATAACACAGTATATCTTGCATATGGGCAGTAGCTGCTGGTTCCACATAGGGAACTGGGATAAGGGAAGTTATTCTACCCAAGTTATGCAATGACAAGCTCTGACCATGTATCATTATACTCTGATGTTTATTTCTAACCCTGAAAAAATTCCAAACATCTGATCTAAACACTGTCTGGGAATCTGTCTCCAAATAGCAGTGCAACTGACTCTTGAGAACATCTCAGAGCTGTACCCAGTGTGGACTGATGGATAGCCTACTGTCATGTTTAACACAAGACACCATAACTTTATTCTCACTCTTGTTAACGAAGCCTGTCCCAAAGTAGAAATGTTTTTAAGTGGGAGATGGATGATTGTTCTGCTGACACACAGATGATGACACAGAACTGAAGGCAGCTGAAGGCAGAAGGTCCCTTACGCATCCGTAGAAATAAAAAAATCAACCTTTGTATAGAACAAAGTGCATGAACAGGGAGGGGATATTTCAGACTCACATTTTTCCCCCATTTAACTTCCCAATTTCTCCGTACTTCTTTTCGCTCCCTGACTATATTTCATTTTAGGTTTTTTTTTCTTCTTAGAGTAAACACCCTAGTAGCCTTCATGCTTGCTGTTTCTGAACATTTTTGATCCCACAGACTCTGTCCAAACTAATAAATTAAACATGGCTTGCATTTGTTTCAAGCACAAAGGCCAGCTGGTACTGAGTAGCCTATTTCTATGACATTAAACAATCTTACCTTCCAAACAGGTTGCCCACATGTAAATTGATGTTTTGAGAGTGGTCCCTTACCCATACTAACTCCCAGAACATGCATGTGAATTGTCTGCAAGACCACTAGTTGCCCCAGGCCAAAACTGTGCCAAGGGGTCCTGTTATAACATAACGGTATAAAAAATCACAGTCCAGTGCTCAAAAAGTTGCCCAGTGTACTGCTCATTTACCTAGTATGGAAATGGTTTTTGCATCTTACAAAAGAGGAAATAGATTTACAAAAGGGGAAATAGATAAGATGCATAAGATCTTATTTCGGCTTTCCTGTCCTCAAGGTGCTAGTTAAGGTTGAAAATCGATGTAAAGTAACCACAATCCTTCCTGTCCAAACCATCTTCCCAACTCCTCTAACTCTAGGCCCCAATTTTATGAATGCTAAAGAAACCTCAGCTTAAATCTCAAGATGGGGTTTATCTTCTCCTCCATACCATAACTGGGATTAAGGAATCGCCACTTCTCAATGGTCAGTATCTATTTTCTCAGATATCTTGGATTTTCACAAGTTCATTAGTCAAAGTATTCTACATATTTTCTACTCCTGTAATATCCTTGAACCATAAAGATGTTAACAGGTGATGGTACTCAAGCCAAAGAAGGAAGCAGGGTTGTCAGTGTCTTACAGACAGGAAAACTGAGGAAGGAAGAGGCTAATTACTTGCCTGTATCTTACAGACAGAATTGAAACCTGAAATCTGTTTCTTAATTGCTAGGCTAATGATTTCACCAACTTGTCTTCTCATCTGTGTAATCTGGGTCTAAAAGGCATGAGCAGATGTTTTCAGTGACTCACTCACTGATACCAGCATACATGTCACTGGTGTGCTCACAGGGCTCAAAAACATTTGATTCTGAGACAAACAGCAAACAAAACAAAAACAGAGAAAATGAAGGTCAAGTCTGCAAAGTGGTATTTGAAATGCAATTCTTCAGCCTTGTTCAGATCAAGTATTACAGGTCTTTGCAATTATATATGAATTCAAAACTGTACACAATCTTCTTGCAGTCTTCTTTTATATACATGAGTAGTCAAACTGATATCAGTGCAAACCAGAAAGAAAATTAATCACATAGATAGTGAAACCCAGAAGTAGGTTCACCTTGTGCTGTAGTAATTCTGTTTACTTTCATGTTTGATTGTTGCTGACCATTCATGCAAGGTAAAATTCTACCTTGCTAAAATACTTAGCAATAAAAGATTTTGGCCTCTAATATATCTTTCAAAGAATCGTAGAAAATAAATCACAGGCCATCAGTGAGAAATAAATGTAAGAAGTATGCTCATATTCATGTATATTTCCAAAACATGCTACCCTATTGTGATTTTAGGGAAAGGCAAAATGTCAAATCCCTTTGTTCATTTCAAAAATATACAGTCCCATATTAAGTACACTGTTCCAATAAGCTGAAAAAATAATTTACGTAAAATACTTCAAAAAATATAGCCTAAAAAGACTTCTTATACAAACTGATAAGTTTAATAGAAATTATCACAGTTAGCTAATATCTCCCATGTACATGATGCATAAATTTTGAATACATTCATTCTTTTACTGGAAAGACATTGTTAACATATTTCTAAGAGGAAATGAACTAACATCTATGCCTGTACTTTCATGGCAATGCATTAAACTCTAATGTGTTTGAAGACCGTACCCTGAACTCCTGTTGTTCAGTATTGTTCAGTACCTTAAAATAAAGACACAGAAACTAAAGTAAAACCTGAGTTACACTGTGTGAGTTGCTGTATTCTTTGCAGCAGGTCCCACTAGAAGGGAAGTTTTAAGTTAGGTTGCTTCTGCCAGTAACTGTGTGAACTTGACCTACTCAGGGCTTTTCTGATCTCTGTATATATTCAGAGTTGGTGTCCTGTCCTCTACAGATTAAAATAACTTCTTAGTACTTTTTTGTTTCCTATTATACAAAGGAACTAATTCAACTGTGACAAGCGATCTAGATTTCGTCTGGTTCTTTGGGCATCTAAAGAACCACTGCCTAATTCCCTGCTGCTAGACCAAACTGTCTTCTTTCATACTGCACAATGCCTTTCTCCACAGAGACATCCTTACAGAATGTAAGGATGATGCTGAACTGGAAATGAATGAGGATTAAAAAAGATATTATTAGATATGGTCACTATTAAATATGTTCAGAAGAAGGAACTACAAATATTGTGTGATTTGGATAGTGTTTTTTTGTGGGGGTTTTTATTAGATTCCAAGCTGAGTTTGTAGGCTGGTCAGTTTATCCACTACTCGTAAACAGATAAAGCACACTTCTACTTGCAGCTGGTCCTACTTAACTAGGAAATCATTGAGGAATAACTTTTGGCTTTGACAGAGGCCTCTTGAAAACACTTCATTTAGTAGTTCCTAAGAAAAAGAAAGAAATAATGTAAAATTTCTACAGTGCCACCATGAAAAGACTTTGCCCTTTGCTGTGTTAGTTATAAACAACAGAAATGCAAAGGTTTATACAAACTATGAACAAAGCAGCTAATGCAAATAACTGGGAGGGTCCATTTATGTCTGAAGATTCAGGAAAACTGTTCCTGTACTTAACCATGACCCCATGCTGTCACTCCTACACCACCCTGATTCATAGCATAGATTTCTTGAATAGTTGACTGTGTCTGTATAGTGGCTGCCACTCTTCTTAAATGCAAAAGGATAAAACAATTATCCTTTTGACTTACCAGCTAAATTGTTTTTATGTATCTGCTATCTTGCAAGGGGTCTCAGCATAAAGTAAAAGAGAATATTGTCTGCTTTGTATTGAATTTGTGTCTCCTTTCTGTCAGACATTGCATTTATAGGTAAACTTGTTTATAAAATGTGTCTAGTGACTGATGAAGATCGTCTGCATTGGCAGGACAATGAAAAGAAGCATAACGTATACTGTTTTTTACCATTGCTTTTGCACAAAAGTATTTGCTGCTTGAAAATACTTATGCAGTTAAAGAAATAACTGTTACAACGTAGCCTAATGGTTTAACCACAAGTTGAATGCTAGCTCTATATGTTTCGCTGCTAAATTTTCCACTGACCCTGGCTTTCCGCAATATTTTTCTTTATATGTTTCTCTCTTACTTTTCTCCATCTTCTAAATGGGTATGCTCCACTTACTTACCTCCTTAACATCTTGAAGATGTAAACGGTGGCTAAGTAATAAATACTGATTTTCTGCATTCCATTGTGGAAAACAGAATTCAGTTTTAATCATTGGAAGCATTTTCCACAGACTCCATGAAAAGTGACCTGAGAAAAGTTTGCATCTTTAATTACAGGTACAACTTCAAATTCTTTAATTTATACTCTGATAAACGTAATCATGTTGATTGATTCCTTATTCCATGAAGAGTAATGGATCAAAGTCTGGTACAAGACGATAAGAAGTTTGTTCCAATTTTTCCTTAGTACAAATCAGAAATAAATGAAAGTCAAGGGCTTTTAGAAGTCACAGTACTGGGATCAAAACAGTTTATGACAACTCATGGGTACTAGTGATGACAACAAACATAAATAGTATTCCTTAATGCTTTTCTCCTCAAAATCATTTATAGGTAACCCACTATTAACCAGCAAAGTCAACGTTATAATAAATGTCCTGGATGTCAACGAGTTTCCTCCTGAAATTTCAGTTCCATATGAGACATCTGTATGCGAAAATGCCAAACCAGGACAGGTATTTCAAATTTGTAATGCTTGCTATTTTGCTTTTTCTTTCCTTATTATTTACAGCAATAGAAATTTTGGGGTTTGAAAATGACATCATGGTTAGAATTCTTTTACAAATAAAATGTCTGTGTTGGAAATACCTTTTGAAATTCTGTTTGTTGACCTTTATGGTCTATTTATGGTCTATTTTTTTTTATTGTCCCTGATTATATGGGCCTGAGCCACCCTTTACTGCGCATTTAATAGCTAGGACAGGAGAAAGAATCCCTTCCTTAAAACCACTTAAAGATAAGGGTAAAACTGCAGTGAATAAATGGAGTAGGATGGATTACACGCATTTCTGTGTCCTCTTCTGAGAAAAAGAATCCACAACCCCAAAGACAATCCCCCTGAAAGGTTGGTTTTATAAGCAGTTTCAAATATATACTGCAAAACCTATTTCAGATTCAGAATATCACCTTATACCATAAGTGATGCCAGTATTAATAGAGCTGGCCCCAGAAGCTGTTGGCATGTGCTCCTTCTGCACAAAATTTGTGCAATTAAATACAGTGCTGCAAAGCACCAAGGCCAACTGTCATACATATTAACAGCTAATACTGTTTCCAAGACAAGACTTGTAACTTCAGCTGTTCAGCTTTGAGAGTTGCCAACCATGGAAGGAACATATTCAGCCTGCTGTGTAATCAGTGACTTCTCTTTATATGTATGTAATATGTAATCAGTCCATGTGATTTTTATTGCCTTTATTACAGATTTGTCCATGACCTCACATGATATTTGTACCTCATCTTTTCTTTTTTTTTTTTTTATATGTTTCAACTAACTACCATACAACCTAATTTAACCTCTAGTTTGTCAGATACCTTTAGCTAGTACCTTATCCAGGCACTAACAATAGAAAGGGGAACCTTCTACAGGGAAGGCTGAGATAAGCACTGAGCTGTCAAAAAATATAAATATTTAGACCTTTGTTACATAAAAAAACCGCCTTCCTTTTAAAAGATCAGTGGCAATCCTACTATGAAACATTTTAACTGCTCTATGCTTACCTGAAATCTAGTTGATAGGACTCTGGGACCCAAAAGTTCCTTCACGCCTATATGGTGCAGACCTTTCAACCCTCTCTGCTTCATTTCAAGCTGTAAAATTAGGGTGCAGCTTTTGTTGTAGAAGTACTACAACAGGTACCAGTTGTAACAGTGATAGTAGTAGTAGTAGATAAAGTGAACTGTCTTTAAGTAATCACTCACCTGAAAATAGTCACTAGTATTTTGATAGAAAAACCAAACAGTAAATACTTCTGCTATGAATATAGGGTAAATCTTTCTGATTTCCTTCAGATATGTCAAAGTGAGACCTTTGGAGACACCATGAGTCATCTGGAGGCTATAGTATTCAGTCTTCCTGCCTCTACTGTCCAATATATTAGGGGAATGAGAGTAATCCAGCAGGATTTCACTTTCATTGTTTCATTTGATGTTCGCTTTGCACTCCTACAAAACTGCCTCTTTTAGAAGAGTGAACTGACTTCAGAATTAATCTTAATCTGGTTTCAGGTGATACAGACTGTCACTGCAGCAGACAGAGATTTGTCACCAGCTGGGCAAAGGTTTTCCTTCAGACTGTCAGCTGAGGCTTCCAACAAACCAAATTTCACAGTCCATGACTACAGAAGTAAGTTGCTTACCCATATCTCTCTTTCAGAGCAGCAGGCTGTGATTATAATGACAAATATGATTACTTTGTATTACAGTCGTGTCTACAGACTTTTTTATTTGACATTTCTAACTGTTGAACTATCTAGGACATACATTAATATAAATTCAGGTCTTGCACCTTTTCTCATTTTTAGGGGACAGGAATTGTCAGAACATCAAAGGCTGAGATTTCCCTACAGGCCTGCAAAAGCACTGCTACCTGTTTTATTTTCTTCCTTTTATCATTCAGTATCTCAGGAAGAACACATGCCAATGCAGGTATACCTTTAAACAAGGTACTATTGCTGCCTTGTTTAAATACTATTACTTTGCTAACTGTTCTCAAAGTACTCAGCTATTGTGCTTTCTGGAGGATGCATAGTTCTGCAGAAGAATTAGTTCTAAATATGGACAGTGCTGCTGTAGTATAACATTCCACAACACTCAATAATTTCTAGACTTATATAATTAACATCTCCGATTTTTCCCTCAATTTTTGTCATAGCCGATCGTCTTTTTTTCATTTTCACTTGAATGCGTTTGATAAATGGCAAAGGACAACCCAAGATGAAAAAATTGATCTTTTTTCCTATCATAAACATCTTCAAGCATGTAGTCTTGTGAACAGACACAGCTAAAACATCATAATAAACTGTAGTAAATTTTCACCACTAATTACTTTGATCAAATAAGGAAAAAAAATTAACAATGAGTTTATCAGCTATTAGGTGATCTTTAAAGAATTGTGATATGATAAGCTTTTCATAAAAAAGGATTTACATTACTCTGCAAAGAAAGAACACCTAAAGCCATCCAATAAAGTTCAGTAACATTCCTTCGCCTATTAAACTATGTAGGTTATAAGTATTACTTTTAAGAAAAAGGATGTAATTCTTAATTTTTAAAAAATTTATTAATTATATTTATTATTATTTTAATTTAAATTTGAGATGATACTGAGTATGATATAAAGGTTCCTTTCTTGAGAATTAAGTAACCCAAAGCTTAAAAAGTGTTAGACATGGATAATACACAGAATGAAAAAAATTGCAGAGGCTACTTATTTAGCCTTTTTTACAACCATTTACGTATATGACTTACATTATTTTTGAAGCCATACACTTTTGTCAATGTTAGGTGATACAAAATTAAAGCCAGCAAAATAAGCACAACTATTGATCATGAAGACCTTTATCATTAAGAAAGTTCAGGAAGAAATAAATTTTAAACTGCAGAAAAATAAACTATTCTTATTATCTCATTTTATATAGCTTCTCTGTGAAGATGACAAGACAAAAATGGTTTGCTCCCAAACTTATTAGTGACTTTTATCTTAGTAGATTATAGATAGCTAAAAACATTTTATAGATGAGCAAAGAATTTCACTTAATTATTTGTAAATACAGTATATAATGAAACCATAATAATTCATAGTATTGCAGACATGAATAATAGTAACTTATGAAACAAAAAATATGCAGATCAGCATTATATCAGAGGCCATTCAAATAGTTTTCTTGAGACAGACAGCTCAATGAATATGAAGGACAACCTTATAATGGATTCAAGTCACCTTACTTCTATTCTTGGAAGATTAGGTCATCACTGTTCTCCAGAAGTGCTTAGTTTAAACAGTTTGGTTTTAAAAGCTACTAGTATTTAAAAATCTTGTGGCATTTCAATATCTAACTAGAATTATGCCAGGCAAGATTTAAATGATTTTCAGCTGTGTCCCACTGGACTTAAAATTTTGGATAATGCTTGAGTTTGCTTCCCCTTAATTCTGCACTGTAGTTTCTGTTATTTTCTGTTCCCTACTTAGCTGTTGGTAGCATTTCCTTGGAAATCTCAGCATGATGAACTTTGCTAGTGATTACAATTAAAAAGAAAACAAAAACTTCTCTATATCTTAACAGAAGAAGGAAAATATACCTCTTTAGATCTTCCTCATATTTTACATGAATTACTTTCATCTTTTCACTTAACACATTTGAAGGACCATGTGGGTAGTATCTTCATAGTTATGTAGTCTTATAACATGAATACTGTGTATTTCTAAATACCTTTTCTCTTTTGGTCAAGATTTCTTTAAAGTAAGAGCTTTTATTTCTTTCTTTCTGCCCATTTACTAAAATACCCTTTAATTTCACCAAGATTTATTTTTTTTCAAATAATTTCAAAGTATTGTTTTAAATATAAGTCTTTCAATTCTTCTCTGGTCATTTTAATGTATTTAATTTCTCAAAAGAATCTTTAAACTTAGAAAGGCTATACAGTTAAATAAACTCAATGACCTTGCTCATTTACAGCTTTTGTGAAGTGTGCTTAGCCTATAAGTTCGGTGAGAAAATTTCTCAAATATTATTAGATAATTAAATTTCCCTTTTTAAACCAGTAATGTTGACACCAAGATGACTTTGGATCTCAGTAGTCTGTTAACAAACTTTCTCTACTGTATAAAAACAAATGCAATATTCCCATAAAAAATGGGATTAGAAACCACCAAGACACACAATTTTTCATGGATAAATGTTTATGTATATATGTACCTATATATACACTCTTAAAAGCATTTCTAAATAGTCACTAAAAAAGAAGAAAGAAGTACACTGTTTATTGAAACATAAGGAAGACAGAAAAAAAGGTTTTGCGGAATATTTTCCAACCATAAAAATCCTTTTAACTTTTGATGATTTTACAGAGCTATTAGAAAAATCTGTCCAAACAGGAACTCCATGCAATATTTTTAATATCTTCTGCCTTTTGTTTGCCAAAAAGGTGGAAGGTCTGCTCTGTGCACAATTTAGAGTTATAATAACACAACCTTATTTTCACTACAGAAACGTTTAAAAAACATAAATACTATTATCCTTTGAGTTAGCAATTATGTTAGTACCGAAAGGTACTTTGTGGAAGGAATTTTGATTTTTTTTTTAGGAAAAAATCTTGTTCACTGTCGTACAATTAACGCTTTTACCAGTAAAGGTGTCATTTAACGTTTTCAAACACATCAAGAAGCCCAATAACCAGTGCTATTCTATACAGCTAAAAGTCATGGGTGGTGTGATATTACAGCAGGTTTAACATGTTTGTAGAGCACCCAAGAGAACAAACTTTTCTAGGTTCCATACTTCCTTAGAATATAACTTAATGAGGACAGAAGCAAGATGGAAGCTCAAGGTGGCCATTTGGAGTCTTTATATATATAAACACAGGGAAATGTTATGTTTCTAGACTATGCCTTCAGCAGCGCTGAGACAATCCACCAGCTGTGAATAGAAGTGAGAGGCCCTGACAGAGCTGGTGTGCTTCCAGCTGAACTGCCCACCTTCCTCTTTCCACTTTGCTGGCCTCACTCTGCTCCCTAGCAGGCTGCTTCCCTGCCAAGCACACTCAGTTGGCTCATGTAAGGGAGAGAATTTTCCTTCTCTCCAGACTGTCACACACATCCTGAAAATGAATCTATTGTCAACAGACTGAAGAACCAGAAGCTGTCTCAGCTTCAGACTGCAGCTCCAGGCTGCTCTGTGTAGAGTTCAAACACATGCCTGTGTCCATATTTTCAAAAGGACCCTGACCAATTGAAAGGCGTCATAGAAGAGCAACAAAAATTGTTCAAAGTCAAAGACTTAAGAGCTTGATCTGTTTGATTTTTCTCAAAGGAGAATGGAAAGTCATTTGGTGGCATTGTAACATGTAGTAATGTAATCTTCAACATTGCAATTAGAAGAAAATTAAAAGAATAGAAATAATTCTATTAATAGAAATAGAAATAAGAATAGAAATAAGAATAAGCTGGATGACTCCAAATCAGATCTAAAACTCTTTATACAGTGCAGATGATTAATCATAGAAAGAACAAGCTGAATATGGGTCGGTTTGATTCAAACAATTTTGAGACATTTTTCTTTTTCAAAACTAAATGTCACTGAACTTGACATGTCCATATGCCACGTTTGAGTTTGATAAAAAGGGGGCTTCTGAAATAAACATTTTGTCAGTCAAGATCTTTCTCAATGGTGTTTGATCATAACATATCTGTTTTTTGATATTTAGGGTTCCTTCTTATTGTCTTTAATAAGAGCTGCACACAAGTATCTGAGTGTTGAATTCAGAGCCCTTAATCCTACCTAGTGACAAAACTCCAGGAAGGGATGAAAGTCATAACATAGACAGCAAGTGACCTCTTCTAAAGATATAGTAAAGCACATGGGTGAGATGGCAAAAGGGTGACTGCTGCAGGCTACCTTCCTTCAGATCTGTCAGCTAATTAATTCCCTGCTAATTTCATTTTGGTTCTGCTTTCAATGTAATTCTTTTAAATTGCACATCATTTCCTTGCTACTCTGTTTGATTCAAGAAAAGCAGTGATTACTGGATATCTACTGGCAAGAAATTACAAAATGTAACTTCTAGGGCTTCTGAACACATTCATGATTAATTGATGGGAAATGTACTGATTATAAAGTACTCAGTTCATTTCTGTATTTATTTTTAATGGGGCAGGAAAGTTGAAGGGGTTTTGCATTTTGTCTAGGTATATTACTTTCAGTTTTAAGGGAAATTAATTAATTAATAGAGACTTGATTCTAAATCCATGGGCAATCAAAGTCCTTTGGACCACAGGCTTGGAATATAAGGAGATAAGGAGAAAAGAAAAACTGAAAAGCCTTCCTGATCTAATACCTGTAATGCTTTTTTAAATTATTATTTATGCCTTCTTTGAAATTTTAGCTGTCAAGCTAACCAGTTTACAATAAATGGAATATTATTTAATGCTCTGCAAAAAATAGCTGTACCAGTCAGAATACAATACCTTCTGTAATGATAAACCAAGGCAATTACATGAAGGATGTCATTCACTGAGTTTCAAAAATGGAATAGCTGCCTATTACTAAAGGTGATACAAACTACAACAGTGAACTGAAGCACAAAATAAAAATCCTGTAATGACTGTGTCATGTTTTACAGACAACACTGCTGGGATTGAAACCAGGAGAAATGGTTACAGCAGAAGGCAACAAGAGCTGTACTTTCTTCCAGTAGTAATAGAAGATAGCAGTTACCCTGTCCAGAGCAGCACAAACACAATGACTATCCGTGTTTGCAGATGTGATTCTGATGGTACCATACTGTCCTGCAACGTGGAAGCAATCTTCTTACCAGTAGGCCTCAGCACAGGAGCGCTGATTGCAATCTTGTTGTGTATTGTTATACTTCTAGGTTAGTTCTCATGAAACCATGTGAAGTACATTACTCTGCTTATTCACCTGTGAATTAATTTACATTGCTATTAGCTTCATCTACTGTTTAACAAAAGCCATTGAAAATGTGTGGCTGTTTATGAGAACTTTTATGCTTCTACGTTTCTAGAAAAGCATCCCAAAGCACTGACCATGACCGTGACTCTGCTAACACCTACATATTTCTTATTGCATGAAGAGAACCAGTTTCAGTGGAATCCAAAACATAATATTTTCTCTGAAAAAATTTTGTTTAAGTACTTTTCTTGAAAAATTAATAGTTTTAGATTATTACTAACGTAGACAAGTCCTACTGATAGTAACAGCAGTAAGGACTTAGTAAGGGCCTTTATTTAATTCTTCATGGCAATTTGAGCAAAAGGAGAACAAAGAAATGAGAGAGGAGAAAATAATTGTAATGTAGACTCTGACTGGCTTGATCTATCTAAACCTTTACAGGAATATTTTAATTTCAGGCAGGCATTGATTCCATAAGGTGGCATCATCATTTGATCTACATTATATTTAAATATTGCCTTATTTATGGCATGCCCAAAGTAGTCAATACTCATGTGCATCCTACTTATAATATAGCCTTAATGAACTGACAATGAAAGAAAAACAACTTTGTATCTTACACAGGCACAATATGGACTGCAGAAAGCAGATTCTTACAGATGCTAGCCTATGTCTCTTTTTGATACTAGTGGGTTTCCTAGATCTCACGCTTATGTAGGTCTACTGCATAGGCAAAAATAGCTGCAGACACAGAATATAAGATATGGATACCTCTTTGCATTTGGATATTATAGTAATTTACCACTTAAGTAACTTACTACAGGCTCAGGGTTACCTAAATAACTTCTGAGTAGCAGTGGTTAAAAGTCAGGATATCTGCCCTGTGTAAAAATTTCATGTTGTGAGAAAAATGTTGTTTCAAATCAGAATGAGAATGGCAAATGGAATAGGAATTAATAACAAATACACCCATTCTGAAGAATTTAAAAACAAAACAAAACAACGTTAGGTCAGATTTTCGAAAGCAAGAAGAATGCTGTCTCCTTTACCACAATTTCTTGGGACTACTTTTTTACATTTAGGGGTTTCCTGGTTAAAAGCAGTCAGGGGTGAGCCTCAGCATCAAAGAAATTCCATTATGAAAAAAGCTTTAACTTATTTTCACACAAAGAGATAAGTCAATTAGTGTTCTGTCTTAAGGCAGGATTCCCAGGATATCTAACCTCTCTGTTACAGAGCAAAGTGCCTAGAAGCCCTAAACACATAGCTGTAGCAAAGCCTTTCAAGTTGCCACCTTTGTGTCCAGTAATCTGGATAGTGTGAACTATGCAGCAGAGAGCTTGGTGCTCTTGGTACAGAGATCATTTACAATGGCAGAGTATCTGGGGAAGCAGGAGTACCTGAAGTCTGAATTTCCCCCAGATTTGCTAGGTGATCATGGAGGCCTTAAACAGAACTGTGTTTATGTTTCCTAATGGTTTGTTGAAATGAATACAATTTTTATTTAAAAAAACCCAGCATATTCAATCAAAAATAATTATGTCAAAGAACTCTTTACCAGATCTGCTGCTGTCTGCTGCTGATTGATGCTCTTAGCATATACAAAACTAATGAAGATATTTTAATTCCTGCCTTGTACAGAATGCTAGATAGAATTACTCAGATTATGTTTGGAAAAGAGGTTTTGGTCCTTTAATAACTCCTTTTGTTCCAATCAGACTGGCAATATTACCCAGAAAAACTAATATATAAATAATGAGATCTCCAGTGCTGTGTGTAACCTAAGAGAATGGCATTTATCTTATATCCAGACTTTCTCCTTACTATAGCAATGATCAATTCAAAAACTGCTTTTGGATTTTCATTTCTTGCTGTGAACCTGGCCTGACACAGAGTCATTAAAATTTTAGTTGAAGTCATTCTTGTAGAACTCATTTCTACACAAAAGACAGTCAACATGTTACCAGAATCAGGAGTTATTTTAGGCCACACAAGCCTGACCATGAATTTATAACCATTGCAACTCCTGTATTCATTATTGTGTAACTTCAACAACAGCACTTAGAACACTGTCATTTCTACCAAAGGCAGTTAGGGAATTAGAAATAACAAAAAGGCCAGTTTACTACGAGCAGATTTTGCATTCAATGAAATATATCTCCAAAGACAAACTATTGAAACCTCCCCCCCCACAATCTGATTGCCATTGAGTTGTCATTTGGAATAAAAACAGTTTGTCACATTTTATATTATATAGAATCACAAAATCACAGTTGGAAGGCACCTCTGAAGATCATCTAGTCCAACCTCCCTGCTTACAGCAGAGTCAGTTAAAGCAAGTTGCGCAGGGACAAATCCAGTTGAGTTTTGAATATGTCTAAGGATGGACACAACACAACTTCTCTGGGCAACATGATCCAATGCTTGACCATTCTGACAGTCAAGAAGCTTTTGCCTTACGTTTTAATGGAATTTCCTGCATTTCAATATGTGCCCATTGCCTCTTGTCCTGTCACTGGGCAGCACTGAGAAAAGCCTGGCTCCATCTTCTTTAGTTCCATCCATCAGGTATTTATACACGTTGATAAGATCCCCCTGAGACTTCTCTTCTCCAGGGTGAACAGTCCCAGCTCTCTCAGCCTCTCCTCATATGGCAGATGTTCCAATCCCTTAATCATCTTTGTAGCTCTGCACTGAACTCAATTCAGGAAGTCCATGTCTGTACTGAGGAGCCCAGAACTGGACCCAGAACTCCAAGTGTGTCTGACCAGGGCTGAACAGAGGGGAATGATCACCTCCCTAGACCTGCTGACAATGCTCTTCCTAATGCAGCCCCAGATGCTGTTGGCCTTCTTTACCACAAGGGCACACTGCTGAGTCATGGTGAACTAGTTGTCCACCAGGACCCTAGATCCTTCTCTGTCAAGCTGCTTTCCAGGCAGTCAGCCAACAGCACCTACAGTATGCGGTTATTCCTCTCTTTGTGCAGAACTTGGCATTTCCCTTTGTTGAACTTCATGGGGTTCCTGTTGGCCCATTCCCCCAGCCTGGTGAGGTCCCTTTGACTGGTGGCACAACCTCTGTTTTGTATCACCTGCCAACTTGCTGAAGATGCACTCAGTCCCATGATCCAGGTCATTTATGAAGATGTTAAACAAAACTGGTCCCAGTATTGACCCCTGGATTACATCATTAGTGACTGGCCTCCATCTGGTCTTTGGGCTGTTGATCACAACCCTTACAGCCTGGCAGTTTTGCTAGCTTTGCAATTCACCTCACTATCTACTTGTCTAGTCTTTCTCAGTTTTTCTGAGAAGGTTGTTATGGGAGACAGCATCGAAAGTTTTTGCTAAAGTTAGGATGAAAATAATGCACTTTTCTCCCTTCATCCACCAGTCACCTCATTGGGGAAGGCTATCATGTGGGTTAAGCAAAATTTCACCTTCATGAATCCATGCTGGCTACTCCTGATCCCCTTCCAGTTCTTCATAGGTTTGAAAATGGTTTCCAGAATTATTTGCTCCATCACTTTCCTCAGGATCAAAGTGAGGCTGACTGGCTTGTAGGTTCCCTAGCTTATTCTTGCCTTTCTTGAAGATAGGGGTGACATTTGCTCCAGTCCTCAGAAACTTCTTCCAGTCCCCATGACCTTTCAAAAATTATCACAAATGGCCTCACAATGACATCAGTCATCTCCCTCACCACTCATCTGTGCATCCCCTCAGATCCCATGTCCTTGCGTGTGTCCAATTTGTTCAAGTGTTCTCTAACCTGACCCTCTTCCACCAAGGATAAGTCTTTCTTGTTCCAGACTTTCCCGCTGGTCTCAGGGACTTGGGATTCCTGAAGGACAACCTTACCAATAAAGACAGAGGCAAAGAAGCCATTGAGTAGGCTGGCCTTTTCTGTGTCCTTTGTCAACAGGTCCCCTGTCCCATTCAGCAGTGGGCCCACATTTTTCCTACTTCTTCTTTTGCTGCTGTCATACTTGTACAAGCCCTTCTTGTTGCCATTCATGTCCGTCATGAGATTCAACGCCAGATGGCCTTTGACTTTCCTAACCGCATCCCTGCATATTCAGACAGTCACTGTATATTCCTCCTGGCTCACCTGTCTGTTTTCATCTCTTATATGCCTCTCTTTTTATCTCTGAGTTTAGTCAGGAGATCCTTATTCATCCATGCAGGCCTCCTGCTGCTTTTGCTTGATTTCCTGCTCATCAGGATGGACCACTGTTGACCCTGGAGGAAGTGATGCTTGAAAATCAACCAGCTCTCTTGTACCCCTTTTCTCTCCAGAACCATATCACATGGGATTTTTCAAAGCAGATACCTGAAGATTTTTCAAAGCAGATCCCAGAAGGCCGAAGTGTACTATATAAAAAGCTGAAGTAGGATTATTTTTTCTCCATCTTAAAGATTCCTTTTTTTTTTTTTTTTTTTCCCTCTTTAATACTGTGGGGTTTTTTATCTGCAATGTAGAAATTTGGAAATTGTTCTCTATTTTGCTATGGAAGACATTTTAAAAAAATCCCATCTGTCTGTCTCTCTGAACTAAAAAGCTGAAGTCCTGTCCAATTCTATTTGTTCACAAAGTAAGCCAATAGGAAAATTATTTGTTACTTCCTTCAGCAGCACAGCAAGCACTAAGGAGTTAGACTCATACATCAGACAACAAATGACTTTTGGCTAGAGCACTGCTATTTTTAAAAGAATAGTAGGAGCATATCTTCTAAGGAAAAAGTCCCTTTGATTGCTTGCAGCTTTCAAAGGAAGATATAATGATATATCATCAGAGTACCAAATTATTTCTGTGCATGTCTTAACTTCAGTTTTCTCTTGTTACAGTCATTGTGGTACTGTATGTAGCACTTCGGAGGCAGAAGAAAAAAGACACCCTGATGACCTCTAAAGAAGACATCAGAGATAATGTAATCCATTATGATGATGAAGGAGGCGGAGAAGAGGACACCCAGGCTTTCGACATAGGTGCCCTGAGGAATCCTAAAGTGATTGAAGATAACAAAATACGCAGGGACATAAAACCAGACACCTTGCGTTTTCCACGTCAGAGACCACCAGTGGAAGATAACACAGACATAAGAGATTTCATTAATCAAAGGCTGCAGGAAAATGATGTAGATCCAACTGCACCCCCTTACGATTCCTTGGCAACCTATGCTTATGAAGGAAATGGATCTGTTGCAGAGTCTCTCAGCTCTATAGACTCCCTTACTACAGAGGCAGACCAGGATTATGACTATCTGAGTGACTGGGGACCTCGCTTTAAGATCTTGGCAGACATGTTTGGAGAAGAAGAAAGTTATAACCCTGACAAAGTCACTTAAGTACAACTACAACCGTGAAATAAAAAGAAAAGTAAACCCACAACAAATTTAAAAGATAAACCTAAGCTTTATAATAGGACAGGATTCCTTTGATTATAAAAGACAGCAACTGTTTCCAGCAAGTTACTACATTTATCATACTGTCAGTTTTGGTTTGATCTGCGAAGGAAAGATAAATCCTGTAATATACACAGTTTTTTGTTGTTGTCATTTTGTTACTCTGGAATTACACTGAGACAAGCTCAGGCCTACAAGGTACAGTTTACTGACCCAACTTAGAAAGAAGATAGCTTTCTGGCATCACAGTGGAAGAGTGGTAGCTTTTTCGTAATTCCACTAAAGTGCCTATTGAAACTTTTATCATTTAAGTGGTAAAGAGTCTGCTGTGATGGTGTTACAAAACTGAATGGTAAATTGGACAAGAACTTTAAGACAAGAAGCAATAGCAACATGCTGACTTCTTTTAGAACAAGGATGGAGATCACTTCCTGGAGTATATCTAAAACTAAGGGGGATGTATGTTGTGTTTGGGGGTTATGTTTGTTTTCTTAAAAGAAGAAAACAGTATGTCAAGACATCATATTTCTTCTTCCAAAATTTCACTTAAAATTTAAATTTAAAATGCTGTTGCTCACTCCGAAGATGTAAAGCCCAAATTAAAAAGGAAAAGATCTTAGCATACATCAATGAATATTTAAAATGTTCATGCAAATATTACATTTTTCCAAAATAATAAAAAGATGAAAGCAGCTATTCCTTTATGTGAAGGAAATTTCCCTTGGCTCCCCCGCTTCTTTCAAAATTATACTATTAGTAAAATATTAAATGGAGAGGGTTTTTTAGGAGTGTTATTGTATTTTTAGTACCAAGACATTTTTTCCCTTGTAAGTGTCACTAAAGAAGTATATGTAAAGAACTCCACATCACTTTTCTTTGCAATTAGATTGTTACTCTGTAGGTACTATAGGCATACATATTATAGAAGTAGTTATTTTTCAACTGACCATCTGCTATAGTTCAGCATATCATTGTATTTCACTGTCAGACCCACATCAAACATTTTAGAAAGCCTTTTCAGGATGGAAACCTTATTAATTTTGTTCTTGCCAAGATGTTAACAGAGGCAGAATAAAAATATAAAACAGTATGTTTGCCCACACTTTATGTACATAGTCATGCATAAACGTAGCTGTGCAGGTAACAGAAGTACAGATATGCGCAAGGCATTATGCCACGGAAGATCTGTAAAACTATTTCATCTGACTTTTTCTGATGATCTAAGGCACAGACATTTTGTAAGACAATGGTTTATGGCCCCCTAAGTGCATATATCCTTATATTCTCCTTCTAAAATCTCTGCAGTGCTATACAATTTGCTTGAGCTCTACTCATGATTAATGGCACTGGCAAGGTCAGCCAGAGTCTTTCATGAGTTAGAAGTCTTCTGTTCACCTCAGGTCTACAGCTTACTTCTTGTACTGCTGAAGAATTAGCTATCAGATATAGTTATCTGACAAATCTGATATTTACATACACAAAGTTCCCTTTACTCTCTTGGGGAAATGTAAAGGTATTTCAAAGTTGTATAAATTAAACTCCCAAAGAGACTTAAAAAGGGGCATAGTTTAAACGAGTTTTGAATTGTTCAGTACAATTGGACAGGGCTGCATTAAAAGCATGATTGGCGTAGCTTCTACCAGCAGAGTGCTGAGGAAGAGACACAGCATATGGTAACAAGAAAAGTTGGCGGATTTTTTCATTATCAGCAAAGGTATCCTATGTTCCCTGAAAGACAAACTAAGCCAACAAAAGCTCTCTTCTCACAGGACAGAGAAGCAGATGGAGTGGTGGGGCCCATTTGCCAGTGTAGCAATTTTATTGTGGAAGGTGATGTTTTTAATTTTCACACATCTTGACAGCATAGCAAAGGCAACTTGATAACTGCAGAATGGGCCTAAACCAGAGCTCTAAAAAGAAAAAGAAAAAAAATTGCTACTAGTTACAACACAGGTTTGATTCTTACAAAATTCACACTTATGGAGGTAATTAGCAACGCTTCCTCATGTAACATATGCATAGCAATGCTTCCTACTCTGCTGCAACAGGTAAAATAAGCGTCTGACACTGCTCATTTACAGATCTGCAATCCTGTAGCCAAACTCTGCTCTTAGTAACTGTATTAGTCCTTTACATTTCACTAGTAAAGTCAACAGAAGTGAGAGCAGTGTTTGACTTTTTGACATCACGTGGCATGCTTGCTCCTGGGAAAGTTATATTTGCAGTGGATACTGGGTGAACATTAGGTCTCTCAGATAGGTTGGCATTTGCTCTAAGCAGGACAATCTGTATGAAAGCCTGACTTCCAAAATGGGTAGACAGAAAATGTGGTCTTAAACATGCTGCTACATACAATCCATATTTGAGAGTGAGTTGTTGTATGTTAAATTAATACCAAGTTGAATACGAAATGCATATTTTTGACATTTAAGAGGTTTGTAACTGAGTTTCTATCACATAATTAATAAACCTCCAGGAAGATTTGAAAAAAAAAAAATTGGTATGTAATTACTAATGCAATTGTCCAATAAAATCATAATTAAAATCTTTTAAGACCTTTTTTAAAGAGTGATTAAACAATTTTAAATTGACATGGGTATTTTTTGTAAACAGCTCTATAGAACTAATGAAAAGAATTGCTTTTCATTTATACATAACCTGGGATCCAGGAAATTTGTGTTTAATTCCATGTTGTCTCACTCTTTTTTTAAAAGATGCTTGTCAGGTTTTTAACACGTTATTTTTTAAAAGATAATTAGACAAATATGAAATTTACAAGATTTAAAATATGTCAAGGCATCACAGATGACATGAAGCCAATGGGATTAAGGAACCTCAGTGCATTTGTAAATTGTATCGGATAACTACTTCAGTTTTTAAGCACTACATCTTAAAAAAAACCTCTACAAACCCTTGCACAATCAAGATATTAAAGTGGATGTCTGTCTTTCGACAATGGAAAGAGCCATAAACCTCCAATTCTATCAGAGTGACAGGAAGCTAAGATAATGCTTGAAAGGCACAGAAGGGATAGAATTGAGAGAACTACTTTTGTTTAAATTTCCAAACGTAAGATACTGGTGCACAAACATCTAGCATAATCTTAAATGTCTTGACAGTGCCCCCCCTGCCAATCACAAGACATTCCATAAAATGCCTTCTGCACATGAGGGCACTGAAACACTTCACTGGCACAAAAAAATCCATGTTTTAAGTTAAGTAGTTATGACATGGACTAGTGGTCCTGAAATAAAAGTCTAAATGTAAAGCATTCAGCTAACAAGGGACGTATCTAAGGAAATCTAGCTGATAAGCTTCCATTGTGGACATACAGAACTGAAGAGAAATATGTGACAGAATATTTGAAAGGAATTTCAGGGAAGAAGGAAAAAGTCTTCCCTGCCCTCCCAAGAAAGCTGAAAATGCCACTATTTAGGAAAGTTCAGACAATTTCTCTGTGGGATCAGTACATAAAAAACTGCTAATATTTGGATTTAAGAATGCTACCACACAAATCTGAAAAGGCTGTTATTCTTGAAATGCAGATTTGCAATATTGTCAGTGAATCAAATAGCAAAAATTTGGAAAGCAATGTCAGTAGATGATGTCTCTTGCACAAAGATATGTTTGAATATTTTATACTTTCTTGATTTTTATTTATTTTCTAAATTTTCTTTAAATTTTGTGGTTCAAAATAAAATCACAGTTACTAAGGAATTACTCTAGGTTATGGAAGCAGAGTTCATTATGGAGCAAAGAGCAGTAAATGACTCAACAGATTACTGACAATATTATTCTAGAGACTTGAAAATATTCTTGCCTTAAGAATAAGATGTCCAAATCCACATAAACACAACTGATCCTTCACACTAGTAAAAAATGTGGTTCTGCAGATGCTATATTCATTTTAGATTTACCTCCATTATTGTTATGAAAGAGTTCTTAATACTGTGTTGCTATGAAATAACAAATCTTTATTAAATGAATACAGGAAGAAAATATAATAATCCTCTGGGCTACGGGCATTTCATATGAGAGTAGTGACTGGATTTTACTTGCTGAGATTTGGGGTTGTAAATTCTTTGCAGTTATTTTATTAGTTTTATAACTATTATTAACACAGAGATTCAAATCCTGTGTGTACAGGAATATTTTTGAACTTTATAAACCTTCATGAAAAAAAATAATGAAATGACCCCTAATAATAACCCTACTGAGGTGACATTTAAGTGTAAATGAAAATCAAAGTTTATATTACACCCCTTCACAACCTTCTCTTAATGGCAAATCTATACTAACCTGATTCCTTTTCTCTTCTTATTTAAATCAAGAGCCAGATAAGTTATCAGAACATGAGAAACAGTTGCTCTTTTGAGCAAAAGTAAGGTAAGTTCCTGTTTGTTTGGGTTTTTTTTATGTTCTCTTAATTTAATTGATAAACTTCCTTTATTCAACTTTAGTTTGCAACTAAAATCCCCAGATGATTTTTTTCTATCTTACTTTCATCACTGTGGTCCCAGTCAAAATAATTCCCAGGGCTCAAGGGGATCTTATCAACGTGTATAAATACCTGATGGATGGAACTAAAGAAGATGGAGCCAGGCTTTTCTCAGTGCTGCCCAGTGACAGGACAAGAGGCAATGGGCACATATTGAAATGCAGGAAATTCCATTAAAACGTAAGGCAAAAGCTTCTTGACTGTCAGAATGGTCAAGCATTGGATCATGTTGCCCAGAGAAGTTGTGTTGTGTCCATCCTTAGACATATTCAAAACTCAACTGGATTTGTCCCTGCGCAACTTGCTTTAACTGACTCTGCTGTAAGCAGGGAGGTTGGACTAGATGATCTTCAGAGGTGCCTTCCAACCTCATCTATTCTCTGACTTATATTAAAACCATCCTGTGTACTTCGGCTCCTAACCTCTAGTAAACTCAGTGGCATTAGAGACCTAACTACATATGCATAGTAACTATGACTTGTTTCAGAGAGACAGCTCAGGTAGGAGTGGGGGAATAGGATATTAATCTATAAAATTACTGGCAATGTGGATACTGGAGAGGGATAAATTATTTAACGAGGTGCTGGAGCGTGTCGAAGGAAGGGCAACGAAGTTGGTGAAGGGTCTAGAGAACAAGTCTTACGAGGAGCGCCTGAGGGAGCTGGGGTTGTTTAGTCTGAAGAAGAGGAGGCTGAGGGGAGACCTTATTGCTCTCTACAACTACCTGAAAGGAGGTTGTAGCAAGGTGGGGATCAGTCTCTTCTCCCTAGTAACAAGCGATAGGACGAGAGGAAACAGCCTCAAGCTGCGCCAGGGGAAGTTTAGGTTGGATATTAGGAAAAACTTCTGCACTGAAAGGGTAGTCAGGCATTGGAACAGGCTGCCCAGGGAAGTGGTTGAGTCTCCATCCCTGGAGGTATTTAAAAGAAGGGTAGACGTGGTGCTTAGGGACATGGTTTATTGGTGGACTTGGCAGTGCTATGTTAACGGTTGGACTCAATGATCTTAAGGGTCTTATCCAACCTTAATGATTCTATGATTCTATGATTGTATGATTCTATGATTTACTGTCACTTTCAGTACAATAAGTAAGGGGCATCACATGAAACTAGCAGGAGTGAGGATGAAAGTACAAAACCAGAGGTGGTTCTTCATACAATGGGTAGCTGAGATAGGCATGGAGGCTCAGAGTTTACACAGGTTGAAAAAGAGGTTGGACAAATTAATGAAAACCTAATAATTTGTGGGCTGCTTAATACAGAGGAATCACATCTGGCTCAAGGAGTCCCTGAATACTGCTTGATTAGCATCTGGGGGAGTCACATAACCTGGTCTGTTCCTATAGGTTTTGCTAGGATATCAGCTTATGCCGATGCTGGAAAAGGTTACTACCCCAGTTTGACCAATTTTATTTTCTTATTATGATTTTATTGTAATTTTAATTGATCCTCAAATCACCATTCCCTCAATTCTAATTTTCCAAATAGCATAGATAAAGCCAGTTCATCCTTTTTTATTACATATCACATGCATATGTGCATGCATATTTTCATAGAATCATAGAATCATAGAATGCTTTGAGTTGGAAGGGACCTTAAAGATCATCTGGTTCCAAACCCCTGCCATGGGCAGGGACACCTTCCACTAGACCAGGTTGCTCAAAGCCCCATCCAACCTGGCCTTGAATACTTCCAGTAATGGGGCATCCACAGCTTCTCTGGGCAACCTGTTCCAGTGTCTCACCACCCTCACAGTAAAGAATTTCTTACTTATATCTAATCTAAATCTACCCTCTTTCAGTTTAAAACCATTACCCCTTGTCCTATCACTATACTCCCTGATAAAGAGTCCCTCCCTGTCTTTCCTGTAGGCCCCCTTTAAGTACTGGAAGGCTGCTATATTGTGTCCCTGGAGCCTTCTCTTCTCCAGGCTGAACAACCCCAACCGTCTCAGCCTGTCCTCATAGGAGAGGTGCTCCAGCCCTCTGATCATCTTTGTAGCCCTCCTCTGGACTCACTCCAACAGCTCCATGTCCTTCTTACTTTGGGGGCCCCGGAGTAGAACACAGTACTCCAGGTACAGAACGCAGTACTCTCATTAGAGCAGAGCAGAGGGGCAGAATCACCTCCCTCGACCTGCTGGCTATGCTTCTTTTGATGCAGCCCAGGATACGGTTGGCTTTCTGGGCTGCAAGCGTGCATTGCCAGGCCATGTTGATCTTCTCATCAACCCACACCCCAAAGTCCTTCTCCTCAGGGCTGCTCTCAATCTGCTCATTACCCAGCCTGTATCCATGTTTGTGATTGCCCTGACCCAGGTGCAGGACCTTGCACTTGGCCTTGTTGAACTTTATGAAGTTTGCATGGGCCCATCTCTCAAGCCTGTCCAGGTCCCTCTGGATGGCATCCCTTTCCGCTAGAGTATCAACCACACCACACAGCTTGGTGTCATCAGCAAACTTGCTGAGGGTGCACTCAATCCTGCTGTCCGTGTCGCTGACAAAGATGTTAAACAGTGCTGGCCCCAAATCTGATCCCTGAGGAATGCCACTCATCACTGATCTCCACTTGGACATCGACCTGTTGACCGCAACGCTTTGGGTGTGACCATCCAGCCAATTCTTTATCAACCAAGTGGTCCATTTGTCAAATCCACGTCTCTCCAATGTAGAGACAAGGATGTCATGCACGACAGTGTCAAATGCTTTGCACAAGTCCAGGTAGACGACATCAGTTGCTCTTCCTTTATCCACCAATGCTGTAATCCCATGATAGAAGGCCATCAAATTTACCAGGCACGATTTGCCCTTAGTGAAGCCATGTTGGCTGTCACCAATCACCTCCTTATTTTTCATGCACCATAGCATAGTTTCCAGGAGTGTGTGCTCCATGATCTTGACGGGCACAGAGGTAAGACTGACTGGCCCGTAGTTCCCCAGGTCTTCCTTTTTTCCCTCTTTAAAAATAGGGGTTATGTTTCCCCTTTTCCAGTCAGCGGGAACTCCACTGGACTGCCACGACTTCTCAAATATGATGGGTAGTGGCTTAGCAACTTCATCCACCAATTCCCTCAGGACCCATGGATGCATCTCATCAGGTCCCATGGACTTGTGCACCTTCAGCTTCCTTAGATGGTCTCAAACCTGATCTTCTGCTACAGTGGTTAGTTCTTCATTCTCCTAGTCCCTGCCTTTGCCTTCTGCGACTTGGGCGGTGTGGCGTGAGCACTTGAGGGTGAAGACTGAGGCAAAAAAGTCATTGACTACCTCAGCCTTCTCCATATCCCAGGTAACCAGGTCTCCCATTTCCTTCTGGAGAGGGACCACATTTTCCCTAGTCTTCCTTTTATCACTGATGTACCTACAGAACCTTCTTTTTATTGCCCTTGACATCCCTGGCCAGATTTAATTCGATCAGGGCTTTAGCTTTCCTAACTTGATCCCTGGCTGCTCAGACAATTTCTTTATATTCCTCCCGGGCTACCTGTCCTTGCTTCCACCCTCTGTAGGCTTCCTTTCTGAGTCTGAGTTTGTCCAGGAGCTCCTTTTTCATCCATGCAGGCCTCCTGGTGTTTTTGTCTGACTTCCTCTTTGTTGGGATGCATTGCTCCTGAGCTTGGAGGAGGTGATCCTTGAATATTAACCAGCTTTCTTGGGTCCCTCTTCCCTCCAGGGCTTTATCCCATGGTACTCTACTGAGCAGATCTCTGAAGAGGTCAAAGTCTGCTCTCCTGAAGTCCAGAGTAGCGAGCTTGCTGTGTCCCCTCCTGAGCGCCCTAAGGATTTTGAACTCCACCATTTCATGGTCACTGCAGCCAAAGCTGCCCTTGAGCTTTACATTCCCCACCAGCCCCTCCTTGTTTTATGATTTTTTTAATGATTTCCCTCAGATTTTAACTATTGTAATTACCATATTTCCTTCAATTCTGCATACCCTTATATAGTACTTATGCATTTTAACAGGGACACTAACACTGATTGCTGTCAGTGATGATAACACAGTTTGGTTTAGTCTATATTTAAAAAAAATTATTTCATTACTGCAGAAAGATGATAACCTCTACAATACATGTAATGTTTTGCATGCATTTCACTTCCTTAGCTGTCCTGGTTACTTTCCTGTGTCCTGAGAACACATGAAAAAAGAGAAGGGGGAATGTAGTGACTGGCTGGATGAGTGGCCAGTGTTAGTCCAGTATTCAGGAGCGCAGCCTACTGCTCTCCTGCTATGTGTTGTAACGTTAGAGGTGATTTATTGTTCTCACATGTTGAATATTGTGCATTTACTAGTCAAATGCATGCTTTTCTACTGTATGCCTCTGTCAGAAAGGATAATTCAAGAAGCACAAATTAATCACATTTTTCTCTGAAGCTATCAAGGTGTATGGGGAGGAAATGGAATCATATTAGGAGAGATCAAAAATAAATATTCCTTAACAGAATGTCTTATATTATTTGGTCACATGCCTACAGTAAATACTTAAATTTTTAATTTTGTCCTTGGATTTCATTTTCTATCTGTAGTCAGTGAAGTCAGGGCAATACATTCAATATTATTCAGAATGTTCCTGTTGCCTTCACCCCCTGCTGCTTTAGCCTCTTCAGATTACTTTGAAGTTTGATCTTTATCCCCCTGTGCATTCATTACTCTTCCACTTATGGGTCTTGCTGCATATGTGATTACAGCTGAACTTTCATGGTAGAAACATCTGACCAAAAAGTTCATGACACAGCAGTACAGGTGCAGAATTGTAGTTTGGGTTTGCATAAGATGTTTCAGAATGAACAAACATCAACTTAATGTTCTGCAAACTGACATCAGCAGAAATCAGACTATGAACTTAATAAGGAAAAAACTAATCACAATATCAGAACTTTTAGTATATTTTCACCCATTCTTCTACAGTATGTAACTCACATACCTACTTTCTATGAAGGGAAGGAGATATAAAGAGAAGGGGGTGAAGGATCCTGGAGTTGTTATGCCGTCTTTTTTCTGCTATTTTTATTTAGCATTCCTTTGCATATATAAATAGCAATCTAACATTTCTTAGCTCGATTTTATTTCTTAGTCTTAAATTATGAAAAATATATACTATGAAACTAAGGACATTTGGCAATGACAAATGAAATACATACAAATGTTTCAAATGGAGTACAGTGGGATATTACTCTTCAATTCTTAAAAGGAGAAATTTGAGGACAGAAATTCAGTTTATATTTTCTCAGGTTTGCTGAATTTACCTCACCAATGAATGATTATTGCTCTTAGTAATGCTGTTCCACAATTGGTAAGTCCTTTACTTTACTTTCTAGGGCTAATTTTTATAATTGCAATGGTAGTGACTTAAATCAAATTATTTCAGATCACATACTTTAGTTGTTGAGTTTGATCCAGATGATGTGACTGAAAGTACCTAATACCATATGTAGTCAAGAGAGCATGGTAAGTAAACTCAAAAAGCAATTTAATGAAACTATCTGCTGACCAGGGATGTTCAACGGCAGATACAGAGACAGGGATTTGTCTGAATTCAAAAGCCCCAGTTTTAATGCCCTCCAAAGGTTACAGTAAACAAGGATCTTGCTTCTTCCAGGAGCATATTGATGCCACTATTGTGGTCCTCACACCACCTGCTGAAGCTGTGTAAAAATTGTGTGCAAAAGAGTACATGATTTATTAAGCCAAACCCAGAAAACATAATCAACACCCTCCATAGGAAAGGTTAGGCTTGCAAGCAAGGCACTCTGTTATCTTGGTTCTTCTCCCACTGCTAATCCTGTGCCTTTTACAGGTTCTAAGAAGTCCCTACCAAACTCCTCCTCTCTGCCTTAAGGAAGAATGAACCTTTGTTCATGTATTTCTTCCAGGAACTTCTCTTCCTTCAACAGCAAGACTGAAAGACCTATTTTACAAGATGTACCAATCAAGAATCAATGCAGGCTGGTCTTTAAATGCTTCTTAAGACTGGGACTGAAGATGCTCCAACTAGATCTAGTCAGGTAGATTCTGATTCCCTCTCAGTGTTTGGTTAATAAATTGGCTGCTGTGACTCACCTTTCTGAAGCATAGAGAAAACCCAGATAACTAGTCCAACAGCTAACCTTGAAGTACCATTTTGACTTTTTTCTGGCCTAACATTAGTTTCTGTAACCATCCAATAAAAGAAAGTCAAAAAGCTTTTTTCTAAGTGCTCAACAGCTGTTCATTTTGTCTGTGCTTGCACATGCTGAATCAGCAACATTTAACATAACTGAAGAATTTGTCCTATTTTCTATTTATAGCATGAAAAGCACTTGTAAAAGAGCCTACTGCAGGTAATAATTTTCAAAAATATGCAGAGTTGTCTGTTTTCTGTGTTCCTCCTGCAATGCTTAGACACCAAGGGCCTGAGAAATAAAATTTAGGAGAAAAAAAAATATCTTTATGAAAAATCCATGGGAAAACAGTAAGCAATTTTTATTGAGGTATCAGAACACTGTTTTACGTGTGTGTGACAGGGCATCTGGATATGCTAGTTAACTAGTTAACAGATACAAATATTTTTGAACAGTAAAACTTAACAATCTTTTTTTTTTTACTTACATCATTTTCTCATATGATGTTTTTTGAATGCTTGACTATGGATGTCATACATGTTTACAGTAATGTAACACCATGAACTCTAGTAGAGACACCTGTGATTTACACTGACACAAACCTTGTATATGCAAATAATAGTTATTTTGAGTTGCAAAGTCTGTTCTGGGGGTACAGAACAAGTTTTCACTGAAAACATGCATATTTTATGTTGTTAATTATTATTTATGAGATTTCATTTACAAATGATACAAAAGTACAGCAGTCTGGCATCTCTAGGCACTGGAACAGGAAATATACTTTCAACAGGAAATGTGTTTAAAACAAATACATTAACTTACTCAAGCATGGCTTTAAAGCATTTCAGAAAGTTTTAGTATGATACACATGATTCACAAACAGAAGTAAAGAGAAGCCACTGAAATAACTGAGGTACAGCGTACTAGGAAAAACTGACAGTAATTTTTTTTAGTACCACTCAACATCTTTCAAATTAAATCCCATTAAAAACAGAAAAAGCTAATGAAAATTTTAAAGAATATTGCCCACCTAGACAGTAAAATCTCTTCTTCTAACCCCAGGTTTCTTACATTAAAGCTAGGGTTTTTTCACTTTGCAGTCAGGCTGGTGCTGGAGAGTGTCAAAAGAAGGGCAACGAAGTTGGTGAAGGGTCTAGAGAACAAGTCTTACGAGGAGTGCCTGAGGGAGCTGGGGTTGTTTAGCCTGGAGAAGAGGAGGCTGAGGGGAGACCTTATTGCTCTCTACAGCTACCTGAAAGGAGGTTGTAGCAAGGTGGGGATCAGTCTCTTCTCCCTAGTAACAAGCGATAGGACGAGAGGAAACAGCCTCAAGCTGCGCCAGGGGAAGTTTAGGTTGGATATTAGGAAAAACTTCTTCACCGAAAGGGTAGTCAGGCATTGGAACAGGCTGCCCAGGGAAGTGGTTGAGTCTCCATTCCTGGAGGTATTTAAAAGACAGGTAGATGTGGTGCTTGAGGACGTGGTTTATTGGTGGACTTGGCAGTGCTAGGTTAATGATTGGACTCAATGATCTTAAGGGTCTTATCCAACCTTAATGATTCTATGATTCTATGATGCTTTGGTTTAGGAATACACGGGAAATAACTGTACTCATATGGATGTAGGGGTGTCTAATTTCCTTTATCACATTGTATTTAAACTGTTGATTTTTCTTTCCCCCAGTCATCAAATGTATTAAAAATGTATTTAATAAAATTTGGTAACGTTTTAATTCTAAATTATTAAGTTTTAAAACCAAATGTTGAGCATTTTGAATATATATTAAAAATTGGCTGAAGTGATTTTTTTAACTTATCAATACATTTCAATACATTGAAATACTACGCATCTAAAAGATCTTAAGGAAATTATTTCATCATTAATCTGACAATTTTATTAGGATGAAACATTCCAGTATAAAGAGTCAGATTGACATTGCTTAGTTTGCTAAAATGGTGCAGAATCAACGATTCTGTGGTGGAGACAACCTCTGTCCAAAGCATAACTATGCTGCCCTGTGAAAATGAGGTGAAAAGGAATAAGAAAGAATTTGGAAAGACTTCAAAGCCTTTGCTGGTTTAAAGCCTCTGTTAGCACCACAAAGAAATCTATCACCATGTATTTTCACACAAGTCAGGCTTTTACAGCCTACAATGCATGACTGGCTGAGTCAGCATGACTGACTGAAAAATGTTATACCACTAAGAAATTATGGTAATGGCATGCAAATGGATTGGAAATTAAATACAAATCCAGGACTAATGTATAGCTAGAGTTAGTTTCACCTTCCAGACCTAAGGTTCAGTCTATTTCACTAACGTGTTTAAAATGTCCTCTCTAGAATAAATTCCACTATTACAGCAATTCAGACAATGGATAATTTAAGTACCAAGGCTTCTTTTGATCTATGGGCAGTGATATGTCATCATTTCTATAGGAGATGCCCACTAGTATCTTGAATTACTATTAGATTGGTCTGTTCTGAAGCGTAAGTAGGATTACTTATGTGCTGGTACTCTTGATCACTTTAAGGGGATCATGAAATCATTCTGTCTCGTATATAGCCTCTGTACCCCAAAACATGCAATTAATTTCTTGTATGTCCACTAACTCACATTTTTGCAACAGTCTGCTGAAGCACTCACAATAGACCTGCAAACATTACAAATCTTGATGCACAATTGACATGCTCCTTATCATATCTCTTTTGTGGTGTAGTACACTTACGCTACTACTCACAGGCATTGAGATCCTCTTTTGCTCTAACTGTACCAGGTACGGTCTAGCTCTTGCCTCCCTCCTCTTGCTTGATATGCTCTATATTAGAGGAAGAATGTTTGTAGCTATTTCATTTGTTCTGAGAAACAGCTGAAGATGACTTTGCTAGAGGGAAGAAAGGCTAGCAGAACACACTGACTACACATCTGAAAAACACCAGCTGCTGATAAGCAATCTATCTTTTGTCTTTGAGACAGGTCACATATGCTTATGCCTCAAATGAGGTATGATAGGAATGCAGTCCTTTCCCATACAAAAAAAGTGTGGAATGCAGTTTGGGAGATGGTATATGGCCCTTACATATAGTAAACACAAAAGGAGTTTTTTGCTGCAAGGACTTGATATCCTCCCTCAAAAGAGCAGCTAAGGAGAACTCATAGTCTCCCAGCATTTGCAAGGCAACACTAGTGTAAGCAAAAACCCACATTGCTATCTACTTGACAGACTGAGTTCTGGTTATGATTAATGGGGACTGGGAGTTAATGGGTAGGGCAAGGGTACTATGGAAGAGAGATGTCTACCATTCAACTTTATTTGCTCTATTTGAGCATCAGCATTACAGTCACTTGGTAAAAAAGTTTATATCAGCATTAATAAGAATAATAAAAGTAACAATGCCCAATTTCTTATGTCTACCAGAACAACAATGGAAGATTAAGAAGGTGACCACCACGATCAGTTTCTTGTTCTATGTGATATATGACCAAGTTTCATTTCTGGAAAAGCTCAGATTCCCCTACTACAAATATTTAATGGCTCAGCTAATGTTCATATTTGTCAATAATAAGGTTTCAGAAAATGGCACTATACTGGTTGACAACTCCTGACTGAAGAAGCACGGGAATTTCATCAATCACCATACAGCTTGCAGATTTTAGAATTTTGATTTACAACAAATGCTTTACATTTCAGAGGAACTTGACTCAATTTGGACATAAATTTTCACTCATTTCACTGTGTTTAATTGTGAAATTTTCTGTTTAGTACAAGCCAAGAGGGCTGCAGGTCATTCATGCATATTCATCTAAATTTTATGCATTTCTATTTCTTTTTAAGTTTATTCTCTGACAAGTATGAACACTAGAAAGTAAAGGTATAGAAACCTGAAATGTATACTCTTGCCATTTAAGACAAGTTTCTATTGAAAAGGCATTAGATAGCTGGGGGTTCTCTTGGCTCAGATTACATAAAGTTTCCATTTGTGGAATTTATAAAGAATTGAAACTTAATAATAAAGATCATAGTATTCAGATGCTTTGCAATCAATGTGACAGAAAAAGCAGGTGTGAATGTGAACAGCAAAGTGTACTACTCAAAAGAAGAAATACTACTAAAGCAGTGCACCACAGGAAAACTTTCCATATTCTGCATCTCAGGAACAAAGGAGAAAAGTTTTGTTTTTTACGCTATGATTCAGTTCCTCTCATCCATAGTGTGGAGAAAACAGGCTTTACCAATCTGTTTTGGGATTACAAATTAATGTTGGAAATGCCTATTGAAAGCCATTTAACCTTCCTCATGGCAATAGAGTGCCATCAAGTATGTACCATCAGAGGCTTGTCCAGTTATTTCTAAAAGACTGCGGTGACAGACTTTCCACCATCACTGATATGACCTTCCTAAAATTTATCTGGGAAAAGGAAAAGAGAAATGGAAGCATTAAAAAGTCACTCTGGCATGTTTAGTTTTGTCAATGGCACATGCCACCCTCTCTTAGAGATTGGGTCTTTGCTGCCCTCATGTGGCTCGTAGAAAAGAGTCCTCTCAAGGTAGAAAAGGGGCCTTGGTGTGTTCAAACACTGGACAGGTATACTGTTGTTACAGTACATTCAAACTTCACAGTGTCAGATAGAGTTTAATTATACTTTGAAACAGTAAGTACTCCTTAAGAAACAAATCATAGCAGGTAGTATTAGGGATTTCTATTTGACTTCTAATTTCTATTTTTTAAGATAACTATTTCCTTGATATAATATGCATGCTTGCTTATTTTTTCATGTGTCATAGAAATAATCTTGGATGTTGTAAATTAATCCAGAAGTAGTAAGGTTAATTGCTACTACCAGTAACAAAAATGCCTTATGTATATTAAGAAATGAGATCTAAAAATGGGACTGTAACTATAACCATATTTCTTTTTTTTTTTTAATCTGTTAATAGATCACAGAAACAAAGGCTGAAATCCAGATTATCTTACTGTCAACAGTGAAATTCCCATGAACTCTAGAAGAGTCAAGTTGTCATTTTAATTCAGACTGAAATTTAGAAAGAATGAATACAGCCAATGCTAAATTCCATATAAGTACAATTTCTTAACCTGTTAATTCTGCAGCCCACTCATATTTCATCAAGTACTTGCTATACAGCCTGCAACAACAATCCACTGACTCACACCAGTTGTTCCCTGTGTTCTTCTCAACAAAGCAAAGGTTTGGCAGCATTAGTTCTTGTTGTAAGCAGTCATTTACTTACTTGCCTTGAGCTTTTCAAATACTGTTATGAGGAAGGGCTATGATAAAAAGCATGATATCAAGGTGTATGGGGTTTAGCCTAGTTGTATAATCTATAGTGATATACTAGCATCAGAGATAATGATTCTTTCTGTAATAAAGTCCCTTCAGCCTGGCCAGAACTTGACAGAAACGAGAGTAGAATGGTTTGGCAATCAAATACTAGCTAACGAGAAATCAACAGGCTCAGAGCTCTTTTCAGCAGTATCACTGACTGCAAAGAGAGGCTTGAGTCCTACTAAACAACACTGTGCAATGCACATTAACACTATGGAGGGCTCTGTGCACTTCACAAACATAAATTAATAGCAAGCACCCGACAATGGCTCTCCATAGTTCCTGTATTTATCATATCCTGTATGCTTCTCCTGCTAAGTGCTCACAACTTTATTTAGAGCAATGGACTGAATTCAGCTATGACAAACATGCTGATCCCTCCAAGTCAGCAAGAGTTGTGACAGCTTACTTAAGAGCTGAATTTAACTGTACGATTATCAGAGAGGCCTCAACAAGGAAGAAATTTCTTAATCATGATAAAAGAAGAATCCTCTATAGCAATGCAGGAGGCAGGGTATGGATCCTGCAAGCCTGTTGTACATCAGGCAACACTTGCACATCGTTTTACAGAAGTGTCGAGTTTCCAAACTTGCCTCTAGTACTGATTTCTTGTTAGGGTAAAACTTAATGTGCACAGTGGGACCAGTCTCTTAGAAGAGTCTTATGCAATTGTGCACATACATGAAGCGGGCAAGAAGCACTTCAACTTCTAATAGCAGCTCTTCTCACTTCCCACTTGACAGCCTCTGGACAAGAACTTGCTGCACCTAGATCCCAATATGGTTGGAATTAGGCAGCCCAAAAGATCCAGGAATTTAGGAGTTTCTGGTATCCTTGGGTACATATTCATTTTTGGAAACAGAGCACACCATGATGTTTTCAGAATAGTTGCATAAATTTGTTTCATAAAATGAAACCAGACGTTCAAATATAAACATTTCTCACAGAACAGAAACTGTAAGCTTTGACTAGCACTTCTTTACACCAAAACTGCTTTTCAAAATGTTGAGACAACCCTCTCTGACATCAGTTTATTCCAGTAATAATGCACAGAAATATTTTTAGGGTTTTTTATGAATTTTTAATTAAACATGATTCATTATTATTTAACAATGATAGAAAATACAATTGTTTATGTGTCTAATTTTTTTGCTTTTACTACTCATGACACATGATCTAATTTAGAGTTCCAATGACAAGAGCACTTTGAGTTAGAATAGATTTCCTATTCAGACATCAAGAACAGAGACTTTTAGTTATAAACTATAATGCAATTGATGGACAGCCCTCATAATACTTTATTCTGAGTAGAAGGAGCTTTCCAGGGTTATATTAGGAGTCCTAAGGGAAACTTTTATTAATTTGGAAAAGGGTAAAACATTTGATTTTCTTGGAAGGGGGAAAAAAAAGAGCAAGAGGGTATTTTACAGATATATCCTCTATACAGCAAATCCAAACACAGCCTCTCTCTCTCCCCCTACCCCCTCTTTCACATTTTTGTTGTTTTGAGGGGGTTTTCTGGTGGCAGTTTCCTCAAGAATATTTCATAAGATTAATGAATCAATATGTGAAGGCATTTAAAATGTCCTTAAATCATTATTTTGTTACGCTGAAATAATGGCATTTATTGAGTTCTGTGGAATGGACATAGATACTGTTAAAACTCTGTGTGTTCTTTAGTGCGTTAACACAGGAAAACTGAATTGCATCATAACTCCTACTAAAGAAATATGAAGATGTTCCAAGAGAAATAATTAAAATACTTACATTAGTAATATTGCCAGTATATGATAATAATTTTTTTAATGAGCAACTTTATGTCATTTAACTTGCATCTTAAAGCTTTGTATTTTATAAAAGAATCTGAACAGCAGTGTGTCACTGCAGAATATTTTTTCACTGTTGCTTCAAAAGCAACAAGGAAAAGCTGTCCATTGATTTTTACTATAAGCAGAAATTTTAATACAGAGAATGCTGACAACTACTTTCAAAATTCATTGCAAAGCCACTGAAACTATATCAT
This sequence comes from Nipponia nippon, assembly GCF_047370975.1. NCBI lineage: Eukaryota > Metazoa > Chordata > Aves > Pelecaniformes > Threskiornithidae > Nipponia > Nipponia nippon. Next base: position 84,995,530 of record NW_028262290.1, on the reverse strand, counting down.
TTATCTTTTTCACAAATATATGGAAAAGCGAGATGGGCTGAGGTTTTCAGTAGTTTCAGTGGATAGAGAGGTTTTGCTAGGAACCTGGTGAACTGAAGAAAAGGCCATAGGGTTCAGAACCCATTGTCAGGATGTTGTTTAGATAGATGATTTTTGTTCCTATCTGGATCTCAGAAGTTACACAAATCTGGATTTTGAACTGATTTACTATGGCTGGCCGGTGAATATTCAAAGAATTATGGCAAAATCGGTAAGCCGTTTTTCATATCGGTGAGCAATTACATGGCAAATACTACTGAAGCAGTGCAAATGTACTTTTTCCTTTTAATTTAAGGCTGATATTGTAGACCCATCTGTTCTGAAGACATTTATGCCAAAATTTCAGCAATCAATATGTTAAATTTTACATTATGGATGCAATTTAAATTTTACCTATGACCTTTCAAAGATCCTCAGCACCGCACTTTATCTTCACTATTATTAATACTAAGAGATAAATGGGGTTTTTTGGTGAATAACTCAAAATACATTTAACTCCAGAATTTCCTTAATCTCAATTACGATTTTCATGTGGTTTTCTTAACCTGCTTCATTCTCATTCATACTATGTAATTGTCAAGCATGCAAAAGGACTAAGTAATTCCATTCCTGTCTTTTTAAAATGTTTTTCTTTTTTTTTTTAGTTCTGTGCTATCCATTAGGAAATACAGGAAAATAAACAAAAACAGCTAAGTAAAACAGAGCTCAAGGAAACACCACACTAAGAGACAAAACCTATTCCCATAAAACTTTCTGAGAAATCCCACCAGGTGCAAACATGCTAGTTACACATTTGCTAAGTTCAACCACACAGTCCTTGAAGGTTAGTTACTATGTAACTTATTTTCTATGCTAGACATTAAAAAAACCCCATTCATTCTCTGGAACCCTCATTTGGCAAAAGTAACTGCAGAGTACTCATTTCAGATTTTGAAAGTCAGGATGATAACTCCTGTAACTTGCCCTGAAATTTTTATTGCTGTGAACAAAAGAAGGATCTAGCCAAAGCAGTTTTGATGCATTTTAAACTGTCTAAAATAAAACCCCACAATTATTACCCAACAATTTTTGTAAATGTAACAAATCACATCAACATGGCATCAGCTGTACATATGGGATTTTGTAGATGTGCATGAAGTTGGTTTGAGTGTTCTCTGCACTGGCCAAAAGCCACGAGAATGTAATTTGTTTTGGCTCATTATGGATCTGAGCTTAAAAATGTTGTCTAAGAATTTATCTGGAAACCAATGAGAAATCAGTGCAGGTATCAGTGCACAGGTTTTACGTACTTTCTAAAAGGAGCTCAGGTTACTAAGCAGGCATATCCTTCTCCAGCTCTGATTTCCAGCAGGGTTGTTTTATGTAGCTGCTAATAATATGTATCAATAGCCTGCAGTGACAAAGGCAGAGACGGCTGTTGCTGGTCCCCACTACTATAATAGTATCTGTAAATAATAATTTGTAAGAACAAAGAAGAAAAGCTTTTGCAAAACTTTCATTTTGGCTTGATTTTGTAAAGTGCTTTCACATGAACATTTGGGCATATCCATAATCTCTTCAATTTTCCAGGTCAAAATCATGTTGCTAACAGGTAGGAATTTGTTCATATGGAACTGAGGCCATGAATGGATGGCAAACACCGGATGAGAATGAGCTTTCTCACACTCTCACAAAACTTAACTGTTTTCCATTTACCCTACTAATAAGTTGGGCCATGAAACTACTCCATTTTAGAAGTCTCACTGGCTACTGTGAGACTATGCACAATGGACCGACAATCACTGGTTACATATGAGGAAGACAAGCTTTTGACATGTTTTAGTATGTTAGAAAATTTCTCCTGCTGCCTGATTTAACATGAAGGACAGGGACCTATAAGGATTAACAGCCTGAATTGAAATACAAAGATTTTTTTGAGCGCTCTAGGAAGAAAGAATCCAGTTACATAAACCAACTGGAGTTACCACCATTGTACATGCGATTATAAATGAGTCTATATCTTCTGCATCAGATATGACTGTGTGTGACGAAACAAGACTATTTTATTTGCTGCACTACTACATACTTCAAAATTATAATAGAACTGTTATGGATATGTTATAAAACTATATTCATATAAGTATTTCTATCTTTTTTTCCTTCTTTAGCAACAACACTTTCATTCTCTACCTCAAAAATTAATGAACCTCTGAGAAAGCTGTTTCTCAGTGGAAAACAAGCTCATCAATATGCCAAAATGAGTGTCTAAAAGAATAATGACCTGCAGACTTTAAAAGTATATAAGAGAAGCTGTTTGTTTGTTTGTTTGTTTTTTTAAAAAAAGGGTATTTAATTACACATATTGCTTTCCCCTTTGGTTCCAGTTTCTCAGGATGATTCAGCCTCCTTCTCTACTCTGAAATAAGACAGGATCCTCCAGTGAGTAATGCAGCCTCATCTTAGGCCAGCTGTCTTCATTGATTATAGACAGAATCTGGAGCAAGTAGGCAGCTAGGTTAGGTGTCACAGTTCAGTGTTTAAAGTTAAACAGAATAATTCTAGATTTCTGGGGATATTTTCAAAGGTTCATTAGCTGCTGCTTAACACCACCCAAAAGAAATGCCCAACTGCCTTAATCCCTCTTAAAATTCTCTATCTGTTGCAATTCCCCCATCAGTATAACACAAATAATCCCACTATTATTTTGCCTCTCAGTTTTCTCCATTTGTTTTCTTTCTTTCTTTCTTTCTTTATTTATTTATTTATTTTTAAATTTGACTATGAGTATCCATAGTGCCCCCTATTGTACGTATCAATCTGCCAGCCTTGGCCCTACAGCAATAACCATGAAATTCAGACAATCCCTTCCTTTGTTAGTTGTCGAATAACACAAATCTCTCTGAGACTGATTCCCATTTCAAGCTGAGAAAAATAATACCTTCCTACCTCAGAGGAAGGAGGGAAAATGTATTAATTTTTAGGAAGCACTTAACTTCTGAAGTGAGTGAGAATATAAAAGAACATAAACAAAATGAAACTGCGCTACTCATCAGTGGAAGTATACTTTTCAAATCTATTTGTCTTTAGTTTTTCCTGATCAGCAATCCTTATATTTACTGTGAATTATAGATTCAATTCTGCAAACACAGAAAAAAATTTAACTGAAAACAGGTCTTGTCCAGTTTCAGAGGAATACTACAATTTTTCAAATTATTCATTAGGAATTGTTCAATTAAAAATGTAATTAGTCTCTGCCTTTCCCACCCACTCCCATGATTCATATAAACAAGCTTTTCTTTTTTAAGAATTTTCAGATAAAACTTTTAGGCAAACAAGCACAAAATTCCATTTTAAAGCAACTGAAATACTTATATTTTTAAAGTAGGGTTCCTACAACATACACAGCCTATTTATCTCTGCATGAAAGCAAAATGTACATGTGTAGACACACATGCAAAAACCATACAATACTTCTTTTGATGAATCCAGGAAGCAATATCACACAAGTTTTACGGGTTTAGTCTCGTCTGGCATAAGTTAGTGTGTGGCTATACCAAAATACATCAGTCTAGAACAACTTTCAAAATCTCAGATTTCAGCCTACTGCCAAAAAACTTAAACATTTTTAAAAACAGTTTACAAAGTGATTTTAAATGTTCTCCTGAAGAAAGACACAAGGCCACAATTACAAAGTGTTCTTCTTACCCTGCAGTTTCTCTAAGAAAGAACACTTTGGCTTTTATTATTTCTAAAAGAATGAGAAAGAGCACATGGCTCTGGTTGCAGTTTGCATTTAATTTTTCTAAGCTCTTTAATTAGACAAATTTGTTTTCTCTTCACTAAGTGTTAATTCAATCGTTTTTGTCTATACCATGACTCACTTAAATGTGTACATCTTTAATAGGAAAATGTTAGCAGTGAGAAATAGATAGCAAAATCTTGCATCTGCATTATTGTCAACTCCTTTAACATGCTTTTAACAAGGTTTATGAATTTAAAGTGTGAAGGCCAATAGAGTCCAAGGTGAAAATATTTCACATTTCAGAAACTATTCAGCAGCGGGTCCTCACAGACACGATATCTTTGAGGAGAAATGTTTAAGGTATATGTGGAAGGCAAATAGTTCCTTTAACTGAGTTTAAGGATTATTTGTTAGTTCAAGCTGTATATGGAAATTCCCTGTATATTTTAGATATAAAACCGTTTCTTCCTGCAAGTGGTGAAGACTGGCCTACGTACATTTTATAGTACAGTTTCATTTAGGTACTTATATTTCTGCACAGCCAATACTGATGAGTCTACCTCAGGAACTTGAAGCCACACATACTGACATCAGTGGTAAGTATCCATGCAATTTTAATAATGTAGAACCATAGTCTTAATCAAGCAAATCAGTAACACTCAGAATAAATGAAATAATCTTTATGCATTACTCATATGGACCATTCAGCTATCTAACCCAAGGATTCACACACACAGTTATCTTCAATGACCTGAACACATATCCACTACTCAGGGAACAAAATTTTCCAAGCTGTTAGATAAAACGTAACAAAGTAATGGATACATTTACATGAAATTCTGTGCACCAAACGTAAGAGTCCAGAGTTTCTACACTGACAGAATTATACTCCACAAATAGAGCCTGCCTGACAAAGGCTTTCCTTGTATTCTAACTACTATGTCTTTCAATTTATCTTCGTATCTATCAAACGACTTATGTCCCATGCCTCCCCTTTTTATTCATCCCTTTCCCCTTAAGTGTTTGCTCTCCATTTCGAAGTCTAGCATATTCTATTTTTTCTGTCTTCAAGTGACATTTTATCCATGTTTTTTTCTCAAACTGCTATCCCATCTCTTTTACTCAACACTAATAGATTTATTCACCAAACTAGTTAAAGGCAATACACTCATGCTCTTTTTTGCTTTAGTTCTTGTTCCCTTTAGCTGTGTGAAAAATGTCATTTTTGTCCCTGTGTCAAATTATCTTTTAGGATCATTAAGAATTTCTTCCATTTTGACAAAAACAACTCAATAACTTTTAAAAAGGTATGTAATCAGCAGTAGTGTTGGGGTGGGGTGTTGAGGGGGTACACAAAATAAACTACAACACCACTCTCTGCTTGTGAGTTAGAAAACAAAGTAGATGGATGTTTACTTAATATTTTCCCTTTTTTTACAGAAAATTTTCTTAGTTAATAAGATACATTCACTGGAAAATAACCAGCCTCTGAGAAAAAGTAATCAGTCTCTCATCTTTGGTATCTTATTCACTCAAGGTTTCATGATACTCTTCTCACTTATCTTTCTTTATATCTCTCATCACTTTCAGTCTTCCTTCTCCATTCTGTCACTATTATACTGTAGTATACTACTGGTATTATATTATCTTACTGTTATACTGTTATTTGTAAAAGTGATAAGTTTAAAATACCATATCTCATTTCTTCTATACCTTTTCTTTAGGTGGCTTGGTCTACTCTCAGTGCCAAGTCCCACTATAATATTCAGCTCCTATACACTGGTTATTTCTTTGTCCCCACTCTCACACCTATCCTCTCACGCTTTGACTATTTTGTTATAGTTTACTATATCAGTTTTAGGCTGCCAAAAGATGTAGTACTTTTTTATGAACTGGTTTATGTTCAATACTAATAGAAATTTACAAAAAACTACCATACACTTTGAAAGAGGCATTCTGTCTCTATTTTCATTATCTAGTTTTGTACTTGAAAACTTGCACATATGACAAATAATAATATTTATGGGTGCAGTTGGGTAATCAATTCCCATGGTGTAGCACACCTTTAGATATATCTGACCACCACGATGAATACTAAAATGAAATTCCATGATTAAGTTGCTATAAAACTAAACAGACAGTTCAGTAAATATCAACTTTTTTCCTTGCTTGAACTGATTTCCATTTAGCAAAATTAACTCCAACAGTCTTCAAAAGGTGCCATGTTCTGTGGAATCAGACCTAAATCACTATAGTGGGTTCTTTCAAACATGAAAGGAACGATCAGACAGAAGAACTTATTAAAAATGCCCAGAGGTACATAAACATATATTACAGCAATGACTATTTTTCTTTTTTCAAGTTAGAGAAAGCTATCACATTTAAAATTGTGGCTCATGTTCTTTTCTCATACATGCATATGAAGTGTCTTCATTTAAAGAATGGTTTGACATGATTTACTTTATTTTAAATCCATACCTACATTAACATTAACATACAGAACATTAGAACTGCATCAATTTTTGAAGAGTTATTTCTTTTTCAATGGTTGCAGAAGATAATTTCATTTTCTATTTTGCTAACTGAAAAAGAAAGGATCTATTTCAGGCACTGTTAATGGTATTAGTTCTTGCAAACTGAAGTAATAATGTCAAAGATGTAATACTGCTTCGAAAGCTCACTAATCATGCAGACCTCAGTTAGGTAGGCATTAAGAACCAACTTTTCAGAAAATGTTAATATTGCCACTTTAGGTCCCTAAACTCTTATATGGTGATTCTAAATCCCATCCTGTATTTCAGTTTCTGACCTCAGTGATAACAGGTCTTAAATAAAGCATCGTGTGTCATAATTTTTTAAAAATGCATTTTCATAAGGCAGGGTTGTAAATATTTTTTTAATTCAAGAAATTCCATCAATGTACCTACCACATTTAAGCAGGTATATATTTATTAGTCCTCTTCTTCCCCAGTTAGCATTACTATTACACGTACGTTATAGATGCAATAACACAGTCTTCAGAGTGTAAAATCTCTCTGCCCACAGTATAATTAGATTTCATTCTGTATGGGTTGTTGGTTGTTTTTTTGCGGGAGACTGTTTGTTTTGATATTATGTGGTGCTTTCCTAACAGGCAAAGTGAAAAAGTTGGCTAGACAACATGCCCAGGAGGAGATTCTGGATGCAATCCTCTATTAAAACCTTTGTCAATACTAGATCTCTATGGGGAGACAGGTGTGGTTTATGAGCTCAACACAAATAATTGCCTATATGCAGATGCATGCACAAAGTAATTTTCTGGATGGTTTTGTTCTCTTTTAAATTGTGCTCTTTCTCCTAGCATGTTAAGTCTTAAAAGCAAAAGAGGTAAATAAGTCCAATTAATAGCAGCCACTAATAACTATGAAATACTTATTTGGAAACCACAATACTTGAAAATCGTGCTGAAAATAAAATTAATAAGTGTCTAGCAATCAGAAGGCTGATAGTTATGGGCCAACAAGATGCAAGGTGGAAACATAATCTCATCCTTAGCTAATGCACAGCTATGAAACGTCAGAAGGGGTCAAATTAATTTCTCCCACATATTGTTGTATAGCATATACACAGTAGGAGCAATGTTAACTCTTTGATGATGTAATGAAATAATCATCATAATCAAAATAATTGCAAAAATCAGCAGTCCTGAAACCATGCTCACCTTGGTGTGCCTTTTGCAGCGCCAGTGTCCCTAGAGCTGCAGGCTTTGCGGCTTTCTAAACCCTAACCCTAAATGTAGTGGGAGCTTAATTTTCGGCTAAGGTCCGCAGGTGCATGGGTGGCGCCGATGAGAAAGCTGTGGAGGGAGCACTGTTGGTGCAGTGCCCCTTGGCGTACATTTTGCAGCGCAAGTGTCCCTGCAGCTGTAAGCTTTGTGGCTCTCTGAACCCTAACCCTAGCCATAATAGTACTGGGACCTTAGGTTTTCAGCTGACGTCCGCACGTGAATGGAGGACGCCGATGAGAAAGATACAGAGGAAGTACTGTTGGTGCAGTGCCGTGCTCCCCTTCGCGTGCCTTTTGCAGCACCAGTGTCCCTGCAGCTGTAGGCTTTGTGGCTCTCTGAACCCTAACCCTAACCCTCATTGTAATGGGAGCTTAGATTTTTGGCTGGGGTCTGCAGGTGCAAGGTTGGAGAGGATGGGAAACATGTGCAGGGAGCACTGTTGGTGCAGTGCCGTGATCCCCTTGGCATGCTTTGGCAGTGCCAGTGTCCCTGCAGCTGTAGGCTTTGTGGCTCTCTGAACCCTAACCCTAACCCTAATTGTAAGGGGAGCTTAGATTTTTGGCTGGGGTCCTCATGTGCATTGGAGACGCGGATGAGAAATGTTTGGAGGGAGCACTGTTGTTGCAGTACCGTTCTCCCCATGGCGTACGTTTTGCAGCACCAGTGTCCCTGCAGCTGTCGGCTTTGTGGCTCTCTGAACCCTAACCCTAACCCTAATTGTAATGGGAGCTTAGATTTTTGGGTGAGGTCCACAGGTGCATGCTGGGCGCGAATGGGAAAGGTGTGGAGGGAGCACTGTTGGTGCAGTGCCGTGCTCCCCATGGCATGCCTTTTGCAGCGCCAGTGTCCCTGCAGCTGCAGGCTTTGTGGCTCTCTGAACCCTAACCCTAATTGTAATGGGAGCTTAGATTTTCGGTGAGGTCCGCATGTACATTGGTGGCGCGCATGAGAAATGTGTGGAGGGAGCACGGTTGGTGCAGTGCCGTGCTCCCCTTCGCGTGTATTTTGTAGCGCCAGTGTCCCTGCAGCTCTAGGCTTTGTGGCTCTCTGAACCCTAACCCTAACCCTAATTCTAATGGGAGCTTAGATTTTTGGCTGAGGTCCTCATGTGCATTGGTGGCGCGGATGGAAAGGTATGGAGAGAGCACTGTTGGTGCAGTGCCGTGCTCCCCATGGCATGCCTTTTGCAGCGCCAGTGTCCCTGCAGCTGTAGGCTTTGTGGCTCTCTGAACCCTAACCCTAACACTAATTGTAATGGGAGCTTAGATTTTTGGCTGAACTCCTCATATGCAAGGTTGGAGAGGATGGGACAGGTGTGGAGGGAGCACTGTTGGTGCAGTGCCGTACTCCCCATGGCATGCCTTTTGCAGCGCCAGTGTCCCTGCAGCTGTAGGCTTTGTGGCTCTCTGAACCCGAACCCTAACCCTAATTTTAATGGGAGCTTAGATTTTTCGCTGAGGTCCGCAGGTGCATTGGTGGCGCGCATGAGAAAGTTGTGGAGGGAGCACTGTTGGTGCAGTGCCGTGCTCCCCTTGGCGTGCCTTTTGCAGCGCCAGTGTCCCTGCAGCTGTAGGCTTTGTGGCTCTCTGAACCCTAACCCTAACCCTAATTCTAATGGGAGCTTAGATTTTTGGCTGAAGTCCGCATGTGCAAGGTTGGAGTGGATGGGACAGGTGTGGAGGGAGCACTGTTGGTGCACTGCCGTGCTCCCCATGGCATGCCTTTTGCAGCGCCAGTGTCCCTGCAGCTGTCGGCTTTGTGGCTCTCTGAACCCTAACCCTAACCCTAATTCTAAAGGGAGCTTAGATTTTTGGCTGGTGTCCGCAGGTGCAAGGTTGGAGAGGATGGGAAAGGTGTGGAGGGAGCACTGTTGGTGCAGTGCCGTGCTCCCCATGGCATGCCTTTTGCAGCGCCAGTGTCCCTGCAGCTGTAGGCTTTGTGGCTCTCTGAACCCGAACCCTAACCCTAATTCTAATGGGAGCTGAGATTTTTGGCTGAGGTCCGCATGTGCATTGTTGGCGCGCATGAGAAATGTGTGGAGGGAGCACTGTTGTTGCAGTGCCGTGCTCCCCATGGCATGCCTTTTGCAGCGCCAGTGTCCCTGCAGCTGTCGCCTTTGTGGCTCTCTGAACCCGAACCCTAACCTTAATTGTAAGGGGAGCTTAGATTTTTGGCTGAAGTCCGCATGTGCAAGGTTGGAGAGGATGGGACAGGTGTGGAGGGAGCACTGGTGGTGCAGTGCCGTGCTCCCCTTCGCGTGCCTTTTGCAGCGCCAGTGTCCCTGCAGCTGTCGGCTTTGTGGCTCTCTGAACCCTAACCCTAACCCTAATTTTAATGGGAGCTGAGATTTTTCGCTGAGGTCCACAGGTGCATTGGTGGTGCGCATGATAAATGTGTGGAGGGAGCACTGTTGGTGCAGTGCCGTGCTCCCCATGGCATGCCTTTTGCAGTGCCAGTGTCCCTGCAGCTGTAGGCTTTGTGGCTCTCTGAACCCTAACCCTAACCATAATTCTAATGGGAGCTTAGATTTTTGGCTGGTGTCCGCAGGTGCAAGGTTGGAGAGGATGGGAAAGGTGTGGAGGGAGCACTGTTGGTGCAGTGCCGTGCTCCCCATGGCGTGCCTTTTGCAGCGCCAGTGTCCCTGCAGCTGTAGGCTTTGTGGCTCTCTGAACCCTAACCCTAACCCTAATTGTAAGGGGAGCTTAGATTTTTCGCTGAGGTCCGCATGTGCATTGGTGGCGCGCATGAGAAATGTGTGGAGGGAGCACTGTTGTTGCAGTGCCGTGCTCCCCTTCGCGTGTATTTTGCAGTGCCAGTGTCCCTGCAGCTGTAGGCTTTGTGGATCTCTGAACCCTAACCCTAATTCTAATGGGAGCTTAGATTTTTGGCTGAATTCCGCATATGCAAGGTTGGAGAGGATGGGACAGGTGTGGAGGGAGCACTGTTGGTGCAGTGCCGTGCTCCCCATGGCATGCCTTTTGCAGTGCCAGTATCCCTGCACCTTTAGGCTTTGTGGCTCTCTGAACCCTAACCCTAACCCTAATTCTAATGGGAGCTTAGATTTTTGGCTGAGGTCCGCAGGTGCAAAGTTGGAGAGGATGGGAAAGGTGTGGTGGGAGCACTGTTGGTGCAGTGCCGTGCTCCCCTTGGCGTGCCTTTTGCAGCGCCAGTGTCCCTGCAGCTGTCAGCTTTGTGGATCTCTGAACCCTAACCCTAACCTTAATTGTAGGGGAGCTTAGATTTTTGGCTGGTGTCCGCAGGTGCAAAGTTGGAGAGGATGGGACAGGTGTGGTGGGAGCACTGTTGGTGCAGTGCCGTGCTCCCCATGGCGTGTATTTTGTAGCGCCAGTGTCCCTGCAGCTGTCGGCTTTGTGGCTCTCTGAACCCTAACCCTAACTCTAATTCTAATGGGAGCTCAGATTTTCCGTGAGGTCCGCATGTGCATTGATGGCGCGCATGAGAAATGTTTCGTGGGAGCACTGTTGGTGCAGTGCCGTACTCCCCTTCGCGTGCCTTTTGCAGCGCCAGTGTCCCTGCAGCTGTAGGCTTTGTGGATCTCTGAACCCGAACCCTAACCCTAATTGTAAGGGGAGCTTAGATTTTTGGCTGAGGTCCGCAGGTGCAAGGTTGGAGAGGATGGGGAAGGTGTGGAGGGAGCACTGTTGGTGCAGTGCCGTGCTCCCCTTCGCATGCCTTTTGCAGCGCCAGTGTCCCTGCAGCTGTAGGCTTTGTGGCTCTCTGAACCCTAACCCTAACCCTAATTGTAAGGGGAGCTTAGATTTTTGGCTGACGTCCGCAGGTGCAAGGTTGGAGAGGATGGGAAAGGTGTGGAGGGAGCAGTGTTGGTGCAGTGCCGTGCTCCCCTTGGCGTGTATTTTGTAGAGCCAGTGTCCTTGCAGCTGTAGGCTTTGTGGCTCTCTGAACCCTAACCCTAACCCTAATTCTAATGGGAGCTTAGATTTTTGGCTGAGGACCTCATGGGCATTGGTGACGTGGATGGGAAAGGTGTGGAGGGAGCACTGTTGGTGCAGTGCTGTGCTCCCCATGGCATGCCTTTTGCAGCGCCAGTGTCCATGCAGCTGTAGGCTTTGTGGCTCTCTGAACCCTAACCGTAACCCTAATTTTAATGGGAGCTGAGATTTCTCGCTGAGGTCCGCAGGTGCATTGGTGGTGCGCATCAGAAATGTTTGGAGGGAGCACTGTTGGTGCAGTGCCGTGCTCCCCATGGCATGCCTTTTGCAGCGCCAGTGTCCCTGCAGCTGTAGGCTTTGTGGCTCTCTGAACCCTAACCCTAACCCTAATTCTAATGGGAGCTTAGATTTTTGGCTGAGGTCCTCATATGCAAGGTTGGAGAGGATGGGAAAGGTGTGGAGGGAGCACTGTTGGTGCAGTGCCGTGCTCCCCATGGCATGCCTTTTGCAGCGCCAGTGTCCCTGCAGCTTTAGGCTTTGTGGCTCTCTGAACCCTAACCCTAACCCTAATTCTAAAGGGAGCTTAGATTTTTGGCTGAGGTCCGCAGGTGCAAAGTTGGAGAGGATGGGAAAGGTGTGGAGGGAGCACTGTTGGTGCAGTGCCGTGCTCCCCTTCGCGTGCCTTTTGCAGCGCCAGTGTCCCTGCAGCTGTCGGCTTTGTGGCTCTCTGAACCATAACCCTAATTCTAAAGGGAGCTTAGATTTTTGCTGAGGTCCTCCTGCGCATTGGTGACGTGGATGGGAAAGGTGTGGAGGGAGCACTGTTGGTGCAGTGCCGTGCTCCCCATGGCATGCCTTTTGCAGCGCCAGTGTCCCTGCAGCTGTCGGCTTTGTGGCTCTCTGAACCCTAACCCTAACCTTAATTGTAAGGGGAGCTTAGATTTTTGGCTGAAGTCCGCATGTGCAAGGTTGGAGAGGATGGGACAGGTGTGGAGGGAGCACTGGTGGTGCAGTGCCGTGCTCCCCTTCGCGTGCCTTTTGCAGCGCCAGTGTCCCTGCAGCTGTCGGCTTTGTGGCTCTCTGAACCCTAACCCTAACCCTAATTGTAAGGGGAGCTGAGATTTTTCGCTGAGGTCCACAGGTGCATTGGTGGTGCGCATGATAAATGTGTGGAGGGAGCACTGTTGGTGCAGTGCCGTGCTCCCCATGGCATGCCTTTTGCAGTGCCAGTGTCCCTGCAGCTGTAGGCTTTGTGGCTCTCTGAACCCTAACCCTAACCATAATTCTAATGGGAGCTTAGATTTTTGGCTGGTGTCCGCAGGTGCAAGGTTGGAGAGGATGGGAAAGGTGTGGAGGGAGCACTGTTGGTGCAGTGCCGTGCTCCCCATGGTGTGCCTTTTGCAGCGCCAGTGTCCCTGCAGCTGTAGGCTTTGTGGCTCTCTGAACCCTAACCCTAACCCTAATTGTAAGGGGAGCTTAGATTTTTCGCTGAGGTCCGCATGTGCATTGGTGGCGCGCATGAGAAATGTGTGGAGGGAGCACTGTTGTTGCAGTGCCGTGCTCCCCTTCGCGTGTATTTTGCAGTGCCAGTGTCCCTGCAGCTGTAGGCTTTGTGGATCTCTGAACCCTAACCCTAATTCTAATGGGAGCTTAGATTTTTGGCTGAATTCCGCATATGCAAGGTTGGAGAGGATGGGACAGGTGTGGAGGGAGCACTGTTGGTGCAGTGCCGTGCTCCCCATGGCATGCCTTTTGCAGTGCCAGTATCCCTGCACCTTTAGGCTTTGTGGCTCTCTGAACCCGAACCCTAACCCTAATTCTAATGGGAGCTTAGATTTTTGGCTGAGGTCCGCAGGTGCAAAGTTGGAGAGGATGGGAAAGGTGTGGTGGGAGCACTGTTGGTGCAGTGCCGTGCTCCCCTTGGCGTGCCTTTTGCAGCGCCAGTGTCCCTGCAGCTGTCGGCTTTGTGGATCTCTGAACCCTAACCCTAACCTTAATTGTAGGGGAGCTTAGATTTTTGGCTGGTGTCCGCAGGTGCAAAGTTGGAGAGGATGGGACAGGTGTGGTGGGAGCACTGTTGGTGCAGTGCCGTGCTCCCCATGGCGTGTATTTTGTAGCGCCAGTGTCCCTGCAGCTGTCGGCTTTGTGGCTCTCTGAACCCTAACCCTAACTCTAATTCTAATGGGAGCTCAGATTTTCCGTGAGGTCCGCATGTGCATTGATGGCGCGCATGAGAAATGTTTCGTGGGAGCACTGTTGGTGCAGTGCCGTACTCCCCTTCGCGTGCCTTTTGCAGCGCCAGTGTCCCTGCAGCTGTAGGCTTTGTGGATCTCTGAACCCTAACCCTAACCCTAATTCTAATGGGAGCTTAGATTTTTGGCTGAGGTCCTCATATGCAAGGTTGGAGAGGATGGGAAAGGTGTGGAGGGAGCACTGTTGGTGCAGTGCCGTGCTCCCCATGGCATGCCTTTTGCAGTGCCAGTATCCCTGCAGCTTTAGGCTTTGTGGCTCTCTGAACCCTAACCCTAACCCTAATTCTAATGGGAGCTTAGATTTTTGGCTGAGGTCCGCAGGTGCAAAGTTGGAGAGGATGGGAAAGGTGTGGAGGGAGCACTGTTGGTGCAGTGCCGTGCTCCCCTTCGCGTGCCTTTTGCAGCGCCAGTGTCCCTGCAGCTGTCGGCTTTGTGGCTCTCTGAACCCTAACCCTAACCTTAATTGTAAGGGGAGCTTAGATTTTTGGCTGAAGTCCGCATGTGCAAGGTTGGAGAGGATGGGACAGGTGTGGAGGGAGCACTGGTGGTGCAGTGCCGTGCTCCCCTTCGCGTGCCTTTTGCAGCGCCAGTGTCCCTGCAGCTGTCGGCTTTGTGGCTCTCTGAACCCTAACCCTAACCCTAATTTTAATGGGAGCTGAGATTTTTCGCTGAGGTCCACAGGTGCATTGGTGGTGCGCATGATAAATGTGTGGAGGGAGCACTGTTGGTGCAGTGCCGTGCTCCCCATGGCATGCCTTTTGCAGTGCCAGTGTCCCTGCAGCTGTAGGCTTTGTGGCTCTCTGAACCCTAACCCTAACCATAATTCTAATGGGAGCTTAGATTTTTGGCTGAGGTCCGCAGGTGCAAGGTTGGAGAGGATGGGAAAGGTGTGGAGGGAGCACTGTTGGTGCAGTGCCGTGCTCCCCATGGCGTGCCTTTTGCAGCGCCAGTGTCCCTGCAGCTGTAGGCTTTGTGGCTCTCTGAACCCTAACCCTAACCCTAATTCTAATGGGAGCTTAGATTTTTCGCTGAGGTCCGCATGTGCATTGGTGGCGTGCATGAGAAATGTGTGGAGGGAGCACTGTTGTTGCAGTGCCGTGCTCCCCTTCGCGTGTATTTTGCAGTGCCAGTGTCCCTGCAGCTGTAGGCTTTGTGGATCTCTGAACCCTAACCCTAATTCTAATGGGAGCTTAGATTTTTGGCTGAATTCCGCATATGCAAGGTTGGAGAGGATGGGACAGGTGTGGAGGGAGCACTGTTGGTGCAGTGCCGTGCTCCCCATGGCATGCCTTTTGCAGTGCCAGTATCCCTGCACCTTTAGGCTTTGTGGCTCTCTGAACCCGAACCCTAACCCTAATTCTAATGGGAGCTTAGATTTTTGGCTGAGGTCCGCAGGTGCAAAGTTGGAGAGGATGGGAAAGGTGTGGTGGGAGCACTGTTGGTGCAGTGCCGTGCTCCCCTTGGCGTGCCTTTTGCAGCGCCAGTGTCCCTGCAGCTGTCGGCTTTGTGGATCTCTGAACCCTAACCCTAACCTTAATTGTAGGGGAGCTTAGATTTTTGGCTGGTGTCCGCAGGTGCAAAGTTGGAGAGGATGGGACAGGTGTGGTGGGAGCACTGTTGGTGCAGTGCCGTGCTCCCCATGGCGTGTATTTTGTAGCGCCAGTGTCCCTGCAGCTGTCGGCTTTGTGGCTCTCTGAACCCTAACCCTAACTCTAATTCTAATGGGAGCTCAGATTTTCCGTGAGGTCCGCATGTGCATTGATGGCGCGCATGAGAAATGTTTCGTGGGAGCACTGTTGGTGCAGTGCCGTACTCCCCTTCGCGTGCCTTTTGCAGCGCCAGTGTCCCTGCAGCTGTAGGCTTTGTGGCTCTCTGAACCCTAACCCTAACCCTAATTCTAATGGGAGCTTAGATTTTTGGCTGAGGTCCTCATATGCAAGGTTGGAGAGGATGGGAAAGGTGTGGAGGGAGCACTGTTGGTGCAGTGCCGTGCTCCCCATGGCATGCCTTTTGCAGTGCCAGTATCCCTGCAGCTTTAGGCTTTGTGGCTCTCTGAACCCTAACCCTAACCCTAATTCTAATGGGAGCTTAGATTTTTGGCTGAGGTCCGCAGGTGCAAAGTTGGAGAGGATGGGAAAGGTGTGGAGGGAGCACTGTTGGTGCAGTGCCGTGCTCCCCTTCGCGTGCCTTTTGCAGCGCCAGTGTCCCTGCAGCTGTCGGCTTTGTGGCTCTCTGAACCCTAACCCTAATTCTAAAGGGAGCTTAGATTTTTGCTGAGGTCCTCCTGCGCATTGGTGACGTGGATGGGAAAGGTGTGGAGGGAGCACTGTTGGTGCAGTGCCGTGCTCCCCATGGCATGCCTTTTGCAGCGCCAGTGTCCCTGCAGCTGTCGGCTTTGTGGCTCTCTGAACCCTAACCCTAACCTTAATTGTAAGGGGAGCTTAGATTTTTGGCTGAAGTCCGCATGTGCAAGGTTGGAGAGGATGGGACAGGTGTGGAGGGAGCACTGGTGGTGCAGTGCCGTGCTCCCCTTCGCGTGCCTTTTGCAGCGCCAGTGTCCCTGCAGCTGTCGGCTTTGTGGCTCTCTGAACCCTAACCCTAACCCTAATTTTAATGGGAGCTGAGATTTTTCGCTGAGGTCCACAGGTGCATTGGTGGTGCGCATGATAAATGTGTGGAGGGAGCACTGTTGGTGCAGTGCCGTGCTCCCCATGGCATGCCTTTTGCAGTGCCAGTGTCCCTGCAGCTGTAGGCTTTGTGGCTCTCTGAACCCTAACCCTAACCATAATTCTAATGGGAGCTTAGATTTTTGGCTGGTGTCCGCAGGTGCAAGGTTGGAGAGGATGGGAAAGGTGTGGAGGGAGCACTGTTGGTGCAGTGCCGTGCTCCCCATGGCGTGCCTTTTGCAGCGCCAGTGTCCCTGCAGCTGTAGGCTTTGTGGCTCTCTGAACCCTAACCCTAACCCTAATTCTAATGGGAGCTTAGATTTTTCGCTGAGGTCCGCATGTGCATTGGTGGCGCGCATGAGAAATGTGTGGAGGGAGCACTGTTGTTGCAGTGCCGTGCTCCCCTTCGCGTTTATTTTGCAGTGCCAGTGTCCCTGCAGCTGTAGGCTTTGTGGATCTCTGAACCCTAACCCTAATTCTAATGGGAGCTTAGATTTTTGGCTGAATTCCGCATATGCAAGGTTGGAGAGGATGGGACAGGTGTGGAGGGAGCACTGTTGGTGCAGTGCCGTGCTCCCCATGGCATGCCTTTTGCAGTGCCAGTATCCCTGCACCTTTAGGCTTTGTGGCTCTCTGAACCCTAACCCTAACCCTAATTCTAATGGGAGCTTAGATTTTTGGCTGAGGTCCGCAGGTGCAAAGTTGGAGAGGATGGGAAAGGTGTGGTGGGAGCACTGTTGGTGCAGTGCCGTGCTCCCCTTGGCGTGCCTTTTGCAGCGCCAGTGTCCCTGCAGCTGTCAGCTTTGTGGATCTCTGAACCCTAACCCTAACCTTAATTGTAGGGGAGCTTAGATTTTTGGCTGGTGTCCGCAGGTGCAAAGTTGGAGAGGATGGGACAGGTGTGGTGGGAGCACTGTTGGTGCAGTGCCGTGCTCCCCATGGCGTGTATTTTGTAGCGCCAGTGTCCCTGCAGCTGTCGGCTTTGTGGCTCTCTGAACCCTAACCCTAACTCTAATTCTAATGGGAGCTCAGATTTTCCGTGAGGTCCGCATGTGCATTGATGGCGCGCATGAGAAATGTTTCGTGGGAGCACTGTTGGTGCAGTGCCGTACTCCCCTTCGCGTGCCTTTTGCAGCGCCAGTGTCCCTGCAGCTGTAGGCTTTGTGGATCTCTGAACCCGAACCCTAACCCTAATTGTAAGGGGAGCTTAGATTTTTGGCTGAGGTCCGCAGGTGCAAGGTTGGAGAGGATGGGGAAGGTGTGGAGGGAGCACTGTTGGTGCAGTGCCGTGCTCCCCTTCGCATGCCTTTTGCAGCGCCAGTGTCCCTGCAGCTGTAGGCTTTGTGGCTCTCTGAACCCTAACCCTAACCCTAATTGTAAGGGGAGCTTAGATTTTTGGCTGAGGTCCGCAGGTGCAAGGTTGGAGAGGATGGGACAGGTGTGGAGGGAGCACTGTTGGTGCAGTGCCGTGCTCCCCTTGGCGTGTATTTTGTAGAGCCAGTGTCCTTGCAGCTGTAGGCTTTGTGGCTCTCTGAACCCTAACCCTAACCCTAATTCTAATGGGAGCTTAGATTTTTGGCTGAGGACCTCATGGGCATTGGTGACGTGGATGGGAAAGGTGTGGAGGGAGCACTGTTGGTGCAGTGCTGTGCTCCCCATGGCATGCCTTTTGCAGCGCCAGTGTCCATGCAGCTGTAGGCTTTGTGGCTCTCTGAACCCTAACCGTAACCCTAATTTTAATGGGAGCTGAGATTTCTCGCTGAGGTCCGCAGGTGCATTAGTGGTGCGCATCAGAAATGTTTGGAGGGAGCACTGTTGGTGCAGTGCCGTGCTCCCCATGGCATGCCTTTTGCAGCGCCAGTGTCCCTGCAGCTGTAGGCTTTGTGGCTCTCTGAACCCTAACCCTAACCCTAATTCTAATGGGAGCTTAGATTTTTGGCTGAGGTCCTCATATGCAAGGTTGGAGAGGATGGGAAAGGTGTGGAGGGAGCACTGTTGGTGCAGTGCCGTGCTCCCCATGGCATGCCTTTTGCACTGCCAGTGTCCCTGCAGCTGTCGGCTTTGTGGCTCTCTGAACCCTAACCCTAATTCTAAAGGGAGCTTAGATTTTTGCTGAGGTCCTCCTGCGCATTGGTGACGTGGATGGGAAAGGTGTGGAGGGAGCACTGTTGGTGCAGTGCCGTGCTCCCCATGGCATGCCTTTTGCAGCGCCAGTGTCCCTGCAGCTGTCGGCTTTGTGGCTCTCTGAACCCTAACCCTAACCTTAATTGTAGGGGAGCTTAGATTTTTGGCTGGTGTCCGCAGGTGCAAGGTTGGAGAGGATGGGAAAGGTGTGGTGGGAGCACTGTTGGTGCAGTGCCGTGCTCCCCATGGCATGCCTTTTGCAGTGCCAGTGTCCCTGCAGCTGTCGGCTTTGTGGCTCTCTGAACCCTAACCCTAACCCTAATTCTAATGGGAGCTTAGATTTTTCGCTGAGGTCCGCAGGTGCAAAGTTGGAGAGGATGGGAAAGGTGTGGTGGGAGCACTGTTGGTGCAGTGCCGTGCTCCCCTTCGCGTGCCTTTTGCAGCGCCAGTGTCCCTGCAGCTGTCGGCTTTGTGGCTCTCTGAACCCTAACCCTAACCCTAATTCTAATGGGAGCTTAGATTTTTGGATGGTGTCCGCAGGTGCAAGGTTAGAGAGGATGGGAAAGGTGTGGTGGGAGCACTGTTGGTGCAGTGCCGTGCTCCACTTCGCGTGTATTTTGCAGCGCCAGTGTCCCTGCAGCTGTAGGCTTTGTGGCTCTCTGAACCCGAACCCTAACCCTAATTGTAATGGGAGCTTAGATTTTTGGCTGGTGTCCGCAGGTGCAAGGTTGGAGAGGATGGGACAGGTGTGGAGGGAGCACTGTTGGTGCAGTGCCGTACTCCCCATGGCATGCCTTTTGCAGCGCCAGTGTCCCTGCAGCTGTAGGCTTTGTGGCTCTCTGAACCCTAACCCTAACCCTAATTCTAATGGGAGCTTAGATTTTTCGCTGAGGTCCGCATGTGCATTGGTGGCGCGCATGAGAAATGTGTGGAGGGAGCACGGTTTGTGCAGTGCCGTGCTCCCCTTCGCGTGCCTTTTGCAGCGCCAGTGTCCCTGCAGCTGTAGGCTTTGTGGATCTCTGAACCCGAACCCTAACCCTAATTGTAAGGGGAGCTTAGATTTTTGGCTGAGGTCCGCAGGTGCAAGGTTGGAGAGGATGGGAAAGGTGTGGTGGGAGCACTGTTGGTGCAGTGCCGTGCTCCCCTTCGCATGTATTTTGCAGCGCCAGTGTCCCTGCAGCTGTAGGCTTTGTGGCTCTCTGAACCCTAACCCTAACCCTAATTCTAATGGGAGCTTAGATATTCGCTGAGGTCCGCAGGTGCATTGGTGGTGCGCATGAGAAATGTTTGGAGGGAGCACTGTTGGTGCAGTGCCGTGCTCCCCATGGCGTGCCTTTTGCAGCGCCAGTGTCCCTGCAGCTGTCGGCTTTGTGGCTCTCTGAACCCGAACCCTAATTCAAATGGGAGCTTAGATTTTCGGTGAGGTCCGCATGTGCATTGATGGCGCGCATGAGAAATGTTGGGAGGGAGCACTGTTGGTGCAGTGCCGTGCTCCCCATGGCATGCCTTTTGCAGTGCCAGTGTACCTGCAGCTGTCGGCTTTGTGGCTCTCTGAACCCTAACCCTAACCCTAATTCTAATGGGAGCTTAGATTTTTGGCTGAGGTCCTCATGCGCATTGGTGACGTGGATGGGAAAGGTGTGGAGGGAGCACTATTGGTGCAGTGCCGTGCTCCCCATGGCATGCCTTTTGCAGCGCCAGTGTCCCTGCAGCTGTCGGCTTTGTGGCTCTCTGAACCCTAACCCTAACCCTAATTCTAATGGGAGCTTAGATTTTTCGCTGAGGTCCGCAGGTGCATTGGTGGCGCGGATGGGACAGGTGTGGAGAGAGCACTGTTGGTGCAGTGCCGTGCTCCCCTTCGCGTGCCTTTTGCAGCGCCAGTGTCCCTGCAGCTGTCGGCTTTGTGGCTCTCTGAACCCGAACCCTAACCCTAATTCTAATGGGAGCTTAGATTTTTCGCTGAGGTCCGCAGGTGCATTGGTGGCGCGCATGAGAAATGTGTGGAGGGAGCACTGTTGGTGCAGTGCCGTGCTCCCCATGGCGTGTATTTTGTAGCGCCAGTGTCCATGCAGCTGTAGGCTTTGTGGCTCTCTGAACCCTAACCCTAACCCTAATTGTAAGGGGAGCTTAGATTTTTGGCTGAAGTCCGCATGTGCAAGGTTGGAGAGGATGGGACAGGTGTGGAGGGAGCACTGTTGGTGCAGTGCCGTGCTCCCCTTCGCGTGCCTTTTGCAGCGCCAGTGTCCCTGCAGCTGTCGGCTTTGTGGCTCTCTGAACCATAACCCTAACCCTAATTCTAATGGGAGCTTAGATTTTTGGCTGAGGTCCTCATGTCCATTGGTGGCGCGGACGGGAAAGTTGTGGAGGGAGCACTGTTGGTGCAGTGCCGTGCTCCCCATGGCATGCCTTTTGCAGTGCCAGTGTCCCTGCAGCTGTCGGCTTTGTGGCTCTCTGAACCCTAACCCTAACCCTAATTCTAATGGGAGCTTAGATTTTTCGCTGAGGTCCGCATGTGCATTGGTGGCGCGCATGAGAAATGTGTGGAGGGAGCACGGTTTGTGCAGTGCCGTGCTCCCCTTCGCGTGCCTTTTGCAGCGCCAGTGTCCCTGCAGCTGTAGGCTTTGTGGATCTCTGAACCCGAACCCTAACCCTAATTGTAAGGGGAGCTTAGATTTTTGGCTGACGTCCGCAGGTGCAAGGTTGGAGAGGATGGGAAAGGTGTGGTGGGAGCACTGTTGGTGCAGTGCCGTGCTCCCCTTCGCATGTATTTTGCAGCGCCAGTGTCCCTGCAGCTGTCGCCTTTGTGGCTCTCTGAACCCGAACCCTAACCCTAATTCTAATGGGAGCTTAGATTTTTGGCTGAAGTCCGCATGTGCAAGGTTGGAGAGGATGGGACAGGTGTGGAGGGAGCACTGTTGGTGCAGTGCCGTGCTCTCCATGGCATGCCTTTTGCAGCACCAGTGTCCCTGCAGCTGTCGGCTTTGTGGCTCTCTGAACCCGAACCCTAACCCTAATGGGAGCTTAGATTTTCCGTGAGGTCCGCATGTGCATTGATGGCGCGGATGGGAAATGTTTGGAGGGAGCACTGTTGGTGCAGTGCCGTGCTCCCCATGGCATGCCTTTTGCCGCGCCAGTGTCCCTGCAGCTGTAGGCTTTGTGGCTCTCTGAACCCTAACCCTAACCCTAATTGTAATGGGAGCTTAGATTTTTGGCTGAGGTCCGCAGGTGCAAGGTTGGAGAGGATGGGAAAGGTGTGGAGGGAGCACTGTTGGTGCAGTGCCGTGCTCCCCTTCGCGTGCCTTTTGCAGCGCCAGTGTCCCTGCAGCTGTAGGCTTTGTGGCTCTCTGAACCCTAACCCTAACCCTAATTCTAATGGGAGCTTAGATTTTCGCTGAGGTCCGCAGGTGCATTGGTGGTGCGCATGAGAAATGTTTGGAGGGAGCACTGTTGGTGCAGTGCCGTGCTCCCCATGGCATGCCTTTTGCCGCGCCAGTGTCCCTGCAGCTGTAGGCTTTGTGGCTCACTGAACCCTAACCCTAACCCTAATTGTAATGGGAGCTTAGATTTTTGGCTGGTGTCCGCAGGTGCAAGGTTGGAGAGGATGGGAAAGGTGTGGAGGGAGCACTGTTGGTGCAGTGCCGTGCTCCCCTTCGCGTGCCTTTTGCAGCGCCAGTGTCCCTGCAGCTGTAGGCTTTGTGGCTCTCTGAACCCTAACCCTAACCCTAATTGTAAGGGGAGCTTAGATTTTTCGCTGAGGTCCGCATGTGCATTGGTGGCGCGCATGAGAAATGTGTGGTGGGAGCACTGTTGGTGCAGTGCCGTGCTCCCCTTCGCGTGCCTTTTGCAGCGCCAGTGTCCCTGCAGCTGTCGGCTTTGTGGCTCTCTGAACCCTAACCCTAACCCTAATTCTAATGGGAGCTTAGATTTTTGGATGGTGTCCGCAGGTGCAAGGTTAGAGAGGATGGGAAAGGTGTGGTGGGAGCACTGTTGGTGCAGTGCCGTGCTCCACTTCGCGTGTATTTTGCAGCGCCAGTGTCCCTGCAGCTGTAGGCTTTGTGGCTCTCTGAACCCGAACCCTAACCCTAATTGTAATGGGAGCTTAGATTTTTGGCTGGTGTCCGCAGGTGCAAGGTTGGAGAGGATGGGACAGGTGTGGAGGGAGCACTGTTGGTGCAGTGCCGTACTCCCCATGGCATGCCTTTTGCAGCGCCAGTGTCCCTGCAGCTGTAGGCTTTGTGGCTCTCTGAACCCTAACCCTAACCCTAATTCTAATGGGAGCTTAGATTTTTCGCTGAGGTCCGCATGTGCATTGGTGGCGCGCATGAGAAATGTGTGGAGGGAGCACGGTTTGTGCAGTGCCGTGCTCCCCTTCGCGTGCCTTTTGCAGCGCCAGTGTCCCTGCAGCTGTAGGCTTTGTGGATCTCTGAACCCGAACCCTAACCCTAATTGTAAGGGGAGCTTAGATTTTTGGCTGAGGTCCGCAGGTGCAAGGTTGGAGAGGATGGGAAAGGTGTGGTGGGAGCACTGTTGGTGCAGTGCCGTGCTCCCCTTCGC
The DNA here is from genome assembly GCF_047370975.1 of Nipponia nippon. NCBI lineage: Eukaryota > Metazoa > Chordata > Aves > Pelecaniformes > Threskiornithidae > Nipponia > Nipponia nippon. The sequence goes on along the minus strand of NW_028262290.1, from coordinate 84,972,497 downwards.
ATGTATTTTGCAGCGCCAGTGTCCCTGCAGCTGTAGGCTTTGTGGCTCTCTGAACCCTAACCCTAACCCTAATTCTAATGGGAGCTTAGATATTCGCTGAGGTCCGCAGGTGCATTGGTGGTGCGCATGAGAAATGTTTGGAGGGAGCACTGTTGGTGCAGTGCCGTGCTCCCCATGGCGTGCCTTTTGCAGCGCCAGTGTCCCTGCAGCTGTCGGCTTTGTGGCTCTCTGAACCCGAACCCTAATTCAAATGGGAGCTTAGATTTTCGGTGAGGTCCGCATGTGCATTGATTGCGCGCATGAGAAATGTTGGGAGGGAGCACTGTTGGTGCAGTGCCGTGCTCCCCATGGCATGCCTTTTGCAGTGCCAGTGTACCTGCAGCTGTCGGCTTTGTGGCTCTCTGAACCCTAACCCTAACCCTAATTCTAATGGGAGCTTAGATTTTTGGCTGAGGTCCTCATGCGCATTGGTGACGTGGATGGGAAAGGTGTGGAGGGAGCACTATTGGTGCAGTGCCGTGCTCCCCATGGCATGCCTTTTGCAGCGCCAGTGTCCCTGCAGCTGTCGGCTTTGTGGCTCTCTGAACCCTAACCCTAACCCTAATTCTAATGGGAGCTTAGATTTTTCGCTGAGGTCCGCAGGTGCATTGGTGGCGCGGATGGGACAGGTGTGGAGAGAGCACTGTTGGTGCAGTGCCGTGCTCCCCTTCGCGTGCCTTTTGCAGCGCCAGTGTCCCTGCAGCTGTCGGCTTTGTGGCTCTCTGAACCCGAACCCTAACCCTAATTCTAATGGGAGCTTAGATTTTTCGCTGAGGTCCGCAGGTGCATTGGTGGCGCGCATGAGAAATGTGTGGAGGGAGCACTGTTGGTGCAGTGCCGTGCTCCCCATGGCGTGTATTTTGTAGCGCCAGTGTCCATGCAGCTGTAGGCTTTGTGGCTCTCTGAACCCTAACCCTAACCCTAATTGTAAGGGGAGCTTAGATTTTTGGCTGAAGTCCGCATGTGCAAGGTTGGAGAGGATGGGACAGGTGTGGAGGGAGCACTGTTGGTGCAGTGCCGTGCTCCCCTTCGCGTGCCTTTTGCAGCGCCAGTGTCCCTGCAGCTGTCGGCTTTGTGGCTCTCTGAACCATAACCCTAACCCTAATTCTAATGGGAGCTTAGATTTTTGGCTGAGGTCCTCATGTCCATTGGTGGCGCGGACGGGAAAGTTGTGGAGGGAGCACTGTTGGTGCAGTGCCGTGCTCCCCATGGCATGCCTTTTGCAGTGCCAGTGTCCCTGCAGCTGTCGGCTTTGTGGCTCTCTGAACCCTAACCCTAACCCTAATTCTAATGGGAGCTTAGATTTTTCGCTGAGGTCCGCATGTGCATTGGTGGCGCGCATGAGAAATGTGTGGAGGGAGCACGGTTTGTGCAGTGCCGTGCTCCCCTTCGCGTGCCTTTTGCAGCGCCAGTGTCCCTGCAGCTGTAGGCTTTGTGGATCTCTGAACCCGAACCCTAACCCTAATTGTAAGGGGAGCTTAGATTTTTGGCTGACGTCCGCAGGTGCAAGGTTGGAGAGGATGGGAAAGGTGTGGTGGGAGCACTGTTGGTGCAGTGCCGTGCTCCCCTTCGCATGTATTTTGCAGCGCCAGTGTCCCTGCAGCTGTCGCCTTTGTGGCTCTCTGAACCCGAACCCTAACCCTAATTCTAATGGGAGCTTAGATTTTTGGCTGAAGTCCGCATGTGCAAGGTTGGAGAGGATGGGACAGGTGTGGAGGGAGCACTGTTGGTGCAGTGCCGTGCTCTCCATGGCATGCCTTTTGCAGCACCAGTGTCCCTGCAGCTGTCGGCTTTGTGGCTCTCTGAACCCGAACCCTAACCCTAATGGGAGCTTAGATTTTCCGTGAGGTCCGCATGTGCATTGATGGCGCGGATGGGAAATGTTTGGAGGGAGCACTGTTGGTGCACTGCCGTGCTCCCCATGGCATGCCTTTTGCCGCGCCAGTGTCCCTGCAGCTGTAGGCTTTGTGGCTCTCTGAACCCTAACCCTAACCCTAATTGTAATGGGAGCTTAGATTTTTGGCTGAGGTCCGCAGGTGCAAGGTTGGAGAGGATGGGAAAGGTGTGGAGGGAGCACTGTTGGTGCAGTGCCGTGCTCCCCTTCGCGTGCCTTTTGCAGCGCCAGTGTCCCTGCAGCTGTAGGCTTTGTGGCTCTCTGAACCCTAACCCTAACCCTAATTCTAATGGGAGCTTAGATTTTCGCTGAGGTCCGCAGGTGCATTGGTGGTGCGCATGAGAAATGTGTGGAGGGAGCACTGTTGGTGCAGTGCCGTGCTACCCATGGCATGCCTTTTGCAGCGCCAGTGTCCCTGCAGCTGTAGGCTTTGTGGCTCTCTGAACCCGAACCCTAACCCTAATTCTAATGGGAGCTTAGATTTTTGGCTGGTGTCCGCAGGTGCAAGGTTGGAGAGGATGGGAAAGGTGTGGTGGGAGCACTGTTGGTGCAGTGCCGTGCTCCCCTTCGCGTGCCTTTTGCAGCGCCAGTGTCCCTGCAGCTGTCGCCTTTGTGGCTCTCTGAACCCTAACCCTAACTCTAATTGTAAGGGGAGCTTAGATTTTTGGCTGAAGTCCGCATGTGCAAGGTTGGAGAGGATGGGACAGGTGTGGAGGGAGCACTGGTGGTGAAGTGCCGTGCTCCCCTTCGCGTGCCTTTTGCAGCGCCAGTGTCCCTGCAGCTGTCGGCTTTGTGGCTCTCTGAACCCTAACCCTAATTCTAATGGGAGCTTAGATTTTTGGATGAGGTCCTCATGCGCATTGGTGACGTGGATGGGAAAGGTGTGGAGGGAGCACTGTTGGTGCAGTGCCGTGCTCCCCATGGCATGCCTTTTGCCGCGCCAGTGTCCCTGCAGCTGTAGGCTTTGTGGCTCACTGAACCCTAACCCTAACCCTAATTGTAATGGGAGCTTAGATTTTTGGCTGGTGTCCGCAGGTGCAAGGTTAGAGAGGATGGGAAAGGTGTGGAGGGAGCACTGTTGGTGCAGTGCCGTGCTCCCCTTCGCGTGCCTTTTGCAGCGCCAGTGTCCCTGCAGCTGTAGGCTTTGTGGCTCTCTGAACCCTAACCCTAACCCTAATTGTAAGGGGAGCTTAGATTTTTCGCTGAGGTCCGCATGTGCATTGGTGGCGCGCATGAGAAATGTGTGGTGGGAGCACTGTTGGTGCAGTGCCGTGCTCCCCTTCGCGTGCCTTTTGCAGCGCCAGTGTCCCTGCAGCTGTCGGCTTTGTGGCTCTCTGAACCCTAACCCTAACCCTAATTCTAATGGGAGCTTAGATTTTTGGATGGTGTCCGCAGGTGCAAGGTTGGAGAGGATGGGAAAGGTGTGGTGGGAGCACTGTTGGTGCAGTGCCGTGCTCCACTTCGCGTGTATTTTGCAGCGCCAGTGTCCCTGCAGCTGTAGGCTTTGTGGCTCTCTGAACCCGAACCCTAACCCTAATTGTAATGGGAGCTTAGATTTTTGGCTGGTGTCCGCAGGTGCAAGGTTGGAGAGGATGGGACAGGTGTGGAGGGAGCACTGTTGGTGCAGTGCCGTACTCCCCATGGCATGCCTTTTGCAGCGCCAGTGTCCCTGCAGCTGTAGGCTTTGTGGCTCTCTGAACCCTAACCCTAACCCTAATTCTAATGGGAGCTTAGATTTTTCGCTGAGGTCCGCATGTGCATTGGTGGCGCGCATGAGAAATGTGTGGAGGGAGCACGGTTTGTGCAGTGCCGTGCTCCCCTTCGCGTGCCTTTTGCAGCGCCAGTGTCCCTGCAGCTGTAGGCTTTGTGGATCTCTGAACCCGAACCCTAACCCTAATTGTAAGGGGAGCTTAGATTTTTGGCTGAGGTCCGCAGGTGCAAGGTTGGAGAGGATGGGAAAGGTGTGGAGGGAGCACTGTTGGTGCAGTGCCGTGCTCCCCTTCGCATGTATTTTGCAGCGCCAGTGTCCCTGCAGCTGTAGGCTTTGTGGCTCTCTGAACCCTAACCCTAACCCTAATTCTAATGGGAGCTTAGATATTCGCTGAGGTCCGCAGGTGCATTGGTGGTGCGCATGAGAAATGTTTGGAGGGAGCACTGTTGGTGCAGTGCCGTGCTCCCCATGGCGTGCCTTTTGCAGCGCCAGTGTCCCTGCAGCTGTCGGCTTTGTGGCTCTCTGAACCCGAACCCTAATTCAAATGGGAGCTTAGATTTTCGGTGAGGTCCGCATGTGCATTGATGGCGCGCATGAGAAATGTTGGGAGGGAGCACTGTTGGTGCAGTGCCGTGCTCCCCATGGCATGCCTTTTGCAGTGCCAGTGTACCTGCAGCTGTCGGCTTTGTGGCTCTCTGAACCCTAACCCTAACCCTAATTCTAATGGGAGCTTAGATTTTTGGCTGAGGTCCTCATGCGCATTGGTGACGTGGATGGGAAAGGTGTGGAGGGAGCACTATTGGTGCAGTGCCGTGCTCCCCATGGCATGCCTTTTGCAGCGCCAGTGTCCCTGCAGCTGTCGGCTTTGTGGCTCTCTGAACCCTAACCCTAACCCTAATTCTAATGGGAGCTGAGATTTTTGGCTGAGGTCCGCAGGTGCAAGGTTGGAGAGGATGGGACAGGTGTGGAGGGAGCACTGTTGGTGCAGTGCCGTGCTCCCCTTCGCGTGCCTTTTGCAGCGCCAGTGTCCCTGCAGCTGTCGGCTTTGTGGCTCTCTGAACCCGAACCCTAACCCTAATTCTAATGGGAGCTTAGATTTTTCGCTGAGGTCCGCAGGTGCATTGGTGGCGCGCATGAGAAATGTGTGGAGGGAGCACTGTTGGTGCAGTGCCGTGCTCCCCATGGCGTGTATTTTGTAGCGCCAGTGTCCATGCAGCTGTAGGCTTTGTGGCTCTCTGAACCCTAACCCTAACCCTAATTGTAAGGGGAGCTTAGATTTTTGGCTGAAGTCCGCATGTGCAAGGTTGGAGAGGATGGGACAGGTGTGGAGGGAGCACTGTTGGTGCAGTGCCGTGCTCCCCTTCGCGTGCCTTTTGCAGCGCCAGTGTCCCTGCAGCTGTCGGCTTTGTGGCTCTCTGAACCCTAACCCTAACCCTAATTCTAATGGGAGCTTAGATTTTTGGCTGAGGTCCTCATGTCCATTGGTGGCGCGGACGGGAAAGTTGTGGAGGGAGCACTGTTGGTGCAGTGCCGTGCTCCCCATGGCATGCCTTTTGCAGTGCCAGTGTCCCTGCAGCTGTCGGCTTTGTGGCTCTCTGAACCCTAACCCTAACCCTAATTCTAATGGGAGCTTAGATTTTTCGCTGAGGTCCGCATGTGCATTGGTGGCGCGCATGAGAAATGTGTGGAGGGAGCACGGTTTGTGCAGTGCCGTGCTCCCCTTCGCGTGCCTTTTGCAGCGCCAGTGTCCCTGCAGCTGTAGGCTTTGTGGATCTCTGAACCCGAACCCTAACCCTAATTGTAAGGGGAGCTTAGATTTTTGGCTGACGTCCGCAGGTGCAAGGTTGGAGAGGATGGGAAAGGTGTGGTGGGAGCACTGTTGGTGCAGTGCCGTGCTCCCCTTCGCATGTATTTTGCAGCGCCAGTGTCCCTGCAGCTGTCGCCTTTGTGGCTCTCTGAACCCGAACCCTAACCCTAATTCTAATGGGAGCTTAGATTTTTGGCTGAAGTCCGCATGTGCAAGGTTGGAGAGGATGGGACAGGTGTGGAGGGAGCACTGTTGGTGCAGTGCCGTGCTCTCCATGGCATGCCTTTTGCAGCACCAGTGTCCCTGCAGCTGTCGGCTTTGTGGCTCTCTGAACCCGAACCCTAACCCTAATGGGAGCTTAGATTTTCCGTGAGGTCCGCATGTGCATTGATGGCGCGGATGGGAAATGTTTGGAGGGAGCACTGTTGGTGCAGTGCCGTGCTCCCCATGGCATGCCTTTTGCCGCGCCAGTGTCCCTGCAGCTGTAGGCTTTGTGGCTCTCTGAACCCTAACCCTAACCCTAATTGTAATGGGAGCTTAGATTTTTGGCTGAGGTCCGCAGGTGCAAGGTTGGAGAGGATGGGAAAGGTGTGGAGGGAGCACTGTTGGTGCAGTGCCGTGCTCCCCTTCGCGTGCCTTTTGCAGCGCCAGTGTCCCTGCAGCTGTAGGCTTTGTGGCTCTCTGAACCCTAACCCTAACCCTAATTCTAATGGGAGCTTAGATTTTCGCTGAGGTCCGCAGGTGCATTGGTGGTGCGCATGAGAAATGTTTGGAGGGAGCACTGTTGGTGCAGTGCCGTGCTCCCCATGGCATGCCTTTTGCCGCGCCAGTGTCCCTGCAGCTGTAGGCTTTGTGGCTCACTGAACCCTAACCCTAACCCTAATTGTAATGGGAGCTTAGATTTTTGGCTGGTGTCCGCAGGTGCAAGGTTGGAGAGGATGGGAAAGGTGTGGAGGGAGCACTGTTGGTGCAGTGCCGTGCTCCCCTTCGCGTGCCTTTTGCAGCGCCAGTGTCCCTGCAGCTGTAGGCTTTGTGGCTCTCTGAACCCTAACCCTAACCCTAATTGTAAGGGGAGCTTAGATTTTTCGCTGAGGTCCGCATGTGCATTGGTGGCGCGCATGAGAAATGTGTGGTGGGAGCACTGTTGGTGCAGTGCCGTGCTCCCCTTCGCGTGCCTTTTGCAGCGCCAGTGTCCCTGCAGCTGTCGGCTTTGTGGCTCTCTGAACCCTAACCCTAACCCTAATTCTAATGGGAGCTTAGATTTTTGGATGGTGTCCGCAGGTGCAAGGTTAGAGAGGATGGGAAAGGTGTGGTGGGAGCACTGTTGGTGCAGTGCCGTGCTCCACTTCGCGTGTATTTTGCAGCGCCAGTGTCCCTGCAGCTGTAGGCTTTGTGGCTCTCTGAACCCGAACCCTAACCCTAATTGTAATGGGAGCTTAGATTTTTGGCTGGTGTCCGCAGGTGCAAGGTTGGAGAGGATGGGACAGGTGTGGAGGGAGCACTGTTGGTGCAGTGCCGTACTCCCCATGGCATGCCTTTTGCAGCGCCAGTGTCCCTGCAGCTGTAGGCTTTGTGGCTCTCTGAACCCTAACCCTAACCCTAATTCTAATGGGAGCTTAGATTTTTCGCTGAGGTCCGCATGTGCATTGGTGGCGCGCATGAGAAATGTGTGGAGGGAGCACGGTTTGTGCAGTGCCGTGCTCCCCTTCGCGTGCCTTTTGCAGCGCCAGTGTCCCTGCAGCTGTAGGCTTTGTGGATCTCTGAACCCGAACCCTAACCCTAATTGTAAGGGGAGCTTAGATTTTTGGCTGAGGTCCGCAGGTGCAAGGTTGGAGAGGATGGGAAAGGTGTGGTGGGAGCACTGTTGGTGCAGTGCCGTGCTCCCCTTCGCATGTATTTTGCAGCGCCAGTGTCCCTGCAGCTGTAGGCTTTGTGGCTCTCTGAACCCTAACCCTAACCCTAATTCTAATGGGAGCTTAGATATTCGCTGAGGTCCGCAGGTGCATTGGTGGTGCGCATGAGAAATGTTTGGAGGGAGCACTGTTGGTGCAGTGCCGTGCTCCCCATGGCGTGCCTTTTGCAGCGCCAGTGTCCCTGCAGCTGTCGGCTTTGTGGCTCTCTGAACCCGAACCCTAATTCAAATGGGAGCTTAGATTTTCGGTGAGGTCCGCATGTGCATTGATTGCGCGCATGAGAAATGTTGGGAGGGAGCACTGTTGGTGCAGTGCCGTGCTCCCCATGGCATGCCTTTTGCAGTGCCAGTGTACCTGCAGCTGTCGGCTTTGTGGCTCTCTGAACCCTAACCCTAACCCTAATTCTAATGGGAGCTTAGATTTTTGGCTGAGGTCCTCATGCGCATTGGTGACGTGGATGGGAAAGGTGTGGAGGGAGCACTATTGGTGCAGTGCCGTGCTCCCCATGGCATGCCTTTTGCAGCGCCAGTGTCCCTGCAGCTGTCGGCTTTGTGGCTCTCTGAACCCTAACCCTAACCCTAATTCTAATGGGAGCTTAGATTTTTCGCTGAGGTCCGCAGGTGCATTGGTGGCGCGGATGGGACAGGTGTGGAGAGAGCACTGTTGGTGCAGTGCCGTGCTCCCCTTCGCGTGCCTTTTGCAGCGCCAGTGTCCCTGCAGCTGTCGGCTTTGTGGCTCTCTGAACCCGAACCCTAACCCTAATTCTAATGGGAGCTTAGATTTTTCGCTGAGGTCCGCAGGTGCATTGGTGGCGCGCATGAGAAATGTGTGGAGGGAGCACTGTTGGTGCAGTGCCGTGCTCCCCATGGCGTGTATTTTGTAGCGCCAGTGTCCATGCAGCTGTAGGCTTTGTGGCTCTCTGAACCCTAACCCTAACCCTAATTGTAAGGGGAGCTTAGATTTTTGGCTGAAGTCCGCATGTGCAAGGTTGGAGAGGATGGGACAGGTGTGGAGGGAGCACTGTTGGTGCAGTGCCGTGCTCCCCTTCGCGTGCCTTTTGCAGCGCCAGTGTCCCTGCAGCTGTCGGCTTTGTGGCTCTCTGAACCATAACCCTAACCCTAATTCTAATGGGAGCTTAGATTTTTGGCTGAGGTCCTCATGTCCATTGGTGGCGCGGACGGGAAAGTTGTGGAGGGAGCACTGTTGGTGCAGTGCCGTGCTCCCCATGGCATGCCTTTTGCAGTGCCAGTGTCCCTGCAGCTGTCGGCTTTGTGGCTCTCTGAACCCTAACCCTAACCCTAATTCTAATGGGAGCTTAGATTTTTCGCTGAGGTCCGCATGTGCATTGGTGGCGCGCATGAGAAATGTGTGGAGGGAGCACGGTTTGTGCAGTGCCGTGCTCCCCTTCGCGTGCCTTTTGCAGCGCCAGTGTCCCTGCAGCTGTAGGCTTTGTGGATCTCTGAACCCGAACCCTAACCCTAATTGTAAGGGGAGCTTAGATTTTTGGCTGACGTCCGCAGGTGCAAGGTTGGAGAGGATGGGAAAGGTGTGGTGGGAGCACTGTTGGTGCAGTGCCGTGCTCCCCTTCGCATGTATTTTGCAGCGCCAGTGTCCCTGCAGCTGTCGCCTTTGTGGCTCTCTGAACCCGAACCCTAACCCTAATTCTAATGGGAGCTTAGATTTTTGGCTGAAGTCCGCATGTGCAAGGTTGGAGAGGATGGGACAGGTGTGGAGGGAGCACTGTTGGTGCAGTGCCGTGCTCTCCATGGCATGCCTTTTGCAGCACCAGTGTCCCTGCAGCTGTCGGCTTTGTGGCTCTCTGAACCCGAACCCTAACCCTAATGGGAGCTTAGATTTTCCGTGAGGTCCGCATGTGCATTGATGGCGCGGATGGGAAATGTTTGGAGGGAGCACTGTTGGTGCACTGCCGTGCTCCCCATGGCATGCCTTTTGCCGCGCCAGTGTCCCTGCAGCTGTAGGCTTTGTGGCTCTCTGAACCCTAACCCTAACCCTAATTGTAATGGGAGCTTAGATTTTTGGCTGAGGTCCGCAGGTGCAAGGTTGGAGAGGATGGGAAAGGTGTGGAGGGAGCACTGTTGGTGCAGTGCCGTGCTCCCCTTCGCGTGCCTTTTGCAGCGCCAGTGTCCCTGCAGCTGTAGGCTTTGTGGCTCTCTGAACCCTAACCCTAACCCTAATTCTAATGGGAGCTTAGATTTTCGCTGAGGTCCGCAGGTGCATTGGTGGTGCGCATGAGAAATGTGTGGAGGGAGCACTGTTGGTGCAGTGCCGTGCTACCCATGGCATGCCTTTTGCAGCGCCAGTGTCCCTGCAGCTGTAGGCTTTGTGGCTCTCTGAACCCGAACCCTAACCCTAATTCTAATGGGAGCTTAGATTTTTGGCTGGTGTCCGCAGGTGCAAGGTTGGAGAGGATGGGAAAGGTGTGGTGGGAGCACTGTTGGTGCAGTGCCGTGCTCCCCTTCGCGTGCCTTTTGCAGCGCCAGTGTCCCTGCAGCTGTCGCCTTTGTGGCTCTCTGAACCCTAACCCTAACTCTAATTGTAAGGGGAGCTTAGATTTTTGGCTGAAGTCCGCATGTGCAAGGTTGGAGAGGATGGGACAGGTGTGGAGGGAGCACTGGTGGTGAAGTGCCGTGCTCCCCTTCGCGTGCCTTTTGCAGCGCCAGTGTCCCTGCAGCTGTCGGCTTTGTGGCTCTCTGAACCCTAACCCTAATTCTAATGGGAGCTTAGATTTTTGGATGAGGTCCTCATGCGCATTGGTGACGTGGATGGGAAAGGTGTGGAGGGAGCACTGTTGGTGCAGTGCCGTGCTCCCCATGGCATGCCTTTTGCCGCGCCAGTGTCCCTGCAGCTGTAGGCTTTGTGGCTCACTGAACCCTAACCCTAACCCTAATTGTAATGGGAGCTTAGATTTTTGGCTGGTGTCCGCAGGTGCAAGGTTAGAGAGGATGGGAAAGGTGTGGAGGGAGCACTGTTGGTGCAGTGCCGTGCTCCCCTTCGCGTGCCTTTTGCAGCGCCAGTGTCCCTGCAGCTGTAGGCTTTGTGGCTCTCTGAACCCTAACCCTAACCCTAATTGTAAGGGGAGCTTAGATTTTTCGCTGAGGTCCGCATGTGCATTGGTGGCGCGCATGAGAAATGTGTGGTGGGAGCACTGTTGGTGCAGTGCCGTGCTCCCCTTCGCGTGCCTTTTGCAGCGCCAGTGTCCCTGCAGCTGTCGGCTTTGTGGCTCTCTGAACCCTAACCCTAACCCTAATTCTAATGGGAGCTTAGATTTTTGGATGGTGTCCGCAGGTGCAAGGTTAGAGAGGATGGGAAAGGTGTGGTGGGAGCACTGTTGGTGCAGTGCCGTGCTCCACTTCGCGTGTATTTTGCAGCGCCAGTGTCCCTGCAGCTGTAGGCTTTGTGGCTCTCTGAACCCGAACCCTAACCCTAATTGTAATGGGAGCTTAGATTTTTGGCTGGTGTCCGCAGGTGCAAGGTTGGAGAGGATGGGACAGGTGTGGAGGGAGCACTGTTGGTGCAGTGCCGTACTCCCCATGGCATGCCTTTTGCAGCGCCAGTGTCCCTGCAGCTGTAGGCTTTGTGGCTCTCTGAACCCTAACCCTAACCCTAATTCTAATGGGAGCTTAGATTTTTCGCTGAGGTCCGCATGTGCATTGGTGGCGCGCATGAGAAATGTGTGGAGGGAGCACGGTTTGTGCAGTGCCGTGCTCCCCTTCGCGTGCCTTTTGCAGCGCCAGTGTCCCTGCAGCTGTAGGCTTTGTGGATCTCTGAACCCGAACCCTAACCCTAATTGTAAGGGGAGCTTAGATTTTTGGCTGAGGTCCGCAGGTGCAAGGTTGGAGAGGATGGGAAAGGTGTGGAGGGAGCACTGTTGGTGCAGTGCCGTGCTCCCCTTCGCATGTATTTTGCAGCGCCAGTGTCCCTGCAGCTGTAGGCTTTGTGGCTCTCTGAACCCTAACCCTAACCCTAATTCTAATGGGAGCTTAGATATTCGCTGAGGTCCGCAGGTGCATTGGTGGTGCGCATGAGAAATGTTTGGAGGGAGCACTGTTGGTGCAGTGCCGTGCTCCCCATGGCGTGCCTTTTGCAGCGCCAGTGTCCCTGCAGCTGTCGGCTTTGTGGCTCTCTGAACCCGAACCCTAATTCAAATGGGAGCTTAGATTTTCGGTGAGGTCCGCATGTGCATTGATGGCGCGCATGAGAAATGTTGGGAGGGAGCACTGTTGGTGCAGTGCCGTGCTCCCCATGGCATGCCTTTTGCAGTGCCAGTGTACCTGCAGCTGTCGGCTTTGTGGCTCTCTGAACCCTAACCCTAACCCTAATTCTAATGGGAGCTTAGATTTTTGGCTGAGGTCCTCATGCGCATTGGTGACGTGGATGGGAAAGGTGTGGAGGGAGCACTATTGGTGCAGTGCCGTGCTCCCCATGGCATGCCTTTTGCAGCGCCAGTGTCCCTGCAGCTGTCGGCTTTGTGGCTCTCTGAACCCTAACCCTAACCCTAATTCTAATGGGAGCTGAGATTTTTGGCTGAGGTCCGCAGGTGCAAGGTTGGAGAGGATGGGACAGGTGTGGAGGGAGCACTGTTGGTGCAGTGCCGTGCTCCCCTTCGCGTGCCTTTTGCAGCGCCAGTGTCCCTGCAGCTGTCGGCTTTGTGGCTCTCTGAACCCGAACCCTAACCCTAATTCTAATGGGAGCTTAGATTTTTCGCTGAGGTCCGCAGGTGCATTGGTGGCGCGCATGAGAAATGTGTGGAGGGAGCACTGTTGGTGCAGTGCCGTGCTCCCCATGGCGTGTATTTTGTAGCGCCAGTGTCCATGCAGCTGTAGGCTTTGTGGCTCTCTGAACCCTAACCCTAACCCTAATTGTAAGGGGAGCTTAGATTTTTGGCTGAAGTCCGCATGTGCAAGGTTGGAGAGGATGGGACAGGTGTGGAGGGAGCACTGTTGGTGCAGTGCCGTGCTCCCCTTCGCGTGCCTTTTGCAGCGCCAGTGTCCCTGCAGCTGTCGGCTTTGTGGCTCTCTGAACCATAACCCTAACCCTAATTCTAATGGGAGCTTAGATTTTTGGCTGAGGTCCTCATGTCCATTGGTGGCGCGGACGGGAAAGTTGTGGAGGGAGCACTGTTGGTGCAGTGCCGTGCTCCCCATGGCATGCCTTTTGCAGCGCCAGTGTCCCTGCAGCTGTAGGCTTTGTGGCTCTCTGAACCCTAACCCTAACCCTAATTGTAAGGGGAGCTTAGATTTTTCGCTGAGGTCCGCATGTGCATTGGTGGCGCGCATGAGAAATGTGTGGAGGGAGCACGGTTGGTGCAGTGCCGTGCTCCCCCTCGCGTGTATTTTGCAGCGCCAGTGTCCCTGCAGCTGTAGGCTTTGTGGCTCTCTGAACCCTAACCCTAACCCTAATTCTAATGGGAGCTTAGATTTTTGGCTGAGGTCCTCATGTGCATTGGTGGCGCGGATGGGAAAGTTGTGGAGGGAGCACTGTTGGTGCAGTGCCGTGCTCCCCATGGCATGCCTTTTGCAGCGCCAGTGCCCCTGCAGCTGTAAGCTTTGTGGCTCTCTGAACCCGAACCCTAACCATAATTGTAAGGGGAGCTTAGATTTTTGGCTGAGGTCCGCAGGTGCAAGGTTGGAGATGATGGGAAAGGTGTGGTGGGAGCACTGTTGGTGCAGTGCCGTGCTCCCCTTCGCATGTATTTTGCAGCGCCAGTGTCCCTGCAGCTGTCGGCTTTGTGGCTCTCTGAACCCTAACCCTAATTCAAATGGGAGCTTAGATTTTCGGTGAGGTCCGCATGTGCATTGATGGCGCGCATGAGAAATGTTGGGAGGGAGCACTGTTGGTGCAGTGCCGTGCTCCCCATGGCATGCCTTTTGCAGTGCCAGTGTCCCTGCAGCTGTCGGCTTTGTGGCTCTCTGTACCCTAACCCTAACCCTAATTCTAATGGGAGCTGAGATTTTTGGCTGAGGTCCTCATGCGCATTGGTGACGTGGATGGGAAAGGTGTGGAGGGAGCACTATTGGTACAGTGCCGTGCTCCCCTTCGCGTGCCTTTTGCAGCGCCAGTGTCCCTGCAGCTGTCGGCTTTGTGGCTCTCTGAACCCGAACCCTAACCCTAATTGTAAGGGGAGCTTAGATTTTTCGCTGAGGTCCGCAGGTGCATTGGTGGCGCGCATGAGAAATGTGTGGAGGGAGCACTGTTGTTGCAGTGCCGTGCTCCCCATGGCGTGTATTTTGTAGCGCCAGTGTCCCTGCAGCTGTAGGCTTTGTGGCTCTCTGAACCCGAACCCTAACCCTAATTGTAAGGGCAGCTTAGATTTTTGGTGAGGTCCTCATGTGCATTGGTGGCGCGCATGAGAAAAGTTTGGAGGGAGCATTGTTGGTGCAGTGCCGTGCTCCCCTTCGCGTGCCTTTTGCAGTGCCAGTGTCCATGCAGCTGTAGGCTTTGTCGCTCTCTGAACCCTAACCCTAACCCTAATTCTAATGGGAGCTTAGATTTTCCGTGAGGTCCGCATGTGCATTGGTGGCGCGCATGAGAAATGTTTGGAGGGAGCACTGTTGGTGCAGTGCCGTGCTCCCCTTCGCATGTATTTTGCAGCGCCAGTGTCCCTGCAGCTTTAGGCTTTGTGGCTCTCTGAACCCTAACCCTAACCCTAATTCTAAAGGGAGCTTAGATTTTTGGCTGAGGTCCGCAGGTGCAAGGTTAGAGAGGATGGGAAAGGTGTGGAGGGAGCACTGTTGGTGCAGTGCCGTGCTCCCCTTTGCGTGCCTTTTGCAGCGCCAGTGTCCCTGCAGCTGTAGGCTTTGTGGCTCTCTGAACCCTAACCCTAACCCTAATTCTAATGGGAGCTTAGATTTTCGGTGAGGTCCGCATGTGCATTGGTGGCGCGCATGAGAAATGTTGGGAGGGAGCACTGTTGGTGCAGTGCCGTGCTCCCCATGGCATGCATTTTGCAGCGCCCGTGTCCCTGCAGCTGTAGGCTTTGTGGCTCTCTGAACCCGAACCCTAACCCTAATGGGAGCTTAGATTTTCCGTGAGGTCCGCATGTGCATTGATGGCGCGGATGGGAAATGTTTGGAGGGAGCACTGTTGGTGCAGTGCCGTGCTCCCCTTCGCATGTATTTTGCAGCGCCAGTGTCCCTGCAGCTGTAGGCTTTGTGGCTCTCTGAACCCTAACCCTAACCCTAATTCTAATGGGAGCTTAGATTTTTGGCTGGTGTCCGCAGGTGCAAGGTTGGAGAGGATGGGAAAGGTGTGGAGGGAGCACTGTTGGTGCAGTGCCGTGCTCCCCATGGCGTGCCTTTTGCAGCGCCAGTGTCCCTGCAGCTGTAGGCTTTGTGGATCTCTGAACCCGAACCCTAACCCTAATTGTAAGGGGAGCTTAGATTTTTGGCTGGGGTCCGCAGGTGCATTGGTGGCGCGCATGAGAAATGTTTGGAGGGAGCACTGTTGGTGCAGTGCCGTGCTCCCCTTCGCGTGTATTTTGCAGCGCCAGTGTCCCTGCAGCTGTCGGCTTTGTGGCTCTCTGAACCCTAACCCTAATTCAAATGGGAGCTTAGATTTTCGGTGAGGTCCGCATGTGCATTGATGGCGCGCATGAGAAATGTTGGGAGGGAGCACTGTTGGTGCAGTGCCGTGCTCCCCATGGCATGCCTTTTGCAGTGCCAGTGTCCCTGCAGCTGTCGGCTTTGTGGCTCTCTGAACCCTAACCCTAACCCTAATTCTAATGGGAGCTTAGATTTTTGGCTGAGGTCCTCATGCGCATTGGTGACGTGGATGGGAAAGGTGTGGAGGGAGCACTATTGTTACAGTGCCGTGCTCCCCTTCGCGTGTATTTTGTAGCGCCAGTGTCCCTGCAGCTGTAGGCTTTGTGGCTCTCTGAACCCTAACCCTAACCCTAATTCTAATGGGAGCTTAGATTTTCGGTGAGGTCCTCATGTGCATTGGTGGCGCGCATGAGAAAAGTTTGGAGGGAGCATTGTTGGTGCAGTGCCGTGCTCCCCTTCGCGTGCCTTTTGCAGTGCCAGTGTCCATGCAGCTGTAGGCTTTGTCGCTCTCTGAACCCTAACCCTAACCCTAATTCTAATGGGAGCTTAGATTTTCCGTGAGGTCCGCATGTGCATTGGTGGCGCGCATGAGAAATGTTTGGAGGGAGCACTGTTGGTGCAGTGCCGTGCTCCCCATGGCATGCCTTTTGCAGCGCCAGTGTCCCTGCAGCTGTCGGCTTTGTGGCTCTCTGAACCCTAACCCTAACCCTAATTCTAAAGGGAGCTTAGATTTTTGGCTGAGGTCCGCAGGTGCAAGGTTAGAGAGGATGGGAAAGGTGTGGAGGGAGCATTGTTGGTGCAGTGCCGTGCTCCCCTTTGCGTGCCTTTTGCAGCGCCAGTGTCCCTGCAGCTGTAGGCTTTGTGGCTCTCTGAACCCTAACCCTAACCCTAATTCTAATGGGAGCTTAGATTTTCGGTGAGGTCCGCATGTGCATTGGTGGCGCGCATGAGAAAAGTTGGGAGGGAGCACTGTTGGTGCAGTGCCGTGCTCCCCATGGCATGCCTTTTGCAGCGCCAGTGTCCCTGCAGCTGTAGGCTTTGTGGCTCTCTGAACCCGAACCCTAACCCTAATGGGAGCTTAGATTTTCCGTGAGGTCCGCATGTGCATTGGTGGCGCGCATGAGAAATGTTTGGAGGGAGCACTGTTGGTGCACTGCCGTGCTCCCCTTCGCATGCCTTTTGCAGCACCAGTGTCCCTGCAGCTGTCGCCTTTGTGGCTCTCTGAACCCTAACCCTAACCCTAATTCTAATGGGAGCTGAGATTTTTGGCTGAGGTCCGCAGGTGCAAGGTTGGAGAGGATGGGACAGGTGTGGAGGGAGCACTGTTGGTGCAGTGCCGTGCTCCCCTTCGCGTGCCTTTTGCAGCGCCAGTGTCCCTGCAGCTGTCGGCTTTGTGGCTCTCTGAACCCTAACCCTAACCCTAATGGGAGCTTAGATTTTCCGTGAGGTCCGCATGTGCATTGGTGGCGCGCATGAGAAATGTTTGGAGGGAGCACTGTTGGTGCACTGCCGTGCTCCCCTTCGCATGCCTTTTGCAGCACCAGTGTCCCTGCAGCTGTCGCCTTTGTGGCTCTCTGAACCCTAACCCTAACCCTAATTCTAATGGGAGCTGAGATTTTTGGCTGAGGTCCGCAGGTGCAAGGTTGGAGAGGATGGGACAGGTGTGGAGGGAGCACTGTTGGTGCAGTGCCGTGCTCCCCTTCGCGTGCCTTTTGCAGCGCCAGTGTCCCTGCAGCTGTCGGCTTTGTGGCTCTCTGAACCCTAACCCTAACCCTAATTCTAATGGGAGCTTAGATTTTTGGCTGAGGTCCTCATGTGCATTGGTGGCGCGGACGGGAAAGTTGTGGAGGGAGCACTGTTGGTGCAGTGCCGTGCTCCCCATGGCATGCCTTTTGCAGCGCCAGTGTCCCTGCAGCTGTAGGCTTTGTGGCTCTCTGAACCCTAACCCTAACCCTAATTCTAATGGGAGCTTAGATTTTTCGCTGAGGTCCGCATGTGCATTGGTGGCGCGCATGAGAAATGTGTGGAGGGAGCACGGTTTGTGCAGTGCCGTGCTCCCCTTCGCGTGCCTTTTGCAGCGCCAGTGTCCCTGCAGCTGTAGGCTTTGTGGATCTCTGAACCCGAACCCTAACCCTAATTGTAAGGGGAGCTTAGATTTTTGGCTGAAGTCCGCATGTGCAAGGTTGGAGAGGATGGGACAGGTGTGGTGGGAGCACTGTTGGTGCAGTGCCGTGCTCCCCTTCGCATGCCTTTTGCAGCGCCAGTGTCCCTGCAGCTGTCGGCTTTGTGGCTCTCTGAACCCTAACCCTAACCCTAATTCTAATGGGAGCTTAGATTTTTGGCTGAGGTCCGCAGGTGCAAGGTTGGAGAGGATGGGAAAGGTGTGGTGGGAGCACTGTTGGTGCAGTGCCGTGCTCCCCTTCGCGTGCCTTTTGCAGCGCCAGTGTCCCTGCAGCTGTCGGCTTTGTGGCTCTCTGAACCCGAACCCTAACCCTAATTGTAAGGGGAGCTTAGATTTTTCGCTGAGGTCCGCATGTGCATTGGTGGCGCGCATGAGAAATGTGTGGAGGGAGCACGGTTTGTGCAGTGCCGTGCTCCCCTTCGCGTGCCTTTTGCAGCGCCAGTGTCCCTGCAGCTGTAGGCTTTGTGGATCTCTGAACCCGAACCCTAACCCTAATTGTAAGGGGAGCTTAGATTTTTGGCTGAGGTCCGCAGGTGCAAGGTTGGAGAGGATGGGAAAGGTGTGGTGGGAGCACTGTTGGTGCAGTGCCGTGCTCCCCTTCGCATGTATTTTGCAGCGCCAGTGTCCCTGCAGCTGTAGGCTTTGTGGCTCTCTGAACCCAAACCCTAACCCTAATTCTAATGGGAGCTTAGATTTTTGGCTGAAGTCCGCATGTGCAAGGTTGGAGAGGATGGGAAAGGTGTGGAGGGAGCACTGGTGGTGCAGTGCCGTGCTCCCCTTCGCGTGCCTTTTGCAGCGCCAGTGTCCCTGCAGCTGTAGGCTTTGTGGCTCTCTGAACCCTAACCCTAACCCTAATTCTAATGGGAGCTTAGATTTTCGCTGAGGTCCGCAGGTGCATTGGTGGTGCGCATGAGAAATGTTTGGAGGGAGCACTGTTGGTGCACTGCCGTGCTCCCCATGGCATGCCTTTTGCAGCGCCAGTGTCCCTGCAGCTGTCGGCTTTGTGGATCTCTGAACCCTAACCCTAACCCTAATTTTAATGGGAGCTTAGATATTTGGCTGAGGTCCGCAGGTGCAAGGTTGGAGAGGATGGGAAAGGTGTGGTGGGAGCACTGTTGGTGCAGTGCCGTGCTCCCCTTCGCGTGCCTTTTGCAGCGCCAGTGTCCCTGCAGCTGTCGCCTTTGTGGCTCTCTGAACCCTAACCCTAACCCTAATTGTAAGGGGAGCTTAGATTTTCGGTGAGGTCCGCATGTGCATTGGTGGCGCTCATGAGAAATGTTTCGTGGGAGCACTGTTGGTGCAGTGCCGTACTCCCCTTCGCGTGCCTTTTGCAGCGCCAGTGTCCCTGCAGCTGTAGACTTTGTGGATCTCTGAACCCGAACCCTAACCCTAATTGTAAGGGGAGCTTAGATTTTTGGCTGAGGTCCGCAGGTGCAAGGTTGGAGAGGATGGGACAGGTGTGGAGGGAGCACTGTTGGTGCACTGCCGTGCTCCCCTTGGCGTGCCTTTTGCAGCGCCAGTGTCCCTGCAGCTGTCGGCTTTGTGGATCTCTGAACCCTAACCCTAACCTTAATTGTAGGGGAGCTTAGATTTTTGGCTGGTGTCCGCAGGTGCAAGGTTAGAGAGGATGGGAAAGGTGTGGTGGGAGCACTGTTGGTGCAGTGCCGTGCTCCCCTTTGCGTGCCTTTTGCAGCGCCAGTGTCCCTGCAGCTGTCGGCTTTGTGGCTCTCTGAACCCTAACCCTAACCCTAATTCTAATGGGAGCTTAGATTTTCGGTGAGGTCCGCATGTGCATTGGTGGCGCTCATGAGAAATGTTTCGTGGGAGCACTGTTGGTGCAGTGCCGTGCTCCCCTTCGCGTGCCTTTTGCAGCGCCAGTGTCCCTGCAGCTGTAGGCTTTGTGGCTTTCTGTAACCTAACCCTAACCCTAATTCTAATGGGAGCTTAGATTTTCGCTGAGGTCCGCATGTGCATTGATGGCGCGCATGAGAAATGTTGGGAGGGAGCACTGTTGGTGCAGTGCCGTGCTCCCCATGGCATGCCTTTTGCAGCGCCAGTGTCCCTGCAGCTGTCGGCTTTGTGGCTCTCTGAACCCTAACCCTAACCCTAATTCTAATGGGAGCTTAGATTTTTGGCTGAGGTCCTCATGCGCATTGGTGACGTGGATGGGAAAGGTGTGGAGGGAGCACTGTTGGTGCAGTGCCGTGTTCCCCATGGCATGCCTTTTGCAGTGCCAGTGTCCCTGCAGCTGTAGGCTTTGTGGCTCTCTGAACCCTAACCCTAACCCTAATTCTAATGGGAGCTTAGATTTTTGGCTGGTGTCCGCAGGTGCAAGGTTGGAGAGGATGGGAAAGGTGTGGAGGGAGCACTGTTGGTGCAGTGCCGTGCTCCCCATGGCATGCCTTTTGCAGCGCCAGTGTCCCTGCAGCTGTAGGCTTTGTGGCTCTCTGAACCCTAACCCTAACTCTAATTGTAAGGGGAGCTTAGATTTTTGGCTGAAGTCCGCAAGTGCAAGGTTGGAGAGGATGGGACAGGTGTGGAGGGAGCACTGGTGGTGAAGTGCCG
The DNA here is from genome assembly GCF_047370975.1 of Nipponia nippon. Lineage (NCBI taxonomy): Eukaryota > Metazoa > Chordata > Aves > Pelecaniformes > Threskiornithidae > Nipponia > Nipponia nippon. The sequence continues at coordinate 84,952,824 of NW_028262290.1, read as the reverse complement.
TGCTCCCCTTCGCGTGCCTTTTGCAGCGCCAGTGTCCCTGCAGCTGTCGGCTTTGTGGCTCTCTGAACCCTAACCCTAATTCTAATGGGAGCTTAGATTTTTGGATGAGGTCCTCATGCGCATTGGTGACGTGGATGGGAAAGGTGTGGCGGGAGCACTGTTGGTGCAGTGCCGTGCTCCCCTTTGCGTGCCTTTTGCAGCGCCAGTGTCCCTGCAGCTGTAGGCTTTGTGGCTCTCTGAACCCTAACCCTAACCCTAATTCTAATGGGAGCTTAGATTTTCGGTGAGGTCCGCATGTGCATTGGTGGCGCGCATGAGAAAAGTTGGGAGGGAGCACTGTTGGTGCAGTGCCGTGCTCCCCATGGCATGCCTTTTGCAGCGCCAGTGTCCCTGCAGCTGTAGGCTTTGTGGCTCTCTGAACCCGAACCCTAACCCTAATGGGAGCTTAGATTTTCCGTGAGGTCCGCATGTGCATTGGTGGCGCGCATGAGAAATGTTTGGAGGGAGCACTGTTGGTGCACTGCCGTGCTCCCCTTCGCATGCCTTTTGCAGCACCAGTGTCCCTGCAGCTGTCGCCTTTGTGGCTCTCTGAACCCTAACCCTAACCCTAATTCTAATGGGAGCTGAGATTTTTGGCTGAGGTCCGCAGGTGCAAGGTTGGAGAGGATGGGACAGGTGTGGAGGGAGCACTGTTGGTGCAGTGCCGTGCTCCCCTTCGCGTGCCTTTTGCAGCGCCAGTGTCCCTGCAGCTGTCGGCTTTGTGGCTCTCTGAACCCTAACCCTAACCCTAATTCTAATGGGAGCTTAGATTTTTGGCTGAGGTCCTCATGTGCATTGGTGGCGCGGACGGGAAAGTTGTGGAGGGAGCACTGTTGGTGCAGTGCCGTGCTCCCCATGGTGTGCCTTTTGCAGCGCCAGTGTCCCTGCAGCTGTAGGCTTTGTGGCTCTCTGAACCCTAACCCTAACCCTAATTCTAATGGGAGCTTAGATTTTTCGCTGAGGTCCGCATGTGCATTGGTGGCGCGCATGAGAAATGTGTGGAGGGAGCACGGTTTGTGCAGTGCCGTGCTCCCCTTCGCGTGCCTTTTGCAGCGCCAGTGTCCCTGCAGCTGTAGGCTTTGTGGATCTCTGAACCCGAACCCTAACCCTAATTGTAAGGGGAGCTTAGATTTTTGGCTGAAGTCCGCATGTGCAAGGTTGGAGAGGATGGGACAGGTGTGGTGGGAGCACTGTTGGTGCAGTGCCGTGCTCCCCTTGGCGTGCCTTTTGCAGCGCCAGTGTCCCTGCAGCTGTAGGCTTTGTGGCTCTCTGAACCCTAACCCTAACCCTAATTCTAATGGGAGCTTAGATTTTCGCTGAGGTCCGCATGTGCATTGGTGGTGCGCATGAGAAATGTTTGGAGGGAGCACTGTTGGTGCACTGCCGTGCTCCCCATGGCATGCCTTTTGCAGCGCCAGTGTCCCTGCAGCTGTCGGCTTTGTGGATCTCTGAACCCTAACCCTAACCCTAATTCTAATGGGAGCTTAGATTTTTCGCTGAGGTCCGCAGGTGCAAGGTTGGAGAGGATGGGAAAGGTGTGGTGGGAGCACTGTTGGTGCAGTGCCGTGCTCCCCTTCGCGTGCCTTTTGCAGCGCCAGTGTCCCTGCAGCTGTCGCCTTTGTGGCTCTCTGAACCCTAACCCTAACCCTAATTGTAAGGGGAGCTTAGATTTTTGGCTGAAGTCCGCATGTGCAAGGTTGGAGAGGATGGGAAAGGTGTGGAGGGAGCACTGTTGGTGCAGTGCCGTGCTCCCCTTCGCGTGCCTTTTGCAGCGCCAGTGTCCCTGCAGCTGTAGGCTTTGTGGCTCTCTGAACCCTAACCCTAACCCTAATTCTAATGGGAGCTGAGATTTTTGGCTGAGGTCCTCATGCGCATTGGTGACGTGGATGGGAAAGGTGTGGAGGGAGCACTGTTGGTGCAGTGCCGTGCTCCCCATGGCATGCCTTTTGCAGCGCCAGTGTCCCTGCAGCTGTAGACTTTGTGGATCTCTGAACCCGAACCCTAACCCTAATCGTAAGGGGAGCTTAGATTTTTGGCTGGTGTCCGCAGGTGCAAGGTTGGAGAGGATGGGAAAGGTGTGGAGGGAGCACTGTTGGTGCAGTGCCGTGCTCCCCTTCGCGTGCCTTTTGCAGCGCCAGTGTCCCTGCAGCTGTAGGCTTTGTGGCTTTCTGTAACCTAACCCTAACCCTAATTCTAATGGGAGCTTAGATTTTCGGTGAGGTCCGCATGTGCATTGATGGCGCGCATGAGAAATGTTGGGAGGGAGCACTGTTGGTGCAGTGCCGTGCTCCCCATGGCATGCCTTTTGCAGCGCCAGTGTCCCTGCAGCTGTCGGCTTTGTGGCTCTCTGAACCCTAACCCTAACCCTAATTGTAAGGGGAGCTTAGATTTTTGGCTGAAGTCCGCATGTGCAAGGTTGGAGAGGATGGGAAAGGTGTGGAGGGAGCACTGTTGGTGCAGTGCCGTGCTCCCCATGGCATGCCTTTTGCAGCGCCAGTGTCCCTGCAGCTGTCGGCTTTGTGGCTCTCTGAACCCTAACCCTAACCTTAATTGTAAGGGGAGCTTAGATTTTTGGCTGAAGTCCGCATGTGCAAGGTTGGAGAGGATGGGACAGGTGTGGAGGGAGCACTGGTGGTGCAGTGCCGTGCTCCCCTTCGCGTGCCTTTTGCAGCGCCAGTGTCCCTGCAGCTGTCGCCTTTGTGGCTCTCTGAACCCTAACCCTAACCCTAATTTTAATGGGAGCTGAGATTTTTGGCTGAGGTCCTCATGCGCATTGGTGACGTGGATGGGAAAGGTGTGGAGGGAGCACTGTTGGTGCAGTGCCGTGCTCCCCATGGCATGCCTTTTGCAGTGCCAGTGTCCCTGCAGCTTTAGGCTTTGTGGCTCTCTGAACCCTAACCCTAACCCTAATTCTAATGGGAGCTTAGATTTTTGGCTGGTGTCCGCAGGTGCAAGGTTGGAGAGGATGGGAAAGGTGTGGAGGGAGCACTGTTGGTGCAGTGCCGTGCTCCCCATGGTGTGCCTTTTGCAGCGCCAGTGTCCCTGCAGCTGTAGGCTTTGTGGCTCTCTGAACCCTAACCCTAACCCTAATTGTAAGGGGAGCTTAGATTTTTCGCTTAGGTCCGCATGTGCATTGGTGGCGCGCATGAGAAATGTGTGGAGGGAGCACGGTTGGTGCAGTGCCGTGCTCCCCTTCACGTGTATTTTGCAGCGCCAGTGTCCCTGCAGCTTTAGGCTTTGTGGATCTCTGAACCCTAACCCTAACCCTAATTCTAAAGGGAGCTTAGATTTTTGGCTGAGGTCCTCATATGCAAGGTTGGAGAGGATGGGACAGGTGTGGAGGGAGCACTGTTGGTGCAGTGCCGTGCTCCCCATGGCATGCCTTTTGCAGTGCCAGTGTCCCTGCAGCTTTAGGCTTTGTGGCTCTCTGAACCCTAACCCTAACCCTAATTCTAATGGGAGCTTAGATTTTTGGCTGAGGTCCGCAGGTGCAAAGTTGGAGAGGATGGGAAAGGTGTGGTGGGAGCACTGTTGGTGCAGTGCCGTGCTCCCCTTCGCGTGCCTTTTGCAGCGCCAGTGTCCCCGCAGCTGTCGGCTTTGTGGCTCTCTGAACCCTAACCCTAATTCTAATGGGAGCTTAGATTTTTGGCTGAGGTCCTCATGTGCATTGGTGACGTGGATGGGAAAGGTGTGGAGGGAGCACTGTTGGTGCAGTGCCGTTCTCCCCTTGGCGTGCCTTTTGCAGCGCCAGTGTCCCTGCAGCTGTAGGCTTTGTGGCTCTCTGAACCCTAACCCTAACCTTAATTGTAGGGGAGCTTAGATTTGTGGCTGGTGTCCGCAGGTGCAAGGTTAGAGAGGATGGGACAGGTGTGGTGGGAGCACTGTTGGTGCAGTGCCGTGCTCCCCATGGCGTGTATTTTGTAGCGCCAGTGTCCCTGCAGCTGTAGGCTTTGTGGCTCTCTGAACCCTAACCCTAACCCTAATTCTAATGGGAGCTTAGATTTTTGGATGAGGTCCGCAGGTGCAAGGTTGGAGAGGATGGGACAGGTGTGGAGGGAGCACTGGTGGTGCAGTGCCGTGCTCCCCTTCGCGTGCCTTTTGCAGCGCCAGTGTCCCTGCAGCTGTCGCCTTTGTGGCTCTCTGAACCCTAACCCTAACCCTAATTTTAATGGGAGCTGAGATTTTTGGCTGAGGTCCTCATGCGCATTGGTGACGTGGATGGGAAAGGTGTGGAGGGAGCACTGTTGGTGCAGTGCCGTGCTCCCCATGGCATGCCTTTTGCAGTGCCAGTGTCCCTGCAGCTTTAGGCTTTGTGGCTCTCTGAACCCTAACCCTAACCATAATTCTAATGGGAGCTTAGATTTTTGGCTGGTGTCCGCAGGTGCAAGGTTGGAGAGGATGGGAAAGGTGTGGAGGGAGCACTGTTGGTGCAGTGCCGTGCTCCCCTTCGCGTGCCTTTTGCAGCGCCAGTGTCCCTGCAGCTGTAGGCTTTGTGGCTCTCTGAACCCTAACCCTAACCCTAATTCTAATGGGAGCTGAGATTTTTGGCTGAGGTCCTCATGCGCATTGGTGACGTGGATGGGAAAGGTGTGGAGGGAGCACTGTTGGTGCAGTGCCGTGCTCCCCATGGCATGCCTTTTGCAGCGCCAGTGTCCCTGCAGCTGTAGACTTTGTGGATCTCTGAACCCGAACCCTAACCCTAATCGTAAGGGGAGCTTAGATTTTTGGCTGGTGTCCGCAGGTGCAAGGTTGGAGAGGATGGGAAAGGTGTGGAGGGAGCACTGTTGGTGCAGTGCCGTGCTCCCCTTCGCGTGCCTTTTGCAGCGCCAGTGTCCCTGCAGCTGTAGGCTTTGTGGCTTTCTGTAACCTAACCCTAACCCTAATTCTAATGGGAGCTTAGATTTTCGGTGAGGTCCGCATGTGCATTGATGGCGCGCATGAGAAATGTTGGGAGGGAGCACTGTTGGTGCAGTGCCGTGCTCCCCATGGCATGCCTTTTGCAGCGCCAGTGTCCCTGCAGCTGTCGGCTTTGTGGCTCTCTGTACCCTAACCCTAACCCTAATTGTAAGGGGAGCTTAGATTTTTGGCTGAAGTCCGCATGTGCAAGGTTGGAGAGGATGGGAAAGGTGTGGAGGGAGCACTGTTGGTGCAGTGCCGTGCTCCCCATGGCATGCCTTTTGCAGCGCCAGTGTCCCTGCAGCTGTCGGCTTTGTGGCTCTCTGAACCCTAACCCTAACCTTAATTGTAAGGGGAGCTTAGATTTTTGGCTGAAGTCCGCATGTGCAAGGTTGGAGAGGATGGGACAGGTGTGGAGGGAGCACTGGTGGTGCAGTGCCGTGCTCCCCTTCGCGTGCCTTTTGCAGCGCCAGTGTCCCTGCAGCTGTCGCCTTTGTGGCTCTCTGAACCCTAACCCTAACCCTAATTTTAATGGGAGCTGAGATTTTTGGCTGAGGTCCTCATGCGCATTGGTGACGTGGATGGGAAAGGTGTGGAGGGAGCACTGTTGGTGCAGTGCCGTGCTCCCCATGGCATGCCTTTTGCAGTGCCAGTGTCCCTGCAGCTTTAGGCTTTGTGGCTCTCTGAACCCTAACCCTAACCCTAATTCTAATGGGAGCTTAGATTTTTGGCTGGTGTCCGCAGGTGCAAGGTTGGAGAGGATGGGAAAGGTGTGGAGGGAGCACTGTTGGTGCAGTGCCGTGCTCCCCATGGTGTGCCTTTTGCAGCGCCAGTGTCCCTGCAGCTGTAGGCTTTGTGGCTCTCTGAACCCTAACCCTAACCCTAATTGTAAGGGGAGCTTAGATTTTTCGCTTAGGTCCGCATGTGCATTGGTGGCGCGCATGAGAAATGTGTGGAGGGAGCACGGTTGGTGCAGTGCCGTGCTCCCCTTCACGTGTATTTTGCAGCGCCAGTGTCCCTGCAGCTTTAGGCTTTGTGGATCTCTGAACCCTAACCCTAACCCTAATTCTAAAGGGAGCTTAGATTTTTGGCTGAGGTCCTCATATGCAAGGTTGGAGAGGATGGGACAGGTGTGGAGGGAGCACTGTTGGTGCAGTGCCGTGCTCCCCATGGCATGCCTTTTGCAGTGCCAGTATCCCTGCAGCTTTAGGCTTTGTGGCTCTCTGAACCCTAACCCTAACCCTAATTCTAATGGGAGCTTAGATTTTTGGCTGAGGTCCGCAGGTGCAAAGTTGGAGAGGATGGGAAAGGTGTGGTGGGAGCACTGTTGGTGCAGTGCCGTGCTCCCCTTCGCGTGCCTTTTGCAGCGCCAGTGTCCCCGCAGCTGTCGGCTTTGTGGCTCTCTGAACCCTAACCCTAATTCTAATGGGAGCTTAGATTTTTGGCTGAGGTCCTCATGTGCATTGGTGACGTGGATGGGAAAGGTGTGGAGGGAGCACTGTTGGTGCAGTGCCGTTCTCCCCTTGGCGTGCCTTTTGCAGCGCCAGTGTCCCTGCAGCTGTAGGCTTTGTGGCTCTCTGAACCCTAACCCTAACCTTAATTGTAGGGGAGCTTAGATTTGTGGCTGGTGTCCGCAGGTGCAAGGTTAGAGAGGATGGGACAGGTGTGGTGGGAGCACTGTTGGTGCAGTGCCGTGCTCCCCATCGCGTGTATTTTGTAGCGCCAGTGTCCCTGCAGCTGTAGGCTTTGTGGCTCTCTGAACCCTAACCCTAACCCTAATTCTAATGGGAGCTTAGATTTTTGGATGAGGTCCGCAGGTGCAAGGTTGGAGAGGATGGGAAAGGTGTGGTGGGAGCACTGGTGGTGCAGTGCCGTGCTCCCCTTCGCGTGCCTTTTGCAGCGCCCGTGTCCCTGCAGCTGTAGGCTTTGTGGCTCTCTGAACCCGAACCCTAACCCTAATTGTAAGGGGAGCTTAGATTTTTGGCTGACGTCCGCAGGTGCAAGGTTGGAGAGGATGGGAAAGGTGTGGAGGGAGCACTGTTGGTGCAGTGCCGTGCTCCCCTTCGCGTGTATTTTGCAGCGCCAGTGTCCCTGCAGCTGTCGGCTTTGTGGCTCTCTGAACCCTAACCCTAACCCTAATTGTAATGGGAGCTTAGATTTTTGGCTGAAGTCCGCATGTGCAAGGTTGGAGAGGATGGGACAGGTGTGGAGGGAGCACTGGTGGTGCAGTGCCGTGCTCCCCTTCGCGTGCCTTTTGCAGCGCCAGTGTCCCTGCAGTTGTCGCCTTTGTGGCTCTCTGAACCCTAACCCTAACCCTAATTTTAATGGGAGCTGAGATTTTTGGCTGAGGTCCTCATGCGCATTGGTGACGTGGATGGGAAAGGTGTGGAGGGAGCACTGTTGGTGCAGTGCCGTGCTCCCCATGGCATGCCTTTTGCAGTGCCAGTGTCCCTGCAGCTTTAGGCTTTGTGGCTCTCTGAACCCTAACCCTAACCATAATTCTAATGGGAGCTTAGATTTTTGGCTGGTGTCCGCAGGTGCAAGGTTGGAGAGGATGGGAAAGGTGTGGAGGGAGCACTGTTGGTGCAGTGCCGTGCTCCCCTTCGCGTGCCTTTTGCAGCGCCAGTGTCCCTGCAGCTGTAGGCTTTGTGGCTCTCTGAACCCTAACCCTAACCCTAATTCTAATGGGAGCTGAGATTTTTGGCTGAGGTCCTCATGCGCATTGGTGACGTGGATGGGAAAGGTGTGGAGGGAGCACTGTTGGTGCAGTGCCGTGCTCCCCATGGCATGCCTTTTGCAGCGCCAGTGTCCCTGCAGCTGTAGACTTTGTGGATCTCTGAACCCGAACCCTAACCCTAATCGTAAGGGGAGCTTAGATTTTTGGCTGGTGTCCGCAGGTGCAAGGTTGGAGAGGATGGGAAAGGTGTGGAGGGAGCACTGTTGGTGCAGTGCCGTGCTCCCCTTCGCGTGCCTTTTGCAGCGCCAGTGTCCCTGCAGCTGTAGGCTTTGTGGCTTTCTGTAACCTAACCCTAACCCTAATTCTAATGGGAGCTTAGATTTTCGGTGAGGTCCGCATGTGCATTGATGGCGCGCATGAGAAATGTTGGGAGGGAGCACTGTTGGTGCAGTGCCGTGCTCCCCATGGCATGCCTTTTGCAGCGCCAGTGTCCCTGCAGCTGTCGGCTTTGTGGCTCTCTGAACCCTAACCCTAACCCTAATTGTAAGGGGAGCTTAGATTTTTGGCTGAAGTCCGCATGTGCAAGGTTGGAGAGGATGGGAAAGGTGTGGAGGGAGCACTGTTGGTGCAGTGCCGTGCTCCCCATGGCATGCCTTTTGCAGCGCCAGTGTCCCTGCAGCTGTCGGCTTTGTGGCTCTCTGAACCCTAACCCTAACTCTAATTGTAAGGGGAGCTTAGATTTTTGGCTGAAGTCCGCATGTGCAAGGTTGGAGAGGATGGGACAGGTGTGGAGGGAGCACTGGTGGTGCAGTGCCGTGCTCCCCTTCGCGTGCCTTTTGCAGCGCCAGTGTCCCTGCAGCTGTCGCCTTTGTGGCTCTCTGAACCCTAACCCTAACCCTAATTTTAATGGGAGCTGAGATTTTTGGCTGAGGTCCTCATGCGCATTGGTGACGTGGATGGGAAAGGTGTGGAGGGAGCACTGTTGGTGCAGTGCCGTGCTCCCCATGGCATGCCTTTTGCAGTGCCAGTGTCCCTGCAGCTTTAGGCTTTGTGGCTCTCTGAACCCTAACCCTAACCCTAATTCTAATGGGAGCTTAGATTTTTGGCTGGTGTCCGCAGGTGCAAGGTTGGAGAGGATGGGAAAGGTGTGGAGGGAGCACTGTTGGTGCAGTGCCGTGCTCCCCATGGTGTGCCTTTTGCAGCGCCAGTGTCCCTGCAGCTGTAGGCTTTGTGGCTCTCTGAACCCTAACCCTAACCCTAATTGTAAGGGGAGCTTAGATTTTTCGCTTAGGTCCGCATGTGCATTGGTGGCGCGCATGAGAAATGTGTGGAGGGAGCACGGTTGGTGCAGTGCCGTGCTCCCCTTCACGTGTATTTTGCAGCGCCAGTGTCCCTGCAGCTTTAGGCTTTGTGGATCTCTGAACCCTAACCCTAACCCTAATTCTAAAGGGAGCTTAGATTTTTGGCTGAGGTCCTCATATGCAAGGTTGGAGAGGATGGGACAGGTGTGGAGGGAGCACTGTTGGTGCAGTGCCGTGCTCCCCATGGCATGCCTTTTGCAGTGCCAGTGTCCCTGCAGCTGTCGGCTTTGTGGCTCTCTGAACCCTAACCCTAACCCTAATTCTAATGGGAGCTTAGATTTTTGGCTGAGGTCCGCAGGTGCAAAGTTGGAGAGGATGGGAAAGGTGTGGTGGGAGCACTGTTGGTGCAGTGCCGTGCTCCCCTTCGCGTGCCTTTTGCAGCGCCAGTGTCCCCGCAGCTGTCGGCTTTGTGGCTCTCTGAACCCTAACCCTAATTCTAATGGGAGCTTAGATTTTTGGCTGAGGTCCTCATGTGCATTGGTGACGTGGATGGGAAAGGTGTGGAGGGAGCACTGTTGGTGCAGTGCCGTTCTCCCCTTGGCGTGCCTTTTGCAGCGCCAGTGTCCCTGCAGCTGTAGGCTTTGTGGCTCTCTGAACCCTAACCCTAACCTTAATTGTAGGGGAGCTTAGATTTGTGGCTGGTGTCCGCAGGTGCAAGGTTAGAGAGGATGGGACAGGTGTGGTGGGAGCACTGTTGGTGCAGTGCCGTGCTCCCCATGGCGTGTATTTTGTAGCGCCAGTGTCCCTGCAGCTGTAGGCTTTGTGGCTCTCTGAACCCTAACCCTAACCCTAATTCTAATGGGAGCTTAGATTTTTGGATGAGGTCCGCAGGTGCAAGGTTGGAGAGGATGGGAAAGGTGTGGTGGGAGCACTGTTGGTGCAGTGCCGTGCTCCCCTTCGCGTGCCTTTTGCAGCGCCCGTGTCCCTGCAGCTGTAGGCTTTGTGGCTCTCTGAACCCGAACCCTAACCCTAATTGTAAGGGGAGCTTAGATTTTTGGCTGACGTCCGCAGGTGCAAGGTTGGAGAGGATGGGAAAGGTGTGGAGGGAGCACTGTTGGTGCAGTGCCGTGCTCCCCTTCGCGTGTATTTTGCAGCGCCAGTGTCCCTGCAGCTGTCGGCTTTGTGGCTCTCTGAACCCTAACCCTAACCCTAATTGTAATGGGAGCTTAGATTTTTGGCTGAAGTCCGCATGTGCAAGGTTGGAGAGGATGGGACAGGTGTGGAGGGAGCACTGTTGGTGCAGTGCCGTACTCCCCATGGCATGCCTTTTGCAGCGCCAGTGTCCCTGCAGCTTTAGGCTTTGTTGCTCTCTGAATCCTAACGCTAACCCTAATTCTAAAGGGAGCTTAGATTTTTGGCTGAGGTCCGCAGGTGCAAGGTTAGAGAGGATGGGACAGGTGTGGAGGGAGCACTGTTGGTACAGTGCCGTGCTCCCCATGGCGTGCCTTTTGCAGCGCCAGTGTCCCTGCAGCTGTAGGCTTTGTGGCTCTCTGAACCCTAACCCTAATTCAAATGGGAGCTTAGATTTTCGGTGAGGTCCGCATGTGCATTGATGGCGCGCATGAGAAATGCTGGGAGGGAGCACTGTTGGTGCAGTGCCGTGCTCCCCATGGCATGCCTTTTGCAGCGCCAGTGTCCCTGCAGCTGTAGGCTTTGTGGCTCTCTGAACCCTAACCCTAACCCTAATTCTAATGGGAGCTTAGATTTTCCGTGAGGTCCGCATGTGCATTGGTGGCGCGCATGAGAAATGTTTGGAGGGAGCACTGTTGGTGCAGTGCCGTGCTCCCCATGGCATGCCTTTTGCAGCGCCAGTGTCCCTGCAGCTGTCGGCTTTGTGGCTCTCTGAACCCGAACCCTAACCCTAATTCTAATGGGAGCTTAGATTTTTCGCTGAGGTCCGCATGTGCAAGTTTGGAGAGGATGGGAAAGGTGTGGTGGGAGCACTGTTGGTGCAGTGCCGTGCTCCCCTTCTCGTGCCTTTTGCAGCGCCAGTGTCCCTGCAGCTGTCGGCTTTGTGGCTCTCTGAACCCTAACCCCAACCCTAATTGTAAGGGGAGCTCAGATTTTTGGCTGAAGTCCGCATGTGCAAGGTTGGAGAGGATGGGACAGGTGTGGAGGGAGCACTGTTGGTGCACTGCCGTGCTCCCCTTCGCGTGCCTTTTGCAGCGCCAGTGTACCTGCAGCTGTCGGCTTTGTGGCTCTCTGAACCCTAACCCTAACCCTAATTCTAATGGGAGCTTAGATTTTTGGCTGGTGTCCTCATGTGCATTGGTGGCGCGGACGGGAAAGTTGTGGAGGGAGCACTGTTGGTGCAGTGCCGTGCTCCCCTTCGCGTGCCTTTTGCAGCGCCAGTGTCCCTGCAGCTGTCGGCTTTGTGGCTCTCTGAACCCTAACCCTAACCCTAATTGTAAGGGGAGCTTAGATTTTTGGCTGAGGTCCGCAGGTGCAAGGTTGGAGAGGATGGGAAAGGTGTGGTGGGAGCACGGTTGGTGCAGTGCTGTGCTCCCCTTCGCGTGCCTTTTGCAGCGCCAGTGTCCCTGCAGCTGTAGGCTTTGTGGATCTCTGAACCCGAACCCTAACCCTAATTGTAAGGGGAGCTTAGATTTTCGGTGAGGTCCTCATGCGCATTGGTGACGTGGATGGGAAAGGTGTGGAGGGAGCACTGTTGGTGCAGTGCCGTGCTCCCCATGGCATGCCTTTTGCAGCGCCAGTGTCCCTGCAGCTGTAGACTTTGTGGATCTCTGAACCCGAACCCTAACCCTAATCGTAAGGGGAGCTTAGATTTTTGGCTGGTGTCCGCAGGTGCAAGGTTGGAGAGGATGGGAAAGGTGTGGAGGGAGCACTGTTGGTGCAGTGCCGTGCTCCCCTTTGCGTGCCTTTTGCAGCGCCAGTGTCCCTGCAGCTGTAGGCTTTGTGGCTTTCTGTAACCTAACCCTAACCCTAATTCTAATGGGAGCTTAGATTTTCGGTGAGGTCCGCATGTGCATTGATGGCGCGCATGAGAAATGCTGGGAGGGAGCACTGTTGGTGCAGTGCCGTGCTCCCCATGGCATGCCTTTTGCAGCGCCAGTGTCCCTGCAGCTGTCGGCTTTGTGGCTCTCTGTACCCTAACCCTAACCCTAATTGTAAGGGGAGCTTAGATTTTTGGCTGAAGTCCGCATGTGCAAGGTTGGAGAGGATGGGAAAGGTGTGGAGGGAGCACTGTTGGTGCAGTGCCGTGCTCCCCATGGCATGCCTTTTGCAGCGCCAGTGTCCCTGCAGCTGTCGGCTTTGTGGCTCTCTGAACCCTAACCCTAACCTTAATTGTAAGGGGAGCTTAGATTTTTGGCTGAAGTCCGCATGTGCAAGGTTGGAGAGGATGGGACAGGTGTGGAGGGAGCACTGTTGGTGCAGTGCCGTGCTCCCCTTCGCGTGCCTTTTGCAGCGCCAGTGTCCCTGCAGCTGTCGGCTTTGTGGCTCTCTGAACCCTAACCCTAACCCTAATTCTAATGGGAGCTTAGATTTTTGGCTGAGGTCCTCATGCGCATTGGTGACGTGGATGGGAAAGGTGTGGAGGGAGCACTGTTGGTGCAGTGCCGTGCTCCCCATGGCATGCCTTTTGCAGTGCCAGTGTCCCTGCAGCTTTAGGCTTTGTGGCTCTCTGAACCCTAACCCTAACCCTAATTCTAATGGGAGCTTAGATTTTTGGCTGGTGTCCGCAGGTGCAAGGTTGGAGAGGATGGGAAAGGTGTGGAGGGAGCACTGTTGGTGCAGTGCCGTGCTCCCCATGGTGTGCCTTTTGCAGCGCCAGTGTCCCTGCAGCTGTAGGCTTTGTGGCTCTCTGAACCCTAACCCTAACCCTAATTGTAAGGGGAGCTTAGATTTTTCGCTTAGGTCCTCATATGCAAGGTTGGAGAGGATGGGACAGGTGTGGAGGGAGCACTGTTGGTGCAGTGCCGTGCTCCCCATGGCATGCCTTTTGCAGTGCCAGTATCCCTGCAGCTTTAGGCTTTGTGGCTCTCTGAACCCTAACCCTAACCCTAATTCTAATGGGAGCTTAGATTTTTGGCTGAGGTCCGCAGGTGCAAAGTTGGAGAGGATGGGAAAGGTGTGGTGGGAGCACTGTTGGTGCAGTGCCGTGCTCCCCTTCGCGTGCCTTTTGCAGCGCCAGTGTCCCCGCAGCTGTCGGCTTTGTGGCTCTCTGAACCCTAACCCTAATTCTAATGGGAGCTTAGATTTTTGGCTGAGGTCCTCATGTGCATTGGTGACGTGGATGGGAAAGGTGTGGAGGGAGCACTGTTGGTGCAGTGCCGTTCTCCCCTTGGCGTGCCTTTTGCAGCGCCAGTGTCCCTGCAGCTGTAGGCTTTGTGGCTCTCTGAACCCTAACCCTAACCTTAATTGTAGGGGAGCTTAGATTTGTGGCTGGTGTCCGCAGGTGCAAGGTTAGAGAGGATGGGACAGGTGTGGTGGGAGCACTGTTGGTGCAGTGCCGTGCTCCCCATGGCGTGTATTTTGTAGCGCCAGTGTCCCTGCAGCTGTAGGCTTTGTGGCTCTCTGAACCCTAACCCTAACCCTAATTCTAATGGGAGCTTAGATTTTTGGATGAGGTCCGCAGGTGCAAGGTTGGAGAGGATGGGAAAGGTGTGGAGGGAGCACTGTTGGTGCAGTGCCGTGCTCCCCTTCGCGTGCCTTTTGCAGCGCCAGTGTCCCTGCAGCTGTAGGCTTTGTGGATCTCTGAACCCGAACCCTAACCCTAATTGTAAGGGGAGCTTAGATTTTTGGCTGAAGTCCGCATGTGCAAGGTTGGAGAGGATGGGACAGGTGTGGTGGGAGCACTGTTGGTGCAGTGCCGTGCTCCCCTTCGCATGCCTTTTGCAGCGCCAGTGTCCCTGCAGCTGTCGGCTTTGTGGCTCTCTGAACCCTAACCCTAACCCTAATTGTAATGGGAGCTTAGATTTTTGGCTGAGGTCCTCATGTGCATTGGTGGCGCGCATGAGAAATGTGTGGAGGGAGCACGGTTGGTGCAGTGCCGTGCTCCCCATGGCGTGCCTTTTGCAGCGCCAGTGTCCCTGCAGCTTTAGGCTTTGTTGCTCTCTGAATCCTAACGCTAACCCTAATTCTAAAGGGAGCTTAGATTTTTGGCTGAGGTCCGCAGGTGCAAGGTTAGAGAGGATGGGACAGGTGTGGAGGGAGCACTGTTGGTACAGTGCCGTGCTCCCCATGGCGTGCCTTTTGCAGCGCCAGTGTCCCTGCAGCTGTAGGCTTTGTGGCTCTCTGAACCCTAACCCTAATTCAAATGGGAGCTTAGATTTTCGGTGAGGTCCGCATGTGCATTGATGGCGCGCATGAGAAATGCTGGGAGGGAGCACTGTTGGTGCAGTGCCGTGCTCCCCATGGCATGCCTTTTGCAGCGCCAGTGTCCCTGCAGCTGTAGGCTTTGTGGCTCTCTGAACCCTAACCCTAATTCTAATGGGAGCTTAGATTTTCCGTGAGGTCCGCATGTGCATTGGTGGCGCGCATGAGAAATGTTTGGAGGGAGCACTGTTGGTGCAGTGCCGTGCTCCCCATGGCATGCCTTTTGCAGCGCCAGTGTCCCTGCAGCTGTCGGCTTTGTGGCTCTCTGAACCCTAACCCTAACCCTAATTCTAATGGGAGCTTAGATTTTTCGCTGAGGTCCGCATGTGCAAGTTTGGAGAGGATGGGAAAGGTGTGGTGGGAGCACTGTTGGTGCAGTGCCGTGCTCCCCTTCTCGTGCCTTTTGCAGCGCCAGTGTCCCTGCAGCTGTAGGCTTTGTGGCTCTCTGAACCCTAACCCTAACCCTAATTGTAAGGGGAGCTCAGATTTTTGGCTGAAGTCCGCATGTGCAAGGTTGGAGAGGATGGGACAGGTGTGGAGGGAGCACTGTTGGTGCACTGCCGTGCTCCCCTTCGCGTGCCTTTTGCAGCGCCAGTGTACCTGCAGCTGTCGGCTTTGTGGCTCTCTGAACCCTAACCCTAACCCTAATTCTAATGGGAGCTTAGATTTTTGGCTGGTGTCCTCATGTGCATTGGTGGCGCGGACGGGAAAGTTGTGGAGGGAGCACTGTTGGTGCAGTGCCGTGCTCCCCTTCGCGTGCCTTTTGCAGCACCAGTGTCCCTGCAGCTGTCGGCTTTGTGGATCTCTGAACCCGAACCCTAACCCTAATTGTAAGGGGAGCTTAGATTTTTGGCTGAGGTCCGCAGGTGCAAGGTTGGAGAGGATGGGAAAGGTGTGGTGGGAGCACGGTTGGTGCAGTGCTGTGCTCCCCTTCGCGTGCCTTTTGCAGCGCCAGTGTCCCTGCAGCTGTAGGCTTTGTGGATCTCTGAACCCGAACCCTAACCCTAATTGTAAGGGGAGCTTAGATTTTCGGTGAGGTCCTCATGTGCATTGGTGGCGCGGACGGGAAAGTTGTGGAGGGAGCACTGTTGGTGCAGTGCCGTGCTCCCCATGGCATGCCTTTTGCAGCGCCAGTGTCCCTGCAGCTGTAGGCTTTGTGGCTCACTGAACGCTAACCCTAACCCTAATTGTAAGGGGAGCTTAGATTTTTGGCTGAGGTCCGCAGGTGCAAGGTTGGAGAGGATGGGAAAGGTGTGGTGGGAGCACGGTTGGTGCAGTGCTGTGCTCCCCTTCGCGTGCCTTTTGCAGCGCCAGTGTCCCTGCAGCTGTAGGCTTTGTGGATCTCTGAACCCGAACCCTAACCCTAATTGTAAGGGGAGCTTAGATTTTCGGTGAGGTCCTCATGTGCATTGGCGGCGCGGACGGGAAAGTTGTGGAGGGAGCACTGTTGGTGCAGTGCCGTGCTCCCCTTCGCATGTATTTTGCAGCGCCAGTGTCCCTGCAGCTGTAGGCTTTGTGGCTCACTGAACGCTAACCCTAACCCTAATTGTAAGGGGAGCTTAGATTTTTGGATGAGGTCCTCATATGCAAGGTTGGAGAGGATGGGACAGGTGTGGAGGGAGCACTGGTGGTGCAGTGCCGTGCTCCCCTTCGCGTGTATTTTGTAGCGCCAGTGTCCCTGCAGCTGTAGGCTTTGTGGCTCTCTGAACCCGAACCCTAACCCTAATTGTAAGGGGAGCTTAGATTTTTGGCTGAAATCCACAGGTGCATGCTGGGTGTAGATGGGACAGGTGTGGAGGGAGCACTGTTGGTGCAGTGCCGTGCTCCCCTTCGCGTGCCTTTTGCAGCGCCAGTGTTCCTGCAGCTGTCGGCTTTGTGGCTCTCTGAACCCTAACCCTAACCCTAATTGTAATGGGAGCTTAGATTTTTGGCTGAGGTCCTCATATGCAAGGTTGGAGAGGATGGGAAAGGTGTGGAGGGAGCACTGTTGGTGCAGTGCCGTGCTCCCCTTGGCGTGCCTTTTGCAGCGCCAGTGTCCCTGCAGCTGTAGGCTTTGTGGCTCTCTGAACCCTAACCCTAACCCTAATTCTAATGGGAGCTTAGATTTTTGGCTGAGGTCCTCATATGCAAGGTTGGAGAGGATGGGACAGGTATGGAGGGAGCACTGTTGGTGCAGTGCCGTGCTCCCCATGGCGTGCCTTTTGCAGTGCCAGTGTCCCTGCAGCTGTAGGCTTTGTGGCTCTCTGAACCCTAACCCTAACCCTAATAGTAATGGGAGCTTAGATTTTTCGCTGAGGTCCGCAGGTACATTGGTGGCGCGCATGAGAAAGGTGTGGAGGGAGCACGGTTGGTGCAGTGCCGTGCTCCCCATGGCATGCCTTTTGCAGCGCCAGTGTCCCTGCAGCTGTCGGCTTTGTGGCTCTCTGAACCCTAACCCTAACCCTAATTGTAAGGGGAGCTTAGATTTTTGCCTGAGGTCCTCATGTGCATTGGTGGCGCGGACGGGAAAGTTGTGGAGGGAGCACTGTTGGTGCAGTGCCGTGCTCCCCATGGCATGCCTTTTGCAGCGCCAGTGTCCCTGCAGCTGTAGGCTTAGTGGCTCACTGAACGCTGACCCTAACCCTAATTGTAAGGGGAGCTTAGATTTTTGGATGAGGTCCTCATATGCAAGGTTGGAGAGGATGGGAAAGGTGTGCAGGGAGCACTGGTGGTGCAGTGCCGTGCTCCCCTTCGCGTGCCTTTTGCAGCGCCAGTGTCCCTGCAGCTGTAGGCTTTGTGGCTCTCTGAACACTAACCCTAACCCTAATTCTAATGGGAGCTTAGATTTTTGGCTGAGGTCCTCATGTGCATTGGTGGCGCGGATGGGAAAGGTGTGGTGGGACCACTGTTGGTGCAGTGCCGTGCTCCCCTTCGCGTGCCTTTTGCAGCACCAGTGTCCCTGCAGCTGTAGGCTTTGTGGCTCTCTGAACCCTAACCCTAACCCTAATTGTAAGGGGAGCTTAGATTTTAGGTGAGGTCCTCATGTGCATTGGTGGCGTGCATGAGAAATGTGTGGAGGGAGCACGGTTGGTGCAGTGCCGTGCTCCCCATGGCGTGCCTTTTGCAGCACCAGTGTCCCTGCAGCTGTCAGCTTTGTGGCTCTCTGAACCCTAACCCTAACCCTAATTGTAAGGGGAGCTTAGATTTTTGCCTGAGGTCCTCATGTGCATTGGTGGCGCGGACGGGAAAGTTGTGGAGGGAGCACTGTTGGTGCAGTGCCGTGCTCCCCATGGCATGCCTTTTGCAGCGCCAGTGTCCCTGCAGCTGTAGGCTTTGTGGCTCACTGAACGCTAACCCTAACCCTAATTGTAAGGGGAGCTTAGATTTTTGGATGAGGTCCTCATATGCAAGGTTGGAGAGGATGGGAAAGGTGTGGAGGGAGCACTGGTGGTGCAGTGCCGTGCTCCCCTTCGCGTGCCTTTTGCAGCGCCAGTGTCCCTGCAGCTGTAGGCTTTGTGGCTCTCTGAACACTAACCCTAACCCTAATTCTAATGGGAGCTTAGATTTTTGGCTGAGGTCCTCATGTGCATTGGTGGCGCGGATGGGAAAGGTGTGGTGGGACCACTGTTGGTGCAGTGCCGTGCTCCCCTTCGCGTGCCTTTTGCAGCACCAGTGTCCCTGCAGCTGTCGGCTTTGTGGCTCTCTGAACCCGAACCCTAATCCTAATTGTAAGGGGAGCTCAGATTTTTGGCTGGGGTCCGCAGGTGCAAGGTTGGAGAGGATGGGAAAAATGTGGAGGGAGCACTGTTGGTGCAGTGCCGTGCTCCCCTTCGCGTGCCTTTTGCAGCACCAGTGTCCCTGCAGCTGTCGCCTTTGTGGCTCTCTGAACCCTAATCCTAACCCTAATTGTAATGGGAGCTTAGATTTTTGGCTGAAGTCCGCATGTGCAAGGTTGGAGAGGATGGGACAGGTGTGGAGGGAGCACTGTTGGTGCAGTGCCGTGCTCCCCTTGGTGTGTATTTTGTAGCGCCAGTGTCCCTGCAGCTGTCGGCTTTGTGGCTCTCTGAACCCTAACCCTAACCCTAATTCTAATGGGAGCTTAGATATTCGCTGAGGTCCGCAGGTGCATGCTAGGTGTGGATGGGAAAGGTGTGGTGGGATCACTGTTGGTGTAGCGCCGTGCTACCCATGGCATGCCTTTTGCAGCGCCAGTGTCCCTGCAGCTGTCGGCTTTGTGGCTCTCTGAACCCGAACCCTAACCCTAATTGTAATGGGAGCTTAGATTTTCGGTGAGGTTCTCATGTGCATTGGTGGCGCGCATGAGAAATGTTTGGAGGGAGCACTGTTGGTGCAATGCCGTGCTCCCCATGGCATGCCTTTTGCAGCGCCAGTGTCCCTGCAGCTGTCGGCTTTGTGGCTCTCTGAACCCTAACCCTAACCCTAATTGTAAGGGGAGCTTAGATTTTTGGCTGAGGTCCGCAGGTGCATTGGTGGCGCGCATGAGAAAAGTTTGGAGGGAGCACTGTTGGTGCAGTGCCGTGCTCCCCTTGGCGTGTATTTTGTAGCGCCAGTGTCCCTGCAGCTGTAGGCTTTGTGGCTCTCTGAACCCGAACCCTAACCCTAATTGTAAGGGGAGCTTAGATTTTTGGCTGAAATCCACAGGTGCATGCTGGGTGTAGATGGGACAGGTGTGGAGGGAGCACTGTTGGTGCAGTGCCGTGCTCCCCTTCGCGTGCCTTTTGCAGCGCCAGTGTTCCTGCAGCTGTCGGCTTTGTGGCTCTCTGAACCCTAACCCTAACCCTAATTGTAAGGGGAGCTTAGATTTTTGGCTGAGGTCCTCATATGCAAGGTTGGAGAGGATGGGAAAGGTGTGGAGGGAGCACTGTTGGTGCAGTGCCGTGCTCCCCTTGGCGTGCCTTTTGCAGCGCCAGTGTCCCTGCAGCTTTAGGCTTTGTGGCTCTCTGAACCCTAACCCTAACCCTAATTCTAATGGGAGCTTAGATTTTTGGCTGAGGTCCTCATATGCAAGGTTGGAGAGGATGGGACAGGTATGGAGGGAGCACTGTTGGTGCAGTGCCGTGCTCCCCATGGCATGCCTTTTGCAGCGCCAGTGTCCCTGCAGCTGTAGGCTTTGTGGCTCTCTGAACCCGAACCCTAACCCTAATTGTAAGGGGAGCTTAGATTTTTGGCTGAAGTCCGCATGTGCAAGGTTGGAGAGGATGGGAAAGGTGTGGAGGGAGCACTGTTGGTGCAGTGCCGTGCTCCCCTTCGCGTGCCTTTTGCAGCGCCAGTGTCCCTGCAGCTGTAGGCTTTGTGGCTCTCTGAACCCTAACCCTAACCCTAATTCTAATGGGAGCTTAGATTTTTGGCTGAGGTCCTCATATGCAAGGTTGGAGAGGATGGGACAGGTGTGGAGGGAGCACTGTTGGTGCAGTGCCGTGCTCCCCTTCGCGTGCCTTTTGCAGCGCCAGTGTCCCTGCAGCTGTAGGCTTTGTGGCTCTCTGAACCCTAACCCTAACCCTAATTGTAAGGGGAGCTTAGATTTTTGGCTGAGGTCCTCATGTGCATTGGTGACATGGATGGGAAAGGTGTGGTGGGAGCACTGTTGGTGCACTGCCGTGCTCCCCATGGCATGCCTTTTGCAGCGCCAGTGTCCCTGCAGCTGTAGGCTTTGTGGCTCTCTGAACCATAACCCTAACCCTAATTCTAATGGGAGCTTAGATTTTCGGTGAGGTCCTCATGTGCATTGGTGGCGCGCATGAGAAATGTGTGGAGGGAGCACGGTTGGTGCAGTGCCGTGCTCCCCATGGCGTGCCTTTTGCAGCGCCAGTGTCCCTGCAGCTGTCAGCTTTGTGGCTCTCTGAACCCTAACCCTAACCCTAATTCTAATGGGAGCTTAGATTTTTGGCTGAGGTCCGCAGGTGCAAGGTTGGAGAGGATGGGAAAGGTGTGGAGGGAGCACTGGTGGTGCAGTGCCGTGCTCCCCTTCGCGTGCCTTTTGCAGCGCCAGTGTCCCTGCAGCTGTAGGCTTTGTGGCTCTCTGAACCCTAACCCTAACCCTAATTCTAATGGGAGCTTAGATTTTTGGCTGAGGTCCTCATGTGCATTGGTGGCGCGGATGAGAGATGAGTCGAGGGAGCACTGTTGGTGCAGTGCCGTGCTCCCCTTGGTGTGTATTTTGTAGCGCCAGTGTCCCTGCAGCTGTAGGCTTTGTGGCTCTCTGAAACCTTACCCTAACCCTAACCCTAATGTGAGCTTAGGTTTTTGGCTGACGTCCACAGGTGCATGCTGGGTGTGGATGGGAAAGGTGTGGAGGGAGCACTGTTGATGCAGTGCCGTGCTCCCCATGGCGTGCCTTTTGCAGCGCCAGTGTCCCTGCAGCTGTAGGCTTTGTGGCTTTTTGAACCATAAGCCTAATTGTAATGGGAGCTTATTTTTTCGGTGAGGTCCTCACGTACCTGGGTGTCGTAGTTGAGAAAGGTGTGTAGGGAGCACTGCAGGTGCAGCGCTGTGCTCCCTTTGGCGTGCCTTTTGCAGCGCCGGTGTCCCTGCAGCTGTAGGCTTTGTGGCTTTTTGATCCATATCCCTAACCCTAATGGTAATGGGAGCTTAGATTTTTGGCTGAGGTCTTCACGTACCTGGGTGTCATGGATGAGAAATGTGTGGATGTATCCATGTTTTTGCAGCGCCTTGCTCCGCTTGGCGTGCCTTTTGCAGCGCCAGTGTCCCTGCAGCTGTAGGCTTTGTGGCTCTCTGAACCATAACCCTAACCCTAATTGTAAGGGGAGCTTAGTTTTTTGGCTGAGGTCCTCATGTGCTTTGGTGAGGCGGATGAGAAATGCGTGGAGGGAGCACTGTTGGTGCAGTGCCGTGCTCCCCATGGCATGCCTTTTGCAGCGCCAGTGTCCCTGCAGCTATAGGCTTTGTGGCTCTCTGAACCATAACCCTAATTCTAATGGGTGCTTAGATTTTCGGCTGCGGTCCGCAGGTGCATGGTGGGCGTGGATGGTAAAGGTGTGGAGGGAGCACTGTTGGTGCAGTGCTGTGCTCCCCTTGGCGTGCCTTTTGCAGCGCCAGTGTCCCTGGAGCTGTTGGTTTGGAAGAATCATTTAGTGGTTTGCTTACTGTGTCCCTCAGGAGCTTGCAAAAATCTTTTTGAGATCCTAAACTACTTCTATTGCTAACTTTATTTTCTTTCTTCGTTCTTCCTTCTTCGTTCTTCTTTTCTTTTTTTCTAACTTAGAATAGGGACTGTGTCACTTGAAGTTAAGCCTCAGGAATTACAGCCATTTTTTTCTCTCTGTCCCCCAGGTTCCTGTTATTGTTTTTCAAACATACCGTTGAGGGAAGCATGATATCATACAATGGTATAACCTCCGAAGTGAATATAGTGTCCTGCTTCTAATAAAACACTATGAGAGGTGATAGTTCCATGTAAAGGAACCCAGTATTTCAAAGAATTGACCTTTAAGGAAGATCTGTAGTTATTTGACAAAGCAGAAGATAAAAATATTGGTATTTGCTTTGTGTAGATGGAAGCTTCTATCCACAAAGTTTTCATTCAATTCTAGTCTACATTTAAACCAATCATTGTTCATTTTGCTATTAACACTTTAGATGAACATAATTGGATGTTTGCTTAACTAATATCCTAGGGCCACATACTTAAAGTTAAGAATGTAGCACTCAATTATTCTTGATAGAACAAGCAGGACTCATTCACCTCTGCTAAAATGAATAGGCTTTCTAAGGTAAAGATGCTGAGAAAACTAACATCTTAGAGGTATGTAGTTCTACATCCTCGTAACAGAAGACCTAATCCCATTTACCAACTTATCTTCAGTCTGTAGTTATTGATTTGACTGCTGTGATGCACTGTGTTGTTGCTTCAGGGATTAAACAGCCTTGTCCCAGCATTAACCTGGTCAACTCCACTTGAAAAATTGCTGAATAATGAAGATGAAATCAAAACATTCAGCAAATCTGGAGAGAGAAAAACATAAACTCAACATGACTTTCACACTTACAGAATGTTAATCTAAACAACAATTAATTTAAAAAGGGAAGAATTTTTTTACAAGGTAGTTATCTTAGCATTTACTATTTGGTTTAGTTTTCATCATTTCACATGATTTATTCCAAAGACAGAACTTGGCACTGATTTTTAATGGAGTGTAAAAAAAAAAAAGGAAAGAATATTTCTCCATTCTGTGACAATTCTGAAATTATTCTCATCTTAAATTGGTGGGAGAAGTTAAAAAATTTTCCAAGTGCTCCTTGATGTCAACATTAATTAATTCAGTAAAGAAACCTGAAAAGTTTCCTATGTTTTGTTTAGATTACTGACATTAGTTTCAACAAGATATTACAGATAAATTACGTTTTCTAAACAAGAATTTGTTTCCAACAAATTTTTTCTTTTTTTAAAAATGTCAAAAGGCAACATATGAAAACACCTGTTTCCAATAAAAAAACCTGAACTGGCAATTTTGCTCAACAATTTTGTTTCAGCAGATATATTTCCAAGAAAACCAAAACAATTACAGGCATGTTGGTGGTGGAGGGCAGAGGGACCCTCTCCCACAATACCTCAAATAGATCCAACTGGGAGTTATTAAACAGATAAAAACGCCAAAGTTATCTAAAACATTGTGGAATAGGAACTTAGCTGCATAGCAAATTGCTTCTTCAAGACAGTGTGGGAATTGTGGAGGAGAACAACCATCTCAACAGGAGTTCCACAGTAAGTGGTGGGTCTTGCACCAGCTACTGTGGGAAATGACACCCTGCATTCATTTCCTTTGGTAAACCAGGGAAATGAAAAAGACTGTACGATGACTGGATAGAACAGGACATTCTGTTTTCTACTCTCCTTTGCAGGAAATCTTCTCCTTAACTAGAAAATTCACAAGACACCTTGTGACAACTAATCACAGTACCTGTTTTAATGCAACTAAAAACCACAAAACAAAAACTCAGTTTTGACAATACTTCGGTGCAGCATGTGTCACATTAGGGGTCCTGTCATCATTTTGTTGTGGAGACAGACGGTGTCTGGAAAAGGGTATTTAGAATTAGAAAAGTGCAAGAAAGAAACTGGTTCTTCCCTGTTCTCCCAGGACACAACATCAAGTACAGGAGAAAGGGAAGGGCTGGGTCACTGCCTCATTCCCTTTGGGGCATTATCCTAATTTCTTGAGAGAGCATGTATGGGGAGGCAGCAGTAGGCAGGCTGCCCCTGGATACTTGGAAAGGTCCAGAGGCAGCCAGCTTGGGAAAATCAGAGCCAGTTGTTCCCCACTACTGCTAATTCAGCATTAGACTGTATTCCTAGCAATGGTCCAATGAATGAACTATGCAGTCACATCAACTATCAATGGTATAAGCTGCTTTCTAGATTCCCTCTGTGAAAATGATTTTTTTTTTTTCTATCCCCATCCAAAAACATTAAAGCAGTAGGAGTTGGCATGATGAGGTGACTCCATGAAGAAATTGTCTTAAGGCAACAATCTTCAATAGCATTTCTCAGGCGGGTAAAACTGCCAGCTCAAAATGCCTAGGGTTTATGTCCATAAGAATTTATACATTTTCATAGAAATCTGTAGTTTCAACAATTACAGTGGTGAGAGCCTGAAGCCAAGCAAGGCTTTCCCTTGTGCCTCAGACTTCAAGCTGAATAGTTCATTTATGTAGACATAACTTGCTATAAAAACTACTGTTCTGGCACTACAAAAAAATCATGTTTAATACTGTTTTATAGATAATTTAGCAGGAAAGAGTTTATGGCACACCCTCATTCTCAATTAATTTTGTCACCAGAACAATGATAAATATAGCTAGCTGGTTAGCTTTGTCCTGTACTTCATAACCAAGCCAAAGAATACTCTGTATCCTTAATCATATAAAGGACTTGATCAAGCTAAATTCCAGACACCACCTTTTATTTTTAACTTTTCTACCCAGACCAGTTTTGTTTTCTACAGTCTTATTAAGGATAATGTAATAAAATGCTGCTTCTGACCAAAAGCCAGGACCTTTGCACTTCACACTCTGCATCTCATCTGAAGGCCACAGTACTCAAGACACTTTCACCAGATGATACCTTTAATTGCAATAAATTTCTGCAAGACTAAGCAATGTAGCTACATCAATTTACATTTACAGTAAATTATTCAATTTACTAAGAATAACTAAACTGTGTTATTTAGGGAAGAAACAGGTTTTTAGCATTAGGATTACAAAATTAATTTGCAGGTAGAGCTGTGCAAATAACTGATTGTGTTGATCTGTCTGCTGCACCAAAAAACAATGAAAAAATATTAGTATTTAGGGCAGATACAAAAATAAAGAATTTCTGTTTACTTACAGAAATGGCATTCTCTCTATGCCCTCAAAACATAATTCTTAGTCAAAGTAAACATTCTCTACTGGAACTAAAAAATTAAAATTTCTTTGTTTTGTCTTCATGTTGTTGGCTGTTTTGTTTTGGGTTTTGGTTTGTGTTTGGTTTTTTTTTTTAATTTAACCAAATTTGGGGTCGAGTCTTCATTTTGAAGCAGCAAGTTGAAATGTCAAAATGAAGCATTTTGGGTTTTCTTCCCGACACACACATACCACGTTCTCAGCCTCTTTCCCACCCTTCTCCCACTCCTCACCACAGACTGTGCAATGAACCTGGCCAGAACTCAAGGGGTGAGCTTTGTCCCAGATCAAATTCTCAGGCTATAAAGGCAAGTAAAACAAATAAGTCCACAGTCTTCATCTTTTTTCAGGCTGAGCACTGGTATGTTACTCCACAATCATTCCCATTAAAATTGCCACATAAATTTGTACCACAGCAGTCAGTGCAGCTCACCCTTCCTCAGTCATCCTGTTAAAGGAAGCTTTCTGAAAAGTCATTGTTCTATCAGTGCACAAAATCCACAACCAGAAAGACAATGAAGAAGAAGGTCTGTATATAGTATGTGTATGACAATGCAAAGGCCAAAAGACAAAGGATTTTGGAAGAAAAAGAAGAGAAAAAAGAATTTACTCGTAAAATAAGAGTAGGGAAGCAAAATTCTAGATGAACGTTACTTTGTGAAATTATGCCATATAGATTCTGTTTCAAATGCAGCCAGTTTATAACTTCCTCTGTTTTCTTCCATCAGCTCTCAACCCTTGTTTCCTTTCCCCAAGGCACATTTGAGTGTGTAACAATTTAAGTGCTCTGAGTACAAGAGTTTAATATAGGCATTAATGTTTGTTGCACACTAGGAATGCGACATTAACAACTGTTGGATCATTAAAGTTTTTCTATAAAGTATACAGAGCAAAAGGAGAACATGGCTTGGAAATACTTAAAGGTATTGTTATCATTGGACTAAACCAAGTACTGAGAACTGAAGGGGTGATAAGCATTATCTAGAGTCTTTCCTATTAAGTTATCAAAAATTGTACTTTAAAAAGTCCCTAATGTATTCGTACTCTAGCTACTGGCCTGTGCTGAATCCTGAACCCTGTTCACATAATTGGCTATGACACCAAGGTCAAATGTAGATGGCTACTTTTGCCTGTGCTGCAATGAAACACTCATCTTGCTGTGTATATGTTTAAAGCATAAGATAAAGGGCAGTGTAGAAATCACACCCCAGCAAGAAACATTCTGGAGGTCTTAGCACTTTGTCTTGTATAACATACACCAATATTTGCAGTAGTTTCATTTGCAGTGCTGACTTCTAAAGTGTAACGTAAGACTTGCTATCCAGGAAGTCAGACAGCTCAGGCTCTTCTTGTGCTTTGCATATTCCATACACTTTGCCCTTCCAGGAAGCAACAAAAAGTAGCACCTGTGATTCCCTGCACATCATGTCTTTCTTTCAAACTGTAGCAGACAAGTGTGGGGGAAACTGCGTACCTCTGTCTGTACTAGAAGCAAGGCAGAACTTAACCCACAGCTCTAAGTCGGGTCAAACAACACAGAGGACAAAGCAAAAGAGGCTTCTTCCCCAACATGACCATTTGTTTTTACCCTTTGTTTTACAGCTGTGACATTAAAGCCACTGCCGCTTTGAATCTTTAAATGTTGTGGGGTTATTTTATTTTTTTTTCTGTAAGTGTTCTCTCTCAAGCCTTCTGGGCACACAACATATTTGTTTTCTCTATTTTGGTTAACCAAATATGTCTTCAGTCATCTTTCCTCGTTACTGCACATTGCAGCGAGAGCTTATTGCCTTGTGAGTCTTTTCCATAAATCACTGAGAAGAGAATTTCCTGTCAGGACACTTATAAGTTCCTTGCAAATTTAATTTCTAAATTTTGAGCAGAAACAAAACAACTTGTTTTGCTTTGCCATGAACTTTTCCAATTCCATCGGCTTTTCACAAAGTGCACCTGATAAGGATCAAACTACTTCAGGAAGATAAACACTAAAATAAATCTACTTAAATCATTAGAAACTCAGCCAGACAGAAGTGAAGGAATACTGTGAGTGGCAAAAGTGGAAAGTCCATCTGGGTGAACTTCGTCTAATATACTTTAACATTTCTTCTGTGTTTAAAATTGTCACTGAGTTATTCAATACTGCATACTATCATCTAATGTTATTTATGTTTGCCATCCTGTATCTCTGAGTAAAGGTGTTTTAGCATTGTCCTGTAGCACAGTGCTCGGTTTGATACATCTGGTGAAAACTGCAGGCAGCATTTTTTCAGAAGAACTAGAGGTTTTGCACATGTACATTTTGCTCCATCTCACAGTATGAAAGCAGTCCAAAGAGGCCCCCAGATTCAAAACGTTAAAAACTTGCATGCATTTCTAGACACGCTGTTTTGAAAAACAGTGATACACTCTGATCTGGAGAATGGCTGTAATGAGTTTCATAAGGAATCTTAGTTGAATATTTTTGTTATTAATTCAATGCGTCTTTGAAAGACAATCAAACCACAGTCCTTTAAACTAACGATATACTTATTCCTCATACAAGTGTTTTAGACATTTGACTTTTTCTCTTTACTTTAGCTTTCACTTCTATACTGATAGCTGAGAAATCTAGTTTCAGCCTCTCCCATTGTCTTAGGATTTGAACCTCTGATTTAAATGGATAGGCACCATCCTCAGCTTAGCCCTTGCGAACATGATGTGGGTGAAATGCATGGCTAGATAGGATCTTAGAGCACACTTTAATACTGACCTGATCACCTGGCCAAATTCTCTGCTCAGAATCATTGTTTCTTTCTTCAGGTCATCAAAAACCCCTTCTTTAGACTAAATTGTGCTTATCTCCCAAACTGGCCTGAAAAGAATCTCTCCCAGCCTTATTTTCAATAAATGACACCATTGCACAAATAATCCTTTTTCAGTTTTCCCAGTAATTCCAAAATTATGTACCAGCAGGATACTGGGACCAGGCTCTACCTCCTCTCTGTGAATTGAGTAATGACACTAAACTAATCCCTACAGCGTAGTAGATGCTTGCAGCCATAAAGTCTTTTCTGCTCCATAAGGAATGATGTGATTCCACACAGCCCTTAGTATACACTGTCCTGAAGTGACACTGCTGAGCCATTTGCGCACAGCAAGAAGTATGAATCTGTCTAAATGACTGTTATTAAAAGTACAATGTTGTTTCATGACAACAGTAGTTTCACTCCACATGAAAACAGCTCTCAGTAACAGAAATAAAAATAAAAGGAATGGAGACTACTAATGGGGTGAAAAGCACTGAAATCCTTTACCTCTTAGCTATGTAAAGCCAAATTATCCTATCACAATAAAAATATGATGCTATTTACAATAAGCACACAACTTTGAAATTACATTACACCTGTTTAACATCATAATTCAGACTACACAGTTTCTCCCTTCTTTTTTCATGTAATGTTAGCTTATATTAAAAACAATAAATCCTCTTGTACTTACAAATGACAGTTATCAATCTTTACCTTTGTTTTCTCATACAAAATACAATCTTTGATTATGTCATCCCGCATAATAAATGTTCTAGTTCAGTCCTGCCATGAGGACAGTTGTTCTGTCTGGCACCATACAGGATTTGCGCAGGCAGGAATTCACTTCTACATATCCTCCTCACTCCGATCATTAAAAATACCCTATTAAATGTTTGCAACCTGCATTTGCTTCTTGACAGGAATTCAACTCCCATCTTTTTCTTGTCAGTCATCACATAAACGTAATCCTGCCAGCAACCAGGCATCCAAAATTTGTTGTTCGAGAATGAAGTTTCCTTGAATTAACTTTATAGAATTGCACCTGGAATTACTCGTTGCCTGAAATGCATTGTCTGCATTTGCTCAGAAGTAAATACAAGCTATATAAAAGAAGTTTCTTTTAGTAGTCTTCTGCTCGTGCAGCTAGAGACTGTCTTTGTAAGATTTATCTTAATAAAAATATATTTGTAATATGAAAAAACCTTACCACTTCCAAATTATAATACAATAAAACTAAAGTATAAAACATGTATGTTCTTTTCCTGCAGTGTACACTGTACTTGTGATTCAGCTTATTTTCTGTGGTAGTGGAGTCAGAATGCAGCAAGCAATATTTATAGATTAATCTTTCCCAGTATCCATTTCCCTTTATTTGTCCTAGCAGGAAAATCAGTACTGTAAAAGAAAAAGAAAAAATAAGTGTGTGCCATTGCAAGGATAGAATTGTCAACATAGTTTCTTACTAAATAATATAGATAGTATGTTCAAGCATGCCACAGAAGGAAGACTTCCGGAGGAAAACTACAGGTTTTTTTTTTAGTGAACGACTTCATTTTTCTAGACAGTAGCAAATGCCCAGCTATACAATGAGCATCCAAGTATGCAACTATCAGGAGAAAAAAAGGTCAATGTTACCAAAACTGAATAACACCAGAGCATAAGACCCTGCAGGAAAAATACATAAGCAGAGCTGATGATGGGAAATATCACAGTCCTATTGATCATGTGTGACTGTGGGCAAAGATTGATTGGCAACACCATAGAAAGGTCTTGCTCCACAGAATAGACTGAAGTAAACTATGCAAATGACAATAAAAGATTATATAGTTACAAATTTCTAATAAGAAAAATCTAGTAGCACACTGTTAGAGACGGAAAAAAACATCTTTTTGGAATACTTTTGCTGCAGGTAGTTGAGTCAAATGATTTAATATCTTTCAATTATTCCTGGTAGCAATTTTTTTTCTATTTATTTTTTAAAGGACTGCTTACAGTTCTTACAGTACAAATCAATGCCGTACTTCATATAACAAATGTATAAAATTAATTAATACATATTTGTATTCTGTGTTTATTTACAAAATATCACAGAACCATTTAGAGTGGAAGGGACTTCTTGAGGTAATCTAGTCAAACCCTGCTACTCAAGCAGGGTCAGCTAGCAGGTTGTCCAGGTTTGTGTCCAGTCAGGTTTTTAATATCTCCACAGACAGAGACTCCACAACCACCCTGGGCAACAGGATCCAGTGATATCTGTCACTTTGACCTATTTCTGATACCCAGCTATGTACATCTTGTTTTCTTGCTGCCTTCCCAGACTCAACATACGTAACAATCTTTATTTAACTTTGTTCCACCATCAGTATCCACAAAAACATAATGTTTCTACCATCAATGAATATCAGTAACACACTTGTAGTCTACATTGGTTTATATATGCTGCAAAAAATTCTCAAACAGTTTGAAAGAATCCAGCCACACCATAAGCAAATTGTGACTGAACAGTATAAATATAATTTTTACAGTATTTCCTACTGCATTATTTGTAAAAATACACAGAAAATGGGGGTGGAAGGTGGGGAGGAAACCATTGTAGCTTTCATTGCACTCATGGAAACCATTGGAACTCTAATTGCGCTCATGACAATTTTATATTTTTCTTGTAGGTCAGGACAAACTCTATCCATCACTGAAATTCTTCACATACAAACTTCCTGAAGAGAGGTTGCTCCTGAGGGCATGCAGCTTGTGAAAGCTACCCCTGAGTAGTAAATTCCCTCTTTATCTAATTTTCTATAATAATGCATTTTCTCTCTTCCAACCCTTTGTTTCTTCCATTAAACAACACATTTTTACTTACTGATTTATTATTGTTCATTTTTATTATTGCTAGATTCTGCAGAAGAATCGAACAATGAAATCAAAAGAGGCTGACACATAAGTTGCATTCTGTAGTGCAGGCAGCTGTACAATTGATATCTTTAAACAAGTGTAACCATTTCAAATGTCTAAGCTAGTAATTCTGAATGCTACAGCTGCTGTTCTGTCAGGTAATTGTTATGGCATGGTATAAAGGCACTCAGTGCTTTCTCATCAAGGTATTATAAGTGATTTTCCATTTACTTTGTGCTTCCTTTTGTTTAAATTTGAATTCTTGCCTACTGAAAACATGAGAGTCAATGGAAACAATACTGCACAGCTTTGCCAACCTTCCGTAAGAAAGAAAAAAGGAAAAGAGGCAGGAAGAGGATAATATGCTGACATGCAACCTAAGTCTCATGATTCTCTTCTGCCTTCTGAAGCACACAAAAAGAAGATCAAGAGGCAATGCTTCCAGTATTAAGAAAAGCCATTACAAACTTACCCATTCTTTGTAAGGCACAGAAGGAGGAAATGATGCAAGCAAGTTTTTCAGTAATTTACTAGTAAAGGGATGTCTTCCAGTGCAATTGTGGCCAGTGACATTCCCTTTCATCAGGTAGTCTTTTTCAAGGAAAAAAAATGTGCTTATCTTGTGCAGTGTAGGGGTATCAAATAAAGTTTTAATCTGGTGTAATGGCTATAACCTTTGATGAACTACTTTGAAAGAAAGTGCTGATGTTGCAGAGCCTTACATTAACAACTGAGCTCTCCAGATGTTCCATCCCGCTATTTTCCACACTATTTTCTCATAGCTAATACAGCAAGAATCCTTGAATGCTTTTAACTACAACACTAAACTCACACTTGTCCTCTCATCCATATGCCTTCATTTGTTTCTGGGTTTATGATTTCTCTTTCCGCTCCTTTGGTCTACAGTAACAACTGGTAAGAAGGATGCTGCGTCTCTGATTGCTCTCTGGTTATTTTTTTCTGAGGCCTCTGATTCTAGCTGGGATTTTTCTGTGAATATAGTCCTGTGGGTTAAAGTGTGAAAGGAAGACAGCTTTTATAGCTTTTGCTAGGTTGTTTATAGTTGCTATGCAGGTTGCTAGCATTGTTAACATAATAAAAAAAATTTAAAAGAGCAAAATTTTTGAGGTTATGATGGATGAGTTGTGGATCACAACCAGGAGATGTGACTCTCTAAGGGGATTCTAGGACGTGTCAGGAGACATTTCTGCTGTATCCTACCTGGAAATGTTCATAAACCATGAGTGGAAAGGACTTGAACCAGTTAATGCTCCTTCCACCATTTAAGCATGAAGATTATGAAAGTGTTGACCATTTAAAAAATAATTTACATTTATATATACTACAAATGTTAATCCACTACAGAATCTGGTTCTCTTCAGTTATATCTCAAATGTGATTTCTTATTTTTCATTTTTGCCAGAAAGCTGCCAGGTGAAATTCACTGAAGAAACAGACATCATAGTACTGAATTGTGAAGACTGCATTTTTAGAAATGTAATTATACGTTCCTTAAACATGCACAGTACATGCTGAGCCAAAGGCTCTTACCAGAGCGTTTTAGAAAATCTTGTCACCAAGGACACATTCATTATTATGAAGGAACCTAGAGTCAGATCCAGCTGACAGTATTGACAGAGTAAATCTGAAATTTACCTGTTTAAACAGCTGGAGTTGTTCTGCATTTACACCTTCTTATTCCACAGCAGAATCTGGCACTGTAATATACCATAAGGTTGGGTTCTGTTTGTTTTAAACTTCATTGTACTTCTCCACCTATGAAGAGCTACCTCATATTATTCATCCTGCATTTAAACGTGTACCAGCCTTAACTTAAATAGAATATTTCCCTAACTCTGAAGAAGCCACCATTTTCTCACTCTGTGAAATTATTGAGTGGAAATTATTGTTTGCGTTTATTTCCTTGGGAAGATAATGAATCATAATGGAAGGTACAATTTAGAAAATTTTTTTAAAAACTAATTAATCTTTCATGCTCAGTAACATGAAATAAAGTGTAAATAGTTTCAGTGGAGAAGGAATATAAAATACAGATTCTCTTTTGTGGATGGGGAGGTCCTTGTCTCAGTTGCTGTATACGGAAGCATGCTGTGCACTGCTTATTAGCAACTTGAGACTTCAAAAGCAAATGAGAACAAGCCGGCTATAAAACTGAACTTGTCTCCACCCTTTAACTGATGACATAAGGAGTCTCCTGATGAAAGAAGTACAGTATTGTCAATACAGCAGGTTTTTTATATTATTCAGAGGAGTATAATTTCAATATACTTACAAATTCAAAGTTGAATTGACATTCTGTTGCAAAACCACATTTTAAAGTCTGGTCAAAGTTCAGAAAAGGTTCCACTAGAAACCCTTTATTTGGACTTTCCAAAAACTACCATGCCCCTCCCCACCCCCCTTTTTTTTTTTTGGAACGTTGGTATTTGTAACTAGGCATAGCAAATTAAGAAAGACATAACATCTCATTTCTCAGCATAAGATTTTACTGTACAGTTACAAAAATATTTTATTTCCTCTTGTCTCAGAATTTAGGCAGTAAGAGTGAAAGGAAGAAGTATCTTGGATGTGGTAGGTGAGTGTACCTCTCTGCTACCACAAAGCTTCTCCCCGTGAGTGACACAGAGCACAGCACAGAATTGCCTCTGCAAATGCAGGTAGAATTTTCCTAGCCAGAAATTTAGCATGAAAAGGAAAATATTCCTCCTATACAGACACATGCACATACATGTAAATGCACACACTCCCCTTCACTAAAAACTGGACAGCAAATTGGGTACATTACTGCTAATTACTTCACATGGCTGTAAAGCTAAAATATTCCTCTAAATATTTTACATTGGCTTTATGCTCTTCATATAGCTAAAAATCTCACATGGAGAACTTTTAACTCTCTCTGCACTAAACACTACTATAAATACTGTTTTCTTAGATCATTACCCTGGTTCTGTTCATACCACATACATGATTTTTTTTCTTCCATAGTTTCACAGCATCTGATAAAAGATTCTCTTTATCAGATAAAGATAATTCTTCAGTGTCTTCCACAACCACTTCTTTTTCTTGTCTTAGAAAAGGGTAAAATGAAAAGCTGACAAATGTCCAAACCTTCAGTTCTCCACTTTTCTCATTAGAATTTTCTTCTGTCATTTCCCATAAAGAAAAGCACTGAGGGCAATGAGACTGGTGTTTTTTGAGGACGGCATGGGAAAGAGAACTTGATCCCTTAAAGGCTTACGTAAATCATCCCTGTCAACTAGAATAGGTGGCTTTGTGGCTGACGGGTGGAAGAGGAGTGTATGGTTTGTATGTGCAGTTAAGAAAAGGGACACAGGGGCCTTGCAGACTCATTACGGGAATGATTTTTTTGAAAAAAATGTTTAGGCATGGGTTTTGTAAGAGAAAAACATTGCGCCTTTCACTAGATAAACGGCAGTAAAACAGGATATGAAGGTTGGATTATTTTTTTTAAGGGCCAAAAGTCCCTGATATGCAAAGCTTTTTTTCTTAGAAAATATAAGGGCGAGCTCCAAAGCTATAGCTTATAAATATAACCAAAGGTAGGGAAGGCCCTACACAAGCTTCAGGCATTGCAAGTCATCTCTTTCCCCTTATAACTTGTTGCAGCTAGCTAGGGAAGGACTGCCCTACTGCCAGCAGTACAGTGCAAGATTACAGACTAATGTATTCTCTGAAGGTTCAGGCTTCCTACTTACGGAGACTGACAACTCTGTGGTGTCTCAGTGCTACCTCTGATGCACCACGTATATTCACAAAATTAGGGGACTAGCCACCATCAGAAAGTGGCTCTTTCCAGTGGCAAACAATGATGACACACATCTCAGAAGTGGTATTTGAGGAAACCTCTGATAGAAAGTATCAGAAGTGATACTTGATTCTCTGACAGAATGAAAAACAGAGAAAAGGAAGCAAACATGAAGTTCAACTACACGCTGGAAGAGCAAGTGCACTCTAAACAGGGTATGTGTATGCCCATCACCTGGCAGACACCAGGAGGAAAAGGGACATTACCCAGTAACAGTAAATCAGCCCCACTGGGCTGTGCTAGGGAGCAGCAAGGGCGGGGCTGCTCCACAAGGGAGGATGAGCAAGGCCATCACCGCCAGTGTGCAGCCCTACAGCACACACGCAGGGCTGGGCTAGGGACGGTGACAGGGCCTGTGACAGTCCCAGGTGGATAAGAGGATAAGTCAGAGCCAGGGTCCCGCAGGAGAGGGGCCTGCAGAGGGCAATGTACAGCGAACATCCAAGGCCCGTGCAGGAGACAGGGCTAGAAATGGAGTGGAGAGAAGTGCTGACACTGCTGTACCTAGAAGAGGCTGCTGTGATTCAGCTGACACCATCCTTCATACAGGCTCCACAGCTATGAAGCTAGATCCATACCTTTGACTGACACTGACTGTTTTTGGAGCACAAAGACAAAACTTTATAAATGCACCAGAAGCCAGCTTTTATGGGACCTAACTTCTTTTCATTCTCAACAAGAAAAAATATAAATTCAGAAATTACTACTAATTTTTTTTTTAATATGTTCACACATTTGATTACAAGATGATGCAAAGTTTACTCATTGTTAAGTATATGGCTACATAATAGGACCCTGTTATTCTTGTTGTATACTGTTATGTGGGCTGTGGACTTTTCAGGGCAGAGACTGGCTCTGACATATTATTTATGCAGTGACCAGCAAAACCAAAATTCTCATTGGTCCAGCCAAGTGTAACAGCTCTCCAAGCAATACAGCATAATAATGGATGCTGGTATAGTTCATCCTGTGTATATGTGACACTCTCCATCACATGAAGGGACAGGAATAAACACAAATTTTCAAGTATTGCGTGACATAAAATACACTGCTGTGCTGGGTTTGGCTGGGATAGAGTTAATTTTCTTCACAGTAGCTAGTATGGGGCTATGTTTTGGATTTGTGCTGGAAACAGTGTTGATAATACAGGGATGTTTTAGCTATTGCTGAGCAGTGCTTACACAGAGTCAAGGCCTTTTCTGCTCTTCTCACCGCCCCACCAGCGAGTAGGCTGGGGGTGCACAAGAAGTTGGTAGGGGACACAGCTGGCACAGCTGACCCCAACTGACCAAAGGGATATTCCGTACCATATGACATCATGCTCTGCTAATAAAGCTGGGGGAAGAAGAAGGAAGGGGGGGACATTCAGAGTGATGGCGTTTGTCTTCCCAAGTAACCATTACACGTGATGGAGCCCTGCTTTCCTGGGGATGGCTGAACACCTGCCTGCCGATGGGAAGTAGTGAATGCTTTGCTTTGCTTGCATGTGTGGCTTTTGCTTTACCTATTGAATTGTCTTTACCTCAACCTGTGAGTTTTCTCAATTTTATTCTTCCGATTCTCTCCCACATCCCACCGGGCAGGAGTGAGTGAGTGGCTGTGTGGTGCTCAGCTGCTGGCTGGGGTTAAACCATGACAAAATGCGTTTGAAATGGCATTGCTATATCATTACAAAATGCATACTGCCATTTCAGAATTAAGAACTTTTAAATTTGTGGGAAGAACTGTAAGGATAAAATCTGTAGGAAAATGAAAAAAGAATGGAGATAAAGCATGATTTGATATAGCTATATTTCTGAAAGTCAGACTTTCCTCTTGTGAAAAGAAATTCTGGCTGAATCTCAGAAGAAATGCATACCGAAGCCCATCTTTATTCCCATGGATGTCTGATGGGAACTAGTTTTCAAGTACCCTATAATATTTTTTTTATAAATTTACATAAATATGTAGTTATAATCTTAAATTAAAAGTAAATTACTTGAAGGCATACAGCAATGTTCAACCCAGCATAAAATATGAGTCAAAATTTTTCCTGCTTGTTCCATGTATAATCTTGAGCAACTCAGAGAAATAAATGGAATGACTCCTAATTTAGAAAATACAACTACAAAACTGAATTTTCACATGAACCATTTCAAATTGCTTAAGCTTTTTGGAAAGTGAAAAAGCTTTATACTACCGCAACAACTATGGTACCTAATTTGAGTCACCATCCCTGGAGGTACTTAAAAGACAGGTAGACGTGGTGCTTAGGGACATGGTTTAGTGGTGGACTTGGCAGTGTTAGGTTTACAGTTGGACTTGATGATCTTAAAGGTCTTTTGCAACCTAAATGATTCTATGATTCTATAATTCTGTAATTTGGTGGTTTCCTGAGCATTTATTTCTGTATTCTATTTTAACTTGTAGGGATGCAGTTCCTCTGAATAAAGCTATAGTAATTCACTCTGGCTAGAAATGTGGTTCATGATTAACTTTCAGAAGAAACATCTTCTATAATGATCGATCACAAGATTATTTGTTCTCTCTTAGTAGTAACAACACTAAGAATATGCCAACAAAAGTAACTTCTTACAAAAAGCAGGAGATGCAAAACCCTTCTAATCAAGAAAGGTGCATTAACTGTATTATATCAATTTACAGGCATGCTAAGGAAGATGAAGTATCCTCCACTAAAGGGCTTGCTCCTGATCACATGATAGGGCAGAACAGAGCAGTGTCCACCTCACCATGTACCCCATTTTAGAAAGAAAATCAACCTTGTTTGCAGCTAAGCTTGCTCTGGGACTCAAAGCAGTAGTGCCATACAATTTTCAGCTTTATGTCAGGTCCAATGAAGCAAGGAGACACTATTAGACCTTTGGTCTGCTGGGACTCTGCAATCCAAAGCAATAGATCTGTGCAGAACTGCACTGCACTGTTTTGTGCAGACATAACATCTTGTCTGAAGCTAGGTTGAGCGTCAGTGTACCATGCAAGTATGTCCCAGGACTCTGTCCAAATCAGTTTATCAGTTCTCCAGCATACGCTTACCAAGATATTAAAAGTATATTCAGCTACTTATGGAAAACTGAGTAGTTTTCCTACTACAATGTATATTTGAGCTGTGTTTAATTAATATCTATTTTTCAATCTTCATAACTTGGACATAATCATGTAAAAACCAATGTGAGCTTCTAATGGTATAGACACATGTATTTGCCTAGCATTTCTGGCTCTGCAAGAGTTACTAATTTGGAGGTCTCTGAATTTATCTGACAATGTATCGGTTTCTAACTGCTAATAATTCAAGACTGTAATTGACTTTTCCCTGACACACAAATCTGTAGGACTACTTCAAAATGCTTCAGCTAGATGCTAAAGCTCAAAAATGAGAAAGCTGTGCCCATCTAATAACTTCTCAAAGGCTCATAAGGTTTAAAGTTTCCTAGAAAATACAAGTTCTATTTCTGTGGAAATGATTTTTCACTTGCATTCCCCAAGGTCAGTAAAACTCTCCTTTCAGAATGCAATTGCAGAGTATAAATGCAATACTTTGAGCAACTTTCCATTATGCTGATTCATATTTCAAAATTTGCATTCCACCTTCCCAGCAAAAGAAGTGACAGGAAATACCAGAGGTTAAGTGTGAAGTTAACTACAAAATGGCAATTATGGTTATGAAAAGGAAGGCGTGAATGTGATTTGTAAGGGTCAAGTCATGATTTGTGTGGGCATTTCAAGTGGCAGCTAAGGCTCTACACTGCTTGCATGGGAGCAGACCCTGCTGCCCCATTTTTAGAGCTTCTGATAAGTCTGCAACCTAATGTGGATATCTTTTATACATTTAAAACTGCTGGCTCCAAATTAATTTTAAAGAATATTAATATTTACAAACTGATTTAAAAAATCTTCAGAGGAAATGTCAGCATTAATGAACCTTCTCCAAATGCTGAGTGTAGCAATTCCCTTAAAAATTATAAGGATCACAAAGTTTGATGAGAAGGTACCTTAATTTTCCAAGTGCCTTATTAGCAGAGTTTATCATTATATAAATTTGGCTTTCATTCTTCAATTCATACAAATTGTAATTGAGTTGATCCATGGTGCAATACCAGAATGTGTTAAACCCCAAAATAGCCTCAGCAAATTCCTCCCACTCAAACAAGAAAATTCCTCAGTTTCCAAGAGAAGCTACAAGTGAGTATCAGGTAGTCCAGCTGGTTGCCAATTCATCAATATAATATGAATAGGTCAGTATTTTGATATATATATGTATGTTTCAACAAGCAATGAATAGTCACCAAGGATACTGGGAAGCAGGTAAATCTAATCCCCCTGACTACACTGGCTTTGCCTAGTCTATCAGAGACTTCTGCTACTTGTCAGCAATGAACTGTTGGTGTGTATGCAATAATATCGAAAAAGATATATTGAAATAATATTGAAAAGAATGATGCAATTTATACAGAAAATCTGTAAGTCCTGGAAGATACCAATGCCATGCTAATCTATACCCACCAATTAAAGACATAAAACACAAAATGTAAAATAAAACCTACTAATTAATCAAGTAGTTCAGAGTCCTAGACAATGAAGCATGTACCTTTGTACCTTAGCTGCTTTCAGTTATTCTCTCCATTTCTCCATGAACTTTTTCTAACCACATCATCATGATAAGTTTAAGGATTTTTTTTTCCTGTCAGACTGTATTCTTCCCATGACTGCATTACCAAACTGTTAACAATAATTTAAATAGTATGCTACACCAATCACTAGGGCAATGAACTTAATAACATGTCTCTGTAATTAAAATCCGAAGAAAAATACATGTGGAGCAAAACTGCAGTACAGCTCAGGACCACACTGATTATACCTTCGAAAACTACTGTTGCCTGAGCAAAGTTAATGTAAATCTTAAAATCCTAACCTTAAAATCTTCAAAAAGTAAATGACTGAAATTTGCCACTCCAGTGTCATCACATTTGTTTCTCTAAGGAGAGGCAACAAATTGCTATATAGTTACTTTCAAGCCTAGGAGTCGTGGAAATCTTAACACTTCATCGAGTTACAATGATTTGCCCACTGAACAGAAAGTAGAAATCAACAATATGATCCTGCAACAGTGAGGCTTAAAGAGACTTTGAAAGTTTAATAGTTGCAAATCAAATTAAAGGATTAAAGGTGTTAGAGGAACTTAAATGTCTTTATTCTTGTGTCCAAAATTATCACTCTGGGGGTCTCCATAAGAATCACTTTAGCATAAATAACTATGTTTTAGTAACAGTTGTAAAATATGACCTTTTAAAACCACTGAAACAGCTTCTTATTTTTAACTACCCACATCAAAGGAGGCATTAGACCTTTCCCACTTTTTATTTCCCTTCCAGCACCTCTTAACAAGGTTTTACAAAGAACAAAGTATAAGGAAGTCTTAGCAGGATATTAGACTCAATGTTTCTTTTAAAGAGCAATGCAATTATTCATGTGTCCTTATCTTCTGATTTCCTTTCATCAAAGTAAAAATGTTTCAATTTAAAGAAAAAAAAAAACCAGTTCTCCTTTGACACTTTTTTTTTTTTTTTATACTTTTTAAGAAATTGATTGGGTTAAGTGGGAAATGAGTACTTAAAAAATTACTGAGTGGACAGCAGGATGTTTTGTTTTATATTTTTTTCCTCAGGGAAACCATACATTGGTGTTATGAACCATAAAAGACTTTGCTTTGCATGGATAATTTGCATATGCAAGAACAGGCAAATGCCAATATGCCATTACCTCTTTGAATAAAGCTCTGTTTGCATTAATATCTCGAAACCTCCTAGACTCTTATACATAAGAACGGACTACCAAGTCTCATACAAAGGTTTTACAAGGGCCTCCTGAGAAAAGCTGAATGCTAAAATACCTCATATAGATTTGGTTTCATCTCTTCAAAATACATCCCCACAGTACAACCAACAGTGAAAAAGACTGGGGCAACAGATTGCTGGCACGGGCCAGCAGCAAATAACTAATGTTTTGAAGAAAAAATAATTATGCTCATCCCAATCCTACACAGTATATCAGAGCTCTTAAATGAAATTTCTGACATGACTACATCATCTTAATTTCATGTGGAAACTTTCTTTTTAAAAGATAGGAAAATGTGGAGATACTGGAAAGAAGAATAAGAAAGGAATGCTCACTATTGCTTTGAAAAGCAGCGGAGAGTTGGCCAGCTGTAGCTGGTAGAAAAGGGAAAGGAGAGAAGAGAAAGACCAAAATGTTCTGTCTCCCACAAGTATTACTGATGTTGTGAATCATATTGACTCCTAATAATCTCCATCATTTAGGCTCCAGGATGAATTGTTTTTCTTGCAACTGTTGGACGAGGACAGAAGATCAACTCTCAGTGCCTGGTACTGGAACAAATTCCCTGTATAAGCTTAAGCGCATTGACAGATTGATCATGAGGTCTTCTGACTTCTGTAGAGAATGAATTATGCTCAGTTTTTAGATCAAAGTCTTAATTTCTGTGAAGTTGTTTTCGTACTTTTCAGATCTCTGGAATTTCACTGTTCCCATGTTTTATCCAATCTTATGTCTTTATACTGCATCTAAGGTAGGAATTGGTTCTTACTGTAATGCAGAAGGACAAAGTACTGCAAAAGGTGAGCAATAATTGTTCAAACTCTCTACTGTAATACAGGTAAGAAAAGATATTACATTCTAACATGTCTGTCCCTAATTCCTTGCTAAAAATCTGAAAGGGTTTTAATCCTATCTGTGTCTGTCCACAGCACAAGAGAGTTAAGTAAGAACAGACATAAAAAAAAAAAGCCAGATAAGGTATCTCTAATTTTTCCCTCAGATTTTGCTTCTGCTATACTTATGACATTAAAACAGAAAGAGTGTTTATGCCAAGAAACTGATTAGACCCAGGAAAGCTGGTGGAAAAATGAAATGAAATGAAAGAAACCTGTTAGGGAATTCAGGGTGTCATCTTTTTTCCTCTCCAGTTTCGAATGCCTCAAAATTAACTTTTGGATTTTTACTTTTTGTTGTACTCTTCATACTAGGCTCCCCATATTTTCAAGAGAAAGCAACAAAACTATTGTTTTTCTGTGCTGCTAATATTTTCTACTGTGTTTCAGAACTTCTCCAATGCTAAAAGGAAGAAAAGATGGAAGCCTAATAATGATAAAAGGCTAAACAGTAGCCCCCTCATACACAAAAAGTAAAAACTCTAATTTTTAAAGCTCTCATTTCCTCTCTGATTAAGGAAAAAAAATAAGAACAGTTTCCAGTGGTTTCCTGATCATTAGATTTTATTGAATAATTGAAAGACAATATATGGTGAATAATTTAGCAATTATTCTCAAGGAGAGCTATTCAAATAACTGAAAAAATTCTATTTGGACTGCTATAGAGTTGTTAGAACACCTTATTTAAGTGATTAGAAGGCATTTGTTTGATGAACATTGACTATATTTATCTCATATGAAATGGATCAACATTCCATTTCATTTCTAAGTATCAGCTTCAATTAAATTCTATTCTCTGGCATTTTAGAGTAAATCCAAGATAATTCTTTTCTTCGTGCAGTACATTTGGTTTATCAAAATAGATGAAGGAGG
Organism: Nipponia nippon; assembly: GCF_047370975.1. NCBI lineage: Eukaryota > Metazoa > Chordata > Aves > Pelecaniformes > Threskiornithidae > Nipponia > Nipponia nippon. The sequence continues at coordinate 84,910,993 of NW_028262290.1, read as the reverse complement.
AACATAGTCAACTGTGATTCTCTATAAGGCTTTCTCTGTATTCTGAGAGAACAAAAAAAGGTTAGAGCATTCCCAGATCTGTTGGGTTTTTGTTGTTTCTTTTTTTTTTTCCTCCCTGAGAGCGGGTGTGTTGCTGTGTGTGCAAGGAAATAAAAAAATGAAATTGTACCTGTTAATGAAAGAATTTACCAAGATCTAAAATGCATGTAATTCACTTTCTAATTCACTGCACAACCAGTTAGAATAGTTACAAATAGCCGTCTGCATTTTCCTCCAAACACTGCCCTGCAGAATAACTGTTGAAGTCAATGGATTTACACCACAGATCTGTCTGATACATAGTTTTGGAATAAAAAGATAGTTGAAATTCTGAAAGAAACAGAGGAACAAACAAACAAACAAACACTGCCAAAACGTTAACTTGAACAGCAACTTTCAATCATCAGAAAATGAAAAACAAAATATACAAAGTAATATGTATTTTAATGTGATTTTGCCATTTCTAATTTGTTCTCTGTCTTTTCTGATCTGGCTTGGACACTTGAGGAAAAAAAAAAATATATTCACACAAAAACTCCCTGGTCAGCTAAATTCTAGCAACAGAAAGAAGTTTGCAAGCTAAAACAAAAATCACAATGCATGTATCCACTCTGAATGACAAAGAATTCCTAAGTTTCCATTTGGGAGTAAACACATGCTTACATAACTATGTAAGTATGATTAGAAATATGCTACTTTAAGTTGGAAAACTGTGCTATTTAAGTTAGAAACTTAAAAAAAAAAAAAAAAAAACACAACTGTGTAGGCCAGTATCATACTGTCATCTAGATAGCTGTTTCTAAGAGAACATGAGCAACCTAGTATCAATGAAATGAAACCTGTGCTGTAAAACACTGACAAAAAAGTAGCAGGTTCTAGCATAAATTGATGTAGACTACATACTCCCAGAGAGGAAAATAACCTGACAGCCTCTCAAAAATGTTGGTTTTACCACTGTGCTGTCTTTGCCCCTCTTTAGTTTAATCTCAGACTGTTCACAGATGTACTGCTTCTAGAAATGCAAGCAATGCTGGTGTCAGGAAGTGGCTTCATTTATCTTATGACACTTAAGATATAATACATATTTTAGGACTGTTCAATAACCAGAATTATCTCCATATTTATTTCCAGATCATGTCTCCTCAAGATTGACTATGGACCCCTGTCTATGTGGACCACTGAAGCATACCACAAGAAGCCTGAAGTTGCATCCCAGAGAGCTAGTATATTCACATAGCACAAAAGATCACAATACTGCTTTGAACCCAGAATACAGAACATACACATTAGCCTGGCATGGGGCCTGGGATATTTAGTCTGTCTCAAGAGTAATTAGTTCAGGCTCAGCACCATGTAGACACGGCATCTTTGTAATGCTGCGTAAACATTATATTTTCTCTTTTCAGCACAGAGAAAGTAACTGTGATACCAGAAAGACCAAAGAGAACCAACCGTTCATACACCAGTACCTGTATGACCTGTTAGCATCCTGGCTTTACATGAAAGCATGTCTTACTAACAAAAGCCCAAATATCCTGATACCTGAATAGGACCCCATAAAGTTGTGAAGCATCAGAAGTGCAGAAAAGGACTGTAACACTGAAAAACACTGGCAGACTGGTATGTCTCAGAAATGAGATGTGTAACAGGAGAAATAGATTAAGGACTAATGTGAATACTGACCCTTCACTGGGAACTTGAGTAGTTGCCAAGGTGAGCAGCTCCAGTGCCGACACAATGCACAGCAGAGCGCTCCAGCACGGTGCACAGGGGGGTTTCCCAAACCAGGAGAACCTCAGGGGGAGCAGAGAGAGTCGCCAGAAGCCTGCAGCTCATGTGACGTGGCTGATGAGACTTGGACGGGGCCAGAAGCAATGGCAGCCAAGCCCCCACACATATAAAAGAAGACCCTGGGAGTGCTAGCAACTGGGGTGGGCAAATAGGGCATGGTGCGTCAGTTGGCTCAGAAGGGCGTGCAGGAAGGGCGTTGTAGCTCTGCCAGCTCGACCAGGGAGCAAAGGTTTCCACCCAGCAAAAAGCAATGACCTCGCTAAACTCTGCACCCGCCGTGACTGACGCAGCTTTGCAGACAGAACTCCAGTAGGAACACGTTGCCACCCAGGTGTCAGGCTGCAGGGTGTGCCCTACTCTTACGCCAGTACTGGATGGCAGCAGTGAGCACACCTGTGGGAGGTGCACCCAGGTAGAGGAGCTCCTCTGCTTAGTGACAGAGCTCTGAGAGGAGGTGAGTAGGTTGAGGAGTATCAGGGAGTGCAAGAGAGAGAGACTACTGGAATTGCACCCTACCTTCCCTGGGACAGGCCCCAGGGGCAGACAGGACACGATACGGAGGATTCGCTATCCTCTCTCCACCTGGCTGAATGTGGTGACTTAATGGATAGGGGGCAACAGCAACAAGTTCCTGCCCAGTGCAGCAGGCATGTCTCCTCCATGGCTACCCCACCTTCCCAGGTGCCTTTGCATAACAGGTATGAGGCTCTGCAAGTGGAACCGAACAATTACGAGGATGGTTCATCTAGGTTGGATGTGTCAACAAGGTTGGCCAGAAAGGAGGTTGTAGTGACGTGGGGGTCAGTCTCTTCTGTCAAGTAACAAGTGACAGGATGAGAGGAAATGGCCTCAAGTTATACCAGAGGAGGTTTAGACTGGACATTAGGAAAAATTTCTTCACTGAAAGGGTTGTGAAGCACTGGAACAGGCTGCCCAGGGAAGCAATTGAGTCACCATCCCTTGAGGTATTTAAATGGCAGATAGATGTGGTGCTTAGGGACATGGTTTAGTGGTGGACTTGGCAGTGCCAGGTTAACAATTGGACTTGATGATCTTAAAGGTCTTTTCCAACCTAAACAATTCTGTCATTCTATGATTCTATTCAGAAATACTGAGGGAAAGGACACTAAGTGACAGACAATTGCCACTGAAATGGACATGTGAAAAAAGGCAACTTGATCTCTAAGATGTATGAATCAATACTTTTACAGTACAGAAAGATAGGTGATAGCATTATTTTAAAAAGACGCTAGCGACACCTCATCTAAATTGCTCTGGCACTCATGGTGAAAATAAAAGAATCCCAACTAGACCAGTGGAGTGAAGAGCCATTTAGATATCTCAGTGCAAAGCCTTTACTGAGGCAAGAGAACAGAAGAGCAAAATGAAGGCCCAGCTGGGATATGCATTTCACAATGGAGACAGAAAGAAATATTAAAGGGCCCAAGACCGTCACCAGCTATTATGTCCACTATACCTCTGTCCTGGGTCTGGTTGGGATGGAGTTAACTTTCTTCATAACAGCCCGTATTGTGTTTGGGTTTGGATTTGTGACTAAAATGGTGTTGATAACACACCAGTGTTCTGGCTATTGCTGAGCAGTGCTTGCCCAGAGTCACAGCTTTCTCTTTTTCCAGCTCTGCCTCTCAAGTGAGTAGGCTGGTGCCGTGTCACGGATGAGTGGTTAAGCTGCTTAAAAAAAATCACTGTCAAAGATATTTGCAAATAGTGATTTTAATAGAGATGTATAAAAGTGTGATTTAACAGAGTTCGATGGCAAGGTTCACTTTATTACTTATTAAATGAATGGAATTTATATATACATATAAAGAGAAAGAAAGGAAATTGAGCCTGAAGAAGATACACGGAGGAAAAGGGGAACCCTCCCATTGAGTCACGAGGTTCAGAATGGACCCCCTTGCTTTCTAAACTCCTTCTCAGAGAGGAGCCTAGGCACAGCTGGATCCAATCCCAGTCTCAGACTTGGTCAAAGGTTTATGTCTAAGGACATAAACCTTATGAAGTTTAACAAGGACAAGTGTAAGGTCTTGCACCTGGGAAAACGTAATCCAGGAGTGCAGCACAGACTGGGATCCACCTGGCTAGAGAGCAGCTCCGTGGAAAGGGACCTGGGGGTCCTGGCGGACAGGAAACTCAACATGAGTGAACAGTGTGCTGCTGCGGCCAAGAAGGCCAATAGGATGCTGGGTTGCATCCAAAAGGGCATCATCATCAGAGATAAAGAAGTCATTATGCCACTCTACTAAGCGCTTGTCAGGCCACACCTGGAATACCGTGTACAGTTCTGGTCCCCATTATACAAAAAAGATGCGGACAGGCTGGAGGGGGTCCCGAGAAGGGCCACCAAAATGATCAAAGGTCTGGGAAGCCTGCCGTATGAGGATAGGCTGAGAGAGCTGGGTTTGCTCAGGCTTGAGAAAAGGAGGCTTAGAGGTGATCTCATCACCATGTACCAGTACTTAAAGGGGAGCTACAAAGAACATGGACACTCCCTTTTTACAAGGAGTCACATGGTGAGGACAAGGGGTAACGGGTACAAGTTACTCCCAGGGAGATTCCAATTGGACACGAGAGGTAAATTTTTCACAATGAGAACAGTCAACCATTGGAATAATCTCCCCAGGGAAGTGGTTGACTCCGCTACAATGGACATGTTTAAGACTCAGCTGGACATGGTGCTGGGCCTTCTCGTCTAGATTGTGCTAGAAAGGTTGGACCAGATGATCCTTGAGGTCCCTTCCAACCTGGTATTCTATGATTCTGTGATTCTATGATTATATATCTAGCAGCAATTTAAGGTCCGTTTGCAGCAAGGAGAGAATCACAAAAATTTAGCAATAACTAATCATTAATTAATCTAGCATCTACAAAGTGATTAAATGAGGTTTACTACAATACTTACATCAAACACACATGATAGGCCTAAGTACTCATTATATGTGCAGTTAAAGGTACCAATAAAAATTCCCCCAGGTTTAGCAAAATACTCACTTTAAATGACTGTCTCAACAGGTGAGGGTTGAATCTCAAGGAGCAAGGAGCGCCAGAGATCAGCTTGAGTTTGCTGCTCTGAGAGGCGTCACACTCAGAGGGAGATTCTGGTGCAGCCCGCTGCGGTCCAGGAGAGCTCATAGGGTTTCAACTTGGCACCGCTCTTTATAGGGTCATGAGATGATTGACTTTAGGCATCAGTAAATTTCCCTTCTCCTTTCACAGCCCGTGTTGAAGATTACCAAAGTTACAGATCCTCCTGAGTTACAGCCTAGATAAGATAGGCCCCAAGGCTGTCAGGAGGTGACTAGTACAGATGAAAAATATAGTTTCAAGGTTGTCAGGGCTGCCTCCCTAGTACAGACAGTGCTGTTCCCACCTCAGCCACGTAAGGGTTTTGATACAGTCAAGGGATGCTTGACCGCCAAACTCATTACACAAAGGCCAAGTTTTGGTGGGAGTTACTGAGATTGTAAAGCAGCTTCGCTTCCCATGCTCTGCCAGGTGCACAAGAAGAAAAGGGGGGAGGGGGGAATGCACCACCACATGGTGGGAAGGAGGTTGGGAGGGGTTACAACCTGGACAGCTGACCCCAACTGACGAAAGGGATATTCCGTACCATATAATGTCATGTTCAGCAATAAAAACAGAGAGGATGTTTTTTTTTGGAAGGTGGCCATTGCTCAGAGACATTGGTCTGCTTGTGGGAGGTGGTGAGTCATTGCCTTTGCATTGCTTTTTTTGTGGGGTTTGGGGGGTGTGTGTGTCTTTCTTCTTCCTCTTTCCTTTGCTTATTAAACTACCTTTATCTTGATCCACGAGTTGTCTTGCTTTTGCTTTTCTTATTCTTTCCCCTGACCCAGCAGGCAGTAGGGGAGAGAGTGAGTGAGTGGCTGTGTGGTACTTAGCTGCCAACTGGGCTTAACAAAAACAACCACCACCTCTCAGCTGCACCCTGACTCAATCTGCAAATCATACATTGGCATATACCACTCTGTCTCTCTTTCTTCTCTGGTTTTAAGAGGAAGGGAAAAAGCACATGGCCGGAAGAATGCCACAATATATTTCAGCCAAGTCCTGGATATGGATGACTAAGGATACAGAACTGCCAGGTATCTGTTTACAGAGTAAATATAATCCTCTGAAAACCTGAAGAATGAATGCATACACAGAATTTTCCTATTTTTTATTCCAATACCTCAACTGGTCTAGTAAAAGCCATTCCTTCTCCCTGGAAACCTTGTCCATCTCTTGTGAATACATAAATGATGGGACAAAAAGTGGTAGGGGTGGCACAGGCACAATGCATACAAACTCTCAATATACATATTTAGCTCAGAAATCCAAAGTGAGAGATTCCAAAAGATTCTCCCCATGGAATTATGGGGTGAGGACTGGGAGGGAATTTGTAAGAAGCAGATTGATAAATTTGTGAATTGGTATGTAACTGCTTTCCACAAGAGCAGCAGACTGCATTTTATAGCCTAGAGCTGAAAGGAAACTCCTATACAACACACTGCCAAAACAGCATCTTTTCCAGGATTAAACTCATGGGTAAACTTGTATACCTTGGATAGATCACTCAATTCACACGCTTCTCTGTCTTCAGGAAAAGGCATTGAATCTAAATTTCCATGAAAATCTTTCAATATAAAAGATGGCAGAAAACCAACCTGTCACCATTTTTGATAGATAACAACCAGCATACAGACAGAAATCTCTGTAAAGCAATTTGAACCAATTATAAAGAAAATAGTTTTACTTCTGCCAAACAAAGGAAATATGAACATTTTATGTTGTAATCACTACGAATAGATAACCTCCTTTCATGAATTCACAGGACTGCACTCTTTTTACTGTATTTTACACAAAGAGCGTCACACCTCAGTCACATCTGCTTCAAAAAGGAGAATGCAAAGTGTATTTTGTTCTAATTTATTGCCTGCAGTGAGCCACATATTACTCACTGGAAGACTCTATTCCAGTCTGGCCTCAGTTCATCTTCCTCCTACTAGCCTAGAAAAGATAGAATGAGCGCAAGGAGCCTTCTTCCCTTCCACATGTAGCATAAATGGTAGTAAGAAATTATTTTTGCCCTTGTATGGCAGTACAGGACTGGCAACAGTTTTAGCCCCAAATACTACAGAAGTAGATGGAGCAATCTTGTTAATTTTTTTTAAAAAAAAAGACTTCCAAGGGTCATACCTTATAGTATCCACCAAGACAAAACTTCTACTACACCAGCACTTTAGATATACTTCCTCTAAGGGTTGATAGTTTTTGTGTTGTTATACAGCATGCATTTTGGAGTTAGCTTTGGTTTTACATGACTGTGATTACACAGTAAATCCACTGTCCAGATTGCACTAAGTTACTAATGCATATCAGTAAGTTGTTAATATTGTAATACTGATCTGTCAATGCTGACTGTAAGAATCTGTAGTTCTATTATAAAAGCAACAACAACAATGTATTTTATCATAGCAGATAACCCACATAAACTTGGCTGCATTGCACCACATGACCAAAGGACCAAAGGCTAACCATTATATGCTGGAGAAATAAAGGAATTTGTGCAAAGACATTTTTTGAGCATTACTGCTTTTGGGGGTGTCTAATTGCTTTAGATGTTTTCTGTTGCTCATGAAACACTGAATCAGTCAGATTCTACCTGTTATTAACTACATTTATTGGAAGACTGTTTTATATGCACAAAATACTGAATTAGCATCCTGCTCAACTAAGATATAACACCAGATTCCAGGTCCGTAGTAGTGTCACTATAGCATAAGAATTGTGGAAAAACCCTGAAGAGTCCTTTCAGCTGACATGGGAGAGTATAAGTATAAGGTAGGAAAAAACAGTGAAAGCACACTAGCAAAGAATAGCATGGTACAGCTATGCATCTCTGCACTGATGCTACCTTCACTGATGTTACAGGTCACTGTAGAAAGATTCCTGCATACTGATTACTCCACAATTCTTAAAGACATTTCTGGTATAAATAAAATGTGTTTGGACCATATGAAAGGAGAAGTACTGAGTATAGAACAGGATCCTCACCATACATTACAGTATGAAGGGGTAAAATATTTTATTACTAAATACAGGCCTGGGATTTTAGAGGTGACGTTCCTGACTCGGGAATTATAGAAATCAACAGCAGAACTTCCACAGGTTTGTAGAACCATGCACGCAGAGCATGCAGAGGTGTAAGCTTTGTTTCCAGCTCTGCCATGGGTTTGCTCATGCTGTTCTTAGTAAATTATGTCTTTACTGTCTCCCTGATGAAGTGCATTATGTGGGGAATAATGCACTGCTGTTCACATCTCTCTTATGCTTGCATGAAAAGGACAGAATATTATTGATGTTAAATAATATATTGATTTCTAGAATTTTGAAGCAGACAATAGGTCTAAGCATGCTCTTTCCAGATATATATCTATTATAAAAGTCTTTTTAATGGCAGCTTTAGAAAGATCAAAGGAAAAGATGATTTTTTTTCTATGATTCTGTGATTTTTCTAGGAACAAGAGAAATATTTCAATACTCAAGTACCTTAAGTTACAGTTATGGTACTTTTTCACAAAAAGGTCATTAATATATGACAATATGATTTGCAGTATGCCATGCTTTACTGAGTTTGTTATAATTGAGTAAAATAATGCATATTCTTGTGTGTGACTGCTACTTCCTTTCATCTACTAAAGAACGGGCATAAATTTAACATATAGTTTAATTTTGCTCTGATCAGAAATGATGAAACAGATCATTGATTTTTTTCCCCACCCTTCAGATTATATGATGGTTCATCAACCCCTGTACTACCCCTGTACAGTGGCTGTAATTATGAATGTGAATATGATATAAAGATTGACTGGAAGAACTGAAGGTAGAGATTTCAAGTTAGGTAACATGAGTAAATTAAATTACAACCCTGAAAAATATTAGGAATATTTTGACTTCATATCTGTCGTACAAAGTAGTTCAGTACTCTTCATAAGTCATAGATATAATGATTATTTCATAGCTTATGTAATCTTTTCCATAAAATAATAAACCATAATAAAAATTAAAACCTGAAAAAATTTCCAAACTACAATGGTATCAATCTAAAACAGACCCCCTGTAATCTCTCAGAGATTCTTTAGCATAAAGTAGTAGTGTGGTATAACCCAGCCACTGACTTTGTTACACTGCAGGTATAACTGGAGTAACTTGGAGTCAACTTAAGTATGTTTATTTAAGAACTGGCATGGCTGAGAGCTAAATTTCAAAAGTACCAAAGGAGAAAATTCCCAGCTATGGCTACAACTCACTTCTAACAAGCCAAAGAACACTTTATAAATTATCACTTCAGTCAGAAAATTGATCAAATTTAGTGGGTAACAAACACACACACGTATGTATGTATGTATGTATGTATCAGTACATGTACATGTAAAAACAGAAAGCTTATCTTTTGACTACTTCGTAAGTGTGTGACTTAAGAAGTCACTTAATTTGCTTATGCTTCCTCATCACTCAAAGCAGAAAGCAATAGAAGGCAGGCAAACAGGTATATGTGTCTGACAAATGGTTAAGCTGAAAACAAACCTGTTGTATGAACACAGATAGTAATTTCAGTATAAGAGCTCATAAGAGATTCCCCATGATGCCGTAAGTTAGTAAATGCAATTACTACTTATGTGATAGTGGAATAATATATCACAAACAACAACAAGCTTTAAGGTGGGAGCTGAGTCTTCGTTCACAGTAGACATTTCTCATATATCACCTAACTCTCTCCAGAGAATACTGGGGTATGTTGAATACATGGTGAAACTTACCTGCAAATAAGCTCGGTTTGTTACTGAATACAGTACTTTACAGCCTAATTTTGTTTATCTAGTCTTTAATCCTGTACATAAATTAGATTATCTTTTTTACCTACAGCAGAAGAATTGTTGAAAACATTGAGCCCTAAACAGTTGAAATGCATGTGAATATAACCTCTTACAATATGGAACATACTTCACTTGTACTGCTTGTTGTTTCTGCAGTTGATGATAACACACTTCTCGGGACTTTTTAAAAAATTTCCCATGAAAACAGTGAATAAAATGTACAAAGTGCAGATGTAGAGTATTGATTCCTTTACAGAAGAGGTGCAAAACTGATTTGCAATCTAGCTGACACTGCAGTCAGAGAGCTAAACAATTCAATCAGTTTAGTTCATCCAAGCAAAGGTTAAGAAAAGAGCTAATAGTAGTACCTAACCAAGGATGAGTCTTCAGAAAGATAATATATATTTTAAAGACAGACTAAATATGAGACCCACACGAAAATTTGAAATCAGCTCATTTCCAGACTAGAAACAGGGACAAAAACATCTTATCGCTGAAATATTTTGATAGTGTCTGCATCACTTTAAATTATTGCCAAAATGAAACAATGCTTTTTGGAAGTTACAGATGTGATGCAAAATTACTTTTTTATTGGGGACCACCTCCTATGGATTATCAAAGTAGAAATACATATAGTTTCTTCTGATCTTAAAAGTTGTACAACAGAATGTCATAGAAAACTCAATCCAAACGATCAAATAACCTGACATAAACCAAAGAAAACCTTAGTTTTCTTTGTCATTTGATCCACAATTATTTTTTTTTAAATTAGCAGATGGAAACCTATACTGAAAAAAGTATAGGTCGCTCAGACTCAAAATAGCTAAAAGATCAAATAATTACTATTTATCTTTTATAATGTTTGTTGTTTAAACTCAATGGTCTGACAGTTATAACCAGTTAGCATTCATTCAGTTGAAAGTTTGCAGGTCTTGCTAAGATTTTAGAATGATTCTTAATAAACCAAACTGAATGAATAATTAAACAGCTATCATTAGTTCCTTTATGCAGGATATTAATTGTGGTCAAAGATCATTTAGACCACAGTTACTAGACTATGTATCTATTAAAGAGAAGGAGTAGAAAAATGTCCTTTGATAGCCTAATAGATATCTAATAGCTGCAAAGAGAGAATTGTGGGAAACCTTAATTGATTTCTATGAAAGTTTTTTGAAACAGATCGTGTTATCCATGAGTCACACAGAGCCAGGATGTTCAACGAGGGCAGGGGTTGGGCACATACATGCAGGAGATACATGGAGTGTCCTGAAGACAGTTTCTCAGCATATGTGATCTATAAACCAAGGACAGGAGATACTCTTCTGGACTGGATAATCCCAAAAGAAGAAGAACTGGTCAAAGATGTGAAAGCCAGTAGCAAATGTCAACAGCAGTGACAAAGAACTTAAAGCCCTGAAAGAAAGGAGAAAGACAAATAGTAGAATCGCATCCCTTAGAATGATCCAACTGCAGAACTGAAGCTTTCCAGAAAATTATACTCTCAACAGTGGTTTGGGCCTTTTGGCATTTCACGGTTTTTCTCTCCCCCCAGCATTTTTGCACCTTCTCTATATAACTGAGATGTCAACATACACTCGGACAAAGGTTTTTCAACTTTGCAGAGAGGAAAAAAAAAATAAAAGAAAGCATTTATACATTTTCTCACACTCCGAAAATTGATGGTCCAGTAGTTAGAATGCTCATCTAAAAGGCCCATTAACTTATACAACTATTCTGTCACACAGAAAGCCAGGCTTTGAAATGCAAGCTCTCATGCCTACCTGAATGCCCAACTGGAATTTCTAGATTATTAGCTTAGTCTCTCCCAGATATGTGTCTACTTTATATTAAAATTATTCACTGAATCCAACAGAGACGACAGAGATGGCTGAAGAACCTAATGGTAAGGTAATGATAAAATACCAGAACAAGGACTTAAACTTAAATATTAAGTATCTGAAGTATACACTTTAGTACTTAACTATTCCTTGACTATCCTACAAAAGGGCTTTTTGTCTTTTGTGGTTCTAATTAACTATTCTCCTTTGAATCCCAGGAATCTCTCTTAGGTTAAATTCTGTTCAAAGCAGTACAACCCTGTGAAAAGCCTTCCTTAGCCCAATTAACTGAATTTGGTATCTAACTCTACTTGAGACTAGAGTTCACAGCATAATTGAAAAGAAGATTCTAGCATTTGGGATGAGGGTTTTTTTGGCTGTTTCTGTTTAAATAAAATGTTGAGAGAGCATTATTTTAATCCCTCAAGTTGATCTCTCTAATCTTGACCCAGAATGGCATTTAAAACACCAGCTTTGCTTCAGGCCTAAGGATGTTTCATGATAGCATCTATATACTTAGAGTTAAGAAGATGCTTTTTTGATTGATCAAAATCAAAGTAGTTAAATTTCACACTTTCAAAAGGATGTAGAGAGGCAGCTATAAGTACTAACTGCCATGCTGTATATGTGACATAGGCGCTCTTGGCGAAATTAAGTTTTCTCAGAACATAGAGAAAAATTAACATAAAGTGCCAAATGACACAAGGAAGACAAAAGATCAAGGAACTATTCATGAAAGAAAAATGACTAGTATTTTCACTGAAATTCTAGTATAAAAATATAAAGCCTATATACAGCTTCAGTGAAATAGCCAACTCTTTTCAGAACTTTTTTATGAATATCAGACCAGTTTTCAGCTCATAATTGCTATCCACAGCTTAGTTGAGACAAACATATGCTTGGGTTTGGAAACAGATATCAAGGGGAAATCTACTGCCAAAATAATGTCTCATTTTAACACAATAAAAACCTCATAGTATATATGTCAGCTTTCTTAGCCATTAAAACAATTCAGGTTTTTACAGCTCAGACTTTAAGGAAGTGTGGCATTTCACATTTAACACATTATTGTGCACAGCTATAAACTTCATTTCCAGTTGGCCCAATGTAAAATACTTCTAAAGAAGGCTTTTATTTGTAAAGATATATTAGACTTTCCCATAAGAGAGACATATCGGGTGTTTTTTTAATGATCTATAGAAGCTTTAAAAGTTTGCAATGTCTTATGATTGTTTCACCAAAATGATAAATCAGTATTTATGTTACATATATTTAAGGCCCAATAATGTTTTGGCAAGACTCCTCTAGTTCAGTGTTTTGAATTTCAATTTCTCTGGGGAATTAAAAAAAAGAAAAAAAAAAAGAAAAAGAAGACCAACGTCCTCTGAAACAAATTCTCCTGGGGAAAATAAAAGAAGAAATAATTTTCTAAAACATTCTTCCCCTTCTTAGTGGTCGTCCCCCCCCCGAATCATGCTGCTTATTTAAAAGGATTTGACTTCTCAGAAACATTCATAGGTTCCCCATTATAAAAATCCCTTCAGATAACATGCTTTAGCTGCTATTAAAAGGAAATGGTCTTCACAATGATAAATTCATACACTGCTTCATGTTTTGATATGGAAAATGGGTCATTCAAATTATTTCCAAAGGATGCCAGTGTTATAGGGGTTAATGTATCACTATCTACATTTGTTCTGACTAAATAAATGTTAACTATTTGTCTACAGCTTTCATAATCTTTTGAGCATAAATTAATGCAGTCTTCAAGTTGTTGTTACTTATATCAAATGGATGGTTCAAATGATGTATAATATTCTGTTTTTCTAGAACACAAGATTATTAAGGTTAAGAATGTTCTTTCACAGGGTCTTTTTTATCGCATGTTTGGAAATCACACAGGTCCATAAGGATGCCTGCAGAGGAAGGCAGAAGAGAAGTACATATATAATTCTAGAATATTTTAAGGAAAAAAAAAATAGTAGTAAGTGTTGATATGGATACTACTTTAAGTAAGTGCTCTTCATAGCTAGAACTAGTATGAAAGTATCTTTAGTTTGATTTCCAAACAAAAATAACTTGAAAAAAAACCCAAACCATATTGCTAGTGTAAGCTGAGTGCTTGTGGGCTTATGATTTCTTACAAGTTAGTAAAATATCAGCTGTACTTAATAAAGGTTCTGGTTTAATACTTAGATACTTTTAAACTCAGACAAGAATGAAAAAAATATTAACCAGCTATTAAAAAACAACCCAGACATTATGTTAATGTTTATTTGATATATTGCTTATTATGAAATTCATTCTGCTAATAGAAAATAAATGGGGTTTCTGTATTCCAGAAGAAATAAATATTGTCAACAATGAAGTCTAAAATATAGGATAATTAAAATAGAAAGAATAGCCTATGTTTAAATACACAGAAATATTCAATCTATAACATCCCAATTTATTTTAGAAAGGGGGAAAAATGCTGTGGTTTTATGGCTGTAGCTATGATATAAATGTAATTAAGTATATATTGTATTTGCTTTCAGATAGACCACCACCAGTTCATCAAAATGGCGATACTAGTTTCTGCATAGATTTAATTTGATCTGTTTTGTGTCATCCTTGAACCTCAATCTAAAACGATTACAAGAAGATTGTCTTCCACAGAACTTATTATTATTTATTAGCTAGAGTCAGCTAGCTAATAAAATGAGTGGTGTTAGGAGCTCACATTACAGCTACAAACAAACACTCCTGCTTTCTTTTTTGATTCTCTAGAAGACTGCACTCTAGAACACAGGATAGGATAGTTTGATTTAGTGAAAGCCAGCAAAATTAAGCATTTTCATTGTATGAATCACTGGTCTGCAAGAAACCAGATCTCTTTTTATAAATGTTGAAAGAGATTTTATGTGAGCTTTATTTAGGGAGAATACCACCAAAAAAGTTCTTTCTGCTTTCAAATTCATTACGTGTTTGAAAAGAATGAATGGGAAGCCATTAAAATCCTAATAATGACAAAATATTTCATAATAACCTTATTGATATGTATGTCATTGAGAGAAATTAAGATATTTACCTGCATTGTACAGACTGTTTTAGGTTGCATATCATTAAATATACAACTTTTGCACCTTTTCATCAATTCTGGGTTCCTTATGTCTCTTCTTTAAATAATATTATGTTAACTAAGACAGTAAATGCAGGAGCATGACTTCAGGTGTAATGACCAACATTATGTCTCACTGACACCATGGTATTGTTCTTCTCCATTCTATTTCTAATATTCCAAATGCTGTGGCAAATTCCATTACTACCGCTTCTTTGAATGATAAATGGTTCATAGCCCTCAAAACTCATTTGAAGAAAAAAAAAAAAATGTCTTTTTCCCCTAGTTTCTCCATGCTTCCCTTGAAGGAAATAAAATCAAGTAGATTTTTCTCTTTAAAAAGTCATAAATGAAGTAAGGGGGTGGTTGCTGATGTCACTGAACTGTACAGTACAGACAGAGCTGCTCAATGTAAGATCAGAAGTATCATTCCCAAGAATATTATTGCATTATTTTGACCCACTTCTGGCTATAAGAGACTTATAAAAGATGTCAGAATATATGTTTTAGTAGTCCATTATGGAAAGTAAGTCCATTATTTCAGGAAGGAAAAGGCAAATACATGGTAAATTCTTTTTTTTCCTTTTCCTTTTTCTTTTTTTAGTTAACTGTCCAAACTTCATGAAAGATTACTTTACTTCACATGGGAAAGTATTTGTCTAGAAATTGTAAGACCACATCTGTCATGAAGAAAATATGAACAATTGTAAGATTATGAACTCAGATGAGCAGGTGCATAATTTGGGCTTACACCTTCATGAAAGTTGAGGAAGCAGAGCACAGAAATAAAGTGGAACAGATGGTAATCAGCAAAACATAAGATCAAAGAAAATATCTCAAATTCCAGAATGGACTTTTTGTTTGCTCAGCATCTACTTTTCCTTCTACATATGAAAAATAGTTAGAAAAAAATCCAATAAGCATATTAAAATTCTCTTTCAAAGTGACTTTTCCTATAAATATTAGTCTGTTTGTAAGCACCTTTCAAATCAATGCATTTTTAAGAACCTCTTCCTCTTTTCCCAGTTGTTCATGAAGCTCAAAGTAGCTATTTTTCATTTTTGCTCAATTTAATTGAGTTGTGCAACACAAATTCAGCTTTGCTCTCCTCCCAGATATTTCCTTCCAGTATGATTAGTTCAGATAACCACAGCTCAGTCCATGAATACAATACAGTTGGGCCAAATGCAGCATTTCAATCTCCTTAAGCTTCCTACAAACTGAGATCACATTCAGTCTGACTTTTGTGTTCAACTTTCCTGTTATAAAACTTCATGGATGTTAAGACCTATGTTCTGATGCAACCATCACAGCTCTAGAGTTGAGTTCAACTCCTCTCAGGCAAAGAAGGAAATTCTTGGTGAGTGGTCAAACTGCTCAGTGTTCAAGGTAAATGGCAAAGGCCTACGAGTTTTGTCTCACAACATCATTTCAAGGAAACAGAAAATGATATATGGTTAAAATACACCTTGGGCTTGAACATTTGCTTTCAATAGTTTAACTGTTCCCTACTTTTGCAAATGCTAGCACTAGATGCCTAAACAGATAAGCAGTGCCAAATCTCAAACCAAATATGCATCATCTCCAATCTCAAGAATAAGCTTTCAATGCCATGGCCCTGCCCTGCAAATGTCAATCTGGATGACTGCAATACCTGGATTTTAAAATGAGCTGCACAACACAAGCGTCAGTCTAATAC
The DNA here is from genome assembly GCF_047370975.1 of Nipponia nippon. Taxonomy (NCBI): domain Eukaryota; kingdom Metazoa; phylum Chordata; class Aves; order Pelecaniformes; family Threskiornithidae; genus Nipponia; species Nipponia nippon. Next base: position 84,894,628 of record NW_028262290.1, on the reverse strand, counting down.
AGATGAGGTACAAAACGCAAAGCATGATCTTGGCAGGAGAGCCACTGGAAAAGCAGACAACAAACAAAAGATGATGAGGTGACCATTTTCTTCTAACAGGGGACACAAACAAAAAGCTTCCAAAATGCAAAACAAGCCACAGAGGTAGAAAATACATTTAAATAAAATGTACTGCAGGAAATTGCAAATCGATGCTAAATTTACATGTTTAAGAAAAACTGCAGTTGTTTTTTCCAAAAATTAGCAGTGGCATATACCTTATTCACAGTGACCCACCAGCTATTGACATACAGCAATTTCAATGCCATTGTACATATGATATTGTCATGGTTTAACCCCAGCTAGCAACTGAGCACCACACAGCCGCTTGCTCACTCCCCCCTCCCGGTGGGGAGGGGGAGAGAATTGGAAGAGTAAAAGTGAGAAAACTCATGGGTTGAGATAAAAACAGTTTAATAATTGAAATAAAATAATATAATAATAATAATAGAACATACAAAGCAAGTGATGCACAATGCAATTGCTCACCGCCCGCCAACCAATGCCCAGCCAGTTCCCAAGCAGCAGCCCCCCAGCCAGCTTTCCCCTAGTTATGTACTGAGCATGACGTCATATGGTATGGAACATTCCTTTGGCCAGTTTGGGTCAGCTGTCCTGGCTGTGCTTCCTCCCAGCTTCTTGTGTATCTCCAGCCTTCTCAGTAGGTAGAGCACGGGAAGCTGAAAAAGTCCTTGACTAGTGTAAGCACCACTCAGCAAGAACCAAAACATCAGTGTGTTATCAACATTTATTCTCATCCTAAATCCAACACACAGCACTATACCAGATACTAGGAAGAAAATTAACTCTATCCCAGCCAAAACCAGGACAGATACTCACTCTACAGCACAAAACCAAGTTAACTGTTTCCCCTATATCTTACAGAACATTAATCTCTCTCTCTTGAATAATTCCTAAATTATGCTAATGCTATCAACACCAAATTCTTTTAATTCATCACTGAATGTGGAGGTTTGCATTGCAACACTGTGCAATGTGTATAGAAATTGACAAAGAATTTCAGTACATGTAGAATTTACATAGATGTAAACAGGTAAGCTACAGGCAAAAGAACTAGATTTTAAAAAATAATGAGCTAAGCTGTGCATGTTTTAATTTTGTGTATGCTTATTCAGAGCTGCTGGCACATTCAAAAAATTAAAATCCAGTATTTTGGAACTGTGAAGACTTTTCATTACAGTGCCCTAGCTTACAGAATTTCTAGCTACACATTTTCATTGAACAGACTCTGTTGCAGAAATAAGCTCATTTATATCATCCAGAACCAAATTCAGATCATGCAAGCAACAGCAACAGTTCTTGACTTCATTAGGCAATATTCAATTATTCCTAGAATAAATATACAAATCCATAGTTTAGCATCATAAACAATCCCTCTGTTACATTTAAAAAATCATAAAAGCTACAAAGCTTAATGGTAAAATTTTGTAAGAGAAGTGTTATCATTCCACTACACAGCATAACATCTCTGCTATCACTCAAGAAATGAAAACACATTATTAGAGACAGCAGTTCACCATAATGGAAATGTTGCGTCAGAGGAGCAAGTTATATGATCATGGAAAGAGAAAAATCATGTCACTTCTTGCTTGTCTCGTGAAGCCAGAAGGAAGGCAAGAACAAGAAATCAATATGTTCATTAAGTATAAGAGAAGCTACATACCCCAGCTTTGCAACTAAGGTGAGTGCAAAGATGGAGTATTTAGAAAAAAAACTCCAGCATAGTATTGGTCTTTAAGACACAAACAGTTGATGGAGTTTCAGGTGACTAATGCAAGGACTCATAGACGCTATCCTGAAAGCTCCGTGTATAAAATAAATTAGGTACTGTATTATGGAAGTGCATTATCAGTTCCACAGCTGCAGTTGCAGTGAGTGTTTTTTTCCCAGCTACCACAGGTATTTTATCAAATAAAATATCTTCTCATGAGTGCTTGCTAAAAGCCAAGAACACTTTTGGAACGTGGCTGCAATAAAAAGTGCATAACTGTTAGGACAGCCTAAAGATGAAGAACAAGGATCACTTATTAGGAAGGTGAATAAAAGATGGAGTAAGAGGTTTCATGCTCTAAATATTTCAGTGATTAACATAGCTATCCTTGACCACTGCTAAAACACAACCTTCTGTATTTAATTCTAGGGCCTGAATGACCCTTTTCTTTTTTCCTGCTCACATCCCACCAAACCATTAAACTTTAATGAATCCATCTGAGAAACTCTGAGTCCTCCAATGCATGCGCATATGCTTTAAACTCTTTTCCACCTTCACACAAATATCTACAACCCACATAGAGCTTTGAATGTTTCACTACTTCACTGCTTTTTTGAAAAAGCAGCAAGTCAGTAGCGAGACATAAATAAGCTTTAGGTGAATTAGTTTTAGGTACTTTGATCTTATGAATCTCACTGCCAGCTCTCCAAGTGATTTTATATACATATCTAAAAGCAATGATTATTGAACTGATTTTGTGTGTTAGAAGACTGTTATTCACTACCTCTCCCTAAAACACAACCATGAAAAATTAGCAGAGCTATACAGGCTATCAGTCCCACTCATCCATATCAGAACATGCAGTTAACTGAACACAACATGTTATATCTGAATAAACTATCAGATCTAAAGAAAGCATTCAACCAAATAGCCATCACACTCAGTTGCCATTCCTAACATATGGCACAGACTCAAACTTACACTGGAAAAGATCAAGTTCCACACCATGCAGATAAAACTCTAGAGATGCCCAGTTATCCATTTCTCCATCGACTTTTAACAGATGGGAATCTGTGGAGAATGTCCCAGTTTTAAGAGAAAGTTTCCCAAAGGCTGACTGGGCAAACAGCAATTTGATCACTGCCAGAACTTTGCACTGAAGAAAAAATATTTGAAGTATAGAAAAATAAAAGTAGAAAGAAGGAGGAAAAACTATGTTTCCAACATGGATGAAAATTTCTAGAAATGTTAATTTTAGTCAAAACAATATTTTGGTTTAGATGTTGGCAAAGAAAATTGACCAACTAATTTCATATAGAACCTGTGTTTCTTATAGATTTTTCATATAATCAGATAGGTCTTTCAGCAAAATACCTCTTTTTTGCACTAGGATTGCACTAGCAAGATGATGAAAACAAATGTCTATGGTGATATAAATTTATGATATAAATTTGATATAAATTTAGAAGAACAGACATATTTAAAAATTCACGGTCTCCGTGTTGCAAGACTGCAGTTATCTTCTGCTTGGTTTCCAAAGCTGATAAATTTTGCTGCATCCAAAATGCAGCTTTTTGTAGCCCTGAGAAGCTAATGTAAATAGAAATGAAGATTTTATCGCCCTTAAAATACTAAGAGTTCAAAGCAGGCAACAACTTGAAAAACTTCAAGTACACACATGTAGACTTCACGATCTTCATTTGAATGTTTACTCCCTGGTGGAGGATAATTACAGCTGTTTACTAAAACAGGGTTGTTATTTAGAGCTAAAACTTCAGCTTACAAGAAGGGTAGCCTGAATATAGACAGGTTCAAAGGAATTGTACTTAGTCCGTGTGTGTCTGTACTCGTATGTAGACATTGCTTGCGTCCACAGAACTTGTGTCATTGAGATACACCAGAATAAAACAAGCAGGCCCTGTTCCTTATAAGCTTATGAACATACTGAACATTAACCAACAATTCTATTGTTTAGAGTTTAACTGTATATTTAGCTTTAAATCAAAGCCTTAAAGGTTATACAATTCAGTTATGCAGCAGCACAGTAACAAATGACAATATAATGAAAGATTTAGCCGGCTTCCCCTGCCCCAGCTTTCAAGAATGCCGTGATGGGTAATCCCAGAAGAGACCCAGTAAAATCAAGAATGCAGGGGAGAAATGCTAATGCCATTTCTCAAATCAAGTACCTATTCCCAGAGCCACTATCCATGGTATTATATTCAGCCTTTTTGTAACCAAAGACCATTTATTAAGATAGGAAAAAGAGACTGAACTAAGTATTTATCTCCAAGTTTATCTTCAGATTGCTCTAATTGTTATGAGAATCTTGAAGATGGGAATGTGTTAATTAATGTATACTATAAAAGTGGTAATGAAAGAACCTTGGGGAGGAAGGGGAATGCGAAACACTCAATCACAGCTAAAACATTCAGCCTTCCAAAGCCTAAATAAAGCTGATTAGGAAGTGCAGTTTGGGACTGTAAAAAAGTGTTAAAAAAAATACTTTCTCTTCAAATCTTCATTAGTGATACAACCAATTCCTGCTAAGCTCACTCACCTAGACTGTGGGTGAATTCTAAATAAATAAAACAAATTAAATTCATTTTCCCCAAGTTGAGTCTGTTTTGCCTGTGATGGTAACTGCTGAGTGATCTCCCTGTCCTTACCTCGACCCATGAGCCTTTCATCATATTCTTCTCCCCCTGTCCAGTTGAGGAGGGGAAGTGATAAAGTGGCTTGGTGGGCACCTAGCGTCCCACACCAACCCACCACATCTAAATACTGACCACTGAAAAGCTTCAATAAACACAGGTATTCCCTATCATATTATTTCAACGTATCTAAAGTGTAATTAACAGGGTACGCTTCCTTAGAAGATATATGTCAGCTAGATTAAGAGTTGATGTCACAGGGGCCAGAAAAGGAGGAAGATACCTTTCGACTGCCACTGATTACTAGAAAAAACATTTTTGCATGCACTGAGTTAGTGGGGAGCTCACCTAGGGCCTTGGGAAATACTGCAGTTCCACATCAGTGAATGATGGTAAAAATTCCTCCAGCAGTACTATATCAATGATCCTCACTCTAGTAATAAACAATTTAGAAAATACAGTCATTAATTGTATCTCTTCCTCTGAGAAAGTATTGTTTTTATTAACACAGACACTGTCTTAATAATCACTTCTGTCATAGCCCACAGCCCTTCTGTCCATATCCAGACATTGCCAATAAATCTTCTAGTTAAGGGTGTTTTTCTCCATCTTCCAATATATCCAGAAAAGATAAGTGAAAACATCCTGAAATATGAGGGTCACTGGAACCATTCAAAAGTTTGCTATTGTTATGAGTTCAGAAGCCCTAAAAAAAGTTATTTTTTTTATTTCCAAGGACATACTGCCATATCAGGGGTTTTTAGAATCACTTAAGGATACTTCGGGGAATTAGTACAAAGACTTGTACAGGCACACTTTAAGCATTTAAAAATGGAACAAGAAAAGTAATGACTGAGCAAGCAACTCAGTTTTAATCCACGGAAACAGAATTATAGTAATACTTCATTATTTATAATGTTTACTAACACCCCAGAAACTAGAACATTGAATTATACTCTGTAAAACCACCAGCAGTCAGCAATAAAACCTAGGCCTCCTGAATCCTAACATAATATGTTATCAATAGGAACATACTGATTCTCATTATGTGTTGAAATGGTGCATAGCAGTTTAATATTCTGAAAAAGGAAACAAGTATTTTTCTAATGTAATGTCAATTATGACAGTGACATAGTGACATTGTCCACACTCTTAGCAAAAAAATCATCCAAAGTAATTCAGTGGCAGATAGATTCTAAAACACTGTTATTTTATCACCCTTCAGACCAAGTTGCATCTCTAACAATGTTGTTGCACAGTGCGTGTTCCATTTTTATGCACAAATACAAACAGAGCCAGACCTTCCCCAAAAGCCTAATGCCTAATTCAAATTAAGCTATAGAAATCAGGAAAAGGATATTTAAAAAAAAAAAAAAAAGGGTTTGATCTGCTATGTCTGAAATTACACTGGGCAACCCTTATTAAACAATGATTATTTTCTCATGTTTGTAGGTATTCACCCCCAAACACTGAAACTTGAGATATCTTCATATAGTCAGTTAGACTGAATGTTGATTTTCATCAGCTGAAACCTGAGACATTTGCATCATTTTCTTGACAGTTCCTCATGGATTTTGTGAAGTCCATAGGCATTAAACGATTTTTATGAGCTGCCTACTAGTCAGTATTTGTCCTGTTTACCTTTAAGATGGTACACTAAGCACTGATTAGTTCTGAAACAGAACTAATGGTAATGTGATGATTGATTTTTTTTGTACCTCACCATTTTGATCAACAAGTCAAAGACAGGAGCACTGTGCATGCAGCTTTAAATGGTATATTTAAATAATTTGTATGTGAAGTATTTGTCATGTCACTTTGTTACCATTTGATGTAATTTTATATTTCTCTATATTGTCTAACTATTTGAATCCTTCCTTACTGATTTTGCCTTTGGTAATTCAAAGCTAATTCATTACATGATATTCAGTTTCCACATAATACTGATCTGAAACCACTTATTTGCATTTCTAGGAGATCTAGAAGCTTTTCATCTATGGTCATATAATGAGGGTTATTCAACTCTACACCACTCAGATGTGAAAGATTACCATGTGGGAAAAAATGCCTGCTGAAACTTTTATTCAGGTGCTAAAGAATATGCTTCCTCCTATGAAATGGGTGGTCATGTTCTTTCCCTCTACTCCTTGTAGGTCTGGAATGAGGGACTAAAAAGAAACTCTGTGGAGAAGAAAAAGGGCTACACTTGCTCCTGGTTTAAGATGGAAGGTAGAGTGTTTCCTTCTTCTTCCCTTGCATATCCGTCAAAAAGCTACCCATAATTTTCCCTTTGTTCATCTTTGTTCACATATAACTTCAAAAACTGCGAGAATAAAAAGGTTAGCTGATGACAGAAAAAAACCCAAACTGATTAAAGGTTTAAGTTGCCACGGTGAATCTAACCTAAAATTGTGTTAAAAATAAATGAGAACCAGAAATAATTTCTCTTCTCCTCTATCTTCTACTGTATATGGAACAGAACTGTATGTTCGGCTAAGCTCTTGCAGAAGTCCTACTGAAAATAATATTTTATGAGGTTTCGTCAGAGAATGTATAGGGCTTGTATTCTGACAGCAATAATTTTTAAATGAAAATAACTAACAATTTGATATCTGCATAATTCAATTTTTAGCTATACTAACATGTTCTTATTTTTCCATATCCTGAGCTGGCAGATAGATCTCAGTCTTGGCTCAATCAGTTTTCCTGTTAAGTCACCTGTCGATGGCTCGCTCTTAATCCAGCTAGTACCATACAGTGTCAGCTTCTAAGAACACTTCCTAACTGGCTCCAGGTAAAAGCTATCAGTTTTAGCTTAGATATATATTTTTAAATGTTTTCAGCTGATTTTTGCTTGAGACAAATAGAAAGTCCTCATAGGCAGAAGGGAGAAAGAACAACCCACTAGCCAGTGTTCATATAGAAACAGAACCAAATCAAAAGGTGTCTTCTCATGACCTTCTGAAACAATAATGAGCTGCTTATCTCCATTCATTATATATATGACTATATTTTCAATTATTCCCTTGAAAACTTCTCCCTGAAACATGACTCCATTCCTCCCTATAATAATTTCATGGTAACAGTTGCCCTCTTTGTAATTTTTGTTAAAATACAGTAATGTGATAAGCATGAAGTGGTCAGATGCACTGATGATGAGGGTAATGTTAATACATAAATAAAGGGGATGGATTGTACAGCCTATATTTGGGATAATGCATACTTGCTAACACATTTTCATAAATCCTCATGTAAAATAAACCTTTTACCCAACACTGTTATACATAGCAGCAGCAGTAAAACCCCTTAATATAGACCTGCCATACTACGCAACCACAGACTACAGTTAAGGAGCATAAGCAGAGATCTCAGGCAGCAGAGGAAAAACAGTAACTTGAAATTCTGTATCTGTTTTCACTGCAACTGGCTCCTTTGGACTAGAGAAAAACTAGAAAAGCATTGTACCAAAACATTCTCAAGAAAGGACTGTGCCTCAGGGAGACAAAGGGTTGGGCTATATTATTCATCACTGAATCTTGTTTTGAGTATTAGACAAGCATAAAAATGAAACAGCTTTATTAGCTAAGTCAACTGAGCTCAATTAAATTTTGTTGCATGCAAGATTCCAAAGTGATGATTTCTAGGATGACTCATTTAGAAATATTTTACCTTCTCAAAACAATGGAGAATATTTTTAGTACAAGCAGCAAAATTTTAAAAAGACATTTTACTCTACATACATTAAAATAATGTATTAAGGTGACAGCTGTCACCAAATAAAATGTTGAAATCAAATGCAACGTGCCGAACGGGGACTTATAAGTACTTTTCTTGCATTAGCAAGGTGTTACCAATTTATTATTCAATGCTACGAAAGGTACTGGGCAGCACCTCTGACACGGTGAACACTCAGGATCAAGGCGAGGAGAGGTAAGCACTTGACAACGCCTTGACTTTGTAACAGGAGACAGTTACAAAAAAGGGAACTGAAAACCAAAGACCTATTTAAAATAATCCTGACATTTAATTAAACAAGATTTCTGTCACAATGTAGATGAAGCCTGGGAATGGAACGTCAGATCAGGACTAAAAAAAAAAAAAATTTCTAAATACAGGAAAACTAGAGACAGGTATTAGAAACTCTAAACCTTTCACACTTTTCCCGTGAAATCTGATAAAGTGTCACAATAGGTAAGATTTCATAATCCAGAATCAAGAGAGGAAAATAAGCAACCAAACACTTGGAGCTTGAGAGGTCTCACCATAAGTAAGACTGGGCCTGGCTGGGATGGAGTTACGGAGCTAGCTTTCCTCAAAGCAGCCCCTGCATGGTGCTGTGCTCTGCATTTGTGGCTAAAACCGTGCTGATAACACAGCAGTGTTTCGGCTATTGCTGAGCAGTGTTTGCACAGCGCCAAGGCTTTCTCTCCCTCTTCCCTACCTGCTCAAAGCAAGTAGGCCGGGGGTGTACAGGAGGCTGGGAGGGGAGACCCCCTGATGCCTGACTCCGGCTGACCAAAGCAGTGGTCCACACAACGCAATGTCAGGCTCTGCCCCGCGCCGGACACAGCCGGTTCCAGCCGGCTCCAGCGGCCCCAGCGCAGGGCCCAGCTGAGCCCCTCAGCCACGGGCGGGCGCCTCGGGGAAAGCCTGGGTGAGGAAGGGCGAAACGCTGCCCGGCAGCCGGGGCTGAGGGCAGCAGGGTGAGAAACAGCCCTGCGAGCCCCGAGGGGGGAGCGGGAGGAGGGGAGGAGGGGCTCCAGGCGCCCCGGCAGAGATTCCCCTGCGGCCCCGGGAGGGACCCCGCTGGGGCAGGTGTTTCCCTGCAGCCCCTGGGCAGGCCCCGGGCTGGGGCAGGGGAAAGTGTGAGGAGGAAGGAGCGGCAGGGAGGAGCTGCTGTGGACTGACCGCAGCCCCCAGTTCCCCGTGCTCTTGCGCTGCTTGGGGGGGAAGGACGCACAGGAGTTGGGGGTTCAAAGGGTGAAGCTGAGCCTGGGAAGAAGGGGGGATGAAGGGAAGGTGATTTCGTTATTTTGTCATTGTTTCTCACCATCCTACTATGTTTTTAATGGGCAATAAATTAAATTAATTTTGCCGAAGTCATCTGTTTTGCCTGTGACAGTAACTAGTCAGCGATCTGCCTGTCTTTGTCTTGACCCATGAGCTTTTCCATCTTGTTTTCTCCCCCTGTTCTGTTGAGGAGGGGGAGTGAGGGAGCGGCCGGGTGGCGGCTGGCCATCATCAGCCCACCACAAAGGCAAACACAGATTATGAAATTTGAGAACAAAGTAGGCCTGAATATCTTGTTACATGTTTGGCTGATATACATCAAGACACTGATGGGTGACCAGCACTCCAAGGAGAATAAAACACAAGAAAAGTGAGAATTGTGATGCTCCTCCCCCTGTCAAAGACAGCAGAAGCCCAATACAGAAAATGAAAAAATAAAATAATTAAAGATCCAGTTTGTTTTTTCTATCTGGATGCTGTTCAGATGCTTTCCTTTCATTCCCATTAATGTAATTTCACTGGTTCATGTCCTATTGCACTAGTGTAACTTGCAATCTGATCTGAGCACAGTGTGCTCTTTGCATAATATATTTCTTTATATTCTCCTTAATTCAATCCCCCAAAGTATGTTATTTAGTTGCATGTATCCCTCCAATCAACTGATTTTTGCTTTTTATGGATAACAGGAGCACATTGTTCATATGCAGAATGGTATAAAGGCATCTATCCTGTATATATGTGTTTTTCTTCAATACAATAGTGAAGACAGTTACCTTAACTCAGGCTATGTCCAAGCATCATTTCAATTTAAGCAATTTCACTGTACCTTACTTACACAATACAGCATTGCTACAATAAACTACCTGAAATTCTCAAAAGTTCAAGCTTGAGAGGTTGCTAATTGATCTTAAACAGAATAAATTTATAACCTTAACCATATATCACTCAAATAAATACCTTTAATATTCCTCCCCGTGTAAAATAGTGGTGCAGTTTAAAAAAGGGATTTTATGGTTAACTTTTTTTCCTCGTTTGGTTTAACTGAAATAGCTTCTTTCTTACCATGGATTCTCTGATGTCATGATTCTTACAGTAATTCGACCCTAATGCAAACATATTAGCTTCTTTCTTTAATCAGCTGAAAATGTCATCACTGAAATAAACAAGTTTTGACCATTAGCTCGTTTACAAGCATTTGATCGTGGCTTTTCTTTTAAACACAAAATCCAAAGGGATGACTCATCTCTTAATGGATCTTCAACAGCAGGGGGAGCTTTCAGTATGTGTAGAACTCCACTGTGGTTTTAATTTATCATTCAGGAAAGTGTAACTGAGCTGTATTACATTACAGAATATATTTTAGAAAGATTAAACTATTTCTGATTGTATTCCCAAGGCCAACACTATACCTGAACTATAACTAAACAAGAAAATTAAAAAAAACCCACAACAACAATACACAAAAAAAGCCAACCCTGCTTACTAGCATCTTTTATCAATGGCAGTTTGGTCTTCTAGGAAAGAAGCAAGCGTTTATGTCCCTTGACTGGCTCTTTATTATGGCACTTATCTCACAGTTGGATGCATTCTGCATGTCACAAAGACATTTCAACGGTCATAAAGCATTCCAACATCAGACTGAAACATGTAAAACTGATTATATTTAGGTGCATATCAGCCTGACATAGAAAGGGTCATGACTGCATTAATGAGTCTGAAAAACTGGTACAGATTTCTTTTTTCTAAAAGAGCTGTTTCTGATTCTGGGTATAATAATGATGATTTTCCAGGCAGTTTCCGTGGAAATCCACAAATGGAAATACACATTTGTTTTCTTTGTAAACAAGGTATTTGTATATTTATTAATTATTCTCAGCAGGCCTCTTCCAGCTTTGGTGCATAAAAATGCACTTCTTATAACCATGAGTTTTTTTCCTAGTCTCATTAGCATGAGGACACAATACTGCATACACAAAAGAATAGGAAAGAGCAATCTGAAAGCTCTGAAATCAATCATTGATTAATTTTCTTCTTAGTAGCTGGTAGAGTGCTGTGTTTTGGATTTTGGATTTAGGATGAGAATAATGTTGATAACACACTGATGTTTTGGTTCTTGCTGAGCAGAGTTTACACTAGTCAAGGACTTTTCAGCTTCTTGTGCTCTGCCAGGTGCACAAGAAGCTGGGAGGGAGCACAGCCAGGGGGGCTGACCCAGCCTGGCCAAAGGGCTATTCCATACCGTATGACGTCATGCTCAGTATATAAACTGGGGGAAGAAGAAGGAAGGGGGGGACGGTTGGAGTGATGGCATTTGTCTTCCCAAGTAACCGTTACGCGTGATGGAGCCCTGCTTTCCTGGGGATGGCTGAACACCTGCCTGCCGATGGGAGGTGGTGAATGAATTCCTTGCTTTGCTTTGCTTGTGCGCGTGGCTTTTGCTTTACCTATTAAACTGTCTTTATCTCAACCCATGAGTTTTCTCACTTTTACTCTTCCGATTCTCTCCCCCATCCCACCAGGGGGGAGTGAGCAAGCGGCTGTGTGGTGCTTAGTTGCTGGCTGGGGTTAAACCACGACACCCTTACTACATAGCTGATCTATTAAAATAGCTGGCATAGGGTGAACAGGCAGCTGGAAATACACAGTTGGGATTAACTTTGTTAGTTGTTAATAGAACGGAAAGCTGTTTCACACTGACATCCTTCTAAGTTATGTCAGGATGTATATTCCAAAATTCCCTTGCCTTGTTTATTCTTTTACATCATGTATTCTGTCTGTAACCTTTGCTGACATGATTAATACTAATGTTAAAAATCAATGTTCTCATGTATTACAAAAGCCAAGCCCTTTGATTTCCACTGGAAGTTCTCACAGTGATTAGAGACTGACAATGAGTCGAGGAAGAAGTACTCTAAATAAGTTTTCATTACACTGTGTAGTTATGAGCAAATTACTTAAATTCGTTGATCTCCCAGTGACTCATCTCTAGTAAATGTAATTTTTTCCTCTTAAGGATTTGCAGTTGTCTAAATTATAAAATCTGGAAGAAGAGGAAAGTATACAGAGGAACATTATTATATATAATGTCGGGCAAAGACCTTCAGTACATGCAAATCTGTAATTCCACTGGATAAAATTAAATTTAATGATTTATAAAGTTATAATGATGAGTGTCTTAAACTTCCTGACTTTTGCTAGGACTTTTGAAGTGACTCACAGAAATAAAAATTTGTTAACATACTGTTCCAAGATTAGAGAAAACACGGAGTAAGCAAATACTTGCCATTTGGAAAAAAATAAATGACACTTTGTTGTTGTTGTTGTCCTATATGATGCTTAGCACATTCCAATGTTCTGAAAAAAGATGACACATGCTAGATGAGAATGTGTGGGGCTGAAGATCTGTCAGTTATATCATATAGCAGGGAAGACTTTCACCATGCTGACAAGATTAATGTTGACTATTTAGGAGGCCACATATCTAAATTAAATACAACCAGACTGAGACACATCCAATATCTTTCTCCAAGGACAGTGAAGAAGTATATCAAAATTCACTCACCAACTGGTAAGTGTAACAAACATAAAAAGGGAGGAGGGACTGTAATGTAGCCAGACATGTCCAAATGCACCAGTATAAGATTTAAAAATACCTATCAAGGCCTCCAAGCACAATAAAGTATAGAAGAACCAATACAGAGAGGCTTGTCTAACCACTAGGCATGTACAAAGACTAAGCTAAATTTTGATGCAGGTCAAGCAAACCAAGGACATGATGTTGGGCTTTCATATCTTACGTGAATGCTCTAGTGAGTAAGCTATTACCATACCTCTGAAGAACTTCACACTGAAGATTACGGAAGTTCTTTGTGTTTTATGTAGGATTTAGCAAATTAATTTAAGAGCTGCAGTGGAAAAAAAATTAAAAAAAAATCATTCTCCCCTGCTCTGGTAATAGTTTAATGGAACCACTGTTCTGAAAAAGTATTCATAAAGCCAACAGTCATTGCTCTACTTGTCTCCTTTCATGCCTATAAAATGTATGTGCTGAAGAGAACTCGTCCCTTTACAAAAAGAAAGCAATAGCTTTTGCACTTACAAAAAAGGGCTTGTTCTAGGACTTGTAGTAGAATTTAAGCAGAACACATTACTGCCTTTACAGAAAAGTCAAGTACTTAACAACAACAACAACAAAAGAATGGGAAGAACAGTGTGTGGTTGAACTTAAGCTATTTCTGAAATTAATTAATATCCCATTCTTTAAAGGTATAAATAGAAAATGCAGGGTATGGAAAAGCTATCCTCAACATGAAGATACCAAGAGCACAAATGTTTATTAAACCTAGAGAATGAGACAGGTTCAATGCCCAACTGCACTTTGGTCAGCTTTTCCTTGTAACACTAGAAGGCATAGGCATGTAAGCTAAGTTGCCCTTTCTTCCTACAGGAAGGAAAAAAAAATATAACCATATGTTTTTCTATTTGTAAATCCTTTGGACGCTCTGCTGTAGTAAGGACCAGATAAGCAGAAGCTTCTTTGTCTTTTTGTGGCCAGAACTTCAATGGTTAAGGCTACAAATTGCCTTCTTACAGTCAAAATGAACAGATACCACTTAGAATTAATGAAGAAATTGCAATACAAAAGCAGCTAATGCAGAAGTAAGAGCAGGCAAATGGGCTGTTTTCATTTTAAAAAAAAAGTAGAATTCTTTCTGTGCAACTCTTATATAGCTTGTACACTTCCAGCAGCCTGGGCCAATAATGTAAGTTCAAGCAGCCCAAGAGTAGCCAGCATCCCTCCAAGTCTCTAGTGGGTTTCCAAATACCCGCAGTTTGGAGGTACTCCACATTTTTGAAGCAGTCTGCTTAGCACTAATCTAGAATAAAAAGAAAATCCCTTACAACTGCATAATCCATTCGATCCCTCAGGTTCCTCTCAATGTAAAATGTCATTTAGTGAATGAATTCCATAGCCTCATGAAAGGTTATACTCCAGCCTGACATGGTTGATGAAAAAACAGAGTTTATCTTTATTGGAGTGACTGCCAGGATTTTACTCAAGGGCATATATATTTTGACAAAATCTTGCTTCAGTGTACCAGACACTTCTGCATTAAGAATTACATTATTTTTTCTACTCGGAGATTAAGACAAGGTACAACATTTTGTAATAGGTAATGGTTACAGACTAATTTGGGAGGGGGAAGTAGGGGAGTATAGATTTTCTTTATTGAAAAGCTCTGGAGAAGAAGGTGTTTTCTTAGCTTAGCATTTAGTACCTTGTCACTTGCATAAATGGTAATCTCCTTTAATTTGATAAATATACTACTAGTTTTTGGGAAAAAAAATCCTTATTTTTTGTCACTTGAAATTCCTGCAGCAGCACTTTTCAGCAGACTTCAAGGGAGTTGGAATTAAAAGGAAGGAAATGTTACAATGCACAAAACCTGAAATTATTCTCCCTAGGTCCATACACTAACCAACTTTATCACACGAAAAAAAAAAAAAAAGAGAACACATTTGATTACAGCTACTGAACCCAATACTCAATCATTTTCCCTAAGGCAATAAACCTAATCACAAGGCAATGTTAGCATGCACAGAGAGTTCCAAAAGTATAAAAAAACCTTGTTTACTAGAGGTAGATGAGAACAAAATCTAACAGCTTAAGAATTTCTACAGGTTCTACCCTATTCTAACATATAATTTAAAAATGAAATTTCTCAGTTTTTGAACAGTCACTGCGATTAAATAAAATAAATTCATTCTCAGCTTTTGAATGTTATTGTTCTCATATCAAAAGTCAAATAAACATTCCATTTTAAAAGTATATTTTAGATTAGCAATATATGGGTTGATAACAATATGTAATCAAAACTGACATGTTTTCAAAGTGTTTTCACTTCAGTGGGAACATGACTTTTTGTCAGAATACTGCTATGATAGTACACTTTTAACCAAATCTGTGACATATGCAGAGTAACTAAATGGTAACATGTATCAAAGACAGACTGCTAAATGATTCTTGTTTTTCTCTAGTTATTCATGAAGTATATATATTCTAGCCACATGTCTGCACATTTTATCACATTTGGCCATCCACAGAAACAGACATCTTAACAGCAAGTTTGAATATTAAAGAACTGGAGTTCAGGTGGAGCATAAAAAAGGCGACTGTCTTCTCTGAGAATTTCTCTCCAAGGCCTGCCAAAATATCAACTGAAAAACATGTATAATGAGCACTTAGGAGTTATCAGTAACTGCTATCAAAATTATAGTTAAAAGCTAGCACTTTTTGCATGGTCAAAAGCCTTCAGAGACTAGGCGAAAGAGGACCTGGTTCATACTAAATGATTTACTCCTACAGGCAGTAAAATCAATCTACCACAGTAAACTGATAAAGCTAACTCTTTAATACTGCAAAGACTCATGACTTACAAAAGGTGAATAGAGAAGTCATTTAGAAAATGTGTAAATAAGTAACCAAATCTGTTTTCTGTATTATTGGTATGTTATGTAATCTTAAGGAGATGCATACACTTAGTGAAATATTTCCACAACACATAAAATTTGTGTGTTGGAACAGCCTTTAACATGTTGTGACCAACATGAAAGCCACTCATGGTGAGAGGTATCTTCTTATTAAAGTGCAAGTGTTAGTCCAAGGGTGGTATCACATAATTCAGCCAGCTCCTGTTGCTACGAAGGTGGCAGTAGAGACACTGTTTGAGACATCTTGGAACAAGCAGTCTTGGTACAAGGGATCTAGGTGAAATTTGTCCATCTGAATATGGAAGTACCAAGCAGTTCATTTTACTTGCCACACGCAAACTGGCTGCATAAACCTGGAATAACATCACAACAGACAGCAAGAATCACACATTTGTAAGTCACCAGAAGCTAGAGGTGTACCCCAGGGGTAAATACTGGGTCCAATTCTGTTCAACACCTTCATTCATGATCTAGATGATGGGACAGAGAGTACACTCAGCAAGTTTGCAGATGACACAAAACTGGGAGGAATGGCTGATACACCAGAGGGTTGTGCTGCCATCCAGGGGGACCTTGAAGCTGAAGAAATGGGCTGACAGGAACCTTGTGAAGTTCAGAAAGGGGAAAAGCTAAGTCCTGCACTTGGGAAAAAAATAATCCCATGCACCAGTGTACACTACAGGCTGACTGGCTGGAAAGCAGATGTGCAGAAAAGGACTTGGTGGTCCTGTTGGACACCAAGTTGAACACGAGCCAGCAGTGCACCCTCACAGCAAAAAAGGCCAACAGTATCCTTTGCTTCATTAGAAAGAGTATTGCCACCAGGTCAAAGTTGGTGATCTTTCCTCTCTGCTCAGCACTGGTGAGGCCACATCTAGAGAACTGGGTCCAGTTCTAGAGCATCTTTCCCATGAGGAGAGGTTTAAACAGCTGGGACACTTTAGCTTACAGAAGAGAATGCTGGGTATGGATCTTATGAATGTCTATAAATATCTGACAGGAGGAAGTAAAGAGGATGGAGCCAGGATCTTTTCAGTGGTGCACAATGACAGGACCAGAGGCAATGGGCACAAACTGCAACAGAGGAGATTCCGCCTGAACATCAGGAAAAACTTTTTCACTGTGAGGGTGACCGAGCACTCACACAGGTTGCCCAGAGGGGTATTCAAAAACCATCTGGACATGGTCTTGGGCAACTGGCTGTAGGTGATCCTGTTCAAGCAGGAGGTTTGGACCGGATGACTGGCTCAGCCCTTCTGTGACTCTGTGATTCAGTTTTTTATGCCATTCTTCGTAACCTTTCTATGAGGTAGGAAAAACAAAACAAAACAAACCCCTATTTGTCTCCTTATTCCTACCAAGGACTGATAACTAATATGACTTGCATTTTCCACTCTGTCTTAAAACTGGAGTTTAGAAAACAGAAGAAAATGATTCCCAATAAATTAAGTAACAAATATATAGGAAGGTTTTTGTTGTGTATCCTGTGTTCTGAGGGACTGCAGAGGCAAATGTATATGGAAAAAAATGGAAGATTTAGAAGGCAGATAATGTAATGAGACTAAGGTGTGCATGGCAGGAACGAGAGTTTGTTAACAAGATTTTGGAAAGTGTTGAAGATATGGCTGAAATGGTAACACAATATCAACATCTAAAGTGAGTAAGTTTTTATGTCCTATATCACAGGATAAGCAAGAAAAAAATCTCATTTTTACCTCAATTTATTAATGTAACTAATTGGTGGTCAAGTGGGACACTGATGATGTTACATTTAAAAGAACAATTAATGTTTCTGTCATCTGAAACAACATGAAAACTTTTACAGTACTCTATGTATTCTCCATGCATTTTGTGCAACTTCCTTCTCAATTCCTAAATTCAAATACTTCAACTTGGGGAACTTCAGTGGATTTTTGAAATGAAAATGTCCTGTCTCATTTCATTCTCCTGGAGAAACTGGCTGCTCATGGCTTGGACGGGTATACTGTTCACTGGGTAAAAAACCAGCTGGATGACAAGGCCCAAAGAGCTGTGGTGAATGGAGTTAAATCCAGTTGGCAGCCAGTCTCAAGTGCTGTTCCCCAGGGCTCAGTCTTGGGGCCAGTTCTGTTTAATAATTTTGTCAATGATCTGGACAAGGGGATCATGTCCACCCTGAGTAAGTTTGCAGGCGACACCAAGTTGGGTGGAAGTGTTGATCTGCTGGAGGGTAGGAAGGCCCTATAGAGGGACCTGGACAGGCTGGACCCATGGGCTGAGGCCAATTGTATGAGGTTCAACAAGGCTAAGTGCCGGGTCCTGCACTTGGGTCACAACAACCCCATGCAACACTGCAGGCTTGGGGAAGAGTGACTGGAGAGCTGCCTGGTGGAAAACAACCTGGGGGTGTTGGTTAACAGCCAGCTAAATATGAGCCAGCAGTGTGCCCAGGTGGCCAAGGAGGCCAATAGCATCCTGGCTTGTATCAGGAATAGTGTGGCCAGCAGGACTAGGGAAGTGATCATCCCCCTGTACTCGGCACTGGTGAGGCTGCACCTCAAATCCTGTGTTCAGTTTTGGGCCCCTCACTTCAAGAAAGACATTGAGGTGCTGGAGCGTGTCCAAAGAAGGGCAATGAAGTTGGTGAAGGGTCTAGAGCACAAGTCTTATGAGGAGCAGCTGAGGGAGCTGGGGTTGTTTAGGCTGGAGAAGAGGAGGCTGAGGGGAGACCTTATTGCTCTCTACAACTACCTGAAAGGAGGTTGTAGCGAGGTGGGGGTCGGTCTCTTCTCGCAAGTAGCGAGCGATAGGATGAGAGGAAATGGCCTCACGTTGAGCCAGAGGAGGTTTAGGCTGGATATTAGGAGAATTTTCTTCACTGAAAGGGTAGTCAGGCATTGGAACAGGCACCCCAGGGAAGTGGTTGAGTCCTCATTCCTGGAGGTATTTAAAAGACGGGTAGATGTGGTGCTTAAGGACATGGTTTAGTGGTGGACTTGGCAGTGCTAGATTAACGGTTGGACTTGATGATCTTAAAGGTCTTTTCCAACCTAAACAATTCTATGATTCTGTGATTCTATTCTATGAAACTTTGCTTCAATCAAAGAGCACACAGATAGTGCTAGGGACTTATGTTTGACAAGGATAAGCTACTCAGAGGTATATGAAAGGAATATAGGAAAAAATTACACACAGATGGCAATAAAGAAATACAAGAAAAAAAAAAAACAAATGATGCCATGTGGGAGCTCCTTGACATAATTGCACATTATCATAACAAATGAAAATTTCCTTCATTTATCACAGAATCCAGATGTTGCAACAACTCAGTCAACCTCAAAATTAGAGAGAAAATTGGCATAAATGCATCCATTTAAGAGTAATCATCATAAAAGTCAATTATGCATCACTTAAGAAATCAAAGTTCCTTGAGCGTTATGATTTAGTCTAAATTAATCTTACGGACTGAACACTAGTAGATCTTGTTCGTTAAAATCCCAACAAGGCCAGATTAGTTGAGAACACCAGCATATTGTTCCTCTTCATGTGGTAACATATTTCACAGAGAAGTAATAAATAGTTTCTCCTACTAGTGTGAGATATTAAAGGAAAATATATCCTCTTTGTTTTAGGACCTGGGCTCTCTTTTGGCATCCCTACTCACTATCCTTGTGGAGGAAATCTCAGTCAGAAAGATTATGAAGGTGAAATTATCTCCAGCTTTTCCTTAAGACAGGCAAACCAGGAGGATTTCCAGCTGTTAAAGCAGCACAACATTAAAATGCTATTAGAACAAGATTAGTTTTCCAGAGGGAAAAACTCAAATCTGCTGGGACAGATTAAAAACAAAAGATGTAGAAACAACACTCTCCACTGCTTATTGTGTCCTTCCACGGCAGGGCAGGAAGCTAACAGAAGCATCCTTGGACTGAATGGGCCTCCCAAGGTGGCTGCATTTCCCCTTTCCTCCAAAGGGTTCTACCTGACCTTGGACACTGTAGGAAATAGGAAAACTCCCTTTTGCCCCATGACAGGTTTAAACAAATCACATGGTTAGCAGCAGGGGAAGGGAATTGAGCAGGGGGAGACACCATAAACAAAAACCAAAAAGGACCCTATCTGCCATAATGCTCATTTGACACGTTTATTTCACTTCATACAGCTCATCCACCCATTCACAAGCATTCAATTGAATCTGTGGATGTTCCATATTCATCAACAGCCCCTAACCACTTTAATAGTGGCAACACTAGTCTGTTTTAAAGTTGCAGAATTACAGAATAGTTGAGATCAGAAGGGACCTCTTGAGATCATCTACTCCAACTGAACTGCTCAAGCATGCGCAGCTAGAGGAGTTTTCGCAGGACCATGTCCAGTCAGGTTTTGAATACCTCCAATGATGGAGACTCCACAACCCTCTGGGAATCCTATGCCAGTGTTCAACCACCCTCACAGTCAGAATATGAGATGATAGATTTAGCAAGGGAATATTGATACCAATTTACACTAGAATGCCTGACTAAACCTCCCTAACCTAAAAAAATCCCCTAAAATCAGTGAAAAAAACTATGATGATTGAGTTCTGAGCTGTGGCATTCAAATACACTTCTTTCATTCCCTTTTTACTTTACTTTCTCTCCAGAATTACTTTACTGCTTGCCCTTATCCTCATGTCATAAAGATTAATCCAAATAGAAATCTTAAAATGGTTTCCTTTCAAAAAAAAAAAAAATCACTATTTAAAACATTTGTATGATTCTTTATGTTCTTGCACATGGATTACTTGTAAAGATAATGACTTAATTTTCTTAGGAACTCTTCTTCACCAAACTTCCTTTCTTTGTCTCCTCACTACTGCAACCTACATTACAGCAAAATATTCCCATATCAAAGGGATAGAAAAATAGAAATCATAAGAGGCAAAGAGAGATATAGACCAATAATATGTATGCTAGAACAAGTTTCGTTTACAACAAGAACACTTCAAAAAATATCCACCAGTGCCATACGCCCCCTAGAGGTCAATTTCATGATGCATAAGCGAGAGAGAGTACCTGTTTTAATTTTCTTCAGTTGGAGAAAATAAACTCACTACCAGTTAATGATTGCTGACTCTTCTGTGCTTTGTAATCCCTAGTTTCGAGAAGCTATCCCATTATCTGTTTGAGAACACAAATGCTTGAAAAACAGCAACTTCCATTCTTGCAGCAGTTCATGTGCAGAATAATTCAATCACCTTAGATTCTTTAACCACTCCAGCATCACTTTAAGGAAGATCTATTATTAGTAATCCCAGGCAAGAGATGCAGATTCATCCCATGATTAACTCAGATTTATTGAATAGAAGGTAAGTGACAGTATAGCTTAAGAGTTGAAATTTAAGTAATACCTTTATTGAAAACTTCTGAACATAAAATAAGCCCAAGGGTGTAACGTAAGGCCGATAATAAAGCATATATTCACAGCAACACATATGATTGTATTTCCTACTGTTTTGCATTACTGGTTCACTGTAGCTGAAACACTGCAACAAATTTATTTAAGAGGAGTGTTCATTGATGTATCTTATTCGCCTTTTGTGTGATACACAAATGTGACGATTATCTTCTATCTGCTTTTGTGTAATCTAGGCTTTCTGTTGACTTGAAATGTTTCTGAAGTGAAAACAGTTTTCTCCCTCCAGTTGATACTGAGGATGTCATTCCCTGATGACAGGCATTTCACAGATATCACAGTTCTCAATAGTAAAAACTAGAATACTTTGAGGACACTTCAGTGGAAAATTATTTCCTCACAAAGATCTGACATACCCATTACGGGCTCAAGAAAGTACCTACTGGGCCCAGCCTAATGCCTGCAGAGGTAAGTGAACATCTTTTCAGTGACCTCAATAGTCTCTGGGAATGAGGTCCATGATTAGCCTGACATGCTTTCTTTGGAGAGCTATTAACAGTGTTCAACACACATAAAAATTTAGAGGATGAAGGGGAAGAGTCATTTAACATGCATTACACCATAAGGGTGAGTGGGGCCTCAGCACCTAATGCTATGCAGTGAAAACCTGATTCTCTGACAACAAAAGCTTTTTTTATCTACATTTATGACAGAAGGTTTGTTTGGTTGGTTTTTTTTTTTTCCCAAGGAATCCTGTGAGGGAGGCCAAAATCAAATGCTTTGTGTGTTGAGGTTTGTTAGAGTTATATAAAATTGCCCTGATAATCCAGTTCATGGTTTCAGCAGAAAATATATAGTCAGGAAATGCAGAATGTTTCCTATAGCTATAGTAACTGTGCTACACATCTTTTACTGAATGTCTGCTTTCCTGATTTTCCTTTTAAATGCCACACACTTGCAAAGCATTCAGCCTACAGTCAATGACATATCTGAGTGCCAGGATTTGCCACTGGGTGAAAGCCTCCACAGGCTGGCAGATCAAAGCTGCTCTAAGAGCAGTTTCCACTGAAGAAAAAAAAGAAGGGGGCGGGGGAGGGGAAAGCTGGATTGGCCTATAGAATTATGGACTAGTTTGTGTTGGAAGGGACCTTTAAAGGTCATCTAGTCCAACACCCCTGTAATGAGCAGGGACATATTCAACTAGATCAGGTTGCTCAGAGCCCCATCCAACCTGACCTTGAATGTTTCCAGGGATGGGACATCTACCACCTCTCTGGGCAACCTGTTCCAGTGTCTCACCACCCTCATCGTAAAAAATTTCTTCCTTTTATCTAGTCTGAATCTACCCTCCTTTAGTTTAAAGCCATTACCCCTTGTCCTATTGAAACAGGCCCTGCTAAAACGTTTGTCCCCGTCTTTCTTATAAGCCCCCTTGAAGTATTGAAAGGCCGCAATAAGGTCTCCCCAGAGTCTTTTCTTCTCCAGGCTGAATAGCCCGAACTCTCTCAGCCTGTCCTCATAGGAGAGGTGTTCTATCCCTCTGATTATTTTGGTAGCCCTCCTCTGGACCCAGTCCAACAGGTCCATGTCCTTCCTGTGCTGAGGACTCCAGAGCTGGACACAGTACTCCAGGTGCGGTCTCACCAGAGCAGAGTAGAGGGGCAGAATCACCTCCCTCGACCTGCTGGCCACGCTTCTCTTGATGCAGCCCAGGATACGGTTGGCTTTCTGGGCTGTGAGAGCATATTGCTGGCTCATGTCCAGCTTTTCATCCACCAGTACCTCCACGTCCTTCTCTGCAGGGCTGCTCTCCATCCCTTCATCCCACAGCCTGTACTGATACCAGGGATTGCAGGACCTTGCACTTGGCCTTGTTGAACCTCATGAGGTTCTCACAGGCCCACTACTCCAGTTTGTCCAGGTCCCTCTGGATGGCATCCCATCCCTCAGGCATGTTAACTGCACCACTCAGCTTGGTGTCATCTGCAAACTTGCTGAGGGTGCACTCAATCACACTGTCTATGTCATTGATGAAGACATTAAACAGCACTGGCCCCAGAATGGACCCCTGAGGGACACCACTTGTCACCGATCTTATCTGGACATTGAGCCATTGACCACCACTCTCTGGATGTGACCATCCAGCCAATTCCTCATCCACTGAACAGTCCATCCATCAAACCCATATCCTTCCAATTTAGAGAGAAGGGTGTTGTGGGGGACTGTGTCAAAGGCCTTACAGAAGTCCAGATAGATGACATCCGTAGCTCTTCCCTTATCCACTGATGTAGTCACTCCATCACAGAAGACCACTAGGTTGGTCAGGCAGGACTTGCCCTTGGTGAAGCCGTGCTGACTGCCCCGAATCACCTCCCTGTCCTCCATGTGCCTTAGCATAGATTCCAGAAGGATCTGTTCCATGATCTTCCCAGACACAGAGGTGAGGCTGACAGGTCGGTAGTTCCCAGGGCCCTCCTTTTTACCCTTTTTGGAAAAAGGGATACATTGCACCCATTTTTAGTCACCGAGGACTTCACCTGACTGCCATGACTTTTCAAATGTCATGGGGAGTCTGGCTTGGCAACTACATCAGATAATTCCCTCATGACTCTGGGATACATCTCATCAGGTCCCATAGGCTTATGTATGTTCAGGTTCCTCAGGTGGTCATGAACCTGATCTTCTCTTACAGTAGGAGGGACTTTGCTCCCCCAATCCCTGTCTTGCAGTCCATCCACTCAAGAGGTGTAGGAAGAGAGGCTGCCAGTGAAGACTGAGGCAAAATCATTGTTGCATACTGAATAGAGATCTGGTCTAGTCATTAAAACATGAATCAAAAATACTGAAGATACATGCTACAGATGAGCTACTATTAATTATATGGCAAGTTGCTTCTGTTACCCTTGAGGATAACTCTAAGCATGATTAAAAATTCCATTCAAAGGAGAGTCATATTACATATTACACCCAGTCTGCCACATCTTAAAACTCGTCATGCCAGTAAAAGTTCATTGAATAGGATATAAAAGAAGTAAATTCATCTCACCTATTCTAGCACTTCCATTCAGAAATATTTAAAAACAAAGTTAATAATTCATCCATGTAGGCTGTACTGCTTTTCTAAATGTGAAGTTTTTGCCAGTTGTGGCACAAATTTACACAGAATAGAACTTTTATAACTTATTATA
Source organism: Nipponia nippon (assembly GCF_047370975.1). Classification (NCBI taxonomy): domain Eukaryota; kingdom Metazoa; phylum Chordata; class Aves; order Pelecaniformes; family Threskiornithidae; genus Nipponia; species Nipponia nippon. The sequence goes on along the minus strand of NW_028262290.1, from coordinate 84,870,140 downwards.
CAGCAAAACAACAAAACACTCACCTAAAACTACATTACAAGATACAAGAGCTACAGCCACCAGGCTAGTTATAGCACCGTTCTTTCTCAAGTTCTCACCAAATTAACACCTTGACTCTCATATTCAGGCTTTGCTTTCTTACAAAGGGAAATTCCACACTTTCCCCCTCTCAGGCCAGCACCAGGATAGGACCTTCAGCAAATCAGCCCAAACTAACTCAGTAGCTCCAACAACAACCTAAAGGGACAGTAGACTTCCATAATGAGACCATAAAGAGCTACTGATATGTTTGTTTGTTTGTTTTAAAAAAGACACAAGAAGAATGCAAGACAAGATAGAAGATAGACAGAACTTACAAGAGCAGGTTGAGAGTCTTGTGTGCATATTTCCTAAGTATGCATTCTTTATCTTTTGTTTAGACACATCTGATTTATGCCTTACCTCCAAGATGGAGAGATACAGACTACACTATTTGAAATATATTACTTTTAAGTGTAACTACTTAGTCTGTCAGCATTTTTTCCAGTGAGGATGTTTCCTTACTCAGCCATACCTTTTCCCTTTTGTTATACTTCTGACAGATTAAATCTTTTCCGATACCTGATTGAAGACAGGTAACTCCTCCAACCAATTTCTGACCTCTCTATTTGTATTTGAAGTTCTTCTTAAGCTTTCCAGTCTCCATTAATTTAATTCTATGCATTACTGCCTACTTTAATGCAGAATTGAAGGCAGAATCAATCATATTCTTAGAATTATTCCCTGATATTTTCCAACCTTCTCCCAAACAGATTTATATACTTTTCAAAGATGAATTGTTTTCTTTTGTTAGGAGTAGGCATAGGTAGCATTTATAACTATCTTTTTACTTCATGAAAAGTTAGATTACATAGTACTGTGGTAGGTAGAGGAGCTACCAATAAAATCCTAAAATCCCAATGCTGTAACAGCAAGCACTGAATTAAATTTAAAGTGAGTATTAGTCGTTTCAATAGGACAGGAATAGCAGGCTAGGGAGACAAGTAAAAACCAAAAAGTGGCAAATATCTTTTTAATAGGGAAAAGTTTGCTCTCTGTTCAAGAAAAATACAAAATTCTTATAAGGAGCTTTGAACTTGAATATGTTGAATGAGAAATGCCAGAAGCTAAGAGAAAGATTTGCCTGGAACTTACTTGGAGGAGAATAATCTGCACCACAAATAATAAATGGAGAAAAACACATCTGAACAGGCTAGCACAAAGGATATGTATTTTCATGTTCATTCACTTAGATGGTAGAGAAACAGACCCAATATACACATTGATAAATATCTGACATAGATATGAATGTCCTTTAAAAAAACAAAGCAAAATAGGTTTTGTTTCCTGTCCTGCCCCTCTCCCCCTCAAGGTCTCAGAAGCGAAAATTTACAGTTTGCTAGGAAAATGTAGATGTGATTCCTTGTCAGATTTGTCTAACAACTGCTGTATAACAACAACACCAACAACAAAGATGTCAGCAGCTTTTTGTATAATATCAAAGCACAATAAAGACAGGACCGTAAAAGTCCTGTAAAGACAGGACTCCTGCAGGTTGCATACTCTGACAAACAATACAGATAGCAGAAGTAAATGGCTAGCAACAGTGAAGTCTACAGTATTCCAGGCTAGAGTGGCAAATGACAGTAACTAACATTGTAGCTGAAAGACCAAGAGATGGGATTTGAACAATGGGTGCGAGATGTAGAACACTCTTCTCACTGAACCCAGCTGACCAGTCTAATGAAGGACTTCAACACATACATTCTCCTTTTAAGGCACCCTGATTCCTTCCATCCATGGCATTTGCATGTGGTATAGAAAAAAATCCATGGTACTGGAATGAGTAGTTACCACACAAAAGGAGGAGGAAAACAGCTTACCAGCTAACTACTCACAAAACCACAGAAAGAGAGAAGCAAGATAAAATTTAAACCAGGAATAAGCCTAAACAATACAATCAGAATTAGTTTCATGGAAACAGACCTATGAAGTCTGTTTTTGACAAAAGTTTTTTGTTTGGGTTTTTTGGTTTGTTTTTTTGTTGTTGTTATTTGGTTGGGGTTTTTTTGTTCTGGTTTGTTTGTTTTGTTTTGTTTTTAAGAAAGAGAAGTCAAGAAAGCCTGAAGATCTAAAGGTATAAGGAAAGAGGCTATAGAAACAGTCCACAGTGAAAAACACTTTGTGAGAACTTTCCAGGGAACAACCTCTGTTAACTATATTAATTCTAACTATAATACTACTCTGAATGTAACAGAAATCCTTATTTCTTTTGAACTGCAAGTTAGTGTGACATCTGAACTTACAATAAAGGGCATGAAAATAAAAATCTAATCATACTGAACACAGTGACCATATCATACACAGTGTTTAATAACACCAGGAATGAGAAAGATGTAAATGGCAAACAAAGTAATTCCATAACTTCTGAAGAAAAATAAGTCTATTATTTAAAATTCTATAAAAAGAATAATTAGTTACATCTCTAGTTTGACACAAATTTCATTGAAAAATGTTCTACTGTCAAATAGGAGTCTATGAAGACAGAAAATAAGTGGCAAGAAATTAAAAAAAAAAAGATAAACAAGGAATAACTTGTCTTTTCCTTTGAAAGCAGCCAAATTTCAGAAATAAAATAAGAAATAATGTTGGCACTATTCAAAAATAAAGCAGTAGTAGAACAATGATAACAGTTTTGTGTTATGAATCTGAAGATGCTCAAAGAAACTCTAAATCAATAGCCTAAAATTAGTACAAAACTATGTGGGAAAGTTACATATTGGCTCTTAATTATTGTTCTGCTTTTATGGAAATACTATTATTAGTGAACATATTAGTGAAAAAATACTATTATTAGGGTGGAGGATAGAGGAAAAATGACAGAGCACATGAATCATAGTAATTATGGACAATGAAACAACTCAGAACTACTCCAAATTGGAATGTTTTGTAGAAAACTAGAGTTATATCTAAAGTCAAGTAGATCTGTGGAAAAAGATACTAAGAGTGTCAAAGGAATATCCTGAAAGGGAGAAAGAAGGAACAAACCTGGATGCTTTTGGGGACCTACTAAATTATAGGACAGGGTTCTTAAAATATTGTCTCAAACACTAACAGGAAACTTAAAACAAATTTTAAAGTAAGACTATGTAACCACCACTGTTAATGAATATAGTTATCCTACTTTTATGAACCTTGTGGGAAAAAATCTAAACAAGAAACCATAGGACAGGAGTAGCTTTGACGCACGAGTTGGAATTCAGCTACAAGGAAACATACAGGTATACAATGACATAATATGGGAACAAGGCAATTCTTTCCCATGAAGATGGTCCATGTTACTTCTTGTTATTATTAAATAAGGCAGACCCACAGAAAAGACCCAGCTTCTTCAAAGGAGGAAAGAAGTGCTTGCATCTAAATACTGCAAAACACAGCTATTAGGAAGAACCAGAAATCAGACAGCACAAGTCAAGATATCTGAGCAGAACCAATAAAAGACAATTTCTTGTAAAACTACAAAGCAGACAAAGTTCTCTCAGCACATACATTATTTATTTTTTTTCAGTAAGAGATTTTACAAAGTTAATAAGACCACACAGATAAGCATTAAAAATAGAAAAGTCTGATCAGAAAAAAAGTTGCTTCGCTATTCCTCAGAAAAAACAAACATGAATGCTGCTTTGAATAGTTAAGGCTGTCTTAACATTGGAAGAAGAGGGACCACACTTTGAAAGGTCTGGAAAGCTTAGCATATACACATAAGTGTGAGAAAGTCTCAGAAATTTATGCCGTGGGGCCTTTCCTGAGAAGTTTTACCTTTTCTGGTTTGTAGTCATTGATATCGCAGTGTCCTTAAACTCCTGGGTCTTGGTCCTCCAATAACAAAGATTTCCCTATAAACAATTTTATAATTTATATTTTTAAACATCTTTAGAGTATGGGCAAGGCACTCAGATTTACCAGGTTCCATCAGACCTGAGTGAATAGCCTGTAAGCACATGCCTAAGGAAAGTCAGACAGAGGAACGCTCCTAACCTGATGTTTTTCAAGCCCCTCTCCAATACACTGACAATAAGGCGGGCTCTGATGCAATAAACTCAGTGGGAAAAGTTATTGTCATTATGACTTCCTAATGATGAACTTACACAACTAGTCCTCCAGTTGTCTAACTAGTGTTGAGATATGAATTGTGGGACTTACCTGCATCAATTAGCTCTACAACTCAATATGTAATACCTGGTAAGACTTAGCCTATTTCTTTATCAGGATGTTTGAATCTATAGTTCCTAAATATTACAAATTAGGGACAACTAAAAACTCCTCCAAAATTTTGAGAGATCACTAGGTCAGTGATTCAATGATTTCCTGAACCAAAAATACTTCTTTCAGCAAAAGTGATAGTTTTTTTATCAGGCGCTGCAGAGAGAAGAAAGAAGTACAGGGTAGGTATCCAACAGTAAGTTTATAAAGCAAGTTGAGACTTGTCATACCCTTGACTACCAGAGCTAGAACTTGTAAACTGAAGCTGAGACAGATGCTTTTGAAATGTTACATTTGATATCTTAACTTTTTACAGTAATGCAAAGTAATTCTTCCTTCACTGATCATTTTCACGTATGGGAATTTATCCTTACCATAACTACAAAGCTTTTAGTAGTTCATGCATGAGCTCACAGCACTATTGACACAGTTTTTGCAATGAATTATCCAAAAGCAGTCATCACAAAGTGCTCTTGGATAACTATTAATATTGCATATCCATTTTCTCCAGGCACATTCTATTTGATTCCTCCAAATAGTCCACATTTATACCCATACACAAAAACCTCACAAAAACTTTTATCAGCTCTTTAAAAGAAGTTATATTTGATCCTTTCCTGCCAAAGCTTTTAAACTTTTTTCGTCTCCTGTAGGTGCCATTTATAAGTGCTAATTTTATAATTTTTCAGGGAAATTTACTGGATAAAATTTACAGCAATGTCCAATTTAAGGAGTAAGCTTTGCAGTCTGCAGGAGATCATAGCACCTTGAGAATGAAAACAGGAAAGGCAGAGATATCTCCTACCCAACCAGGGAGAAAAAAACTAAACAAACAACTATTTAATCTGGACAGTATATAGCATATCATTAGTACCCCCTTTCGCTTTAAAAAAGATTATTGAGTTTACCTGCATAGATACAGCAGGTATCAGCTGCTTTTCCTTCTAAATGCCTTACAACATGCATATGAACACTGCCACCAACATTTCTGTTTAGAGACGAGCAGTCTGACATCCTAAATCCTTGTGCATCACAGGAATAGACTGAAATCAGACTTGCTTAGTAGATGCTCATTTCTAATAGTGGTAGTGACTGGCTGCTAAATGACAGGCAGAACACCCTGTTACTCCACTGATCTTGAGATGGGCTGTGTCAGGGATGAGTAGTTAGGTCACTTAAAGAATTACCAACAAAGATATTTGCAAAAAGTGATTGTAATAGAAATTTATAAAAGTGTGATCTAACAAAGTTCAATAGCAAGGTTCACTCTATTACTTATTAAATGAATGGAATATATATATAAAGAGAAAAAAAATCGAGGTAGAAGCTAATTAGAATGATTTACACAGAGGGTGAAAATACAAGGGTATAAAGGAGGCCCTCCCTTTGAGTCACAAGGTTCAGAATGGACCCCTTGCTTTCTAAACTCCTCCTCACAGAGGAGCCTGGGTGCAGCTGGATCCAGACTTCACCTTAGACTTTATTAACAGCTTATGTCTAAGGATTATACATGTTTAGCAGCAGTTTAAGGTTTATTCACAGTTAAAGAGAGAATCACAGGAATTTGGCAGCAATTAATCATTACTTAATTTAGCATTTACAAAGTGATTAAATAGGATTTACTACAATATTTGAATCAATTCACACACACACACACACAATGCATATAAAGGTACCTGTTAAAAATTTCCCTCAAGCTAAGTGAAATACTCACTTCAAATGATTGTCTCAACAGGCGAAGGTTGAGCCTCAAGGAGTGAGGGGTCCCCCAGAGTTCAGCCCAGGTCCTGTTGTCAGGCCTCTGAACTCTGCAAACTTAAGATTTCACAGACTTTGAGAAGTATCCCACTCGGAGGGAGACACTGGGCACAGCCTGCTGCGGCCCAGGAGAGCTCAAAGGGTCTCTCACTTGGTACCGCTGTTTATTGGGCCGCAAGATGATTGACTTTAGGCATCAATAAATTTCCATCCTAGCCACAATCCATGTTGGTAATTACTAGTGTTCTCAAAAATTCCACTAATGCTGGCACTGATCCTCCCGTACCAATCCACCCAAGTTACGATCCACAATGTTATGTTCCAAGACTGTCAGGGGATGACTGATTATTCCCACTCTCATTCCCCACCTTGACCAGGCAACCGAAGTTCCTGGTACAGTCAGTGCTGCTCCCCACCTTAGCCATGCAAGAGTTCCTGGTATGGTCAAGGGATGCTTAACTGCCAAACTCACTGCACAAAGGCCAAGTCTTGACGGGAATTCCTGAAATCGTAAAGTGGTCCAGGAGAGCAGTGAGAAAATGCACCACCACAGGCTGTAAGAGGTGATGAATTGAGCATAATGTCACATTTCTACTGGAGTCAACTGCAACTGGCCAATCAGTTGTCACACAAGGCTGAGATCAAAATCAAAGTCCAAAGCACATAAAGACTCTATTAACTATATGATCTGATGCAGATTTCTTTTTAAGTGTTTCCTGTGGAATTGTTCACTGATCCTAAATTGCAAGTAGCTCACTCTCTCAGATCCCATCCTGCACCTGAGAAATATTCCCAAGACAGTGAGTCAGTGAATATTTAATTTTAAAAGCATTTTTGTTCCTAAAAAGTTACATCCAGCTCCATCTAATAGTGCTGTCATGTAGAAGCCTTTTAAAATAATAACTTTCCGTAATTAGCAGTCTAAGCCTTTACCAGTTTAATTATTAAAAATTTCAAGGGATATGCATAAAATGAAATCCAAGTTCTTTGAATGTATAGTATGATCAATAATTATCATAGGAATACATTTGAATATATAGGTCAATATTTTGAAATTATATGAACATCTTATAGGAATAAATACATTATGTATAGCTCCCAATAAACATAAAAGAATATTCCACAATTAACACCTATTAATGTTATCACAAACCTTGAAAACACAAAAATATACTAAAAAATAATTCAAAAGAAACATTTTGTTCCCAACCACTCTAATCCCCAAAACCTATAAGGAAAAAAAAATGGGGAAAAGGAAGAGGTACTCAAAAAATTGGTTCAGTCTTTATTCCATCCTAGGGAAAATAGCGATTTACTCCTGGGAAAATAGTAAGACCTAGGTCCCTGTCCAAATATTTAATTTTCAAATGACTTATTCTTTCAAGTTTATAAAACACAACACCTTTATGAGATATTTACAATGTGCCATAGTATTGTGCAATATTGGTTTAGAACATTTCAGCTTGACAGACTGGAATTTGTTCATGAATACTGCTGCAGAGCAGCATAGAATTTGGCTTGGACTTTCAAACACAGTTCATAGTGTGCACTGTTGTAACTATATATATCTAACACTGTATTTGAAAAACATTCATTAAAACAACAGCTGAACTCACGAAGACACAAAGAATACTTAAATCATTAAACAGAATTTACTTCAAGAAAATTCACTAAGAAAATAACACGGTCATCCACATACTACATTGACACGACTATGGATACTGGTCTGATCTTCTGCGAGTTAAGTGATTTCTTGGTATTTATTTGAGAACTGAATGGACCTGGCTATTAGTTACAGCTACAGTAATAACACAGATTCACACTAGAAGGTGGATTCAATGTTGTTTCATTCATGCATTGAAACTGGGTGAGAATCCATGTGTGTTAACAGTGAACAGTAATGAAATTTGGGAATCAAGTGTACAGCTTCATTACAAGGATTATATGTGAAAAGAAATATGGTGAGTATATCCTATGAATTAATTCCCTGCAAATTCACCCACCATGCATGGGCAATATATATTGTCAGCATTAACGCTAAAGAAAAATACCTAATTTGTCTAATAGAAGTAAATGATAAACAAGACCACAGCATGGCAGAAAGGAAACATGTAATAAAATTTTTAGTTTATATTTCCATGGGCATTAGAATTGAATTTAGGGGCCTGGGGGAAAAAAAAAAAAAGGAAAAAAAAAATCCCCCTGCAACACCAGGGGTGGTGACTGCCAATCTCACCTGCATACAACCACAGCAAACAGCATGCAGGTGATTACTTACATATTCCCCTGACCATTTTGTTCTAGCAGTGGATGAAATGTCTGGATTTTTTTCCCCTTTAACTATAGATCATGAAATAAATTAGCATAGCACTGTGAAAATCTGTACAGTGTACTTCAAGTGGTATTTAATTCTAGTGGTTCAAGGAGGCAGAAGGTACTGTACAAATAAAACTTGAAAAAGCAACAGTATTTTTTCCTTCCCTCATGCAATTTTACTGAAATGCTCATTAGGACTTTTTTCTTTTGTCCTCTGAATAATTTTACAAAAACATTTGGTTTTCTGCACTGACACAGTGGATTTAAGGCTAAGAAATATGCTTAGAATAGACCTAGCTTCCTAAAGTACACTCAAGTTACTGTTTTTAAGATTTGGTTACATATGACTCTCAGTAATGTGTTTTAGCCACAATATGGAATTAAAGATCTAGTGATTTGTTTCCGCCACATGCACACTCTGGAGAATAGCATTTAAGAGGTTAACATACACTTGCACTGAGACAAAAACAAAGTATGAAAAAAAAAATTCTAATCCATTATTTACATAATAAGACTGTTATAAAGTTGTCAAACCATCATTTTTAGTGAAATCACATATCAGCACCCAAAACTCACAGATGCTCCATGGCTGCTTAGAATCTTTGAGCTTGGTAAGGTACCTTTTCCAATTAATTTCTCAGTGCATTCATCTGCTTGACTAATCTCTCCTGGAATCCTCTGTGAAAATCGGCATCACTTTTTTCTGCCTTTCAGTCTTCCGGAAGTGAACTAGTTTCAAGGGAGACATTACGTATATCATAGATAGCAGTTCAACCATTTTGTTCCCAATTATTTTTTATTTTTGTTTTAAATACTTTAGTCAAAGTGTTTTAAAGTGGTTTTGGTCCTGCGATGCATCCAGCTTACAATTACGGATGGAGGTACCATATCAAACACCCCATGCAATGTACGTGTGATAAAGAAGTACACCTTACATGCAAAGCCACAAATGTATTGATACTCTAATTAAACTATCAATGATCTGTTCAAAGAGTTATTATTCTCTTTACAAGAAATTCTCCAAACTCTCCAAGTATTGTTAGTTCTCAACAATAAGACTAGAAAGCTCCTTTACAGCACGTTTCACTGTATCTAGCTCTTTCTCCGTTGTTATGATCACCAACCTTATGTTCCTCAAGAACAAATGTGGGTATTATTATGGTAAATTGTGAGCATGCTCAGAGGCCACCCTTGGCATATGCACCGAATAACAACGTGGGTAGGATTAGAATGAGCGTACAAAGTATGTGCGTGCAGATCAAATGCACAAAGCTGTCTGGAGGGTGCTTGCCCAAAACTGATCATATTAAATGCCATGGCTGATAACCCTCAGCCTCTGATGATGTTTAAAGAGGAAGACAAACATCAGCCAAATTAAACAGTATCTGTGAAATTTTTAAACATACTTTGGAAATAAATGAAGAGGTCACCTGAGAAATATAAGAAACAAAAATTTGTAACAAGGCAGATGAGGACACCTTAAAGTAGAAATGGCAATACTCATCCTGCTGGCGCTATAACCTCTGTCTATGCTAAACAGCACGGCCTCCCCATGGGAGGCCATGAGGAGCTAGCACCCAGCCTGTACCCCACATGTCCTGTGGGAGGAGTGCATGTGATTAGAATTTTGGGGGTTCGGTTAACAGTTTAAAAATGCTTAGTATTCTGGCTTATCTGGTACAACAGATATTAATCCCAAATGGATTGATCAATGATAGCTGGTTAATAAAGGTTGCTAATAAGTTTATGAATTGCTTTGATCCCAGTTTAAGATTAAACTAGGTGAACTGAGCAGTTTTTCCCCGGTAACAGCTGGGAGATTCATGATGCTGATAGTGAATGTTACTTCTTCCTCATCTTATGATCAATCATAGCCTATTTTTACATACTCTCAAACATGCACTGTACCTTGCTTTTTCTTCACTGCTCTGCAGTTCCATGTTCTATCTGGATTGAATATATATGACATGGTTTACATATACTAAATACTTATTCTTTGGTCCCTTTGTTAGCTCTAAAATCAGTTTTCCCAATTCAATGTTGCATTCCTTTAGTGACCAGTAACTGACTACTGATGATTTGCTCATAGCCCTGGACCTCTGGTTTCATCATGTGCCCACATCTCAAAAGCTGCTGCTATCAGCCCACACCTGTACCCTTCTAAACTGCATTTTTATTCTATCATCACATATAACCCATTCTACACAGAACTACTTATCGTTACTATTACTTACATAAATTATTACTTATTATAACAATAGCATTACAGCACACAATCATACAGACCTAAAGTCATACACAATTACATTAAACAACTTAGGTAATAGTCACTTGGTTGTTTAACAATTGCCATTACAGCTAAAGGAGGTAAAATAGAGCTCTAGGCCAAGAAAAGCTCAGACAAAGCAAACCTGTCAAATACTAGTGCTGAGCTTCTGCTGAGTTAATACAGTGCCTCCAGTCTGTTACTAGCAAAGATAATACTGTATTTATTGGGCTACAAGGTTACACCTACTAAATTCTTATAGTTCATTTTATCACTTTGTTTCATAACTTGCCCTACCAACACTTCGTATAAGACAAATCTCACGAATCACTAATAAAAAGAAAAACTTTTGGGATGTGGCCATGTCCCTCAGACTTCTTAAGTGTACATGAACGCAAAAAGTGCATTTACTTTCATGCCATGGCTTTACTTTCACATGCTTTTATATTCTGATCATCTATTGGCCCTACAGATTATCTGGCAAGCCTACCTAATAAGGTATTTAAAACACACTTAGTATTTTTTTTATCGCCTTCTGGCTTTGCCTTCAAATTTGCTTCTTGGCTTTTTTACATAAAGTTTGCAAAAGCATATGGTTGTTGTCCTCATCTGGACAAAAGTCCAACTTAGTGAATGATGCACTCTTATTAATTTAACTAACCCATTGTCAGGGAGCTGTAAGAGCTGGGCTGCCCAGTGAGGGAGGATAAGCAGGAAACAAGGATGATCCCAGAAAAGGCAGTCCCAGCCCCCTCACTAACCAGGGCACAATACCCAAGCAGGGTGCTGATAGCAGGCTCCATTGATGGTCCCAGACAGTCAAGATGATGAACCAGGTCCAGAATTCATCCAGGGAGTCCAGTCAGAGCTGTAGGAGAAGGGGCTAAAGACAGAACTGGAAGTAAGACTACAACATAGCTACAAGGCCCCTTCAGGAGTTAGAACTACAAGTAAGAACAACCACAACATAGCTGTAAATGGAGCTCCCAGCCTAACGGGCTGAGGAGGCATGGCCTGGAGGTCCCAGGTGAGGCTCCTCAGGTGTGGTGGGTTAACCTTGGCTAAAGGCCAAACTACCAATCTCTCACTCTGCCTCCTCAACAGGACAGGCGGCGAAAATAAAGTGGAAAACCTTGTGGGTTGAGATAAAGTCAGGGAAATCACTTACCTGTTGCTGCTATGCGCAAAACAGCCTTGAAATAGGGAAAATTAATTTAACTTATTGCCCGTTAAAACAAATTCAGGTAGCGAGAAACCAAATAAAAAAATTAAAACAGCACTTTCCCCTGACCCACCCCACCCTGTTTCCCAGGCTCACCTTCACCCCTTGATCCCCAACTCCTCAACCTCCTCACGCTCGAGCAGTGATGGGGAATGGGGGGCTGTGTTCAGTCCACAGCAGCTCCTCCCTGCCGCTCCTTCCTCCTCACACTTTCCCCTGCCCCAGCCCGGGGCCTGCCCAGGGGCTGCAGGGAAACACCTGCCCCAGCGGGGTCCCTCCCGGGGCCGCAGGGGAATCTCTGCCGGGGCGCCTGGAGCCCCTCCTCCCCTCCTCCCGCTCCCCCCTCGGGGCTCGCAGGGCTGTTTCTCACCCTGCTGCCCTCAGCCCCGGCTGCCGGGCAGCGTTTCGCCCTTCCTCACCCAGGCTTTCCCCGAGGCGCCCGCCCGTGGCTGAGGGGCTCAGCTGGGCCCTGCGCTGGGGCCGCTGGAGCCGGCTGGAACCGGCTGTGTCCAGCGCAGGGCAGCCCCTGTGGGTGCCACCACGGTTCATGAGGGCAATTAGAGCTTTGTGGTGTGGTCAGGGCCCCGACACCAGCTATTTAGCAATGCCAGATGCCTCTTCTCAAGTTTTGTCTTTTCCTACCACATACAGTATCCCACCCACTTGCAAAGATTCAACTCTTTTAGTTGCCCACGTTTGCTTCTTTTTAACAAGTTTTTTTTTTTCTTTTGCTGCTGTTGTAAAGATGTTTAATTTTAAATACATGATGCTGCTCTCACAAAGTGACTCCCTTTAAGAGGAAAACCCCATGTGAGACTGTTTCTCCTCTTGCAGTTTCCCCAGCCAGCTCTTCCACGAAGCAGTGGCTGCTCATGTCCGAGCAGCCAGACCCCACAGCGCGGCATGCACCTACCCCTGTCCAAGCATTATACCCACGCAGCAATGGGGCTTGCTTTAGAGGCTGATGGACTCAGATCTTTTCCACTGCTTTTGGTGTGCTTTGCTACTACTTCTTGATCTCTTCACATAATTCCTTCTTCAGGAGAAGCCACAAATTTGGGGATTTTTGCTGCTCTGCTAGTATGTATTTAAAGAGAGTGATAGGCACAAATCATGCAAACACAAATGCTCAGATTTCTAGCATTTTTTCTACATTATTGTTTTACAGAATTTTCTCTCAAATATTTTCTCTTCATCTCCTGACTTTTCAAATTTATTTTTTCATTTTTACTCATGTTTTTTTAATGATTTTGAGTCCAGCAATATTATGCCTTTAAGCTGAGTTTGCTTTAGTTTCTCCTGGTATTGAAACATATCAAGATTTCATTACCATTTTTCTTTCTGCTATTTGAACCATTAATAATTTAACTTTTTCAAAATATGACCTATTTTCCTAATGTAGACAAGCCTATAACATTGGCTATCTATGAAGAAAAATAAGTCGATTCAGTTATGCAAATAGTTAGCAAATGAAAAAGAGGATTGAGTTTCTTTGCAATACGACTTACATTTCTAACAAGTTGTAAAAAGATAAAGTATAATGGGAATATGAGGGGGAATAATCAGAGCAGCCTTTATAAAGGGAAGGTTTGCCTGAGCTGTCTACCAACATTCTTTGGAGAAGCCAGCAAGCATATAGATAAGCAACATTGCAATCCTTCCCTTCCCTTCCCTTCCCTTCCCTTCCCTTCCCTTCCCTTCCCTTCCCTTCCCTTCCCTTCCCTTCCCTTCCCCCTTCCCCTCCCCCTTCCCTTCCCCCCTCCCTTCCCCCTTCCCTTCCCCCTTCCTTCCCTTCTTCCTTCCCTCCTTCCTTCCTCCCCACATGTACATACACACTATTTTATTTTGGTCATTCCCACCAATCATTCCAGGACAAGGCTATCTGTATTTTAAGTTTTGTTAATCAACATTGCTAAAGAGGTGGAGATGTGAATCAGTGCAAGTAACATCAAGAGATTATCAGACAGCTGGTTACCAAAACTCAAGAGGATGATACAAAGGCTGAGGAGAGGGGGAGCGGGAAAAGGAGAGGGATTAATCCAAAATTATTTGAGTCTTTCCTCTCTCCCACACCTAAGACAAGAAACAAACAATTCAAGAGACAGGATTTCAATATTGCCATATATTAGGAAAGAAGTTCATCAAATACAGTTAAGCTGTAGTCAAGAAAAAAAATTAGAGTTTTAGGAGTTACTAGAAATGGAATAAAGAGCAAAACTGGAACAGGCATAAATGCGTATCTATGATGTGCCCATGTTTTGAATATTGCAGTTATGATCCTCAGTGTCAAAAGAAGATAATAAAAGGTTTGTTTTGATTATAGATTACTTGTGTATAAAGAAAAGAGGTGACTGAAGGGGTATCTCACCATCTACCCCAAAATCATTAGCCTGGTGATACCACCTAGTGTTGGTAAGAAGTTGTGTGCTTCATGACCTACCCTAAGTCAAGCAAGAATAACACACTGACTGAAATAACTCATTTCAAATGCTGTCTTGAATATGGCTAACTACCAGGCGATATGCAACAATGATTCTCACATAAATTTCTAGGTCTCCTGGCAGTTGTAGAGAGAGATAAGGTCTCCCCTCAGCCTCCTCTTCTCCAAACTAAACAACCCCAGCTCCCTCAGGCGCTCCTCGTAAGACTTGTTCTCCAGACCCTTCACCAGCTTCGTTGTCCTTCTTTGGACACACTCCAGCACCTCGATGTCCTTCTTGTAGTGAGGGGCCCAAAACCGAACACAGTACTCGAGGTGGGGCCTCACCAATGCCAAGTACAGGGGCACTATCACCTCCCTGGTCCTGCTGGTCACACTATTCCTGATACAAGCCAGGATGCTACTGGCCTTCTTGGCCACCTGAGCACACTGCTGGCTCATGTTCAGGTGGCTGTCAACTGACACCCCCAGGTCCTTTTCTGCCTGGCAGCTCTCCAGCCACTCCTCCCCCAGCCTGTAGCATTGCATGGGGTTGTTGTGACCCAAGTGCAGGACTCGGCACTTAGCCTTGAATCTCATACAGTTGGCCCCGGCCCATCGTTCCAGCCTGTCCAGGTCCCTCTGTAGGGCCTTCCTGCCCTCCAGCAGATCGACACTTCCACCCAACTTGGTGTCATCTGCAAACTTACTGAGGGTGCACTCAATCCCCTCATCCAGATCATCAGTGAAGATATGGAACAGGACCAGCCCCAACACTGAGCCCTGGGGAACACCACTTGTGACTGGCCGCCAACTGGATTTGACTCCATTCACCACCACTCTCTGGGCTCAGCCGTCCAGCCAGTTTTTAACCCAGTTCGAGTGCACTTATCCAAGCCGTGAGCAGCCAGCTCAGAATGTAATGGTATGTTGGATAACTGCAAAGAGCCACGTTGACATAAGCTCTTCTTTAAAGGTCAAAAACAGTTGGTAAAAGCTTTGTTGACCTGCATGATGTTGATGTTCTAAATAGGGTTTACTAATACCAGGTGCCCACAAATTAGCTTGGAAACTGCAGTGGGGGGGAAGTAAACATCTGAACATCACTTCTTGAGTAGATCAGCAACAGAAATGGAAGGGCATAGAAGGGTAAGCATAGTTTTCAGCTGGAGTATAATCGTTTTCTTATATGGTTCCCAGTCCAATATCTCTGAAGTTTAAAATTAAAACACAGAGGTAAAATAATGAAAAAGACCCAAAGGGTATGCAAAAAGGATGGAAATTACCTCTATATAGGAAACCAGTGAAAACGTATGTCCTTGTCTAGAGGTATTACAAGTCTTGGGGCTTTTTGTTACTAGAACTTCCCACAGGAAGTAAGAAGGATCATGCTGATACATAGGAAAGAGGATAAGTAACTGGAAGTCACCATAGAATTCATATCTGTAGGATGTAGACGACTACAATCAGATGAAAGATTTGAAAGCTGACTATGCTAAATTTATTCTTGTAGGTTAAAATTTGTTCAATGATTAGCCTAAGGCTCTCTACACTGAAATACAGCCACAGAAGCAAGGATAGAATGAGTACAAGAGTTGTGCCAGAGGCATCCCCTAATCCTACCCATTGCTTCCTGTCTGTTCAAAATTAGCTAATAAAAAAAGGATAGGCGTACACTCTCTCTCCTTACCTCACTTGAAAGACTACACTAGGAACAATAATGTGCCAAATAGGGCAATGATGCATATCAGTTCCCTTTGTGAGGAATGCACATTGTTTTCCTTTTTCAGTACTGAAATCAAAGCCCCAGGATGCTTAGCCATCCATGCCTTATGTGTAATTCAAGAACCGTGCAAAATGTCTCCCTCTTCCCCCTGCCCCCCCCCCCCTTACACTTATCTTCCTCTCTCTCACTCTTAGTAACTCTCTCTCAGAGGAAGAAGTGTTGCAGAAGTACCACACCCTTTGCCAAAGGCATTGCCCTATCTATTTGTGTTCATTTTGAAAGCAAATAGGTAAGGAGAAAACAGTTAAGATCTCTACAATGATAAAACACTGTCATTTTGATTCAATTTTTATCACAAAAGCAGTCTCCTCCCTTCCAAGAGTTTTGATGTCGGTGGGGCTTCCACTTTTCAAACAATTTCTTAAAAACAATTGGGATAAACTTGGAAAGATTTTTACAGTATATGACAAGGTCTTGCCTTGCCGTACATTACTCCTTTGGAAATTGTAATTTGTGATCAAACCTACCAGTTACCAGCATAAGATCTCATTTTTATTCCTGTCCAAATTATAGAAAAATGTAACTTGCTATGTTTCCTCTGACCAGCATCTCTGCTTAAAACTGCCAGTAGCACAAGATATTTTTGATTGTACAAGTCCCCTTCTCGTTGAAAGGCTGCAATAAAAAGTAACCACAGACAATATTTTAGAGGATTATGCCTCTTGATTTAGATTGTATAAAAGACTTCAGATTTTTAAAAAACCTGCATGCTTACGGGTTTTTTTTTGTTTATTTGTTCATTTTAGTAACACAGGGAAAGAGGCAAAGAAAATACATTGTAAATATACAACACATAATCATCTAAAAGATTTTTCTACTATTTTTACTTAAGATAATCTTAGAAGAAAATCTTTTAGTATTTTATCTAGAAAAAAGTACACTAAAACATTAATTTCCATTTAGGCTTTTTGTACATAATAACACCCATATTCCTTTTTCCAGATCTTTCTAGATGTTTTTGCATACTGAAAGTAACTATGTGAACTTCTAATTTTAATGAAAAAAAAAACAACAGAACCAAAACAACAAAAACCCAAGAAACCAAAACTCAGATTTTTGAAAGGTTAAGTGGAGAGGTACACTCAGTGGCATTCAGAAGTCTGCTTTCCTATACCCGTATGTCATTAAAAAGTTACTGTTAATTTACTCACAAATAAGAAATGCACATAGCTGTAATACCTCAAGATCTTGGCAATAAAAACCAGATTCTCTAGTAGTTTATTTTCCTCACTCATTGCCTGGAGAGATAACACAATTATCTAAATGTTGCATAGAGTTTTCGCTTTCCCTACCCCATCACAAACTTCTACTTCTGCTGTTGTCTTAACTTTGCCTGGGAAGAAAAGAGAAGAGGTCCAGGAACAGATTTATTCATTCATTTCTGGTGAAAACCATCTTTGGACTTTTTGACCTTGCCTGTGTTATATTTTATAATTGCCTGACTACACTGTTTAACCGTTTAATTTGCTAACAGCACAGAAATGATAGAATCACCCTTACTGCAGATGACATTTATATTTATATAAAAGCACTTAAACTGACAGAGCTGGTTTAAAGAGGCAGCTACTACAGCAAGGGCTGCCGCAGAGCTGCGGTTTGGGAGGTAGAGACAAATGGAAAGAAAGTGGCCAAGAAAGGGCCTAGTTCTCTTCACAGATAGGTTATTTTGCTTCCTATCTGTTACACGAGTATGAATTCCCTAAAATAAGGACACTTTTACCATTTTAACTGTATTCATATGTTAAAGAAATTAATTTTTACAGTACTGAACTGCAATTTTGCCTCATTTCAGGTGTTTCTTGCCACAAAAGAGAATAATCATAAGGATTGTCAAAATACTTAAAGTAATAGTATTCAGGTCTAATATACTAAAAGATCAAGAGAGAAAAATAACAATAACATTTACACATGTATATAAATCCTATTCAGCAAATTATTTAAATCTGTTCTTAAACCCTCTTCTAAATTGGGGCTTATCATACAACTATGTGTCAGAAGTGTGTTATGACTATTTTATTGTACTTCATAATAATTGGGTGTGTTTTTTTTTTAGTTTTTAATTTACTTTAATTTGATAATTTGAGAAGATTAAGACAAAAAACATTCAAATAAAAGTTTTGGAAAAACAATCAAGGTAGTGATATAAGTATGATGAAGGAAATAAAGTGTAGTTTTAGAGCTCTGCAATTTTTATCACCTGTAGTTTCGTACTTTTGTTTCACATATATTCCAAGACCTAGACACAGAACTGACATTACTTCACGTTCTTATCAAAGAAAAGCTATATTCCATTAGGAAACTGTGCAACATTTTATGGAATTAAGCTCTGTATTTATAATAAATGTCTCCAGTTACACACTCCTAATGTAACTATGCTCCAAAATTCTCTTGAAGCATGTTCCCAATAATGCATTTTCTCTTGGAAACACTGATGAATTAAATCTGAGGCCGCAAATAGAAATTACATTAATCCATTTGTAGTTTACAGTAATGTAAATCTCCTAACCTCCTCATTTATATTGCTACAAATGTCTCATTAATCTGTTATGTCCTGAACTTTCATTCTTTATACTGCATAAGAGCAGTGGAGTAGATAAACTATGTGCAGTGTATCAAGAGGAAGGAGCAAATTATAGTTTTGACACTTACTAAGTGATTTCCACATTTTCCTTCTATGTATTTCTGCTGCAGGTTATCACTTAGGCACTAACACTTCCATTAAACTTTCAAATGGGCTTTGTCTCTGTATAGAACTTGTGGAAATGAAACAAATCATCTGTTACTTTTTTTCAGATTGGTTGCATCGGAGTGCCGTGCCCTGTTTTATACTGGTATTTTAAATTCTAGAAGGAACTTCTCCAGCATGGTTGTATTCTCCCTAACACTGTGATCATGGGACTGCTGCAAACAGTAAAATAATATGTACTTATGGATATTTATCTGGATAATAAAAAGAAGTATAAGAGATTTTGGTTACAAAACCACTAGAAACGTTATTAGACTTTGCATTGCATTTTTTATCATTTCATCTCCCATTAGCAAATGTTAAAATCATGTCGTGTGGCTGGGAGGCTGTTATCCCACACCTGCCTGTTTTGAAGCCTTCAGTGTTTATTTTGAAGTGGTGCTGGCCAGTATAAGAAAAAGAAAATCAAAACACAGCATGAAATTCTCTTCCTAACACTAGAAAAATGCACATAAAAGTATAGTATGAACTCAAACTCTTTGGAGAAAATTGCACATAAAAGCACTGAAAACATCACTGCCATCATGACTGTGAAGCTATATACAGAGGGAGAGAAATCTACATACCAGTGAAAAGTTGCATAAGAAAGGAAATGAGATTTCATCAGTGATGCAAAATTAATTTATAATTGTGAAATGTTGATAATTTCCCTAAGTCTGCTCAAAACACTCCTGTCAATGACTAACAGTCCACTGGCTTTCCTCACCTACATCAAGAAGAATGACTGCAAATGCCATGTCTTCATCTCAAAAAGCAAAGCGAAGTAATGCAAGTACTATATAACAAAGGAGAACGGAATCTTCTGAAGAACCTTTCTTCTTTCTTATTTTCTGGGGAAATGAGGCCTGATATGGGAAAATGTGTCTTCTGTGAAATGTTTAAGAAAATAGTAAGATAGCATTCAAAGTAAGAATTTCCAGAATTTTTACAAGAGTATTTCAGTCATCTTTTTCTTTAGTCTTCTGGCGATGATAGGCTTCCTTGCTCAACTGGGCAGTGCAAGAGAATATATTTAGCCACTGATACTCTTTGCTGCTATGGGAGCAGCTACGCAGACGTCGTACAATCACAACTGGTGTCACGCTATTTGACAACGTCATGTCCAGTGAACCAGAAGGAATTAGACTCCATATAAGTAATTGAAAAAAATTGTAAAGCCATATTCAACATGAAAAATAGAGTGTTGATAAGCACTACTGACATGATCAGATATGATATGTCATTGATCCCTAATATGATGCTGAACATTCAATGGTCATTGACATCCACAAGTATTAGAGTCTAATACCAACTTCTGCAGGCTCTGATCTTTTTCAATAACCCTAACAGAAATCAGTATACTTCAAACACAAACAGTATTGCACTTCTATAGGTGACACATAAGTAGGCCCTAAACTACTGGCATGACAGAAACTATTCCTTTCTATAGACTGTGCTCAAGGGGTGGCAGGAATCCTCACTTAAAAAGTAACAGGCTTTGTCTTCTTAAAATGCTATTATCTCCATATTATGCAACTATACTGCAGGTAGAGGAGAGAGATAAACAGAAATTGCAATCAAGCGTTTTGAAGGAGCTGAACGACAGTGTAGTGGAAATAACGTTGAAGTATTCACAGTATCTGAACCTTTCTGTTCAGTTTATTACTGGTTGCTAGTTCACAGGGGTGATTAATGCATTCCATATAACTACTGGCAGGTAAGATTAGGAAGATGGATAATCAGCTCCTACACAAGTACAGAGAAAACTTCAGGAAGTGCATCTGGATATGAAGACCATTCATCTGGATGAATACCTGTATTAAACTATTTCTAATAAAGTATAAGATTTCCAACGAATTTCTGTTTACAAATGTAAGTACCAATTTATTGTAAAATAGTAATGGAATGCAGCTGTAATGCTTTGAATATCAATGCATTTACTCAGGTATGTAAAATACTCTATCATTCCTGTGTATGAGAATCACTAAAGAGGGAAAAGATTTGTGATAATGTGCTATTATTTCTGCTAGTGCCAAACTCTGCTTTCCTAGAAGACATTTATTTTTGTCTGGCTTACTGTAGTTTAAAGTCTCCTTATAGCTCATGTTCCATTACTTTTTTCCAGAAATATTTCCACAGTCACATGCTTTTATCTGCAAATAAACTGCAATTTTTCCTGAGCTCATAGTTATTCTAAATTTTAATCTCTTTAATTTCTTCCCTGATATACCTACCTGAATTTCTTGCCTGATATACCCACCCCACAGTACTACAGCTATTATTCTTTTGATCCTTTCTCTCTGCACTCTTTGAATAACATCAGACTCTAATCTTAGGAAATCTAACACCTCATCTTGGAATTTTATTTCAATCCTTTCCTGACAAACTGTTCTCTTTCTTTTCTGAAATCTCTTTGGGAGTTCTCATCAGAAAATTCCAGATGTGCTATGGCATGAAAGGTGAAGAAGTTGCTATACCCTGTCCTAGGAAATACAAGCAACATAGAACTCAATTTGCTGGTACTTGCTCTGGCTAGTACTCAACCATGACTTAGACTACCAAGTTGTGACCACACTGAGTATGACATGGGAATACACACCAGTCTGGCCAGTAAAAGAAAAAAAAAAAAGAAAAAACAAAGCAAAAAAAGGAAAAAAAAAGAAAAAAAAAAAGAAAAAGAAGGAAAAAAAATGATCTGACTATGCAAGCAATAGAATCATATAATAATTTTGATTGGAAGAGCCTTCTGGAGATCATATAGTCCAATGCCAAAGTAAAGCTGACTTCAACTAAAAGTTGAACTAATGTTGCTCAGAGCCTTGTTTAGTCAAGCTTTCGAAGTGTCTAAGGTGGAGATACTAGAACCTCATGTTCAATAGTCTTTGTTGAGGTTCTGTTAGATATTCCACACATGGAGGGTGTCATGTTTAATGTCAGATTTACTTACTTGGAGATGGTTGATGTTACAAGGGTTTCTGATTTAGCAGAGTGATATAAAATATAGTGAAAACACAATACAAACATAAGTTAGACTTAGCAAAACATAGCAATTGCAATACATATTTCAGTCCCAAAGTGATTCCCATTACTAGTCTCTATAATATGCTCACTCTCACAACTCTGTACGTTCCCGTCTGTTGCTGGGAAAGAACACATGGGTTGAAGCCAGGTTAAGCCTGCTGCTCTCTTCAAAATTCTCTTACTAGTTGTCTAGCTTTTATACTCTATGTTAGGATGAGCCATGTGTTCACTCCCACCCATGCTGGTCTGGCTAACTAAAGGAGACATTTACACCACCAATTGATCCATTCAACTGTTGATAGCTGTTTATCTAAAACAAAGGCCACCCTCCAGTCCCCTTTGTGTTGAGATAAAGTCAGCTTCTTTTCATTATTCTTTGAGCTTCATGGGCACATCACCCTTGCCCATCTCCACTGAGTGTTCTTCCATTGTAGGGGTTTATTCAGTGACTCACTGTCCTGGTTTCAGCTGGGATAGAGTTAGTTTTCTTCTTAGTAGCTGGTAGAGCGCTGTGTTTTGGATTTAGGAGAGAATAATGGTGATAACACACTGATGTTTTGGTTCTTACTGAGCAGAGTTTACACTGGTCAAGGACTTTTCAGCTTCTTGTGCTCTGCCAGGTGCATAAGAAGCTGGGAGGGAGCATAGCTAGGACAGCTGACCCAGCCTGGCCAAAGGGCTATTCCATACCATATGACATCATGCTCAGTATATAAGCTGGGGGAAGAAGAAGGAAGGAGGGGACATTGGGCGTGATGGCGTTTGTCTTCCCAAGTAACCGTTACGTGTGATGGAGCCCTGCTTTCCTGGGGATGGCTGAACACCTGCCTGCCGATGGGAAGTGGTGAATGAATTCCTTGCTTTGCTTTGCTTGTGCGCGCGGCTTTTGCTTTACTCATTAAACTGTCTTTATCTCAACCCATGAGTTTTCTCACTTTTACTCTTCTGATTCTCTCCCCCATCCCACCAGGGGGGAGTGAGCGAGCGGCTGCGTGGTGCTTAGTTGCTGGCTGGGGTTAAACCACGACACTCACATTCCAGCCCTAGGGGTTCAGTCAGTCACAGCAATCAGTTCCAGTGCTAAATCAGCCTGGTGGGAAGCATTGAGTATAAGGGAAGAAAAATACACAATAAGTTGAAAAGGTTTGACTTAGTCCGAATGTCACAGTCTCAGAAAATAGACTGATATCTGCAAAAGTCGTATCAGGAATAGTGTGGCCAGCAGGAGTAGGGAAGTGATCATCCCCCTGTACTCAGCACTGGTGAGGCTGCACCTCGAGTACTGTGTTCAGTTTTGGGCCCCTCACTACAAGAAGGACATCGAGGTGCTGGAGTGCGTCCAAAGAAGGGCCACGAACCTGGTGAAGGGTCTAGAGCACAAGTCTTACAAGGAGCGGCTGAGGGAACTGGGGTTGTTTAGTCTGAAGAAGAGGAGGCTGAGGGGAGACCTTATTGCTCTCTACAACTACCTGAAAGGAGGTTGTAGCGAGGTGGGGGTCGGTCTCTTCTCCCAAGTAACAAGTGATAAGACGAGAGGAAACAGCCTCAAGCTGCACCAGGGGAAGTTTAGGTTGGATATTAGGAAAAACTTCTTCACCGAAAGGGTAGTCAGGCATTGGAACAGGCTGCCCAGGGAAGTGGATGAGCCTTCATCCCTGGAGGTATTTAAAAGACGTGTAGACGTGGTGCTCGAGGACATAGTTTATTGGTGGACTTGGCAGTGATAGGTTGACGGTTGGACTCAATGATCTTAAGGGTCTTTTCCAACCTTAACGATTCTATGATTCTATGAAAAGGATAAAATACTGATGAATGCCCTAATCTTCAAGACTTGTAATGAGATATTCCCTCCTTAATGATGCCAGACAAGACTTTTTTCTTTTTAATATTCTCTTAAAGAGCAATTGTTAACATTCATTCACAATACTTAAAATTTCTGAAAAATTTACACACATAGAAGAAATAATAGTGAATAAAAGTAATTTACAGCAAAGGATAAACACACACAAGTTACCTCCTTAATGAAAGAGGCCATTCTAGAAATAGTAGATACCAGTTTTGCAAATTGCAAATTTGCAAGATACCAATTTTGCAAGTACATAAGATTGTTTAAGGTCTTAAAGCATGAATGGTCTCATAGAACTCACTGCAACTATTTGCAGTATGTAAAGCTAAGCATATGCTTACATTCTTTGACTGAGGCAATGTACTTTCATGAGCTGAAGCTTGTATCAGATACAAATAAAAAAATGGAATGAAAGACAGCTGTGAGCATGCAGTGACCTAATATTCATAGAATAGTTTGATATCTTAATTCCATGTAGTAAAATTGTCCAGTTCAAAGTTTGAGGAAACAAAGAAAAATATTTTTAAAAATCTAAGAGAGGAATGTCTTTAATACAATTTCTTTAAAAAGCTCTGTTCTTTATTTGAACATGAAAATATATAAACTGTTTGGAGCTGTTGAAAGAGTAATTTAGGAGACACACAAATCAGGCAACTATTTGGGAGTCTGAAATTCTGTCACTTTGATGTCGGAGAGTTAAGGCAACCATGACGGGTCTGTTTTGAAACCATGACAATGAGAATAGAAAGTTCCTAAAACAAAGATCTGCAATTACCTGTCTCGAGGCTAACCATTGTCTAAGCAGAAACCGTTACAAGGTGTAAAGTCAAACTGTAACTTGGCAGTAGTCACCTTTACTCTAATGTAATTTTTCTTTGTTATAGTTTGGTATAAAAAGACCTGATGTGCTTCTAAGGGGTGTGCCGGCTGATGTTAAATGCCTGACACCCCACTCTTGCAGACAGGCAATAAAGACAAATACCACAACTCAGTGCATTAACTGGCGTTTTGCACACCAGGTGAAGAACCCTGATTTAGAGACAACAACTTTACTTCACACGATCTGGCAGCAACAGGGGAATTAATTTTCCTTTTACAGGTTATGCATAACTTCTGTCAGAAAAAGATGCTAGTTTTTCTCCATATTGCCATCATTCAAGCTAGAACAGGAAATAAAAGCTCTACTTAAACTCCTGAATAATATTTCAAATGTACTGTCTTTCCAACTGTAAAATCCAGTCTTGGTTTCATACTCCAGATGTTTTGCCATCAGATGTAACAGATACAGAGAGATATTTTGAAATAATCATTGAGAGATAGGTACATATGTCCTACTAATTTTTCCACATTTCTGACTTTGAAAATGTCACAATGCTAATTAAACTTGACAATTAAAAATTATTTTCATTGGGGTGGGGGGGTGGTTTGTCTTTTTCTTAACAACCATTTTAAACACTACATGGGATAAGTAATTGACAATATTCTCCAAGATGTAAGGTCTGATTTAGAAACAACTATCCAATGGTAATATATCCATTCTTGTCAATAGCTGGATTAATGAAGAAGTCTGTGAAGTAATAGTCTTATTTTTTTTTTTTTTTAAAGAGCTTGCCTGGTATTTAATGATCCAATCACTTTAAAAAAAGAAAAAGAAAAAATCTTACTCGGGTTTTAGAAATGCATTCATTTCATACAAATCAGGTTTCTGAGAAGCACCGTCAACCAACTCAGCGCATACAAGACTGATGTAGAGTCAATTTACAGATTCTAGACGTTCTCATCTCCCAGTTGGCTAACTGCATGTTGTGTCTTACTTTAGTTCTCACAACTTACTTTCTTGTGCAGAGTCTCATATGTAAAAACATACTCACTGAATAGTTTCTCTGCCTTAAATTACACCAGTCTCAACAAAATCACTATGATGTTTTGCCCTGCTGTTTCTCCAACAAATTCTAGTTAAATATGTTCTTATTTTTCAAGTGTGTTTTGGAATTTGAAATATGGATCTGATATTCTATTGTTCCCTAAAATTTCTGATTCACCCACAGAAAGCAAAAGAAAATAACAGAAAAGGATTAAAACAGAACTACTCAACTGAAAGAATCTAACAGAGCATTAATTATTAGTTTCTTATTGTTAAATCTGGCCAATTAACTTTTATTTTAAATGCATATCTCCCAAAATTTTAATTGAACTTCCTCATGACTGTAGCCTTGAACTCTAAGGGAATCTTTCAGGATCTGGATTCTCCATGCTCTGTAAAATGCTTTTCCACCCAAATAAACTGCTCAAGGATCTAAAGTTAAGTTTCATTTTATTTTCAGTTACTCTGCATGTTATCATGAATAATCAGAGCCATTAACAAAAGTGGTAGCCATTCCACCTTTGCAAGCTCAAGATAATACGGAATCAGTAGAAAATTCTGTCCTTAGGTTATTCAGTGCTTATATGGGTTGATTTTATAGCTTTCTTCCCAGTATGACTTCTGTACCAGGAAAGGTCTGTTACTGGCCCTAGAACTTTGGATCTTCAGCTAAAGCAGTAGGAGCTCACACAGGCCAATGCTCCCAGCCAGATTGGTAGTGTACTGACCAATCTGGCAGCTGTCACACAGATCTGAATCAAATGAAAATATGCATCAAGAGGTGATCCCCAAAGTAGGCCTTAATTATTTCTAGCATCACTGATTAGGACTGCCTGACAGGTGTTGTAATTAGACATTACATTTCTAGAATTTAATCCTTAACATTCCACGTCACATTTCTGGCTTATGCTGAATTTTTGAGATATGTAACCATTCCATCTTAGCCATTTTTTGAGAAGAGAACCAAGAGAAATCATCTTGCGGCACATATTAAATACTTAAATTGATTTTTTCCTGAATCCCTCTATATCCATTAGCCCAGCAGTTCAGCTGTCTGCGATCCAATGCCTACATCTGATGCATCAAGCTGCATGACCTTGGATCAGGTTTACCACTAAAACTCGTAGGTTTTGAAAAATAATACAGAAGAAAGTATATAAGCTAGAGTCATGCAAGATAAGAAAAGTAAAAGAGAGATGAGATAGTTGAGATAGTAACAGCTCAAGGATTCAAGAGGAAAACTACAGCTATGAAAGAGCAGATAATAGTAAGAAAAAAAACCCTACAAACCAGGAAAGTGAAACATAGTAAAACAGCAATGCTGAGCATTGATTGACATTGAACACTGGCCCATTCCAGGGAGCAATACAGGCCAATGCCTCCTAATCTAAGACTGACTGGCCAGCACTCATTATGAGCATATTAATGGGCACATTAACTAGGCTGAGCCCTAGTAACTCATTAGTTTTAACTATCTATATCTGCTCTGTCTGTATTAGCCAATAAATAATTGCTTGTACTCTTCAGTTGTATATATCCTGTTTACAGAATTTCTTTTACATGGTAAAAGTTGCCAAATCTAAAATAATCAAAAAAGGGAAGGTTACACTGCAGTAGACTCATGCTTTGGAACAAGCTCACAAAATTGGAAAAGATTACATTTTTCCATCAGAGATGTCTTCCTGTCTTTTCGCACTTATAATAAAAAGTAACTGGATGTATTTTAAACACATTTTGGAAATTACCAACTGTACAAAATAACAGAAACTTCGATAGCACTGGTTAAAGACCCACAGATGTCATAAAGATCATCCTATAGTCCTAATGCTAATCATAGTGCATTTGCGCCATTCTCACATAGTAAAAAGAAAAACCACATTGCTCCATCCTTTGAGAAGCTACATATGGCCAGATTGAGATCTTGGCAGAGTGTCTGAATGTGTTCTCTACAGCCTCTGGCTTCTGGGTGCAAAATGAGGCTTTGATCATATATTTAAAGATTGCCATCAAGGTACTTAAATGAGAAAGGTGACTGGAATGTGACAGTTCCTGACTTGAGCATTTAGTTTCCTGATGTTTACACTATTCTGACACTATATTTTTTACAAAAACTTCCAACAATGTTTAGGTTTTTCTCCATGAATGTGGGAATTTGCTCCTTCTGTATCCAAGTTTTAGGAAGATTTGGATGAAATGGGGAATAAGAGAAGAAAAAGTGGAAAAATATCTGTTGTTCTGGCAGTCCTGTGTTACTCTGAATCATCAAAGAGTGCACTGCAGTGTTAACAGTTTTAAAAGGAGCTCAATAATCTTGTGGACTTCTCTGCCATATTATTACAATCTGCACTCTGTTTAAACTTTAATTTTAAAAATAATTGTCCCTTATTAAAATCTCCCACATTACATTATTGCTGGTCATGCAGAAAATTACTTTGCTGCAGGAAACAAAACCATCCAATATAATAACTTCTGTCCTATAGATGAACAAAAATTGGTTTAATCACACTGCAAAATCTTGGAAGGGCAGTACTTTGTTTACTAAACTGAGCTGTGAAGATAAAGAAGAGGACTTAGTGCTTGTGACTCTCATGCATCTTTCACTAGTTTCTTGAAGCTAGGAAGTGATCTCTGGGGTCCCATCGGAATGGTTTCTTTAGCATGATCTGAATTAAATGGAAAATAAATATTTATAAGTGACAGAACTATGAAAACTGTTGAAAAAAGTGAATACAATGATCCCATTTACAACATGTATTTTTAATATTCCCATTTATGCATTTTTTCAGGATTTAGTGTGTTGACGGTATAGACAAAGTTGGACAAAATTAGGCTTGGCTTTTTTCTCTTTTCTCACTGCAGGGTTGATCAGAAGAAGAGCAAGCATGAAACATGGCTCAGGGCTAACAATGAAAATTATAAACTAAACTTCTGCATTTTTTAATACTCTATCAATATGAGAAATTTTTGTAATTCCAACAGTAGGTGCCACAGGAAGCAGTAATATCACTTAAAGGAACTGAAAATTATAATACTATTATATAAAATACTTGTTTATTTTATACAAGATAAAGTAACTTTTATGATGTCAAGGCTGAATTTTCAACCTATTCTTATCTTATTCCACCATAATATTAAGGCTGGAATTCTCCATGTGTCTATCCCTCCTCTACACTGACCTACTTCACAGGCTGGAGAAGAGTTTGATTGGAAATAAGGAAGCCTTAGCGAATGAAGATCCTATATGTTCTACAACAAATGCCTGGTTTGGGCACATATATTAGAGCTGTGAAATGGTTAAACAAACCGTCTACCAAAGAGCAGCAAAAGGGAGGCTGCTCCACAAGGGAGGACGAGCTAGGAAGAGCAGATGCTCACAGCAGAAGCAGTGCCCTCCCTAACAGGGTGCAGTCTGGCAGGACCCAAGCAGGGCTGGACTTGGGACAGCAATCCAATCCACAGTCCCAGACAAGGTGAGGGGATGAGTCAGGGCTGGGGTCCATCCAGGGAGTTTGCTTAGAAACAGCAGAAGTCAAGACTGGGCACAGGAACACCCACAACTTGGCTCAGGCCAGGTCAGTGTGCTCCATCCTGACAGGCCTGAGCCCAAACAGAGCTCCTGGACCAACAGGCAGAGAATGCCTGGGTGGAGGCCCCAGGTGAGGCTGGTAAGGTCTATTGGTGCCACCCGGACTATGACACCACTAGAGTGAGCTATGATGAATGTGATGGAATTGAGACCTCACATGGACAGTTCTCAGAGTATACTTTCTCCAGCTAATTTTTGTTTATGAACCATGAGGGCAATATTGCAGGACCTCTCCCATTTAAGATCTTTATCGGTGCCCTGGAAGAAGCGGCAGAGCTCACTCTCAAAGTTTACAGATGACACCAAATCCAGGGGAGACAGTCAATAATGTTCAAGTGAAGGGGTATTGTTCACATATACCTAGTCAAGCTGGAGGAACAGGCCAACAGGAAATTTATGAAATTCAGCAAGGACAAATGCCAAGTGTTGCCCCTGGACAGGAGGCACCAGTGCAAGGACACAGGCTGATGCCAGCCTGGGTGGGAGCAGCTCACAAAACACCTAAGTCTCTTGTGGGTTTGTTTTGTTTTATTTTATCCCAATAGTTTGTTCTAAGGTTAATTAATTGAAAATAAGAAGTACATCAGCTGCCTGCTGATGGGTGAAAAGCTGTACTGTATACTAAGTGGATTAACGAATACACAGTACAGTCTTAGTACAAGTCCATTGGCTTCAGTGAAAGTGCAGCACAAGAGTTTCTTACCCACTGACAATACAGTGGATTTCTCAACTCTTGGAATAAACGTCACTGAAGAAAGTACAAATGCTCCTTCAGGAAGGATTTGGAAGGAATTTCAGATTTTATAGTTTCTGTATCTAACATATCCCTTGTCTCAACACTTTCATTCAGTCTTTCTGTGCCCATTGCTGCTAACTAATGGAAAACCACTGGTGGATGATAGGTTGACCACATAGAGGTGACGTATGAGGGAAAAAAGGTATCTACATACTTTGATCCACTGGCAAAGGTAATTCACATCAAACTGCCTTTTAGATGTACTATTGCTGCTTCCGACGATGCATACTGAAAGGGTGAGACCATTAAATAGATTATAATGCAAAGGTAAGTTGTACTAACCCCTTTAAGACATTTAAGTATCAGATTGGTAATAAAACCTAGCAATGAAGTATACTTTTAATAGGTTTTGAAGAATATTCTTTCAATAAAATTTTAGGGGTTCAATAAAATGTGACTGCTATGCCTCAATAAAATACTGCTAGAATTTCTGTATTACTGCATAATGGTTGAGAAGTTTTTAGTAATTTCAAGGGAAATTTAATATTTGATATGAATATTTTAATGTTAAACCTGGCACATTATTAGAGAGATGGAGACCAAATTCTCTCTTATTACCAAATGATTGCTTAGTTGATTCCAGTAGAATTTTACTCATTTTTATTGGCTCTAAAAGTCATTGTTAATTTAGCCTATGCTAGAGGACCAAGTTGTCTGTAAACCAATCTTTTAAAACATATATGTCATCATTTCATACTATGTGTTTTACATCACTTATTTAATACTTATATTTGCTATTTAGGGAGAATGATTACTTACTGAAGGCTCCTGGACATTAAACATTTTTACTCCTTATGATGAGCAAGTGATAGCTTATCATCACACAATGGACAGTGCACTTCCAGTATGGCTATTAAGGTACATAAATATCCATGCTAAAAATCATGTTCAGGGTTGCATAAGTTAGTAAAAAATATTATAATGAGAAAGTTATATTTCTCACAAATGAGACTCCCAAACAGCAAGCATTGTTTTCGTTCACAAACCCCAGTATTTTTTTAATATATTGAGAATTTAAAATTAAAAAATTAATATAAATTGGGATAAGAAGTGTCTTGGTAGGTAACTACTTCTCACTGACTAACTATGATTACCAAAGTTGCAATTCACATTGTATAATTTTGTGATGGAAGTTATAAATCAGTATTATTTTCAATAGAATTAATATTGATTGTACTTGGATGTATTAGTACATTTCTGTAATTACAGTCACTGCTCATATAGTATAGGTAATTGGTCCATAGGCTACAACTAGCAAGACTGACAAAAGCCATCCTAGCAAGAAAAAAGCTAGATTTTTGTGAAACACTGTCAAACCCAGAATACATTAAGTTGAAACAACAAGAGCTAGCTCTTATCAGTAGCGACTGGAAACCCAATTTTTTGATAGCTCAAATTTTTTTAAAACATTCCATACCAATGAGGTCAAATACCCAAACTTTCATGTTTTCTACGAATGGAAATCCTTTCCCAGCCTCCCACCTAGAGAAACAGAAACATGAATTTTCCAAAGAAAAATGTGTTCCTTCTAAGATCAGACAGGTGCTGTCTAAAATTGATCTTGGTCTTGTCAGTTCGTGACTGGTCAACACTAGGCATCAGTCAGAAACCTAGGAAAAATTATGTTAGTTTTAGGCAGGGAGGGTCACAGCTATGGGCAAATCCATCCCTGGACGCCGCGAGACTCCTGGGCCAGTAGGTTTTTCCCAAGTAGTCCTGAAAAAAATTTTCCTAGCAATGTATGAATAGTGAAGAAGAGTATCCGTTCTCTCCACTGGTTAGAATTATTTACACTTAAAAAAAAAAAAAAAGAATATTTAGTACTGATTTTTTAATAATGGAATCTGAGCTATGAAGAGCCAGTGGACATCTCCAAAACATTTCTTATGTAGAAAAGAAAGGGAGGGGGGCAATACAAAAAGGAATTCTGTGTCAGTGATTGATCTAAGAATGGGCAAATCTGAAGTGTGTTTTTCCTGAGTCACTGCCTTAGAGAAAACTAGGAGCAAGGCTACAGAAAGCAGCTAGCCTGTTACTGGGTTTAAGTCTTTTAATACTTTTCTTCTAAAAATTGATTTTTGGGGTTTGCAAAATATATAAGCAATTGATCAATCTGTGAGTCTTCTTAACTATTTTATTCTGAGTGATCAATATGCTTCTTTAATTTTTCATATAGAACAGAACGTTACTGCACAGAAGAGCCTGTATTGAAGAACTAAAGAACAACATTTAAAAGTTATGCTGAAAGAGTAAAACTATGTCACACTGGAACAGTTGATTTTGCACTTAAGTGTACTCAGAAAATTGATTCAGTATGTGATGCTATCTGTTTTCCCATTTAAAATTAAGTGACTCAAGCTGTAGATCATCAGAACTAATATTCCAGAAAACTAACAAAATATACTTTGACAGATTGATTCTTGTTAACAGTGAAAATGTATTCTGCATACAGATCTGAACTGATTTTTATTTGTTTTTCTTATTATAAGAAGTAGATCACTTTTTATCTCCTGACTTACTGATATCAGGAGATTAATGCAGTTTGATAATGTCAGAGTTTAACCAGCAGAATGTAGCATTTCTGGTTCAGTCTGAAATTTGTTGTAGTAAATATGTAAATAATAAGAAGAAACAAAAGAAATTAGCAAGAAATGCAAACTATTTATGGAGAAAAAAAGAATATGGTTATCATCAAAATTATACATCAATTTTCTTCACTTTCCCCTCTGCCCCCTCCCCAGGAGGAACAAAGGGTTTAAAACAAAATATGTACTGGTTTAAAAACAAATGAGGTGGGTTTTTTTTTTCGGGGGGGGAAGGTGCTGAGTTTTTTCAAAATGTGTTTTTATTAAATATTTATATAAATTTCATAGGTTCAACATCAGGAAGGCAATTGCCTTATTTAAGAATAAGAGTCATTAAGGGGCCGAACAAGAATACCACCAATGTCAACTGTAAGTCTGCAATAAATTTTTTTCAGGAAGATCAGAGAATGAACCACAACGTTTCTCAGTGTGACAAAGACACTGATGAGACTGAATCCTTTTATAGGTCATACAGCATGTAGGACAAAAATATACAAATCTTGAAAGTCTGTGGCCTTCTGATAAAATATAGATAATAAAAACAACACTTAATCACCACCTCTCCCTAAGGAGAAAAAAACATCAAGATTCAAATTAACCGTTTAATCATGAGCCTCGATGACAAGGAAACTCAAAAGTCATTACAGAAATTAAAATGTCTTTATCTATAGAATCATACAATCATTTAGGTTGGAAAAGACCTTTAAGATCATCAAGTCCAATGTAAACCGAATACTACCAAGTCCACCACTAAACCATGTCCCTAAGCACCATGTCTAAACATCTTTTAAATACCTCCAGGGATGGAGACTCAACCACTTCCCTGGTCAGCCTGTTCCAGTCCCTGACTACCCTTTCAGTGAAGAAAGTTTTCCTAGTATTCAATCTAAACCTCCCCTCGCACAACTTGAGGCTGTTTCCTCTCGTGCTATCACTTGTTACTTGGGAGAAGAGACCAACCGCCACCTCACTGCAACCTCCTTTCAGGTAGTTGCAGAGAGTGATAAGGTCTCCCCTCAGCCTCCTCTTCTCCAGCCTAAACAACCCCAGCTCCCTCAGCCGCTCCTCATAAGACTTGTGCTCTAGACCCTTCACCAACTTCGTTGTCCTTCTTTGGACACACTCCAGCACCTCGATGTCCTTCTTGTAGTGAGGGGCCCAAAACCGAACACAGTACTCGAGGTGGGGCCTCACCAATGCCGAGTACAGGGGCATTATCACCTCCCTGGTCCTGCTGGTCACACTATTCCTGATACAAGCCAGGATGCTATTAGCCTTCTTGGCCACCTGAGCACACTGCTGGCTCATATTCAGGTGGCTGTCAAATGACACCCCCAGGTCCTTTTCTGCCTGGCAGCTCTCCAGCCACTCCTCCCCCAGCCTGTAGCATTGCATGGGGTTGTTGTGACCCAAGTGCAGGACTTGGCACTGAGCCTTGCTGAATCTCATACAGTTGGCCCCGGCCCAATGATCCAGCCTGTCCAGGTCCCTCTGTAGGGCCCTCCTACCCTCCAGCAGATTGACACTCTCACCCAACTTGGTGTCACCTGCAAACTTACTGAGGGTGCACTCAATCCCTTCATCCAGATCATCAGTGAAGATATGGAACAGGACCAGCCCCAACACTGAGCCCTGGGGAACACCACTTGTGTCTGGCCGCCAACTGGATTTGACTCCATTCACCACCACTCTCTGGGCTCAGCCGTCCAGCCAGTTTTTAACCCAGCACAGCATGCACTTTCCAAGCTGTGAGCAGCCAGTTTCTCCAGGAGAATGCTGTGGGTGACAGTGTCAAAGGCCTTACTAAAGTCCAAGTAGACAACATCCACAGCCTTCCCCTCATCCACTAAGTGGGTCACCTTGTCATAGAAGGAGACCAGGTTAGGTGAAGCAGGACCTCCCTTTCATAAACCCATGCTGGCTGAGCCTGATCCCCTGGTTGTCCCGCACGTGCCACGTCCTTCCCACAGGCTGCAGTTCTTCATGAACTGCTCCAGCATGGGTCCCTTCCATGGGGTGCAGTCCTTCAGGAACAGATTGCTCCAGCGTGGCTCCCCCCATGAGGTCACAAGTCCTGCCAGCAAACCTGCTCCAGCATGGGCTCCTCTGTCTCCACGGGTCCACAGGTCCTGCCAGGAGCCTGCTCCAGCATGGGCTTCCCATGGGGTCACAGTCTCCTTCAGGTGCATCCATTTGCTCTGGTGTGGGGTCCTCCATGGGCTGCACGTGGATATCTGCTCGACCGTTAACCTCCATGGGCTGCAGGGGAACAGCCTGCCTCAGCATGGTATTCACCGCAGGCTGCAGGGGAATCTCTGCTCTAGTGCCTGGAGCACCTCCTCCCCCTCCTTCTTCATCATAGAATCATAGACTACCAGGTCGGAGGGGACCTCAAGGATCATCTGGTCCAACCCTTCCAGGCAAGAGCACAGTCTAGACGAGATGGCCCAGTACCCTGTCCAGCTGAGTCTTAAACGTGTCCAGTCTAGCAGAGTCAACCACTTCCCTGGGGAGATTACTCCAATGGCTGACTGTTCTCATTGTGAAAAATTTTCCTCTCATGTCCAATCGGAATCTCCCTGGGAGTAACTTGTACCCGTTACCCCTTGTCCTCATAAAAAGGGAGTCTCCATGTTCTTTGTAGCTCCCCTTTAAGTACTGGTATGTGGTGATGAGATCACCTCTAAGCCTCCTTTTCTCAAGCCTGAACAAACCCAGCTCTCTCAGCCTATCCTCATACGGCAGGCTTCCCAGACCTTTGATCATTTTGGTGGCCCTTCTCTGGACCCCTTCCAGCCTGTCCACATCTTTTTTGTATAGTGGGGACCAGAACTGTACACAGTATTCCAGGTGTGGCCTGACAAGTGCCGAGTAGAGTGGCATAATGACTTCTTTATCTCTGCTGATGATGCCCTTTTGGATGCAACCCAGCATCCTATTGGCCTTCTTGGCCGCAGCAGCACACTGTTCACTCATGTTGAGCTTCCTGTCCGCCAGGACCCCCAGGTCCCTTTCCACGGAGCTGCTCTCTAGCCAGGTGGATCTCAGTTTGTGCTGCACTCCTGGATTATGTTTTCCCAGGTGCAAGACCTTACACTTATCTTTGTTAAACTTCATAAGGTTCATGTTAGCCCACTCTTCCAACCTATCCAGATCTTCTTGCAGGGTGGCTCTCTCTTCCAGAGTGTCTACTTCCCCAATCAATTTGGTGTCATCTGCAAACTTCATCAGGCTACACTTGATCCCGTTATCCAGATCACTTATGAAGATATTGATTAGCGTTGGGCCCAATATCGATCCCTGGGGGGCCCCACTTGTGACAGGTTGCCAGTTTGAAAAGGAGCTATTTACCACCACCCCTTTCGGTGCAGCCTGTCAGCCAGTTCCTCACCCACTGCAGAGACCCCTTGTCCAGGCCATAATGCATCAGTTTCTCCAGGAGGAGGTTGTGGGGAACCGTATCGCAGGCCTTGGAGAAGTCCAAGTAGACAACGTCGACCGCTTGCCCCATGTCAACCGAACAGGTCACTTTATCATAGAAGGCCACCAGATTTGTCAGGCACGATCTGCCCTTAGTGAAGCCGTGTTGGCTTTTCCCAATCACGTGCTTCATTTGACTTGTGATGGCCCCCAGGAGGATCCGTTCCATAACTTTCCCAGGGACTGAAGTAAAACTGATGGGTCTATAATTACCCAGATCCTCCCTTGAGCCCTTCTTGTAGATAGGGGTAACATTCGCCTTCCTCCATTCCTCTGGGACATCCCCCGATCTCCATGACTTCTCAAAGATTATGGAGAATGGCCCCGCAATGACATCAGCCACCTTTCTCAATACCCTCGGGTGGATGGCATCAAGGCCCATCAATTTGTAGGGGTTAAGCTCCTGTAATAATTCACATACTAACTCCTTCATCACTGATGGTGGGTCTATGTTTGGATCATGACCCTGACCTTGGTGTCTGCAGGGCTGTTCCTCTCACATATTCTCACTTCTCTCTTTCATCTGCAATTGCACAGTTGGGTTTTTTTTTCCCCTTCTTAACTATGTTATCCCAGAGGTGCTACCACTGTCACTGATGGGCTCAGCCTTGCCCAGCAGTGGGTCCATCTTGGAGCTGGGTGGCACTGGCTTTATGGGACATAGGGAAAGCTTCTAGCAGCTTCTCACAGAAGCCACCCCTGTAGCCCCCCTGCTACCAAAACCCTGCCATGCAAACCCAGTACAGAAGGGCGCACTGGAGACGAACAAAGCATTAATTAAATGCAAATGTAAAACATTCCCTGAAGACAATAGTTATAAAGGAACTCAGTATAGGAAGGTGGTTTCTTAAATAAGAGTTATTAACTGTTCATCTACAATTGGATGGTCAGCCGCTACCTTCTGGCCATGGAGACATATTATTTACTACTTCGGATTTTAAAGCCAAATATTTAAATTCATTTAAATCTTTGTGTAGATGCTCAAGTATTAAAATACCTCATCTGGATTTATGTTTACTTCTAAAGTGAATTCAGCAATTTTTTAATAGAAATACCAATGTATATGTTTAATCCAATTTAACTAATTTGTTTTAATTAAATTCACATTCATTTTCCTGAATGTTCTAATTTATAAAATTGCAGAAGGAAAGACTGGCAATCTTAAGGAATGATGGGAAATTTATTGTGCAAGGTTCTAGCCTTTTGTGTGTAAACATCCTGCAGAAAGAAGCACTACTTCTAGAAACTGAGACTCTCATTTTAAGTTATCTGATCTGATATGTAAGAGTCAGCTTCTAAGAGCAGAATCACATGAAGGTAAATAACATTTCCCAAAATCTAAGTGGCATTAATTCAGCTAAATAGAACATGTACACTTACCAGGCAACTTCCAATATTGTAATTTCTCACATAAAAACTCTTATATGTTTACATACGCAGAATAACATGTACATAGTCAATAGATGCCATAAAATCATTAGCCACCCACTGACTTTCTGTGAAGCAATATAATCAAAGCTTAGAGGAAGAATAATAATCTGCAGATACTCAGTGTAAAACCAGCATGATCTTAAACTACAAAAATATAAAATTTCTGCACTTTAACAGGACAGGTGGGAGAAGGAAGATGAAGGAATTCAAACTAATTAGTCTATGTAAAGGTTAGGTACACTGCTTAGAGCAATGATAAAATTGTTGATCTTAGATAAGCAAACATGGTTGTCAGAGCTGTTTAATACTTGGAGACTTTCTTACTCTGAAAAAAGGGAACGATAAATATTGAGCTGCCATGGTGGCAGACATAAGACAATAAACCTCTCTTAGCAGAGAGAGAAGGCTGTTCTAACCTTATCAAAGGTTGTAATCCAACCACAAGCTCTGTACTTAGTGTAACAGTTATGTTCAACAAATTCCTAAAGGGGAAACATTTTGCAAAAGGAGCTCACTGCCCTCCACTGGAACAACACAGGATTTCTGTTGTGGAGGTACCACTCACCTAGCTTTAGACTAGGGATATGTTGCACACCTTCATCACAACCCTACTTAATTAACACCATCAGCCACATGTGGCACAATAATAGGAGAGTTTCTTATATGACCACCTCTCAGGTGACTTCAATGTTTTGAACTTGGTTATGTCTGAGAGAATGCCTCAGCTATTTAAGAATACAGAACGAAACAAACATGTGGCACAGTCAAAGGTATCTATTCAATTGAGGTTTAGTTCTGAAAAGTGAGTGCGATACCTATTTTACACGTTCTCCACCCACATGGCTTCTGAACATATAAGAATAGCTTCAGACCAAATGAAGAGCCAGAAGTCACAATTATACTCAAATGACTATACACAATGACTCAAGTCAAATGAGTATACCCAATGACTCAAAGAGAGCAGGAAAGCCTGGGGATATTGTCAGCATCCAAAGTTACTTGCATTAGCAAGAAGTGTGTTAAAAAAACCTCTCCGGTATCTGAAAAACAGAGCATGCCTCCTGCTGCACAGGCGACACAATCCTGGTAAACAGCAAAGGTCAGTGATAATCTGACCTGGAAATAACCCCACCTGTAAAACTTGTACTATTTGCAATTCTGAAGAGGACATGCCAACAAGCCATATGAGAAATTTTAAGCCTAAAGAGAAAGATTTATGCTCTGGCAATCTCAAGTACTTCAGAGAAACTTCTTCCTTGCTCACTGTCTTCACAGAACTCAAATTTTGCAACAAGAATGAAAATGCTAGAAACAGAGAAAACCAGAAGGAAATCAGACTGGAGGAGAGCTCTGTAACAAGCCTGACAGAAAACAGAGGCTCTCAAATGATTCTTTTAAGTCAGGTGACTGGATCTTCTGGACAGTCCCATCAGAATACAATACTTACTAGAAACAAGAATGAAAGACTATTTAGTCCCAGAATTTATGAACCCTACTTGAGACTACCACCAACCATAAATCACTTGAAATAGCAAACCTATTAGTAACAGGTAACAGCTGTTTGGTTCCATACCTGTATCTGATATAAAACCTTGCTGACAGAACAGTGCTAAATTCTGCGGTTTTCTGCTCTGATTGGATTGATTAATGTCACTGTTTATTATCTGGAGTAATCCCTTTCCAAGGTGCCTAACTTTTTAACATAATGAAATACAATGTTAGAGATACCTAACAAACTAGTCCAGGGCTTTTTCTACAGAGAAGCCTTAGAACTATCATCCAAAGACCAAAAACTTAAGCAAAAGAATTAGATTCTGAGCAGAATTTTCATATGGTTTCTCTAGGTCTGTATGACCATAATATTTCCTGATCAGTCAGAAGCTGTGGCACTTTCAGATCACTTTTGTTCTTGTGTAGTTTGTGTTAACCTTGGTATTTAGGAGCAAGTATCTGATAGCTGTCAGCTATTTTTGCTGATTATTGACTAAGTTCAGGAGATCTATGATTGTCACATACAGAACTACATACACTGCATTTGGAGATTTATTTCCACAAAGTTCAGAAGCCTCTTTTCAATTTGGGGGAAAAAAAAAAAAAAAAAAAAAAAGACTGGGTCAAATTTTACATGGTACCTACTCCTATATGCAAAAAAACTATGGAAGAAGGCTGGGGACCTTGGATACAATTTTATGCTTCACACTTACCATTGGCTATACCAAGGCAATGTCCTTCTTGTGCTATACAGGGAACAAAGCAGCCCTACTCATATGAACAACTTCTCTTGTAGGCAGATACACTGCAGCTCCTCATTTGCAGTTGTCAGTGACCTTAAGCGCACACAGGCCTTATTGCTTTTACTCTGGAGAGCTCTGGAAGCAAACCGCAGCAGCAAAAAATAACCACTGTGTTGGGGTGGCTTTAGACTCTCTGATCCTTCTCTAAACTATTCTCATTCTTTGGTACGGTAAGAGTAAATCATGCAGCTGTCTGTTTTGCATGTGCCTGGGAAGAAAGCATCCTATTTACCTTCCTCTGCTTGTACAACACTCATAGCTAAGCTGAGCAGAATTCTTAAGAAAACATATACTATTAAACAGGAAAAATCTTTCTTGATGAAAAACATAAGTATGAGTGGGGAAGAAGGCACTGACAAAATGAAAAAACACACCATGAACAGACAAAGCTATTATACAGGTAGGATAAAATTATCCACAAAGCAATTTTGACTCTTTATATTTCCCAAATAATATACACTTCCCAATGTGCTGCTGAACTAAATACTTCTTAATTTCATTGATGACCTAAACAAACCATACATGCTCATAACATCACAAGCTCTGAGTAGTGGAACCTGTTTTCACTAGGATGCAAACCTCAGTGGAAGGAAGCAGAGGAAGAACAGTACAGTATTTCCCCATGATACTGGAAAATTTGCTGAACAATGCTCTTCAACAGCAGAATGCTGTATTTTAATAAACAACCAATGTAATTCAAGGCTTCTTGCTACTTTATGTGGAAGAGTATTTTGAAAGCATCTAAATTCATTTTCCTTCAGAAACTCTTCCATGTTATGGTGGTTCAGTGAGAAAAGAACAAAAGATTCCTGAAAATGGTCTCTGTTGTCAGAGCAATGTTTTTTAAAATAAGCCAATTAAAAATTCCAGATTAGTAGAAGATGAAAAAAAAAGAAAAAGTACCATTTCTGTTTCAAAAATGGTAAAAGGGAAAAATCATTCCTCATGCACAGAAAGGAGCACTGGTATTACACTACATTGCATTTCGACCACATAATTAAATGGCTTAGCCTTGGAACAGGGTTATTCAAAGTTGCTCTTACTCAAGAGCAAGATACCCTCAAAAATTAAACATTGTATGAAGACACCCTTACACCAAAGGTTTCTACAAACCAGGAAAATGTATTTAAGGAGCAGTAATTTCTTGTAATTATAAATTTAAGAGGGCAAGTCTGCCTGTCTTCTGTGTTCCAACACCACCTATTTCAAAAGAAAAAAGGAAAAAGGAAAAAAAAGTTGTGCTCGGGAAGTTGTTTGTTTTAAATCTGTGCAGATTTCATTGTAAACTGCTCTGAGAATCTTCATTACTCTACCATTAGCAACACTATTTCTTTTATTGTGATAATGATCAGAGCTAAGGATTAGTTTATTGCAGCTTCAGTATTATAGTCAAGCTAGGAGAAAACAACCAACAATCTCGTATTTTTCAAATACACTATTTGAAGTTGCTTTCTTTTTGCTACAAAATTAGATATGTAACAAAATGAGCCTGAAGGCTCTATTTTTTTTAAAAAACGGGAGAATTGTTTTTAAAATAACTATATAAAACTAAATGTGTTTAGTGTGTAAAGAGCACACAACTGAGGGACAAGCTAAAGACAAAACCAAACCTTTTTTTTTTAATCTAATTTTAATTAAATTAACTGGGATCTTGCTACTTCTTTTCATTTTGATGTGAAGGTAGGTAACTCTATGCAGCATTTAGATTCTTTCAGTAGCAATAAGATATAAAAATATAAGTAGGCAGTTTCATTTCAAAACATAGCTGAGTTTAGAAAGTAAACTCATAGGATTGTAACAAAAGTCATCTTCTGTCTCAATTTCATTTAAATAATTTTCAAGAAAAGGCACCATATATTTCCCTATTTTTTTATTTTATTTTGTCCTTACCTCATACCTGTCATTTTAATGCTGTTATACTATTAACATGTTAATTGTGAAGTTCTGAAGCAAAATGACTTTGTGAACAGAAAATCCCTTTCTTTACCTCTGCTTGATCTCTTGCCTTACACAGAGAGTGACACCTACTGCCAAGCACCAGAAAGGATCATGAGGAAAATTAAGAGAAAAAATTTGCATACCATGCCCTGCTCAGAACTGAATGAACACTGGCAGTGGTAATGAAAATTGGAAAACATGGTGAAGTCAGGCCACATTAGGAGCAGATGCAGTTCCGATCTGCTAAATAGGATAGTATTTCCTATTTTGAGAGCTTTTATCCTTGGGTGGGCCAGGCCAGGGAAAGGGGGAGAGAAATAATTTCCTTGAATCTCCACCTATATTTTTCTTGTACACTTTTCTACCTTCAGCATTCTGAAAGGAGTTGTAACACATGGATGCAGGTAATAACAGAAGGCAGCAACCTCACTGGCACAGAAGTCGCTTCCAGTTCCATGGACTTAATAACCATAGTTGTGGTTCAGTTCCTTCCCTTTGTCACAGAAATAGGTTTCACTGACGGGCACAGGGTTAACTCCTTACAAGAATTTCATCAGGTTCAATAGTATGACTGGACCTCAAAAAAGGATTGGATAATTTCATCACTATTCATGTTATTAACTGAAAATAATGACATGGATGGTCTCTTGGTTGAGATTGTCAGCAAGGCATCTATGTGTACTAAGGAGGATTTTCTCTTTCTGGAGAAATATGTTTTTCTGCCAAAACAGAACTGAGGGGGTACATCAGAATATCTGGAATGCACAACTCATTTTTCTTGAAACTATCAAGCTCCTGCTGGAAGCTATTCTAACCCAACAAATTGTTTCACTCAGTGTATAGCAATGTCTTTGCACCTAATATATGAAGGGAATTATTATTAATGAGATTACTATGCTTAGCAGTTCTCACACAATACACTGATCATTTAATTCACTCTAAAAAGAGAAACAGTAAGCTATAGAACTGTCAAAAGAAGTGCTGCACTTGCTGAATTGATGAAGTACCAAAATAAAGAAGGAACCTGCCTCTGGACATTTATCAGGTTGTATTTTCTAATAAACTCTGACACTGCACAAGATGTCAGGCTCTTCTCCATGCTGTTGCTCAGAGTCAGTTCCAGCACTACAAAATGGCTGCAAACATAGCAACTGCTGTTCAGGAGTGGTAATGGACTAGGCCCAGAGAGGACGAGAGGCCAATGCCCAGGTATGTCATTATTTTTTTTCCTTCTCAGGATCCATGGTTAAATGTGTGATATGGCAAAGCAGAGCAGTTAGGGGTTTTATAATCCTGGTTCAGCCTGCTTGGACATTTTTTCTCTGCCCAGACAAGAAAATATCAAAGGAGCACACTAAAGGGAATATGCCAACAGGGAAGTCTACCATGATTTTACGAGTCAGGGTAGCTACCTGACCAGGGGTTAGGAAGTCTCACTGAAAGACAGCACAGCAAGGAAGTTAAATTTTTTCCAGAAGTCTGAAGAAAAAAAACAGGATAAGGAAGCCCGCCAAAGGGAGGGCTGCTAGAAGGACCCAGGTGGGCATGGCAGGTGAGTAAGACTACCTCCAAAGATAGCTGCTGCTAAGCCAAATGGTTCAGACTCCCTATCTTTTGACATTCAGCTGGAAGTCACAGCAAATGTAATCCCAGTATTTTGTTTCATTTTACAGTGACATAAAGATCGACAAAACT
The DNA here is from genome assembly GCF_047370975.1 of Nipponia nippon. Classification (NCBI taxonomy): domain Eukaryota; kingdom Metazoa; phylum Chordata; class Aves; order Pelecaniformes; family Threskiornithidae; genus Nipponia; species Nipponia nippon. Next base: position 84,826,831 of record NW_028262290.1, on the reverse strand, counting down.
AATGTGGCAATGGAAAATGTTACAATACCGAATTATCTTGAGTGCCTCAGCAAATTGCAGACTAGATTTGCTTGACTTGAAGGCATCAAAGAGTACCAGAGCTGTGAACAGAATAGGAATACATAAAGTTAGCAATAGAAAGTTAAAAGGGCTATGAAAAACAACAAATATACCAACTGCAACCCAATCTGATGTCTATACACCATCATGGGATTATTTACATAAGCTTTCACTGAGTTTCAGCAAAACTGGATGACAGCATAAAGAAATGCCCAGCCTTGTAAACACTGACTTCAGTGAGACAAACTGTGGACCAGTGACTGATCTGCAAACCACTATGTTTACAAACAGTAGCTTACATGGTAGATAAGGAGCACTCCATTTAACTTTTGCTTTGTAGAGATGACATTATGAAATATTTAAACTCTGAAGGGAAAAAAAAAATTATGATGTAAAATGTTCCTACTCTTCCATGCCAAGTTCCAAGTTCTTTTTGTTCTGTGTAGTTTAGACATACTAACATTATGCTCTCTCTTCTCTATTTAGACAATTATTCTTCCTTCTAGTACCTACAAGTGTATGTTTTTATATGGTATATTTAGCCATAAAACTTGCTGAATTTAGTATTTTATGCTCTTACACACTTTACTAGCTTTAATGTATTCTAGACTTACAGAGCTGTGTTGCTTTTTTCAGTGTATTCCTTACTTTTGCAAAAGATAAAATATTTTAATAAATGTTAAAATATTGTATGTATCAATGGCTACAATTTAAAACATTTTTCCAAGCATTCTATTTCCGTGAGACCTTCAAAATCATGGTCAAATTTTTCTCAGGTAGTTTTCTTTAAGAATACACATTATTTTGGCTTGTAAGGTGCATTGCACAGACAGAAGTAGTCTATACCCAAAACTAAGTGGTTTGAACAGAAGTAATCCCAGTAATGGGGGAAAGTAACAAAGTCTGTTGAGGGAGGACAACAAAAAACCACTGCACTGGGACAGTTAGTCTACAGGCAGAGCTTGCTTTTAAAAGACATTGCAAATTTGCCTTTATCATGTGGTAGATGTCTTTTTTTTAAAGTGAATCTTTAATAAGGATTTTAAGGATTTTTAAATTAGTTTCAGATCACAAATCTCAGCGCTAAGGTGGTCAAAGGATAATAAAGGAATTAGATTATCAAGTCCTTTTAAATCCCAGTGTGCCCCTAGTAGCACTAGGACCTTTCAGACATCCCAGGCAAAAGATCCTCTGATATATCTCATCCAGTCAAGCTCAAACTAATATATTACTTTGTTTGACATTGCAGCATATGTTTATTTATTGTGACCTTTTATTTTGTTAACACTTCACTTATCACTAGTGTCTTAAATACCATATTCTGTCTGTAGCTGACATTGGCCTGTGTTGTTTTACTATAAATGTTTAGTTTAACTGTGCTTAATCCTAAAATACTTATTTTAGCTTTTTACCTGAAAATGGGTACTAAAACTATACTTAGCATTTCAGTGTACGTTTGTCTGTCTGCTAAAGCTACCCATAATCTGATTTTAAAAAGTTCTTTAAATCCATAAAGCAGAAAACTGTGTCTGTAAGTAAGTGCTCATGTAATGTCTCTATTCACACAGAAGCCTACACAAAACTGCAAGGTACGGTAGAAATTCCAGACTGCTGGCTTTAACCACTTACCATATACGTCAATAGTCCAAGCTGATCCTAGGCCTACTTACAGATACAACAAACTGAAAAGACTGGAGCAAGTGAAGTCTATTGGTTCAAAGTTGGATTTCAGGATAATTTCTTGGTATTTCTAAATTATAATTAAGGCCCTGTAGTGTGTAAATTTGTCCCTGATGCCAGGAACCCATGGAAGATTTACATTGCCGTCAGGAGCCAGCAGCTTACTGCAGTCTCCTGAAATCTCTAAGAGGCTAAATAAGCATCAGTGGACTGAGAACTCGGGGGTTATATCCTATGCAACTGTCTGACATGTAAAGCAATGTATCTGGGCCGTGGTGTATTTAAAAATAAATTTTTCATGTCAATGACTCTCCAAACCAAGAAAATTCTGACAAAATAGAATTACAAAAATCCACCTTATAATTCTGAAGTAAATTTAGCTGAACAAGCCATATCACTACTTCCTTCATTAAGCAGATTTACTTTTCAAAGCTTTGGCTGTTAACCTGACAGGACCATTTCATTGCTGACCTATTCTGATCTTCTTAGTTGTAAGCAATTAAAGGACTAATTGAGAATCAGGCTGCTATGTCAATATTCTCATCTTACATTTAAAGATGTAATTTACCAAAACTGTACTCTAAGAAACAGTTACATTGACAGAATCATAACACATGAATACAGTACGATAATCTGAATAACTATTGCACAACAGGTTTCTAAGATAGGACACATCTTGCTCCTTGCCTTAATTACTGACAGGGGTTTTCTCATTTTTATTCACATAGTCAGCCTTGTGGCAAAAGTTTTTTGATTGGAATTTTGCATTTAGCCTGAGACTCCTGAAAGCGGGAAGATAGCGCCTGTCTGCAACTCCTTCTGTATAACAATCATGCTACTGTACGCCAACAGATTTCTGCTCTAACGGAAATATGGTCTGCAAGACCTTAGTATCTGGTGAACCTTGGCAGAAAGATAACACTCTGAACATGTTCAATATTTTATCTACCTATAGGCCCCAAACAACATTACCTATTATTATTAGTGAATACCCTTAGGCAATGCAGAAATGTGAATAAAGTTTTCTGCATCAAAGAGCTCGCACTTTAGAGCACTAGACTGAAGAGAAATAAAAGACAGCAGCACAAGCAAACAAACAAGCATTAAGAACCAAAGGTATAGTTTTCTGAAATGATCTGCACTGATCTGTCACTGCTATCAATGTAGTATCTGGATTTACAATATATTCATCTGCCAGTACATTCATCTTAAATGAGAGTTTCTAAAAATCTACTTTTTAAAAAATAAACCAATCTACCACGAAGTTGAGTTGATATTTGAGGCTACATGATCTTTAATATCTTTCCTTAGGATCTGTATTTCTTAAAGGTAAATAAACTCCACATTTTGCAGTCATGTAAAGACCACTATTGAGCTAAACATATGCAGCAACAGGAAAGCAGTAGGTTGCTATTAAATGTAGCAATCTAAGAAAAGGAAGAAATTTGCAGGAGAAAAAAATATGCTGATAAGCCTTTTCAAGATCTTGTAAGAATTGCTGAAGTGAGGCAAAGAAAAGGTATAGTCTGTCAGTACCAACAGCCTATGCTTAGAGACAGCATTAGATTATTATTGCTGGAGCAAATCCTTCCAGCATCTCAGGTACTTCTTGAAGTAATATCTTTAATATGTCTGATAGCCTAAATCAACAGTACTAGCAGGTGTTACTTTTACACATACTTTCTGGAAAAATCTTTTTAAAAGGCAGTTTAAGTGCACACCAGATTAACTACTTCTGTGGATATTAAAAAAAAAATATTTGGTCTACATAATATGAGAAGTCTTGTCATGTATTACTTTGTATAAACTTAAAGGACCTACATAAGCTCTGTATGTATAAATAGTTTTTACTGAAATTGCTATCTAAAAGAATAAATGAAGAATTACAGCTCCCAAAGCCAGAAGTGTGTGGAATTAATTTCTATTTTCTGCTTTTGTATTTTGCAAATAATGTTCTCAGTGTCAGGTGGGCCCATTAGCTACTTTGTCAAAACTGTGGTGGGCATTTTTGGTTTTTGTCAGTTCCACAAAATTAAAATTTCTCCTACTACTTTTTTCTGACCTAAATGTTTCTTTTAATTTAGATGAAATTGAATACATCACAAAATTGAATTTAAATTGAAGTACTTTGAATTTAAAAGCAAAACATCTTGGTGAAACTATGGAAAACAACCAGCAAACTTGGTACCTTTTTTTTTTCCCAATCTATTTTCTGCTAGCTAGCCGTGAAAATAAAAACTATTAAAGCCTGACAGAAAGGTTCAAGTCATTGTTTTCTCTACAAGGCTAAATAATTTGATGTAGTAATTCTACCAACTTATTGCATCTATCTGCTGTATTTACGAGCACAGGTATTTGTATGACTTTAATTCCATGAATGAACCATTCTTGTTACTATTTTTAATATTAGTCCAGATACCTATATTCCTCTTTCCTTCTGTAATGATCATTCTTGATAAGCTTGTACGACTGATTTTTCCTTATCAGAAATTCAGTGGATTCTTCGTGGCTTTTTTTATGCTACGTACTTTATTCCTACAGTCATAGCCCTCAAAGTTTGCCAAGATAGAATTTGTATCATCTTCCAAAGTTTAGATTATATCTAGTGTATTGTATCACTAAACTTAGACAGAAAGATTTGAGGTTTAAATGATGTAATTCAACAGGGATAACTAAATACTGTTATGACTGTAAAATAATTTTGAAGGCTTACTTTATATATATAGGAATATATATAGGAGTAATATATAGAGTAACAATAGAAAGTTATATAGAGATATATTCCTATAGAGAGAGAGATACAGACGGAGTACATGTGTAGATCTTCCTTTACATATATAGATAAATAAGCAAAGGAGAAGAGCCATATTATTCAAGTGATTAGAATTGCAGCTCCATCTTCAAGATGAGAAACATCCTCAAACATCTTCACCTAGTAACAGTAATTTTATAATCCCTCCCCAAAAAGGAAGATCATCATGAGATGATCACTCTGTTTAGGGACTAAGAGCACTAAATTCTTACAACAGTAACTTAAGAATGTTATTTCCTTATGGCAGGTACTAGCTCTGTGCAGTCCCTTTACTGCTTAGTATCCCCCTTCATTTTGTGGTGAGGAAAACTGTCAGAGAAGTGTCATAAAACTAGTAAATAATAGTGATCTCACTGCAACACATACCTCACTGCTGTTTTTTCCAATCAAGAAGAGATACTGAGGGTGCATGGTGGGGTCAGACTACCATATGTAAACACATATATAAAAAAAAAAAAAAATACTGGTTTAAAAACTCCTTCCTTGGCTAAATCACATAATCACATCAAGGGAGAAAAAAAGTCTCTTCCCTATTTCTCAACAAAAATACAAACAGTTGCTGCCACTCCAAGGTTATATGATTTCAGAATTTCATTATTCTTATAAAAATACACAACGGCACAGTTATTTTACACTGAAGTGATGTCAGGGGAACATTGTGACAATATTTACACAAGCCTTTACTAGACAGAACAGCTCCCTTTGGTTGTTTCTTTCCCTTTTGAACATTTGAGCAACAGAATTTTACTTGCAAAAAGGATCATACCATGTGAAATTCAAGCTTGTACAACTTCTACAAAGCATCCATGGCATGGCAACAAAGTTGCAGCGAGGCAGCTGCAACCACTTAATGCTTGTTTTACACACAATTGGCTTTTTGTGAAAAGAGGTATTTCAAGTTGTTGAATGCTTTAGCTCCTAACATTTATCTGAATTATCCACTTTTAGGAAGAGTAGATGCCATCTTAAGATTCCTTTTCAAAGTTCCTGATGGGTATGTTTCCCAAGTTTTAAGACATTTTTTGCTATGCCTTAGAAGGGTGATTTCCAACCCAAAAGGCATATTCCATCACTAAAGGTCACAGTTATACCTTGTGCACTTACAATCTCTCAGCTGCAGGCTGTTACTGATGCTGTCGGAGAGTTTCGACTCGGGCCCTCCTACGATCCTGCTTTCTCCCAAGAGCATGGGCTCCTCCCGCAGGCCCCACTGACAGGGTCTTCCCAGCAAAGCCCCTGCAAACACCAAATATTGCAAAGATGTCTGAGCTCACCAACTCTGGGCTCCCTGAGCCTTCCTCAGTGCTACGGGCCATCACTCACCCTGACCAGCTGCACTCTTTTACAGCAGCGCAGGGAAGGCTGCAGTACACCATAAGTGGAGAATAAAGTGATAAAACAGGTGTCATCTGCAATGGGACCAAAGCTAAAGGGCTGTCTGCAGCTCACTGTGCGAGCACCAGTCGGATGAGAGCTGGGAGGTGGATCAAGTAGCTTCTGCTCATCCTTTTGCATTAATGCTGTTGTGCCACTAACAAGATTTATAAGTAATAATGGTTGTCAAAAGGAAGTAACTGTTGTTGTTTCTGGCTATGCATAACTCGTCAAAATTAAATACACACTCTGCACTAGGGATGCTGTCACCTCTGTTGGACCTCGTTAGGCAAATTGAATTCATAAAATCTTAAATACTGTTGGGCCTGGGCTTTCCTCAACTACAAAATTCAAGTCACAGAATTACTCTAATTATTATCCTCTTGCAGTTGGGTCCTTTTTTGCTGGGAGTACATTTCAGACCTATTTCAGTGTCACTGCATAGAGTCTCCTTGTGAATGCCTTGCCATGGAGGCGCAGGGTGCAGCGCTGCCTTTGCTTTCACCCCATGAGAGCGGCAAGCCTGAGCTGGCTTTGAACATGCCATTGAGCTGCTATGCATGTGCACAGTTTGAACAATTTTTTTGTTTTTTTTCCTCAAATGATAAAAACATATCTGTAAGAACTGGGTCAAATCACTTCAACATTATTTGTATTAAGAACATTGGATTTCATTTCCCAAGTACAATGCAAGAACCACTGAGTAGACAAATTACTGGAGTAGAATGAATTTACTGGCTTCCCTTTGGGAACTTTTAATAACCAGAAATGTTAATAATTAATAATTACCAATAAAAGTCAGCCAGCTCATCTTTACTCATTTCCCATGGTCATTTCCACATTCAGTATTTGATTGATGTGAATTCATTGACCCTAAAGTAATTACCCAATCATTATGAGACAACAAAATGAACTTCAATAATAACCACCAATCAATATAATCACTAATGCAGTATGTTTCACATTAATGATCCAATGTTCAAACTTCAATTTGCTTAATACTGCAATATCCAGGTTCAATAGTCCTTGTCTGTGTGCTTCAGGGTACCATATTCATAAGAGGATGCTTAGATTAAATATCCATTCCTTTAAATGTCAGTCCTTTGTACATGACATATTAGATTTTCCCCCTTCATATTTCCATCTCAAAATGTGTATTTGTAAATGTCCAACAGTGGAAATTAAGCAAGTACAAGCAGATTTATAATTCAGTATACATTCATGTTTACCCTCAAGTTCCCTTGTGAAATGGTTCTGTGGCTAGATAGCATAATTAATATTTCAGACTTCATCAAATCAATAGAGCTACTGACTTATACATAAAGATAACTAACCATTTCATACAAGATTATTTGAACAACCTGTTTATATAAGATGCAATACAACTGCTCATGCCAAAAATTTGCTAACTTTTCACTAAGATGCTCTTCATATAGCTAGAGATTCTTGAATGATGTTGATCTTTCCTCCACAATGAAACTTCTCCAGACTGAGATACAGCTAGCTCCCTGTCTTTTCTACCTGATTTCTCAGAACTGTAAATACACCCCCGCTTGGCTCTAGAAAAAATTAAGCCATTTTGGATACACAGGCTTCTGGGATTTTATGTTTATATGGCTGAAATGCTGTGACTGTTCAGTGGAATTTTGCTTAATAAGTCTAGTCGTAGTTGTTAATAAAGTTCAAAAACTTTTTTATCTAAAGTATTTTTAATGTCTTTTAACTTGTTAAAGCTAGCTACCTGCTTCCCTTTGTTTACATGTAGATCATCATTGATTATTAAAATTATTTACTTATGTATACATTTCCTATTTAATGTACTTTATATTCAGTATTTTCTAGTTTAAAATTTTAAAAGTAATTTTCTATATGGAATGGCCTTATGACAATGTTCACTCTGACTCTACCCAAAAAAACCTTAACATTTTCCCTGGCTTCCTCATTTTTACCCTATTTTAACTCTTTTTTCATCTCTTATTTAAAGTAATTATATTCCACTAATAATTAGTGAAGTCATTACTTATATAAAATATTCATATATAGTAATGAGCTATTACTTGAAACTGAATGTTTATTTTCTGTTGCATTTAAATTTGATTTAAAATCATAACTCCTAAACCAAGCGTATCATCTCACATAAATACTATTTAAAGGAATTCTTAGTTTATGTAAATAAAAGCTGTGTTCTTTAGACTTAATGAATTAATAAGGCATAGATTTTTATATTATATTTAAAACTACCAAGCAGCATTTTGCTATTTCCCTTAAATGTATAGTCTTAATATTATTATCTCATGATGTTCCAAGGTTTCAGAACAATCATGCTTTCAGAATGAGAACCATGCTTTTGTGAATTATACCTCTTTGACATTTAAGTATTTTGAATTTGAAAAAAATTGAGACATAATTAAGTGTTTTAATTATGATAGGGAACATTTACAACCAATCTGCAAGCCTGGTGGAATTAGAATAATCAGATGCTATACTAGAAATAAAGAAACCTTTACTTAACTGCATGGTACTGAAGATAAATTGCTATTCCAGAGCCCCGTGTTCCTTTGGCAGGTAGCTGCAGAGCTGGAAGTCAGCGTGCCAAGGTGAGGAGTAAGTGGCAGCAGGGTTACAGGTGACAGAGGAGACACCTGGCAGCTCAGCAGTACATACCAGCAGCACCACACTGGTATCTCTGGTGGACCTTGGAGGATGTTTGGGGAGGTTCCTTCATGCAGGAACAGCATTGTGTTACTTTCAAACCCAGAAACACATGCCTCCCAAGAGGTGGCTCCTGCTGAGCTTCAGCTGAATGAGGAAGAGCTCACCACCCTGAGAAGGAGGTGGCATGGCAAAATCCCCCAAAATTCCCAAACACAAACCCAATAAAACAGTTTTGTTTAACAAGCCTTCAATGAAAATTAAATAGCATCATTACAATGAGTACATCCAGATCAACTGAAATACAGGTCAATATGAATTGTCTCCATATTCACTAGCGTACCAGATTACTTCTTAATAAAACATCTTCTTACAGCTTCTTGGTTCTTCTGTTGTGTCTCAATAGGCTTAAAAGAGCCTATATCCATTATGCTTACTTTAGATCTGCTTTAACTGATTAGTGCAATCGCTTGCTCTCAGTAAGAAACAGAAAATAAACTGACTCTGGTACAAATGCTGAAGGACAGCAGAGACACAAAGAAAAATAGACCTGTCTGCTGAAATCTGTAATCCTGCCATCAGTGTAGAACTGAGAAGCCAGAATGCATTTAAAAAGGACAAGATTTTGCTATCCAAATGTCCATAATAAAATTAATTTAAGGTCACAATACTGGATTCATAATACAGATGTAGTAATTCAGTTCCTAAAGCTGCAACAGGTTTCCTGTAAGACTGTGATAAAGCCATTGATTTAATAGATTTGGGAATGTGTTCCTAGTTTTAGACACCAAATATTTCCTAACAGCAGCACTATCAATGAAGTAAATTGCTTAAAGATATGCCTAAAGTACTAAAATACTTTACTGAATCAGGGCTTTTGAGTTGCAGTTTCCCAAATGAAGACACCTCCTCTTTTTTTTTTTTTTTCCTCTCAGGTCTCAGCAGGCCTGGTACATACCACATGCTCAGTTTTTCTTCTGCAAATGATCTCCATTAGTACAGAGAAATCATTTAGCACAATTAATCCTGACCTTATTTGGGTTGTCCTGGTCTTTCAGTACAAACAGTAATGGTGCCTCTTTTCCATTCTTTATGATACAATGAACTTGAGCTCATAAAAAAATGGCAGATAGCATTAAATTTTGTTAGAAGACTCTCCCCCAAAGTCTTATGAATCCTGTGAGATAGGAGCAACCAGTGAAGAGTACGTTAGAGGATAAAGAAGTAAAAATATAATTGACCCTGACAGAGAAGAGCCTGAATTCATGTGGGAACAGACACAAGGCAAAAATCTATTTTATAGTAACCTGTGCAGTAATAAAAATTGCTGTTGGAGGCCACCTTCTGAGATATTGCTAAAATAATTTCCTGTGATCTTTGAAGCTTGTTTCTGTACAGATATATATACACAAAATAGTCTGTTATTGGAGGACAAAGTGATAAAAGAACAAAAAAAGACTTTGAAGTTTAAATCCTATATCTAGAATTCAAACACACTGTTCACTTTTCCAGCACAGAACTGTCCTAAAAAAAATTCATACAAGACTCCCATCTTCCTCCAGAAATATAAAAGCAATAATGAATTGCACAGCTATTTTATACTCAGTAAGTAGTTCAGATGAATAAGAAATGACATAAACCTTAAAAATAGTTTGATTAATCCATTAAGATTTAAATCATCACACTGAAATGTCTCATCCATGACACTGAGGGAATAACATTTATTTTGAAATTATTCTACAAGGAAAATAATTTACCTTTTTTTTTCTAGTGACTTGTAGTTAAATTACCCCATGTTAGGTTTTAGCACTTAAGGTAGCATGAAGGCAAGACTACAAAAGGAACATGAGGAGGTTTTTTGTGTTTGTTAATTATGTTAAAATGGCCACGGGTCTTTTCTGCCTGGGAAGGTCATAAAGAGCAGTCTGTACCTGCCCACAACAGCAAATTTTCCTTCTGTTCTGTCAGCTGTCTCCAGCCAGACCATCCCACGTGTAGGAGAGATTTCAGTGCTTATGTCTGCTCTTATTTTGCCAGGCAAATCTGGGCAGGCTGCCTGCAGACGGGTTGTGCAGATGGGTGGTAGTCAGAGATAAAGCGTTGTTTGCCAGTGTTCATGGCTACTCCTAAACTACAGTAGTAAAAAATACAGAAAAATCACATCTCCAGACCCTGAGATAGGTGCTCTAGTAGAGTGGATGGTATCATTACAGAAACATAGTGAGAAATAGACTCTATACTGCATAATTACTACTGCTGTGAGCCCATTGGGTGGAGACATAGATCCCCAACAAGACTTAGGAGAAGTTTTGGCACTTAAGAGCATGCCAAGTGTGATCTCTAAATAGGCCCTTCAGGTGTGAAATCAACTCAACATCTCCTTGACATCTTTGCCAGCACATATAACAGAACTGTCACCATATCTGTAAGGCTGAGCAGCTCAGCTCTTCATTCCTCAGCCTGATGAGACCCTCCTGCTACCTACTTCATTCAGCCCAGTTTCATGCATGCACCATGCCCTAGGTACTCCTGACAAAAGCATAGTAGCGGTGTCTCCCTTTCCTACAGTTTCCAGGGAGAAGAAAGAGTAGGTCTGCCCCACAATGGAGGAGGAGCCAGGAGCTAAAGGTGATCCAGCACAGGTGCTGTCCTACAGTATCTATCACAGCAGGCACAATCAGGTGTTAGTGTTGGAGGACATAAACAGTACAGCAAGTAGAAAACCAGGGCCAGGATCCATCCAGAGGGTCCAGTCAGGAGCAAGAGAAGATGGGGCCAGAGATAAGACTGGAGCTACAGCACAGATCTGAGAGGTCCAAGAGGATTGGAGTCAGGCTACCTACAGCATAGGTTCTTGGCTCCAAGAAGCACAGCCATAGACAAGGCTGGGACAGGCACACCTACAGCTCATCTCAGGAAGGCGTTGAAGGCCCAGGCCTGCACTGAAATAGGGCTCCTGGGCCCATGGGCAGAGGGTGTGGGTGGAGGTCCCAGGTGAGGCTGGGCTGGGTTATTAAGGTCTATTAGTGTCTTCAGAGTCCTGGCAACAATATCAGAGTGACTAGAAAAATTGTCCAAGACGATGAAAAACTTCAACAACTGGGGTACTACATTAAGTATCATTACATATTTTTTCAGAGTGGTGGATCAACTTAGGTTTTCTTACTTCTGTTTAAAGCTGTACTCTTTGCAAAAATAGAAAGTAAGCCCCACTAACAAAGAGATTTGCTAGGGTTGGAGGAAGATGAATTCTGCTTCCTAAACCTAGTTACTGTTTCAGTCAATTAGTATAAAACTCAGGTGTTTCAATCTGAACCAAGATATTACCTGGACCTTACTTAGGTTGAACACAATCCATTCAGTCTTAATCTTGCACATTCTGAATTCCTGCTCCAGTCAAGGACATTTTGTGTCAAGTGACCCTTCCATCAACACAAGTTCACATTCATCTGTGTGAACTCTTTAGTTACTTTAGTTCACTGTTTAGTGAACCAAGCTTCAGAGCTGAAGTACCCCCAAACCCCACTCCCAGTTTTGGGACCAGTGCCCTGGAGTCGGGGCTCTGTGTAACAATCCATGGGGTGTAACCCAGGAGCTTGTCTTTTCCCAATGTATAACTTACACTGAGAAGGGGGTGAAGAAGGGGAGGAATTTCCTTCATATTGTGGTTTACTCCATTGTGAGTACTCAGTATTTTTTAAAATTAAGGAAAATTTGTTGAGGGAAATTTAAGAAAATATGGAATTCTATAATAGGCTTTGCAAATCTCCCAAGGATTTATTTTATGACCACAAATTTTTAAAAAAAATACATTCTTATGTTATTAAATGGTGTTAATTTACTTAATGTTTTCCATACATCTTAATGTGTTACAAAATCATGTAGAAACTGTTAATCTGTCCTCTTGACTGCCTTTAAGCTACATTTGTTTAACAAGCTACATTTTTTTGCATTTGGACATCAGCCCATGGTAAATTTGTCTACATCTAGTAACATGAGAGTAGCTAGGGTCTGATTTAGTACCTTGACTTTATGATCCAAATTGCATAAGCAGTAGTGAAATGTTTATAGTTTTCTTGATTACTTCTTTCCATTTCACACTTAATATACCATTGCTATAAAGAGGACACATTGCACCTTCCAGAGCCATTGTTTCAGGCTACGTGCAGAATAGAGCACTGCATCTGTTTATGTGCTGTTGGCATTTGGATGTTTTGGCCATGGAAGAGTATGTCTCTTGCTGTCTGCATCTGTATTGCCTAAGACAAAAAAGCCTACTAATGCAGGTGAAGTCTCTAGGTATCTAGGTATCCAAGTGTAATAAATATCAACATTTTTTATTTAAATGAAAGATTAGATTCTGGCAAACAATTCCATGGAAACAGGAGGTTTCCATGACAAAACTGCAATCATAAAACATACCAAACCTTGAATGTTGAGTATCATTTTAGCAAACATTAAAAAGGCAGTATAAGATTTTGTCTCTGAAATTCAAATGTCTGTGTCTGTGCATAACATGCAGGATTAACAGTTTGCTTGGATTTCAGATGTTAGTCTGCCTTGACTTACTGGAGTCCTGTATGATTGATCACCCACATCACCAAGAATAGCTTCTAGACCTTGACTGGATGACTCGAGCTTTTGAAGCAGGAAAGTAATAAAATATGACTTCTGAATACCAGTAAAGGCATTTACAAAGTAAGTGTTCAGATGAATAATTATTTTTGACAGCATTCAGGCAAATGTGGAGATTCAGAGTCATTTTGACAGTAAATATGAAGTTGCCTGAAAACTCATAAGCAATGAAAACAATGTGGTTTAAAAGAACAAGAACATACCTACTTCATGATTGACAGATAGATAGATAGATAGATAGGTTAGGGGCCAGCACGGCCCGTGGACCATGGGCCAGTGGGTGCCCACAGGCCAGCAGGTCCATGCCTTCCCTTCCTTGCCCCTGTGGGCACAGTCCCACCACGCCCCAGTGAGCTGAGTGGGGCTGGGGCCCGGGGGGGCCATGTCAGGCGATGTCCAGGTGAAGCAGGTGCTAGGGCAGTGGGTCAGGTCAGGTCAGCCCATGGCTAGGGCAGTCCTGGGGTCAAGGACCAGGGCTCTGGGGTGCTCCCAAGTGCAGGGAAGGCCTCCGCCAAGGTCTCTGCTGGCTCCCTCTCACCTGGCACCTGCCTGGTCTCTCAGTGGGAGGATGTTTCTGGGCCCTGATCTCCTGGCTGCATTGTTCCTTTCCTCCAACTGCCTTCAGAGAAGGAGCTTTAGAGAGTTTTGTTTATAGCTTCTGAACTGCTGTCATTCATCCAAGACACATCTTGGTTCTCTTGTGAGGTACCTGGTTCTCCTTAGTTTCTGTCCTCAGGATTTTGTGGTTCCCAGTGCTTCTATAACATGTTCTTCCATGTGTTTATAAAAGAGGGAAATCTCATGTCTCACCAGCATGTCCAACCATTGCCAATACCCACCAGAGCAGAAATAGTGTTTGGCATGCATTGCTCTCACAACTGGGATTTTGAAAGAGTCCCCCCTACTTCTGTGCTCTCAAATTAGAAATACAAAAACATATCTGCAAGAAGATAATAATTAGGATCTCCAGATTCCCTACTAGCATCATCCTTTTTTTATGTTTATGTGGATGTGCATGTGCATGGGTGATAGATGCGGATAAACAATAAAACTTCCACTGGTGTGTTTGTAGCTCTTACTGGAAATACTTTTGTATGAAGCTGACATGGAACTTCGAAGCCTTATGAGAAAAATCATGTCTGCACACCAAATTAAAGAGTAATGACCACATATTCTTTGTAGTGCAGCTTCTTTTTGACCCTTCAGCCCCTTCCATATCATGTTGTAGTGAGTATAAACTTTAAAATTTGGCGTCAGTTATGTTCCTCAATCAGTCCAGCAAAAGACAAACTCTTCATTACATTTTCCAGAGACCCAGCTGAGGGAGAACTTTTAAAAGACAAATCATTCTGTTTTGCAAATGCAACAGAATGGAATTTCTTACAGTGGACAAATACAAAGTTGCAGGCATATTATGAAATTATGCTGCATTACACTGGTGTATATTCAGCATATGGCAAACCAGGGAAAAAGTAAGAAAGCCTTATGATCTTTTAAAAATAGATGTGTAAAGAAAGAAAAATATAGAGCTGCCACGTATTATTAATACAGTTTTCTTAAACTTTGAGCTTAGATCAAAACAGATTTGCAACCATTAGGTTTTATGTAAGTTAAATAAGTAACCTCATTTTTCAAAAAGGCCAGCTGTCGTTTAGATATTTACATCCGATTTCTGGATTTTGCAAAGTGTTCAGCTCCTCTCAGACCAGTAAAAAAATAGAACTGTGATGTCTTTTAGCTGTTTTACATCTTATGTCTGCCAAATGACAGTCCATGAGGGCTCAAACTCCCTCTCAGGAATGTGTCCATTGGGTGTCATTGCACTGAATTCACCTGAACTGATGGGTATACAGTCAGTATGAGATGACAACAAATCCCTTAAAAGATGTATCTCGAACTTTGTTGCAAGTGCCCAGCTTTGCATATGGTTTTCTAAGGGCAGATCTGTGTTAAGCCTGAAGACGAAACCGGGGCAAAATTCTCCTCTCGGTATAAATCTGTTGCATATACTAAACACATTTCATGCTTGACATTTCCACTGACATTGATAAGAGACAGTGCAAGTACAGAATTAGCAACACAGATTCTTTCTGATGAGAGGAGTGATGAACAACAACAGCCAAAACAAAGACTGCTGTAGCAGACATGAAGGGTACGTTTCTGTCTTCCAGGAACTTTTGATCTTCTTTTTGCAGAACTTAAGTTTTACTGAATTTTCTCTAACCTATGCAGACTTGCTGTTTGTTTATCTTTTCTCTCTTTTCATTCTCTTTTTTATTCCCTGTGTAGTCTCTACATAGTTTTATCCTTTATGTGTAATCTTCTTGCAGTAACTTTCCCTTTTTTTTCCATTTACTCCCTTACCTACCAATTAAAGTTAGACCGAGAATATATCAAGCCATTTTCCGCTGCAACATTAGTCACTGTCTTCACCTGTCACATTTGAATTAAAAGCCCATTGATGCAGAGAGCACTGTCTTCTGTGTTTAAACAGTGCCTATTATTATTGTAGTCCTCGTTCCTTAGTTCTTTGGTTTATGTTGTTGTGTCATTTAATAAAATAACAATATATTTAATTGTAGATTAGATAGAGTATTATCCTAGTTTTCTTGACTGAAACGGGAAGATTTCTAGTAATCTTCAAGTTTGCTCTTCTGAAATAGCCTACACACAGAGCATGTGCATAGGCACAGATACTCTACGTGCTTCACAAATGTGAGTACAAAATTTCTTGTTTGGCTAAAATAGGGATGGAACATAATATGTAGATGAAAAAGAAAGTATACAACTTATACTGAGAAAGCTCATTTGCAGGCACTGTATAAACATTTATGTTTATATGGTAAACATATTTGTTCAGTAAATCATAAGCATTCACAATCTGTTAAATACAAAAAGCCTGTGGAAACTTGTGTCTTCAATCCATTTTACATGATCTTTTTCAGACTTTCATGTTTCCTCAGCTATAAATCTGCTCAAGCAATTAAAAGCCTATTAAAACAATAATCAAATAAATACCATGAATCTGCTTACAGGTGACTCAGAATGAGATTGGCAAAAAGACATTCAGTAATACAATTCTTCTAGCATAATACCTGTTTACAGTTCAAATCAATGTCTTCCACTGGCCAATCAATACCACCTTACTCTGTTTATCACTACTTGTAAACCTTTTCAATAATTCTCATTTTAAAGAGTCACTACTGAAATTGTATAGCCATTGATTGTTTAAAGGTTACAAATAGCAGGAACAAATTGAATTTTAGATTCAATTAAACCTGTTGAAAAATTGCAAATCACATTTTCTTAAGAAAGTTTCATATCAGTCTTTCAGATTAAATCAACTAGCATAGATCCACTACAACCACCATATGTCTGCTAATTTAGATCAGTGGAGGATTTCATTTGTAGGGTAAAGTACCTGCAAGCTACAGAAGGGTTGTACCCTGACCCAAAGTTGAAACAATTGTCCCTTTTCATCTTCCCTTGACCTGAGCAGGGACCATAATAGGCAAACCTAGATGCCATTATATATTCTCTGTCTCTCATATCGGATATCTTATCCAGTAGAACCACACACTTGCTGTACCCGCCTCCAGCCTGATCAGATGGAAGACAGCTTGCATCTGTAAGCTCCAGAGCCATATTAAAAGAATTTTAAAATTTAAAAGTCCACAAAGACTAAGTTTTCAAGAGAACAGCTTCTGCACTTAGCGTCAGGTGTGATCATGCTGCAGCCACTCTTAGTAAAATGCTCAGATGGTCAGATATTTTTCAAAGACAACTGGCCACCTACATGGGTGTCTCAGAAACAGAGAGACCTTTTAAGGTGTTGACCTTTTTATTGAAAATCTGGCCTGTATATAAGTTGTAATAGATAGCACAGTTCAGGCTCACAATGTCACAGCAACTGAGAATTAGATGGAAAATTGTCACTGTGTCTTCTCTCAGGCCATCTAAAAGTAGTGGCTTAGCTTATCACTGTCTTTTTTCTGGACCAGATAGATGAACATCATGTGTACTGAAGAGAAAACTAAACTCTTAAAATGTCAGCTGTTCAGTATCTGCACTGTTACTATAATTCCCACTACAGTAACACTAGCTCTGTGAGTGCGTTTTTTTCCAAGGCTTTGATGCAGACTTTTTCTGGCCAAATGATAGAAATACTGACAGAATTCTTATAGTTCATTTGCATCTCCTAGGATAAGTTCATCATAATAATTTCAGATATGTCTTCCTTTTTCTCCTTTGTTCCTTTCTCTTTTGGGAACTACAGATATCCCTTGCTGTTGATTTGTATTTATTCTCACTCACTCTTCTGCATTGCAGATAAATTTAAGTGGACGTGTCACCTGGTTTGCTCACTGATGGTGCATGCAGCTAAAGATAGATCGCAATCAATAGAAAAACTTTTGTTAGCTTTCCCAAATTGAAGGAAACAGCCCTGGTTTTATGTACATAGTTACAGGTAAATCCCTGGTAAATCCATCCGCTTGAGTTTTGTTGATTTTAGATACTTTTGCAAGTCAGTCACATTTTCTACAAGGCTATCTTAACTTGTAAGCAATAGTCCTGTTCAGCAACTTGAACGCCATGGGAGTCGTGCCCAAAATACAGGCATTTCTTAAACCTCATGAATTTTATTGATAAGCACTCTACCTGTTGTTGTGGTTTAACCCCAGTCGGTGACCAAGCACCACACAGCTGCTCACTCACCCTCCTCCCCACAGTGAGGGGAGGGCAAAAGTAAGAAAACTCATGGGTTGAGGTAAGAACAGTTTAATGATTGAAATAAATAAAATAAAATAAAATAAAATAAAATAAAATAAAATAAAATAAAATAAAATAAAATAAAATATAAAGCTTCTTGTGCACCTGCTTGCTGGCAAAACGTGGGAAGCTGAAAAGTCCTTTACTTAGTATAAGCACTGCCTAGCAACAACTACAACATCAACATTATTCTCATACTAAATCCAGAACACAGCACTATACCAGCTACGAGAAGGAAAATTAACTCTATCCCAGCTGAAAACAGGACACCTGTTTGCAACTAAAATTAATAAAATATACAGATAATGTCTGACAGATATGCCTATCTGCTGTGCAGCAACAGTTTTTGATCACTATTATCAAGTGGTTTCCTAAAAGCCAGATTAGAAATGGGCCAGTCTTACGTGCAAGTGAAAGTTGTGTTCTTCTACCCTTTTTGTGACAATCTAGCTTACACCATCTGTGAACTAATAAAGTATTTTGAACTTCTTCAATCATTCTACAGGCAGTGATGGAGTTAGGAAAATCCAGCCGATCATTCTTCTTAGTATTGCCTTCATGGTAAAAGCTGCTGCTGAGGTGTGAAAGAATTGCATGAGCCTCCTCTGAGAGTCATTTCATGGCTGATACATGTAGATAAGAAGGGCTCTATCATTCCACTTGTCTTCATCAAAGCAGCTAAATGGCTCTCACTACAGTAAGTAATTCTGTTTGTAAAAATTGCATTGGAGACACTGCATAATCTTCTCTGCTCTATCAACAAGTTATGTTATCTCAGCTACAGTTATTTCACATCACTTCACTTTACAGGGTCTTCAATCTACCTATAAAAAGAGAATAACCTCTCATGCAAGCAAGGTGGAAAGGAGCTGTACAGAAGTTGTGTTGCCAAAGACGTTAGAAAGCTGACTTTTTAGAAAAGAATTTGCTTGAATTGAAACCTGCAGACATTGATACCTCCTTCTTTAGAAAGCACCTCAATATTCAGAGATGAAACATCTCATACAAGGCTTTTAATAACAAAAACAATGTGTATTTATAATCAGAACCCTGGTAGAAATGAGATCAATCTAAAACCAAAATCTCATGATCCCCAAATTTGTGCTTTCCAGCATCTGAATTTTCTATGTGGAGCTCATATGTAAAATGTACCAGGATTTTGGTACAGGAATATCTCAAACTACTGCAGGTCTGAAATTCAAATAAAACTAAGCTAGTATGTCATCCATATATTCATTAGCCTCTGCAAAGCTTTGGTTTGAGTTCAATATGTTTATTAATCTTTTATGAATTTCTATGAGGATTTACACATGGGAACTCACTTGCAGTGAACTTGGATGTAATAGGAACAGCAGCTTTAGTTGCGGAAAAATATAAAAATTAAAATCACTCAAATGACTTTAAATGTCCATTTATCAATTCCATTTATGATCAATAAAAAAGTATGCAATTTTCAATGTTAAGAGTAAAAGTCTTTTACTGCATAACATTTCCTAGAGCAAATACAAGTGCCATCTTTCATTATATTCAGCAAGTTCAGAATGTATGTTATTCCTGTGCCTTGACAATACTTTCTAGTGTGTCAATTCAACAAACCTGGCTTAAGCTGAGTAATACTTCGTTACATGTCATTCTCTGTCTGCTTTGAGGCTTCTGATACAAGCATGTCTCCATCAGCTTGCAGTTGTAGAACTAGGTATAACAACCTTATATATATATATATGTAGTCACTGAAAAAGAAAACAAGAAAAAGAGAAGCACACATTAATAATAAAACTCCTGGAAAATTATTTCAGCCCTTTGAATACTTCTTTCCTAAACATTGATGGCAAAAATCTATACTTATCTGTAATTCTGAAGGAGCACATCTTTCTTTACCTGTTCTGTATGATATTCTTCATAGATGCTAGAGTATTACTAGCTTTATATTTTATCCACCTCCATATATGCATTCAGGTATTTTATTGGCATATTCTTCTTGCATAGCAAAATAATCTAATGTTAAATAAAACCTCATTTCAGTCTGTAACTGTGCCATGGAAGAAAGATTTTCTAAGTTCATTCAACACTGCACTTTTTGGCAATTAGACGTATTTACAAGTAATAGTATCTAGTCCACAGTATTTTCATATTACTGAATCTCTGTATATAAGGCTTAGAACCTTACATTGTTTACAATTTAAGCTAAGTATGAATAGGAAATTACTACGTATGCAGCAGCTAGAGATCAATGAGTAGAATGTAAGGTTATAATGCTCTACTGCCAGGTTCCACAGTGCAAATTTAGATGCCATCCCCAGTGAGGAATATTTATGCAAATATACATTTCATCAAGTAAAAAGTCTCAAATTGAATTTGAAGATAGGGAGACATTTACTCTCTTCCCTTTTTGTGTGTGTAGTGAAGAAAATGAAATAGAAAGAATTAGAATGATTTAGAAAACATTGCTTTTCACAAGGGACTGAAATTTCCCATTAACTGCAAGTAGTGCACATAGTGAATGCACATGAAAAATGTTTAAAGACTCAGCACAATTAAGTTTTTTCTTTTTCTTTTTTTTTTTTTTTTATTCATCTAATCAGCACATCCTTGGCCAGGGGGAGGGGAAGAGCATTTGAGTCATAATCAAGGAGGGGTAAGACCACAGACACAGGGATTTTGCTTTTATTAACGTTTTTTTCCAAAAGAAGCAATTTACGTCCAAGGTATGTAAGTACATATTTAATTCCGGGTATCTAAAGCACTTGAATGAATTTTCAGTAAACCTTCTTTCCAGGGCAACAATTTATACAAGAGTCTTAGCTTTATTATGAAAGTACCTTCATATATATCAACTGAAATGGAGCTGAATACTTTTTGAAAAAATAGTTACCTGACGTTAACTACTAGTTGACCACGAGGAGACACTGTTGCTCCACAGAGATGAAAGAAAAAGTTATGGCAAGAAATTGTTGGAGGTAATATATTTAACAGTCACTGTTCTCTTCCAGGTCATTCTCTGCTATTCATAAAATTTATATTGACCTAGATGAAGTTTGGTTTTTTTCCTGGGTGTGCAGCAGATGCATGATCTAATGCTTTTACTGTCAGAAGTTGCAAAAAAAAAGGGGGAAAAATTGGAATCTGGAATACTTGGTGAAAGGGTAAAAGGGAAATATTATTGTTTTGTAATACACAAGGAACTAAAATCAAAATTTTAGAACAAAAATTTAAAATTTCAAAATACATTAACATTTAAAGTTCTTGTTTCAACTTTAAATATATACAATGTGGAAAATGGTTTTGAATTTATATTTTAATTAGCACAGTATTAGATTTTTCCCAGAAAACATTGTAATGACTATTCATAAGTGATAATTTATTTTTTTTAGTTGGTAATGCCATATTTTCATTGCTATTTAAGTATTAAATGAAACACAAATATATATTAAAGCATTAAATATTTTTTAAAAACTTTCTTGTTACATTATCATGTAGAATATGCATAGTATATAACACAACAAAACACAAAAATACAATACAATAGATATATATACACTATGATATACAATTAGAATATAGAGTATTTTGTATATTGCTTGTTATCTATGGATTGTATATCATAGTATATTACATTTTAATAAAATACATTAACAATACATATATAATATATAACAACATATGTAACAGACATGCACACATATGTACAAATACATATATTTATATATAATACATATATGTACATGCATTTTACCATGAAATAACCAGTAATATCTAACATGATGTAGTCAAACATAATGTATAACTCTATAGTAAAACAATCTAAGACCTTAAGTCTGAAATGAAATATATTACCTCTTAACAAAGTAATCCATTTCAATTTAAAGAAAATAGGATTTTTCAGCCATATCAAAAGCAGTCATTTCAATACCTTTATTTTTAAAGTTCGGATCTAATCAACGTTACATAAACTATAACATTCATGCAAGATTTATGTAATATTTTCATATGTGCAATATTTACAGAAGTATGCATACATTTATCTCTAAAAGTTATATTTTAATCTAATTGGCATTTTGAGATAATTTTTGTTCACATTCTGTAAAAAAATCTAGTTTTCATTTGGCCACTGTACATTATGTAGGATTGTAAAATATCTGTAATATCTACATAAATTCTGCTTTTTATATATATATATATATATATATATGAAGACTTGTAAGGCTGCAGAGCTGTGAAAGGTCCTAGACACATATGCACAAAAGGATTTTTGAGTTTAAATTGTCTCAGTACAAACAAACCTCAAAACTCCCACCAAGCTCTCACCTAGTATCTACAATCTCAACCGAGAAACTTTCTCAGGCAACTGTGGTTTCTGCTTCTCTGCATGTCCAGAACTGCCTCAGTTTGATTATCATTGGCCAGCTTAACATCGTTTTCATGTCTTACCCTAGTTCAAGGCACAGACCTTCAGGATGAAACTGCAGAGAAGATTACAGCTTCAAGATGATGAGGTTTGTCTCCTTTGTACAATGATCTCCTCATTCAAGAATCCACCCCACATTGAGGATTTGAGAGTTCAACACTTTCTTTTTCATTAGGAAGATTATATATATGTGTACATGTATATAAAATATGTGCATGTATGTTATACGTACACATGTATACTTTATATAAAACAGTAAAATACTTGTTAGAGTTTATTTTCAGTAAAAAAGGGGAATTCTGAGACACGTTTTTCGCAGCTGCCTGTGACCTCTGTCTGACAAGCCTTTCTGCATGCAGGAAGCTATAAGCCATCCTGTTGAATTCAAGACTTTTCTGAGAACAAGAAAAAGCCTTTAGCAAGACATAACAAAGAGAATGATCTTCTCACTTTGTCAGCTAAACAAAGACAATAATTGATCCTTCACAAGTTTCAAACACAGCCGTATTTTATAATTCAAACTTTTATCATAATATATGTATATATACACAAGTCATTTTTTGTGGAAATAAATGCCATATTCAAGCCTTTTCCTGATTTAATTTATTGAGTGTTCAGGGTTACTTTTGGTTATATTTTATTCATTGCTGTTTTAAAATTGATTACATAGGTGTATCATGAGATGATATGCATTTAATTATCTGTGATACAGAGAGTGATTTTAATTTCAAAACTGAGAACAGTAAAAGTATTCAATAGTTTTGAGATCTATAAAACAGATCAGCTCTTATTTTAAATTAAAATCCTATTTAAAATGGTAAGATTTCTACTCTTCATTAAATACAGGAGAATCTAGCAGCTATTAAAAAGTGAGTTTGAACATATTTACTTTACCAGTGAGAAGGAAAGCTCTAGGTCATAATATGGGCTGATTTAAAACAGTGTAGTTTGACAGAATCCATAGACTTATGCTTCTTTGTAATAGATAAATATCTATTCCTTTTGATCTTGGTAAGTAGACCCTGTTTATAGAAAAGTTATTGTCTTTGATATTGTTTAAGGCAGATTTAAAATGTATGAACTATTACCGGTATTTTCAACAATATGAATGAAAAGTATAAGATCCTTATTGTGGCTTTGAAATCTTACTATGGCAGCTACCAAGAAAAAATAGCTAGTAATATTTATTCTTTTTAGTACAACTGAGTATATAGAAATGTCACAAGTATTTTTTTGAGATATTTATGATCAAATTTTGAAAAAATTTCCAGCCATCTTTGGGGACTGATTTACAGCCAGTGACTGTAATGCTATTCAAAATAAGGCTGTTTTCTAGAATACTGTAGCAAAAAATCCCAAGAGATATAATTGGTCACCTAGAAAATTGACCTCACACAAAAAAGACCTAAAGCTATCTATTTTATCCAGCAAATGTTTAAGGATAGCTTTCCCATCACCTATGAGAACCTACAAGTTTAAGATAAGAAAAGATTTTAAACTTTAGCAGGGAAAAGCACAACAAAATACTGGCAATTACTCTAGAGAAGTTCAAATGAGAAATAAGTGTGAATGACTAGCAGTTGGAGTAATTTACCGTGACTGTGAAGGATATTCCATCATTTGGAGTGTTTGAACCAAGATTAAGGGTCTGCCTGAATGGCACCTATTCTTGTTCAGGCAGGAATTACAGGTCTGATGCAGAAATTTGTTAATGAAATTCTGTGGCTCATTGGATGAGATGATCACAACAGTTCTCTCCAGTTTCAAAATTCTGTGAAAATAACAGGAATAGTACAAGTATAGAACCAAACAGAGACAAAAAGATTTATCAGCTCTTTGCCGTTTTATTATTTTCAACCATGCACTTGAATTGATTGTGTCTGGAATGGAGCTGTTTCCTAACAGTCTAGAGCTGCCCTTTCTAATTATTTTTTATGTAAGTCATGTAGGGAAGAAAGCCAAATTCTTTGTGATTAAGTCCACCCGACCTTTTTTAGAAGTGCGTTTTCTGAGAAAATGCCATTCTGAAGTGATAGTGTCTCATTCAGAGTCTTGGTCTTAAATAAAATTAATCCAGATAATAAATAAGATAAATAGTGGTAATAAAGTCCCAAATGGCATGACATCTTAAGGTTTGGAAGCTGAAGTGCTGATGCTTATTGATCTTGGCTAGTGATTGCAGACTATTTCCTTAGATACATTGTCATAGGCAAATTAAGCGGTTTTAGAGGACAGAATAACCTTCTGCAGTCTTTGGCTAGGGCATAGAAACTGAACAAACAATTATCATTAAGGCTGGAATGCATCCTTCAAACACCGTACTCACTTTCACGGTGCCTGAATGTAGCCCTTGTGCAGTAATGAAAATTTTGATGCCAGGAAAAGCAAAAGTTTTGGTAGGTGCTATAGTCATTTCTCAGACTGCTGTTATATCAGTGCCAGACAACCCATTTTGTGCTTTGGCTGCTCTTTTTTCTGGCATCTGTGTTGACTATGCTTGGATATGCAGGAGGACCTGTCTGACTCTTCTCCATCTGTAAAAGTTTGGATCTGAAAGGTCTGAGCTCCTGAATGACTGCAGAGAGTCCCTGCAGTTTCTCACATTTGACCCAGCCCTTTCAAGCTTATCTCCTACATTCCCTAGTTCCCAGAACTAGCTGATGTTCAAAACACTGTATAACATTATTACTTGTTCTGCCTTTTGACAAAATTAAAGACTGTAAGTACATAAATTTGCTTTATATGCTCAATCAAAAGCATAGCTTGACTTTTACTCCTCATCCATATGCTGAAGAAATTGGTTGTCTTCAGAGACTTTCTTCCTTTTTTCTTTTTTTTTTTTTTTTCTTTTTTACTATTGTATATATTGATAGAGCCGGTACAGAGCCAATAAAATTATTTTGCTGAAGGAAGAATTTTTATAAAAGAAAAATACAATTTTCCTAAACGAACCTGCATAACTTTGCTTACCTCTTCTCAAAGAGCAATTATGGACAATGGGGGAAGTAAAATAATAGGATATATAAGCCATGCAACGAGCCATATGAAAAAATGAAAAGCTTGGAGAATGTCTTACCCAAAGACAGCCAAAGGTCTGAGACTGCTTGTGTTAGAAAAATGAAGAGAGGCTATTAAGTAAAATAGTCTAGAGAAACTAGACTAGGAATATCTGTTAACTGATAAATGAACTGCTCTATCTCTAATTTAATTGCAAAGTTGATTATAAAACTGACAAGACTTCTAATGTCATTTGGTATTAATAGACACCTCAAGAATATTCCATGTGCAAAAGAATTTCTGGATTCTGTGCTTTTGGGGTAAAATGAAGCTCCAGTTATTTGAGAATAGTTTTAGAAGTACATGGAAACAGATTAACAAATAGCTATTCATTTTAGCCCTAATACATCTTCTTTAATCACCACTGTTTGGTAGTGGTCTGTTGGCCTCTGTCAAAAACATGATGTTGGCATAAACTACTCTGAGGCTTGTTACCTTGGGATGGCAACATCTATGACCTCAATAGAGGCACTTTTTACATACTGTAATTTTTTCATTTAAAAAAATCTGTGGAAAATAGGGATATTTTGTAAAAAATATCAGTTTAATTTAAAAGTTCACTGGCTATTGAGAAATCAGTTTTGACAGAATACTTTCAACAAAACTTTATACACAGGCTTTCTTGCATGCATGCGTACATGCTGTACGTGGCACAAAATGCTCAGTTCATACCTTAGCTGTCTCAGGTTTCTATGTCCATCAGTCATCTAACTGTACAATGATGTGGAGCAATTAGCTGTATTGTGTTCTTAGTTTCACTGCAGGGCTGTTGTCCCTGCAAAGGTTTTCCTGAGATCTGTAATTTTCATTACCACTTCTTCACTGTCATGGCACACATTTGTAACTAGGTTTGTGGAACATCAATATTTACCGTGCTAATAAGACTTACTAGCAAGGAGTAAGCACTACTCACACAAAAAAGAACTAGATTATAGTGGAAATTATTTTCCTCGTGTTGATATTTCTTGCTTGCTTCACTGGAACAGTTCTGAGAAGCATATTTTAAAAATACAATTAATTAAAAGTTTTCTATAAAAAACAAAACACTACATTTTTTTAAACTTCTCACAATAGTGAATTACATTTTTAAATATCAACATTGCATTGTCTTATTGTGTCTCAGCCATGTGTTTTAAGTGGCTTTGATGGTATCTGCAAGGCTAACCAGGGATACTCATTTTCTGTGTTTATCCCAAAGAATGTGTCTGGTTTCTATAATTTGAATACGAAGGTGACAAAATAATTTTAATACAAAATTACACTTTTTTTTTTAGGGAAGGCTGATTAGTCAAGTACACAGTTGCAATTTTTCCATTTCCTCTCTATATTTTTCCACGACCATTGACTATCCAAAACAAAATAAATATATCATATTCCCACTAGCTTAGAAGATGCCAGATTCTAGAAATTGTACTTTTTTATTTCCTACTTATCAAGTAATTTCTTTCAGATCCCCTCAGAACTTACAATTTCTTTGCCTTCCAAGACCACACTGTTATCTCCACTTTACAGACGCGCTCTTCATCCAAAAGAGAGGCTAGTTTCAAAGTCACAAAGAAATCTGTTCTGCAGCCGGAACCTCCCTCAACTCAATCCACAGCTTGTACCTTCAGAGCTGGTCTTCATACAGGTTAAGCCTGAATTAACATCTGGTACTTCTGGAAATCCTGTCAATTCCTACATTCTTCTTTAGGTACCAGAAATCCAAAGTCAGCCCCTGACAGAGGAAGTCTATGGTACGATAAGGAACACTGGACTCCTGATTTCTAGGTCAGTATTCAGTACACTTTCTCAAATGATGCAGCTCTAAGACCAGGAACCATGTATTCTGTCACTGAGTATTTAATCTACATAACATATATTTACTGAAGTAGCTTCAGCAAACTTGGATATTATCAGACTAAATCAGAATAATCCTCATAAGACACACAAAAAAAGTTTGGGTAGGTATCCTCATTCCACCTCTTTGGCAAATGAAAAAGACAGTACTTTCTACCCTCAGTGTTGCTATCACATTAAGATCTTAATACAGGAAGCTAAAATCTTATCTAAAGAGTTATAATCTAAAAAATATTATATTACTACAGCAGATATAAAAATCTGCTATTATTTTCACATGAATAAAAAAAGCTGAGAGCATTTACCTGTGTGACTCTCCTACAAGATACGAAGACAAAAAACTTACCTGGCGTATCTCTGTATAATTCCACATGCCTTGAAATATTTGCATGCAAACATACAAAAGAAGCCTTATGGAAAGAGTAAGTGCTACAGT
This sequence comes from Nipponia nippon, assembly GCF_047370975.1. Taxonomy (NCBI): domain Eukaryota; kingdom Metazoa; phylum Chordata; class Aves; order Pelecaniformes; family Threskiornithidae; genus Nipponia; species Nipponia nippon. The sequence goes on along the minus strand of NW_028262290.1, from coordinate 84,799,111 downwards.
TTGTTGGCTGTCTTCCCATGCAATAGGGTGAATTTTATCATCTATCAACATATGTTACATATGATTTTTGGTGATGATCAAATTTGCCTACTATCACCAATAAGTTTTAGGAAGCTGTCATTTTGTGAATAATTTGTTCATCATTCCTCAAAAAGCCAGATTATTCCCACTGTAAATACAGGTAATTTCCAACAGCTTCCTCCCTGCTACCTCCCCACCGGCCCAATTTGTTTGTAGGACAGTATGCCTCACACAAAAAAAAGTGCTCATTAAAAATATTCCCATGATCTAACTAATCTAATATAACATCTATATGCTTGTGTGCAACTCTTGCTATGAGGACAGACCTTCAATATTTGCTGGTTAATTTTTATTACTAAACAGCTGATGGCAGAAGCAGTAGATTGTGTTATTCTGAACATTGACAAGCTTTTGTGTATTAATTCCCTCTTTGCCTTTGTTTGGGTTTCCTAATATCGTTGGAAGCCATTGTCAGAGGTTCTGTGCACTTTTCCCTGCTCCCCTCATATCTACAGCAAAAGCACATCACAGTGCTTTGTTAAATTTGCCATCTGTAATTTCAAAACCTCAGGTATATCTGAGCCAGCTATCTGCAATTCACAATAATTGCTTAATATGTCATAATTTTCAGCATTCAAGCGTCCTTTTTCTCTTCGAAATGCAGAGGGGGAGATTCATAATAGCACTGAGATTTCCTGCTAAATTTCCCATCTGGTGATCCTCTCTCACTGGCACTACAATATTCCGGATTTCCATCCATTTGCAGCTGCGCCTCCTGCCCCTGTGAGATCAGAGTTGCACCTGGCTAAGCAGCCTTTTAGAAAATGCTACAAATAGTGCAATATGTCATTTTAAATGGTGACGACTCCTTTTGGATTAGGAGGTAACAGCAGGCAGACGGTAACTTGCTGGCACACCCTACACAAGGCACTTCCCAAATCAGAGTATTTCTATCCTATTTAAGTAGATTTATTGATTTGCTAAAGGCCACAGAACAGATCCAATTTGAAGGGGAGGAATCATCTTTAGTAACATCCACAGGCCAATAATGCAACTTAAAGCAGCTGTTCTTAAGCTGCATTAAAGCCAGGACAAGCCCTCCTAATTAGGCAGCTTCTTCTCTGCCTAATGCCTGTGCCGTGCAGATAGGCACTGCAGGAATGAAAAGAGTTGCTGCTCTTCATGCTCCGTGTTTTGAGGAATGACTGAATCAATGGCTCAACAAGTGCTGGAAGCATTTGAATACATCTTGCTTATTGGTTTATGATGAAGGCATTTTCCTGGCCCTGCTTTTTGTGACTGTTACTTATAAAAAGCAGCCGTGGAGGCTGCCGGACAGAACAGCAGGCGCAGCCCTAGGAGACCAAGATCCTATTTCTTGTCCTGCCAGCGGCCTGCCGGGAAACCCTGGAGAAGTCAATCCCTTCCTCTAGCAGAATTCCCCCTTCTCTAAAGCCTGATTCTTCCAAAAATACACTGTTGAAAATCTTTCCTTCATTCAAACCACATTTTATCTAAATCCATTAATCTCAGAATGAAAACACTGAACAGTGCTGAAAATGATAAAACAGAATTAAATCACAGTTGAAGATAAAACTGAAAAAAAGGAGGCTGTAACTCTATTTACTGTTACTGAGGGTTGTTGCATATCACCTTGGGACCATTTCCACTTTTTGTGCCAGGCAGAGAGATATTTATTTTGTTGTGAATATTTGGTTTAACATTTTATTTCTGAAGTCTCAGAAGAAAAATTTTCTGGAGATGATTTCATGTCTAGAAAAGACTCACGAGAACTCTAGCTGTTTCAAGACAATATGCTTGGCAATTAATAAACAAATGCCTCATGTCCAGATTTCCCAGGTCACAGTTACAGGTAAAAACTGTTGAAACCTGCTGCCATACTGCAACACATCAATGATTAAATCAGGAAGGGAATGGGCCTGCTAAAGAATCTGCAGCATTTCAAGTGGTAGTACCTGACTGTAACTTAGACTTTGACAGGTGTTGGTTAGACTATCCTACTCTCTGCCAAAAAATCTGCCAAAGGCAAATATGGACTTGTAGGCATTTGATTGTTTTGTTTTGTTTTTTTTTTTTCTGTTGTTTTGTCTTGTTTTTTTTTCTTGAAGGCCTGCTACAAATAGTAGGAGCTGTCATTCTGTTCGATTTTCATCTTCCTCGAAAATCTTTTGTGTTTCCGCAATGTAAAATTGACCCAACACACGAGACTTTCTGTATCTTCTTACAAGACATGGAAGAGGCGTTAAAATTTGCCTTAGTTTGGTCTACACTGCAATTCTTACAGTTATTAAGACAATTAATATCTTTAGTTTTATAAGGATTTACAGTCCCTCACCTTCAGCGTTTATGTATAAAAATGCATGGGAGTGGTCACATTTCATGTACACGCAGTCAGGAGCTGTTAAAACTCCATAGCCAACTCTGAAGACAAATGGATTATCTACTCTGGCCTTTAACTAAACCCATTTTTCTGAAAGAAAAAGAGATTGCAACTGGCAGGGCACTGGTGCACAGCAGGGCCCTGGCACCCCCCACTTCCCAGGGCCTGTGCCCCATGCTCCCCCCAGCCCAGCCCAGCCTGGACATGCTCCATGGTGGAACCCCAGGCTGTGGCTGCCAGGCAGGAGGTCACCCACCCCACCTCCCAGCACCCCTAAGGCTGATGATGTTCCTACAGTGAAGGCAAAACAAATCCCACTGAGTTAAAATCTGGTTTAGGGCCCAGGACATGTGGGTTGTGTGCGTTTCCAGTGTCTGCTTGCTGCCCCTATGCAGGCTCCCTGAGTGAGATGCTTCAGTAACCCCACGTACCCTTGGCTCTGGCCAGCCAGAAAATATGTACAATGCTTTGCGTCCCTGAAGCAGCAAAGAAGGCAAGAGGATTAGCAAATCTGGATCTCACTGTAATGAATTCGAGTTTGCATAAGAAAAATATTTACTAAAGCTATCTATAGCTGAGACAAGGGAAAACAAACAGTTTGGAGTTCAGAACATCCATTGGAAACCACTGTGCAAAACAAAAGATGCTCAGAAATTAATATTTTGTCACATACCAGTACTATTTTACATAAAATTACATTGGAGGAAGAACAGGGACTACGGTACCCTGTGTTTTAAGGTCAGCCCAGAATGAAGCAGTTAGGGAGCGTATGTGAGACACTGAAACAGCCGCAGCTCAAACTTTTCCATGGCCTACACACCACATTTAAATTCATCATTTCTGTTTCAGATGCATTCATAATTATATAATAATAGATTTGCATTCCTGAGATTTAAATATGAAGTTATTTGATAAAGATTTAGATCCTCTAAAGCTGGATGCATCCAGTCAATCTGAGGCACGCCACAGACATTTGAAATTTCAGAAGGGAGAGATCAGTGTTCTTTGAAAACAGGTTCCACCACAGCATCTGAGGGCATAATCGGTGTTAACTTGTGAAAGTGCTGTTTACTGAGATTAGTTTATGTGGTCATAATATAAACATTCATAGAATAGGTATTATATGCACTTGTCCTTTTCTTATTCTTTCTTGGATGTTCATGTACATCTACCGATTTAGGAAATTTCTAGGCTAGACTGACCCTTTGTCAGAACAGGTAGTACTGGTTGTGTTTTATTACAAGTGTTAACATGCACATAGAAGCTTTACTAGGGTATTTAATGCAGTCTTTGTAACAGCTTCCCTTAGAAGAGTTGGTTCGCTGCCAAAAACATTTGAACAGCTGAAAAAATGAATGTACATGAAACAGGCAAAGGTTACATATTTTTTCATATCAGTTAATACTCTGGCAAGAACTGAAGATTTCGTTTCAGGTATGAAGGTTTTTCACAGATTTTGAACAAACTGCTAGTAGTATGAATGACCCAAAGACCTGGTTTGTAAAAAAAACTTCATTTTTTTTCTGCTTTTCCCCTCCTAGAGAAGAAAAAACCTGTTTTGCACTCAGACTACTTGGAAAGACTGTGAGACACTTGTTAACACATGCTGGGATTTGTGCACTTGAGATCTCAAAGGAGAAAAATCAATTAGCAAGAGAATGTGTATCTTTTTTGTCACTTTCGCATATAAAAGTTTAAAGAGAACATAAACTCTGACATTGAAGTATACTGTGAAGGCAGAAATTGTAGATTCTGTAAGATATCGCTGGAAGGACAGAAAACTACTGAGAGTTTTACTGGCTGACTGCCATACTCTGAATAGCTGCCTGTCAATGCCACATGTGGCATCTTTGAGAGAGCATATTCTTCGCAGCAAGTCCATAAAGGTGGCACATATCAAGAGAGAGTGTAAAAGAGTGCTTGTGTTAATGCTTGAGAGCATTTATATTAACAGTTAAAAAAAGAGAATATTCTTAGGCATTGCTTCTGTAAGTAGTAATGCAAAATGATCACATTCGCTCCATTCCCCTGTAACCAGCTGTGATTTGCATTTTGAATCCAGGAAATTCACATATTTCTGTCCCTCGGTGTTTGAAAGAATTTTAGTTTCCTACCCTGCAAACTGAATTATGGAGTTGCCATCCTATGAACTAGGATTTCTAATTCTAGTTCTCTATTTCTATCTGTGGTCATGGTTATGTTTTCAACCCTTTTCATTGTAGACCTATAAGCTATAAAATTAATTTACGGTCTTGGAAGGAAGGGGAGCAGCAATAGGTCAAAAAAATGAGATGCTGTCTGAGACATAACAATATGCCTACAATTCATCTCTCCATCTTATTCCCTCCTCAAGTATCATCACCATTGCACTATTGTTAAATAGCAACTTATGACGAATATGGTCAACCTAAAAGATGAATGATAATTTAAATTTTCTCTTTATAAGCTAAATGTCTTTTTACTTAACATAATAGGAGACTGTATCTCCATTACAGTCCCTTTAAGTTACCAAAATTCAAGTGAGAAGCCTGACTGTGGATTTGTGCAGGAAAAATCATTGTACTGTCAGCCATCACTGTATTTTTACTATGTCTATCATATTAGATGATAGTGGAAATTTATGGATATTTATATAAATTGAAAAAAGCAGAAGCAAGGATTTGAAAAAAAAACAAAACAAAAAACGGCAAATAAAATAATAAACAACATTTACAGGAGTAAAGCCAGAATCCCCACTAAAACATACAAATAAAAATAATCAGAGGAAGATGCAGTGCTCGTCTTAAATCTTTTAAATTAATCTAAAACCAGCAATGTAAACAGTATTTAGCCTGTGTAACTAGCTGGTGTTATCATTGCTCTGGTCATGCTTTCCTGCCGTTTTCACATCCATCGCAATGATATGTGTCACTCCTACACCCAGGCATCTGCAGAGGTCTTTGCAGGAGTGAGGGACTAGATTTTTGAATCTTCCAGGGCTGAAACCCTCCTGTGCATGGTGTGTAATGCTGCTTACTCCTGACAGGCCACTGGATCCACCATCACATATGTATCTAGCTTGAATGAAAATGCTTAATGCATTAGAGCAGAAAAGAAGCCACATTGTCGTTAAAGTACAGACATAAAGCTTTTTTCAGCTAACACTGCTAAGTCAGCTAGCAACTATATATTTAAAGTGGCTATAGTTTCTGAATTGTCTTCTGTGAATGGTAATACCAGAAAAGCAAAATCCACTGCAGAGGCAATTGTAGAAGTCCATATCTAGAAAAGAAATTTACAAATGTCCAGAGCAGGCAGGGCTGAAAGTCCACCACAGGCATCTGTGGTTCTTGGAGTGCTTGGGGACTTCGAAACATCCCTAACTGTAAACCTCTTACAATATGGTCTCCTCTAAATTATACTTTATTTTCATTCCAAAGAATGACTGTGCTTCTCTTTCACATCTTTGATGAAATATCAAACTTTGTGTTTATGTCCCCAAAATAGGTTCAGACTGTTTTCCTTCTCATCTCTTACTGACTAGGTAGTTTGGGTATTCTTTTGCCTTTTCTAAATGTAAACAATAATTTCTGTTTTTCTTTCCTGAATTCTTTCTTACTTGTTTTTATGCTACCAATGCACCTGTAACTCCCCAGCGATCAAGAGGATTTGATAAACAGGGTCAGCCACCTTCAGGTTTGCTGATTATTTTGTCAGAGAACACAGTATCAGCTACTTAGCACCACATGTTCCACCTATTTATTTCCATTGTCAGTGCTTGAACTTTGTCTGCAGGCTAGTTTAGGTCATCTGTGTGAAAACAAACTCTAACAACATAAAAGAAGAATAACAAAAACAAGCTGGTTTATTAAGAAAGACAAGGATCAGTCCCCCACAGTACAGAAGTACATGCTCATTTGGCCCATCATTAGAATAAGCTTGTCTAGCTGTCCATGGCCAATGTAGCATTAAAGAATAAGTAAACAAAATGTTAGTGTCTGCAAAAGAGAGAAGGAGGACTTCGGCTTAGGAAGACTCTCTGATTTTCTGGGTTGGCCCAGACTAACCCCTATTCCTATACCAGTGTCATTAATCTAGGGACAAGGTAAAGAGTGTAATAAAGGTGAGTTTCAGCCCCATTAGTCTATATCCCCTGTGCTGGGATGAGAACAAATGGTGTTACTCCAAGAACTGGCTGTGGAAGTCACTGACCACCAGCATTGCTACCCAAATTTCCTTAGTAGCACAAGTTCAGCTCTTTGGTTCTACTCGGTCCCTAAATAAGCCAAGTCTTAGCTACAAAATCATCTCTTCATCTGCTCTCTAGAAATTTCCTTTATCGCTAAAAGTCAGTGGTATTTTGGCTATACAGTTTGTTATAAAAATATTTGGAGAATAAACCATGTAGTATTCCTTAAAAACATTAGAAGATAGTTGTGGGAATCCCAGAGATGGGAACAGCAAAAATGTAATTGATATATATGGAATGTGTGCAACCATCTGCACATCTTAAAACTAATTCTGTTATTCACTTCAATATCAGATTTGTGTTTATTCCTTAGCTCTTGAGAAGGACAAAACTGATCAAGTAATATTATTTAATAACAAATTGTGTACTATTAATACAAAAAATCTTGTTGATAAAACCCTGAGGCAACACTTTTCATTCTGTTCTCAGCAAACATTAGAGTCAAATAAATGGACGTACATGGCAGTTAGTTGAAATAAAAATGAAATGAGTAATGACCTGTGAAATTAGTGAAGGTCATTGAGGAGAAGAAATACACTACTGAAAATAAGCAGATTATTACCCTTATTGTTTATTTAAACAGTACATTAATTACTGAGTAATTAATTCATATTATTTTCCCTTATTATTAGGGGAGAGCTATATTCAGGAAGAGCTTTGTTTAACAATATTCTGTTTGAAAACCTTACTAATTTACTACTGGGCTAAACTGTGTCCTCTGGCTGAGACACTATATGTTCTATCAAGAGGGAGGCCATGCTACATCGTCCAGTTCTATCCTGTTTCCAGAGTTTTGTTGTATATAAATGAGCAATGCTCCTGAGCCTTCCTGTAATAACAGTGCAATGTCTTTCCTGAATCTGTTGTTTCTGTGTCTTCTTTTGTTACACATTGTACAGAAAATCTACACAAAAGAAGGAAGTCAAAAAAGAAAAAAAATAAATTCACATTGACAGATGAGCATTATGTAAACAGTTATTGTAAATAGATTGGGAAAGTAAGTAAGTTCAGTATCAGCTCTTGGAAAAACTGTTGCTCATTTGTAGATGTAGCAAAGAATTGCAGCAGTGAAAATAAAAATAAGATGAAGTAACAACCATAAACCAATTTCATCTTTTTCTTTACTTAAAATATTTTTTTGTACTTGCAATTTGACGTATCTGGATATATATTTATAATGTGTTCCATTTTGCTATGAAGTTCTTCCAAATACCAGATAACTGCATGTTTTTAAACTCTGTCAAAAAGAGCAACTTTATTTGGTTCTTTATATATTTTTCCTGGGAAGTAATGTGTCTTGGGAGTTCCTCATTTAAGACGCTGTCCATATAACTTGCAGCTGTGGCTTCAACAGATTAGATTCAGTGATTGCTCTTTAAAAAGCAGAAGTTTTATCCTATGAAGCTGTCTTAAAGTTAGCTACAACAGCCTACATTTCAACACACAAAACAGTAACAAGGTTTTCAGAATTGTTGCATACTTGTAGCTTTTGTTTATTTCTAAAGCAGCTGCAGGTGCCCTGAATTGAAAGTAATCATATATATGATTAGAAATGATTAGAAATGTAAACAGAAAGATCAAAAAGTCTGAAAACTAGTGTGGTGGGTTGACTTTGGCTAGACGCAAGGTGCCGACCAAGCCACTCTATCACTCCCCTCCTCAGCTGGACAGGGGGAGAGAAAAATACGACGAAGAGCTTGTGGGTCAAGATAAAGACAGGGAAAGATCACTCACCAATTACTGTCATGTGCAAAACAGGCTTGACTTGGGGAAATTAATTTAATTTATTGCCAATCGAATGAGAGTAGGGTAATGAGAAATAAAAACTAAATCTAAAAACATCTTCCTCCCTCCCCATCTTTCTTCCCAGGCTCAACTTCACCCCCGATTTCTCTACCTCCTCCCCACAAGCGGCACAATGTGATGAGGAATGAGGGTTGTGGTCAGTTCATCACCTTGTCTCTGCTGCTCCTTCCTCCTCACACTCTTCCTCTGCTCCAGTATAGGGTCCTACCCATGGGAGACAGTCCTCCATGAACTTCTCCAACGTGAGTCCTTTCCATGGGCTGCAGTTCTTCAGGAAAGGATTGCTTCAGCATGGGTCCTTTCAATGGGTTGCAGTCCTTCAGGAAAGAACTGCTCCAGTGTGAGTCCCCCATGGAGTCATAGGTCCTGCCAGCAAACCTGCTCCGGCATGGGCTCCTCTGTCCATAGGGTCACAGGTTCCGCCAGGAGCCTGCTCCAGCATGGGCTCTCCATGGGGTCACAGCCTCCCCAGGACACGGTTGGCCCTTTTGGCTGCCAGGGTACACTGTTGACTCATATTCAACTTGCCTGAAGAATGACAAGTTAGAATTATATATATCTGTATAAAAACAGATTTTATATATTTTATATATTTTATATATATATTATATATATATAAATAGTATTTTATGTGTAAAAATTTAAAAATAGAGAGAATTGTGCATAAGAAGCCTGAAGAACTGTAAAGCTGAAATGAATTTTGATTTACATGGCAAAAGGCTTTGATCTTTGCTTTACTGATTGCTGAGAATCTATCAACTGACTCTTTTATATAGAATATTGATATACAGTTGTGGTCTTAAATGGCTACCTTAGCTTGCAATTTGAAGCAGTTATCTTCATGAACAATTCTCCACCAGGTGTCATTTTCATACAATCTGCAGAGTATATCAGACCAAAAAATATATTTTTTTAGATTTAGCAAAGCTCTGTGTGTGTTGAAGTAAACACTATAAAACTGGAGCTGTCAGCTAATCTAAGGTAATACGTACACACACTTATATGTATATATTAATAATAAAAAGACTGACTAAGCTTTGTGAGTGGTCGCCCATGTCTTTGTTGTGTTTTTTCCTAGAGAAAGGGGAACGAATTTAAAAATTACATTTTTTTTCACGATGCTGACATTATTATTATGGGTTATTCAAGCTCCATTTATGAGATCTCTAGTTTTCTCCTCAACTACTAATTCAGGGTTTAATGTACAAGTTTAAATTTCTCTTGGATCTTCACACTTACGTACATCACAATAAAGTACAACTCAATTTCAAAGCCACCTTTTAAAAGAAAATCCAACAGAAAACTGATGTAGTGATATAACACAAATGTAACAAAACTCATTCAGAACTCTTACATTTCTGTTGAGCTAGACACTTGAACTTTAATTTCCTATCCCTTTTTTTCCAAGTTGACATATGAAGGATAGATAAATTTTTTTTGTTGCTTATATATCAAAGATTAACAGCTGACAAAATACCATTAGCAGCTCCTGCAGTATGGCAAGAAGAGCATCTCAAACTATGTCACATCCAACATGGACAATTCAATGGGATTTATTCTTTCTGCACACGTGCATTAAGGGCACTGACACTCTGAATATGGATAGACACAGAAGAGGATGATGGAAAATCAGCACTGCATCTGATTGTTAGACCTGTATCAGAGACAGGATATTGAAATGCCTCATCATGCATATATGGGGAAAAGACCTAATTTATACATGGCAAGGACCAGTAATGGCAAAATTATTTGGCCAACAGATAACATGCACACTAAACTTAACAATATTTAAAAGTAATTATTTTACAAGCTGAGAATAAAACGCAACATCCTAATAGTTTTGCTCCAAATACTCTCTCTTGAAAACACAGAATTTGTTATTCTGACTACAGTTATTTCTTATATTTGATCTGACTATTTTTACCACAATAGGCTCAATAACCTAAGCCTGAGAGTTTTGAATTGAAAGAATGGATTTTGTTCCATTTAAAAACTTAATTTAATAATGAAAAGTTTCAAGACTTTTGAGAAAACATCAATTTGACAGATTGTCAAAGCTTAACCATTCATACCAACAATTAGTTTCAGTGAATTAGCATCGCTGAACAGGAAGCAAGTTGTCTGAAAATTTCCCACCTAACACTTTTTCAGAGCACAACTGGCAGGCTATATTTTCTATTGTGTGCAGTTAAGGCTAAGTACACTAACAACTAATCTATACTATTCTAACTTAATTACATCTAAAAAAAATACTACAAAGAAGTTCTAAAAAGCCTGTAGTGCCACTAAACACTAGTGGTTGTTCCTTGATTAAAAAAAAAATAAAGGGACAGAGGACATCACTAACTCTACAGGTACATCTCCAAAATTATTATTGCAATCAATTATTTTGTCCTTGCTGCTTGTAGCAGTCTACTGTCAAAAACACTTCCAAAATGATCCAAGTAACTACCTGTTTCTTTGCACCATGTGGAGCAAAAACTGTAATTTTTTTTTCTCCCTTCCCCCAGATTAAATATAGGTGTGGGGAGTGGGGAAGAGAAGAATGAAAATAAACTGTATAGTTGTCCTCAGTTAATTTAATGATAATGTTCTTTGAGGACCAAATGTCTTGGCTTGTTTTATAACTTCCAATTACAGCAAGATGGGAAAAGAAAGTTCATCTTCCCGAACTGGTGAAATTGCTGGCATGGGGTACAGAGCAGAGCTAACACTAGGAGCATGGAAGTCTGTCTATTAAACCTCAGTTGCCGTAGATATTCTTGCTCCTTTTCTTCTTTTCCAGCATCATGGAAATGAGAATGGTTCACACTGACTCAGTGCACGTTATTTTCTCTGCAGCTTTCTCATACAACTGTACAAACAGGAACAGAACATGCCCCCTCAAATCCTATCCACTTCCATATGTTCTTACTATATGTCTCAAAAAAATCCATAGTAAGGTCTAGTAAAACAAATGGGTGAGGAGAAAAAAATTCTTTGATTCTGAGGTAGGAAAGGTTGTTTCATTTCCAGTGAAAAATCTTATGCAAAATAAAATTTCTGTCTGATGTTCCTAACTTTGAAAATGCTGATATAAATTTAGAATTAATCATCCTGCCCTCCTCACAAGCGGCTCCACTCTGTTAGCTGAGCAAAGCACTTGGACTTATTCCATCAACAGTGTGTCAGTGTCTACACTGGCACTCAATTCATGTCTTTGTCTTGAGACCCTTCAGTTCTTACATAAGTACTAAATTTTCATCCATTTCAATTGAAGTTAACTGCATACCTCAGTGCTTTGAGGAATCAGAGCTCATAAGAAGCTCTTTTTTTCCTTAGTATGATTTTTTAATGAATAGCTTCAGTAATTTTATGTCTATAAATTTGGAGGTGTGCAAAACCAGTGATTTTTAAAAAGCTTTCTAAAAATATTCTGAAGTACCATTTATAATTGGAATTCAATGGAAGAAATTAATCTAAGTGCTTTGAATTCTTAGTGTAATGTGCATTATATAGAAGTTTTAGCTGCTCAGCTACTGTCTGTGATGTAATTGCCTGCATGAAATTTTGCTTCTTGATCTCCACAACCTAATCTCATTGGTTTGTTTCAAATATTATAGTGATCATAAGGGTTACAGCTGTTTGAAATATTAAATCCCTTTTTTATAAATGCTGGAAGAGCAACATCATAATTTTATAAAACTTCAAGTCATCCATTTTTTAGCTTTACCACACTGAATAAAACAAATCACAAATGGCCACAATCCCATACGCACAGAAACAGTGAATTGGGGCTGCGAAGTGACCATCAAATAAACTGCCAGCTGTAGCCAAAGAGATCAGAGATGGTGCAGGTGCATATAACCCTAGTGATGCAACTGTGTAACACATAGTTACCAACAATTATACTCCTAGAGCTGAATAAGCATTTGATAGGCCCTTGATGCATCTTTTCTGAATCACTTTGGGCAGCTCAGGACTCAACTCGATAAGAATCTAAGAAAGATGGAGGTCAGTATCTGTGTACATACGAGATTTTGTTTTCCAACTGTATTTTTAAAATGCTACAGGAACTAAGAAAAGATTTAGTGAAATTGGAAAGCATATATTGGAATAATCTGTAAGTTTCTTGGAGTGTTCTTTTAAATTCAGACAGTTCACATTTCATTCAAAAGAAGACTTCATGGTGGTGTCTGCTCTGAAAGAGCCATGTGGTGGTGGATATGGGAACAAGCAGAGCAGGTGGTAACTACACTTTGCTGCTAAAAAAAAATACTTGCGGAACCATGTTCTAAAAAATGCCACAGGCAGCTGAGCTCCCTGTTTACATATTCACTAGTATCTGAAACAGGGGGCACACTTCATTATCCACCTCATAGATATCTGTTGCTTTTAAATATGCAGTGAAAATGTTATTGCTAATTCTGTTTTCATTGGAGGCAATAAAAGTCAAGTATTCTGCTTTCAAACTACTTGTGTAAGGGACAATACCTAAATATTTTAGCTGAGTGTCTGATAAATGTTTCTTAAGTAACATGATGCACATGTACATTCTTTCTTATAAATATGCAAAGAATCATAAAAAACTTCTTCCCGTACTACAAGAATGTGAACTATTCAAAAACATTCTTATTCCACTTGATAACAAAAAGTAATACCTTGAAAATTTTAATCAACTGAACACTCTCCTACTTCCCAAAATTCAGCTCAGATCAGTGTTTTCATATTGCACTTCTAGTTCAGGTTTTCTTTTTTTTTTTTTTTTTTTTTTTTTACCCTGACATTAAGCTTAACATCTAAAACTAAGAAGTTTATTTAAACAGAAAGAAGATACTTTGACAATTTCGTAATATTGTCTGGAAAACAGTGAAGTGGGATTTTTTTTTTCATTTTTTTCTCTGTTTTTCTTTTTTTTTTCTTTTCAACTAAAGCTAGAAAATTTTAGGTCAGCTTTCTACACCCTCAGGAATCAACAGAAAAAACCCAGATATTTTTATCTTAAGTAAAATCAGCTGAATTATCTCATTAAGACAAATCAATTATTGAACGTATGTTCTTCTAAGTAAGCATTTTAGTAGAAAGGAGGCACTAGTTTATGCTCATATTAGCAACCCTAGGTAAGCTCCAAAACAGAGTGCATCTTATTGGCGTTGACTAGTTATACAGAAGCAAAAACTACATGTACCTTTCTATATAGTAGATTTATGGTAGATTTGTGATAACTAGTTTCTGTTTTTTACCTTGATACAACAGCACACATCTCTTTGCAGTGAAGAGACGGCTTAAGGTTACAATTTAACATATTTTTTACATCAGGAAAGATGGTGTTGGCACAAAAAGAAGTAATCCAGTCTCCCTTCTACCTTCACATACTTTCAGCCATTTATCTAGAGTCTCTAACTATAGTGCTATGGTCAAACAGTGAATTTACGTTGATCTAGATAAATCCAGAAATATATAGAGAGATATATATACATATAATCACTCTGTGTGTGTGTAGATTTATAAATGTACATATATTTAAAAGTCTGTTTTAAGCCAAATCATCTCACAGCTTTGTTCGTTGCTCAGACAGCACAAAGTCCTATATAGCACAGAAGTGGAAATGAGCAACAAGAACCTCAGAGGAGGGCAGTGAAAGTGTTGACTTACGTAATTTTAATTTGTAGATGAAGCTATAGGAAACACAGTTGAAAAAGACCGTAAAATATGAATTATCAGGCAGCAATTTAACTTCTACTCTGTCTGATAGTCTAAGGGCTCACCAATGATATTAACATATACAAAAGAAAAAAAGACTTCAAATGTTCCCAATAAATAGTACACTTACATTTTTCATAAAATACTTTGAATTTCATTTAAACTGACATTAAAAAAGTAGTCTTTTTAGTGAGTGGATTAAATGGATTGTTCCTAGTCAGAAGTACCTATAAGATTTTCAGACTGATAGATTTTACCTCACTTCTACATAGACACTGAAAACAAGAAGTTAAAAAGAAAGGCTTTCCTGCTTCTTTTCAACTGTGAATGACCTAGTAATCTATTTTAATTAACTGAATAAATTGAAATCAAGAAAATATTCTCTTCGTGTATGCAACAGAGGCTACTGTTTCTCAATGATACTTTAGCACTTATAGCAAATGTGCTTAGTTAGTGAATTTCACTGAGGGGTTTGTTTGCCTTCAAAATTTCAGAAACATATGTTGAAAAATAAAAGATAATTGATTTTGATCCATTTTGGTTAGAACTATAGTTGGTTAATGCCTTCTTTCTAGCCCCTTATAAATTATCACAACATCATGAGCAAAAAGAGGTTTCTTTTTGTGGTATGATTGTAACATCAAGCCAAATGAATGTATTTGTTTTGCATACCTTCTGAGTACTGAAAATTACTCCAGTTTGCATTTTAGACCTTCTTAGACTCCACAAGTCATTTTTAGTGCCGCTTAAGTGAGGCATTAATTTGTTCCTGAGAAATTTAATAAGAACCGTATTTGCTTTCATCAGTTTTACATTCAGTCCACTGTCTCCAGACTGTCTTGATTTCAGAATAGCATTTAGGTATGTGCTTAAGTGTTAGTAAGAGTCAGACAGACCTAGAGTTTTGTTTAAATGCAATGATGCATTGACATGCTCTTCAAAAATGAGGTAAAAAAAAAACACCTGAAGAATCACCATTTCCATTTGTTTGGTTTCTGACTTCTGCAGGGCTGATTTCCTGCAGACTTTGGGAACTTTGCAGGTTTGGGAACATGGCTGGGAGCAGGGACCTTTCCGTGTTACGGAGTGTACTGGTTCCCTGGTTTGTAACATTACAGTATGAATAAAAAAACAAGGAGGGGAAGCATGTTTGGGAGAGATAACTACTACGTCATTCAGTTTTCTTTTGTTTTGAATTGTTTACTTATTTGATAATCTTGTTTGTCCTTGGTATGCTAGAGAAAAATAATGACAGTGTCAGCTTTTCCCTGTGCTGCTGTCATTAATGAACATTTCCACAAGAAGAAACTCCAGGGACGTGACAGCTTTGCCTGATGTCTTTCCCTGAAGGTCCATGGAGAGAGCTGGCTTTGGAAACTGTTTCAGAGATGATTAAAAGCTATTTTGACTCTCTCCAGGAAGTAAATGAGAAAAAGCTTGTGACTCCTGGGAAGAAAGCATGAAGTACTAACAGGAAGGTACCAGTAAGGAAGGTCAGCCCTGACAGGAAGAACACGCTCATTAGCAGACATTTTCAAAGAGAAGTTAAAAAAAAAAAATCCAGGTGGACGAATGAGTTAAAATACCTGGATTTCAGTTATCTCACCAGTCAGCTTCAAAGATGGAGACTCGCATCATGTTCCAGCGAAACAGCTATGAAAAGTAGTGAGTATACAAAATTAATACTAAACACTAAACAGCAAGACACGTTGCTGTGGAGAATTCAGAGCAACCACGTGGGCATGTATGGGTGCCATTCATTGAGCAGAGGGTTGTTCCAGAGCTACATCAGTTACTGACACACTCTGCAACAGGGCAAAAGATTTCAACCCATTTTCTATCATCTTCTGCACCCTGGGTTTACCTAATAAATCATTTGAGATTTACCTGCCTGGATGTGGTAGGACTGGTAGGTCCTGGGAGGACTTTGCCAGTACTGGAACCAGAGGCTACACTGAAGGACTCATCTCGTGCCTTTGTACGGGTTTACCTGAAAAGATGCTGGCAGCAGCAGCAGCAGCGGGGGCTGCAGGCGCGGCCCCCGTGAGGAGCAGCCGGGGCTGCCCCACGCTGGACCCAGCCGGTTCCAGCCGGCTCCAACAGCCCCAGCGCAGGGCCCAGCTGAGCCCCTCGGCCACAGGCGGGTGCCTCAGAGAGTCTAAACCTGCTTTGCACAGAGCTCAGGGCCAAACAGAAGAGGAAACCTTTCATACTTAAGTCAACAGTATTGAATAAAGGCTTAGGGAATATTCATGCTCAATAAGGAAAAGAAGTTTTCCTTTTCGGGAATAATACCACTTTGTGAATAGCATTTCTGAACTAGATTTTAGCGTGTTTCTTGTCTTTTTCTTACGCTAGCATAAAGAATCATACTTTAACAACGGAATATGAACAAAAGGGGAACTGATACCCTGGATTCAAATGACTGTGAAAGTATTTGTATTGTGCAGGTCAGAGTTGACAGACCTGTTGGTGCCTGGGTGCTTCTGATCTCTGAGCAACACACAGTGCTGAGGCCTGAGAAGACACGGGCTTTACTCGCAACTGTGCAACAACTGACTGACTCACACAAAAGAAATGAAAGAAATTTTACATGTTATCATGTATATTTTGCAGAGGTGTTCAAAAAGAAAAAAAGAGCAACAGTATGATTTTACAGATTGTGCTTCCTTTGTTTTTCAAAAATTTTGCACAGGACTCCAAAATGTATTGTAAATGAGAGATTATAAAAAATAAAACACGCTACAGCAATGGTTTTTCTTCTCTAGCAATTACATCTGCTAGTACAGAAAACTGTGACTAAAAACAGTATTTAAAATTAGAACGTATTTTTTAACATTAAAAAGAAATGCTTATTGTATGAAATCAGAACACAAAATGAAAACACTGAAGAAAGGCAGTCACCTTGCACGGGAATGCACAATTGAAGCTACAGCCTAATTATTTTCCTTTGTCGCCCCTCCTTTTTCTGATTGATGGTTGTATTATTTATACATTTTACATTATTTACACAATTATTATTATACAAAACAATAATAATACATTATTATTTATACAATTTATATTATAAAAAGTAAAAAAACAAGAACAGCTTAGTCTTCATCAAAGAGCACAGCAAGATAAATTTTAAAATAAGATAGAAACTGGAGTACATCCATGGCACAACCAGCTCCTGTCTAAAATAGTCATTAAAGGCAAATTAATAATTTTCATCACTAATCTGTTTTTATAAAGCAGAACTGTTTTATGTCAGAACATGTTGGCGCTTATTAACAGAAATCCTCCTACTTAAAATAGCCACTGGAAAGAAATTTCACATAAAGTTTTTGAACAAGTTTGTTTACCATTGCTCAGCCTCAGTAATATAATTCTGCTGATTTGTACAATATAACAGTATTCCATTTCTAGTCGTCATGAAAATAAGGACATCACAGTCTGGCACTATATCAGCATGAACCAGCTTCACCATGCACAGCTTGATGGTACATGGCATCTTCTGTAATCTAATCCAAAAGCCAGCTTCCTCCTGGAACCGCTATTATATATATGTGTGTGTATATGTATCTCTCTCCCTTCTTTAGTACTGCCAGATACTTACCTTAGGCCTGACCCTGAAAATAAGCAATGCAGCATTTTCAAGATTTCAGCCTTTTCATTCTCATTACACCTTGGGACCCTATTTCTGTCTAATATGCAGCTTTGATATTTGCTATACTTCTTATTCTCCATAGAGCTTGCAATCTTTTTAGACTCCAAATATTTTAAAATGTAGATACAATTACTAGTTTCCTCTTTCCTATTTCTTTGCCTTGAAATAGTTTTATTGCACTAGGATTGCTGCACTTTAAGGCTCTCTTAAAAGCCAGTTCTTGGTGCTACATTCTTCCTTCTGTGTTGGAGGAGGCAGAGGGGGATGGCAGGCCAAGCAAGCATCACTCATGTCTCAGACTTCTCATATTTTCATTGCCTCTTCTCATGAGTGAGAAGCTTGCTCAAAAGAATTCTGAAAATACTATTTTTAAAGATGTCCTGATCATTTACCTTCACCAAGATATATTCAAATCATTAATCCATGAATTAGATCCCCTTTCCCTGTGCAAAGCTATATTAATTTTGCAAGTACTACAGGCACTCGCAGGACAAATCTCCAGTTTTTTGTCTTTAATATTATGCCTTCCTATAATCTAAATCATGACCATTGTAGGACACAAACTGTGCTTTAACTGTTTGTCTGTTGAACAGTTATCCCACTACACACCTTATTCTTGCTTGCTATCAGGAATACTGGATACAGATGAGAACATAATGGCAAAAATTTTTTGCTTGGCCAGTTTAATATCCACCACCAGTAACTGAGAACAAATCACTTAATTAGAATCTG
This sequence comes from Nipponia nippon, assembly GCF_047370975.1. Taxonomy (NCBI): domain Eukaryota; kingdom Metazoa; phylum Chordata; class Aves; order Pelecaniformes; family Threskiornithidae; genus Nipponia; species Nipponia nippon. The sequence continues at coordinate 84,780,592 of NW_028262290.1, read as the reverse complement.
CATTACCTTGGCATTGAAATGGAATAATTGATAAGCAATGCAGTGGAAAGAGACTGTACATATATACATTTTTCCTTTCCAACTATTACTTTTTAGCTCTTTTTCATGGAAGGCTATGAAGATAACCCACCAGGGCTAAGAGAAGAATGCAGGCTGAACAAAACTGATCAATAATGGGAGGTAAGATGTGACTCACATTTCAGATATCTTAAAATGTCTAATAAAAAGCTTCTATTACAGCTAACACTAGAACATTTCTTCTTCACCAGTATTCACAACCAAAATTAAGGTGTGGTGCTATATGGACAGTAAATAACAGGTAAGCATCACAACTGAGCATATTTTTATTCTGTGGTTAAATTAATTTAGGTACCTGGCCTCCACACAAAGAATGGGAATAATATATAGTGACCCAATCAGCTGCCACCAGAAGCGATACTGTGTGGTGAGGTATGCCAGAGTTACACCTTTCCCAAGCAATAGGTTAAGAAATCCCTTGTTACAAAGACAGTGGGAACTTTGGTTTGAAGGCTTGCAATACATGTTACTGTTGTTCTGCTAAAGCAACATGGACATTATGGCTGGCAAAGAATAGTGAGTAAACAACCTGAAAAAAAAAAACTTTTCCATCAGTTTGTATTTCCCTAATCATATGTAAAGAAAAATAAGGGGGGGGAAGCTGAAGGGTACCTTCAGTTACATGTATGAACAAAAGAACTGCTTCAAATCCATCCTTTATCAGAAGCAGCATTACTTGAGTATCCAAGCTTTCAAAGAAAGAAAGAGAACAGAAAGAAGGAAAAAAAAAAAAGACATTTCCTAATATGAATGAGTGATGAAACAAAAAGCAAAAATAAAAAGTGCAAAGGATAAATCCATGTGTATATAATTTACCCAAGTCTTCAGAAAACCTGATACCATAGCTATATTTCACTTCACTAAAAAGTTTCTCATCTGCACAGCAACTATTAATTCCAAAATATAAATGACTTTAAAAAAATTCCACCAGTTTTGCTACAGAGTTATTAATTTGTTCTAATGAAATGCTGCAGAATCTGAAAGCCATTCCCAGAGAGTCTTGACCTTAACTGAAACCTTTAGAATGATTTAGCAAGATGCAACGATTATGCCTCAGATGTTAATATCAAAGAAGCGTATCTAAAAGATTTTTTAGTACATAGTATCTCCACTAAGGCTAAGTCTTTGATAGTTCCAACTTATTTATGTTTAGCCCTTCATATCAAGATGGAAAAAGCTTGTTGGATTGTTTTGTGCTAGTTTCTTTCTTGCTTTGCTTTTTTGGTTTGGGTTGCTATTCTTGAATTTTATGCTCTGTACTTTTCTGGTTCAGCTCAGATGACTGTCATGAGAGCATAAAATGTATGAACTTCCCATGAAGCAAAGGATTGTTGCCAGCTATACAATATTTTGCCATCATTTCTGCTTAGTCATTTTATTGTTTTCAGCCTCACTGTGTCTGCCCTTTGCACATTAAGGAGTAGGATGACCGTTTGGCACAATTCTGTATGGGTAGAATCTCCTGTTAAAGATACAGGACCTCACTTTCTACATATTGATAAGCAGAAATACATAGATGTTTTGCCAACAGTTTAAAGAAAAAAAAAAAGACCAGAATAGTTTAGAATATATCCTTTGTTAGAGAATTATTGCAATACATCAAGGAGAATTATAAACCCTATTTCCGTTCTATTCTAAATGCATATGTACTTTATTAAAAAAATAAAATATCTTCCTATCTTAAAAGAATTTGGGGGTTGAAGATTGGAATTTGGGGGTGTTGTTTGATTATTTCTTTTGTATAAGCCTGGCTGTCCTCTGAGATGTAACACGTGGATTGAAGGACATTAATTCTTTATCATAAAAATAAAGCTGAAATGAATGTGAGAAGGCAAAGGCCACAAAATATTGCTGAGTGGCAGTTAGGGTCTTGAGGTTATTAGTAGGGGGCTTTTGAAGCTGTCACCACTATCAGCCTCCTGCTGCCAAGATACTTCAAAGGACTCTGGTCCTTTCCCCTGCAGTCCTGTCTTGTATTCACAAGTATGGAAGAAATAACTGAACAGCCCTGTATTAAACTTTAAGTTCATCATGTGGAGTTGTCAGGTAGTTCATAGTTGCTAACATTACAATCTGACAGGCGAAATCCAAACAAGTAAATACAGCAAGGGAAAAATTCCTCAGTCCTAAAATTGTTGGGGATAGGATAACTGTGGGGGGTAATGATTTCTCTGGTTAAACAGACAAAATCCTTTCTTCTTCGATTATTATTTCATAGGATACATTGTCACTAAAGTTTGTCTGCATTGAAAATATGGTATTTCATAGCTTTTCAAAGTTTGAGACTTTTTAAAACATATATTAGAAATTTTCGGACTGTTAATCTAAACACTCAATAAACACAGATTTCTTGTGTATTCTCAGTTGCCATCTGTATTTGTGCTGACTACACAGAGGCATCTTATTTTTTTTCTGGACCAGCTTGTGAGACCTTACATAGCAGGTCACAGAAGGAGATAGGGAACCGTTGGCCACATGGCAGAGGCTATGCTGTGGCTCATCCTTACTGTAGGAAAATGTAACTTCTTGCTGGGTTCCTCCAAGCGTGCAGCCCAAGACACAGACCTTTCTACTGCTCTGTGATCCCACAGAGGCAGATGTAGCAGATCAGCAGATCTGCAGGACAGGTTATGCAAGTGTCTTTGGCATAGGTGATCACAGTTACCACAGTGTATAATCCTTCTTTTCTGTCCAGAGGCACTGTGGCTGAGGAAGCAGCATCCCAAGCATAACATGCAAGAGTGACCCGGTCAGAGTCCTCCTGGCTCTGCCAATTTTGTGCATCTGGCCAGGTAAGTTGGAGAGCTCACCGCTGTATGCACCTCTGGCTTTGTAAAATGAGAACGACAGCAGCCTTCTCTGCACTCTGCTGTGAGACGTGTGAATAAAAGCTTAAAGCATCACTATTCGTTCATGAGTAACTAAAACTTTGATTCACATGAGTGCACATTTCCAAGCAGTAGTTTTCTTGCCTAAACTACATTGGGATGATATCCCACACCTTTCCAAGCCAATTTAAGTGACTGCCAATGTACAGCACCCAGTTCACTTGCCCGCTTTCAGGAAGAGCCCTCCTGAGTAGGTGCAGTTCCAGGAGAAGAAGCTCACAGGACAAAAAAGCACCCACAGGTCTGGGCGGCTGTTGGGGAATGTGACATCCAAAACTCACCATCCTCCCTCATTTTCATCAGTAAAATCATGACTGCAAAGCCCATGGTACAGGCCCAAATTCTTCCCACTCAATTTTAAGGACTTGAGATGTCTAAAATGTTGTCTTTAAGTCAGAAAAGAGAGACAGGCACCTCCAATGATTGATTTCAGTTCACTTTAGATATGTATGAAGAGGCTTATCCTGCTCCTCTTAGTAGTCTGAACTAAGGTACAAAGCCTGGGCATATTCTGCATTCTTCTTATGAATATGTAATGCAGAACAAACTTATATTTGTCTATAGATACAGCAACTGAATTAGATTGCTACAGGAAGCATTTACTAATACATTAGTAAAATGATTCTAAACTGCTTTAATGCTATAATATTTCCATATATACATATATACAAGAAATCTTTTTTCTAAAATGTGAGCATAAATCATACAGGAAGCTATGCAAAACAGAATAAATTATGCAAATAACATTCTTTGAATTTTTGAATTAAGTGTTATGCCCTGGAGTATACAGCACACACACTGAATGCTTGATTATAGGAAGAGACTTTATATTTAGATTATATTCCAACAATGACCATTTGTGTTGCTCTTTTCTGATCATCAGAAAATGACTTGCTGAACTTCAGTACCCCACTACCTCTGTTCTGGTTTGAAAATCCAGTCACATGAGATCAACTCAAAAATCTCATAATTAGGACTTGGCATTAGTTTGACATCTGGAGCATGCAGTGTGAGCATAACCTAGTTACTCTGACATTCTGACATATAAAAATGCAAAGCCACCTGAGAAACTACATGAAAGAAACTCCACTACCCTAAACTGCACATATTAGATGACTTTGAAGCTCCCAACATAAGCTGATTTGAAATCTCTCCTTGTCTGTCATGAAAAAGTAGTACTGTGAGGCTTTTTGGTAGAAAGGTGAAAGTTTCAAGTAAGGTCCCTGTGGTCCCTGTGTTATTCCAGGATTACCTCTCTCAGATGGTAGCATATCACTTAAACTAAGGTCACAGTTAATGTGCACAATCTCCTGCTGTAAGAAAAAAGGAGGAAGGGAAGTAATATTTGCTTTGCTTACTATCTTAAATTAGTAAATTCTTATTACTTGAATATACAAAATGGAGCAGCTTAATTCATTCCTTGAGGCCACAAATGCTCTAACACATGTTAAGAAAATCAAATCAGAGTTTTGACTCATTAGGTTGATTTTACTTTACTATGCATTTCTTGTTAAGAGAAAACAGAACTTCACCTTTATATGAAACTAAGAATTTCTGATTCCATTAAATAGAGAAGCAACACCAGTTAGCATAGGGTTAGTGCTGAAAGAAGGAGGAAATTCACAGCCACAGGTGGGATGAGGCTTGAAGCACACTGCCGAAAGTCTTGATTTCGAAGACCTCTCACCATGTAAAGGAAACACAGGAAGCTGAACTTCTTTCAGAATTACAGGGTTTTCCCTCTGATAACAAATTAGCTCATTTAATACATCATCCACTAAATATCTGATCAGATTGTAACATGCAGTCTTCAAAAGGCCTGTCTACACTTTTAGACTCCAGAAGAAAAGTATATTTCACATTCTGTCTGAAAGGAATATTTTTAAAAATCACCCCTAGAGTCAAATTGCTTGCAAGCAGTCACAGAGTGCTATGTCAAGGTATGGGCTTTCAATTTCTTCAAGTATTTAGAGAGTGCCACATCAGTGAAAATTTAAATGGAAGTAAAATACTCATCAGACAGATGGGAAGTACCTTTTACAGAGCCAGGTGCTAAATGGCCACTTTAACACAAACAGCTTTCCTCTTTTACTGAGAAAAAGATACTGAGTAGGATTTCTACAGTGAAATAAAGCAGTGACCTGGCCATTAAAGAGTAGGAAGTCACTGCAGAGAAAAAGAAAGATGGGGGAAAAAAGTAACAAAAGCTGTGGTTCTTGCCTCCATCTCTGCCCCTGCCATCCCATCCCCCCATCTTGTGTCGTGTCCTTCCCCCCGCTGGCCGTGAGGTTCTTGTTGAAGCACCTGAGATGTGATACTTTCATTCTGCAGGTATTTATTAAAGTGAAGTAAATACATTAAAGATTATTCCTTAAAGTCAGAACCACCAGTACATCTCAAGCACATCATTACCCGAGCATGACTCATGTTTTTCTTGTGGTCTCAATCAAAAAATTAGTAATAAGGTGTACCCATAAACTCCATTTTTGTATACTCTTTATAAAGAATGGCTGTCAAATCATACCCTTATATATAAATATATATATCAATTTACAGAGTGTTTTTTCTGGAATGCAAGCTAAACATTTTCCAATGGAAGGAGAGATGGAGAGAAAGGGAAAGTATTTGGAGTCTGAAACACTGTCCTTCCTTCCTTTCCAACTCTTGCCTCAACCTTAAGAGGATTATGGATTATAACGCGAAATGAGATTCCCCTCCAAGTCTAGACTCAGTTTTGTGAAGAAAATCTGATGACTAATGGCTGCAGAAGAACCAGTCTTGTGTTAGGAAGACTGTGAAGCACCTATTAATTTTCTAGGCAACTCTTACATGCCGAAATAAACTTTTAAAGCTAACTAAAACACTGATAAACATGATTAATTTCTTTTTGATTTTTATCATTTGTGTCCTTATTAACTTGCTGTAGAGGTTTCTATCTATACAAAACCATGCTGGGTATTTTGAATTTGGTGAACAGTTACCTATAATTATTGGAGTGAGAAGAGGAAAGTGGCAACTCATAAAAATGGATTCTAAGATGCTCTAGAAGTGTCTGGTTCCCCACAGCATCCTTCCAGTATGAAGAAGAGTCTTCAAGTGGGCACTGATAGCCAGGAAAGTGCCCTGCACAAGGCAAGCACAATATAACAAAGAGCACACTGACATACTAGCACTGTACCAGGAAGCTCAAAAGGGCCTCACTATGAGCTGTCTGCAACTGCATCATTGTTTTATTCTTAGCTTGCTTTCTGGCACAGTTATAGCTCATGCCATTTATCACTCCTAGACTTACCGAGGCCCTCTTAATAATTTGCTGTTATAAACAAATGCTAAGCTCCCAGAGCTCTCCCTGTGACAGCAGACTCGTTTTGCTAGTTTATGAAAGGTAAAGCCAGAATTCATAGTTATCCTGTATTTGCATATGTGTTCATGATTTGGGTAAGCATTCACTGCATATGAAAAGCAGAGAAATGTTAGTAACAAGTTCCAGACTGTAAGAACAACTGCAGGATGAACCACAAACCCTGCAGCCGTAAAAATGGGATTTGTGAAAATCAGGTGGGGTATAAACCAAGGACACTACAAGGAGCATGGCTGCTAGGCAAAAGGGCACCTGAGACCAACTGAAATGACACTGAGGAAGGGAAAAGTGCTATAAATTGTTATCATCCTCTCCCCAGCATATCATTTCTTGTTGTCTTTCTTTTTCTCCAAAACTTCTTACTCTCATCAGTTGGGCTCCCCATACCTATCTTTTCCTGAGCTCTTGCTGCCATCTGTGTTTATCCCATCAGTCCTTTTCTATTGCTATAGGTGAGGCAATGATGAACAAAATATTCTCTTCCTTACTACACTGAGAAATGCAGACGTGACAGAAATAACTAGAAACAGCTCATTTGGCTGCTTTCCTAGTGGATGCCACAATTACCCTTCATGTCACATTGTATCCGACAAAAGCTCATGACCTTCCACTTTTTGGAGTCCAAAGGGATGTCTCACATTGAGGTAGGTCAGAAGAAATGACATATTGGTGGGTGTCATGTGCAGTAGATGATGCTAAGCAGCTCTGCATATGCCCAGAAGTACATTATCTGGGTCAGCATCCAGATAGTATTCAGTATTTTCCACTCTCTAAATCAAGAAAACAGACACGTGACAAATGTATTTTATTCAGTCTACTTGGTATTATTTAGAGAAGTCCATCCTTCAAAAAAAAAATTATCATTCTCCTGCCATATGCGAACACAGCTCCTACAGACATGATTTCTTGCTCTGCGCAATTGGTCCCCCAGGTATTTAACAGTGCAAGCTATATGGTAACCTATTCTGAGCTGATCTCTGTGCATAGCAACTGATATTTCCTCTATTTTGTATTCTATGGCTGCTTTTATTTCTATTGGTATTGCTTTTCCAGGACCAGACTGCTTAATATTGTTATTTTAATTCTGAAATGGGCATCACAAGTCTTAAAGGAAGCTTTTTACTGTACACCAGAGGAAACTTACATTTGATTCCAGGTAGTATTGCACCGGCACAAAATGCCAACAAGATAAGATGAAGAATTGAGCTACTTAAGGACAGGCAGGATATTTTCTTTATCTGATACTGGTCTTTATATTAGCTCAAGAGGAGGCTAGCAAAATCAGCTTAATCTATGGCATTCTGCTTAATATTTGCCATTTTATAAATTTGTGCAAAGAATTCAAAATTAAGTTGAAATACTTCCTCTGCTATGTGGCTTTGTGACCAATGAATAGAAAGGCTAATAGGAACCTCTATTAAAATGTTGATAATTACTTTTCATAATAACATTGACTTGTCTCCAAAGCTTGCATTTAGTCTAGGTAGGAAAAGAACACACTAAAATCAGATAAATTTTAGATCAGTAATATTTTGGCGAATTTGATCTCTGCAATATTATAACTGATTCTGAAAGCCTGTGTAGAACCCAGCTGTAAATGTGATTCTACTATAGTCTTCTGAGCTACAACCACAAAGGTAAATGAATTTAAATATCAATGAAATAATATGTTTATAAAACATTGTTCTCTTGAAGGAGAAAGTGTGACAGAGTAACAAACAAGGTATTATGAACTTGCCTTGCTAGCTCTTGGGAAGTACCACTGTTGATCTTCTGCTATGAATGCGTTGTGTGCTTTAAGAGGCAGAAACTGACCCCCAAAATAAGGCAAGGAGAATTCATAATAATCACATTAATAAAGGCCACCGGGAGGGTAAGTCTGCACAAGACATTTAGAAAGGTAATGTGTTGGCTAATCAAAGCTCCTCTCTACTGCAATAGAGCTGCCACCAAAATGAACAGGTACCTATAACAGTTACTTATAACTACTTAGAGCTTTTCTCTCCCCAGAAGGGAGACGGTGGGGAGAAGAGCAGAGAACTTGGAAGTTTTTGAGGTAATCAGAAGGGACACTACTTTTTTGGCAATATGTGGAAAGTAAATGGTCTACAGCAGCAATAACTAATGTTTTCAAAGATGACTGAATTTCCTTTTTCATCATGGTTTAAGTACCCAGATATAAATTTAGAGGTTTAGATTTTCTTTAGTCCAAACTCACAAGGTCTGTCACGTGTAGCTTCATTGATTTATAACACTGACACCCTTGGTGTCTGCTCTCCCTCTCCATCGGAAATTCATCACAGCAGTGTTGGTGGAGTCAAATCATGCTGGCTCTTCAGCTGCTGCAGCTTGCAGTCAATACATTCACCTGAGCCACGCTCTTTGTCAGTTTTAGCTAGTACTGTGCACAGTGAACTATAACAGAAGTAAATGTGTTGCAGTACAAGCAAATGTGAGCCTTAAAATTCATTCCTCAGCAGTTTCTGCTGGTTTACTGTTGTATGAGCTGAGGCATTAGCACATTTGATTTTCCTGCTACAACTAAGGTGCACAGTGGTGGGTCAGGACATCATAAAGTCTGCAACACTGCAAAGCACCTTGGATAAATCCCTCACATGAGATGAGGCTGGAGATCCAGCTCTCTTATGGACAAGCTATGTGTGTTCATACCTGTGTTCAAAACTGTCCCTCATTTTAAAATTCCTTTTCTTCCTCCAGTTATTGGCATTTAAAATCTAATAACCAGAAAAAGTCATTTATTTGTTATCATCTCAGTTATTTTTTGGGAAAAAGGAAGGATACTTTATTCTTTCTATCTAGAACTCCTCTTAATCTTTATTAATTTATCTCTGTTTCTTTCTGCTACAGCAATTCATCAGTACAAAGATTTTACAATCAGATCTTTTATTGATTGTTGATGATAAATGAGCTAGAACTGAATTCAGCATGATCTGCTGATATTCATGTTAACTCAAAAATATTTACAGTGCTAAAATATATTTATTTTTGCAGATGTGAATTGAATGAATTAGTATACAATCGTCATGTATAATCTATCATAAAGTGTCTTAAAAAAAAAAAAAGGAGATCCACTTTTCTAGCTATGAAGCAGTTACATTTCAACAGCCTAAGCTGTGACTGTTTTAGCTGCTGGATTTATTTATTGATGTGTATTTTCTCATTTTTGCAATTTGTCTTCTTTTTTAGTACTGCTACTCAATATCTGTAATTACAAGTCCCTCATTATATTTAATTGTTTATATTTTCTGTGAATTTTGTTTATTACTAAATTTAAAAAAAGTTGTTAGCTGTTTCAATTCACTGTCTGAACTTAACTAATGAAACAGTCCTTAACTTGAAGTGTCTCATTCCTTTTTCTCATTGCATGTAGAAAATCCATTCCTGTTCGCCTCAGTGCTTCCAGTTAGTATATTATCACAGTGATCATATTATTCTCTCTTTATTTACTCGAGTACCAGATTTTCTGTATTTTCTGGCTTGGCTCTTTTGCCTTCTACAAATCTTGCGACAAAATAATTGAAATGGCTCAGAACTTTCCCATTTTTCTCTGTGTTAACATATAATCCAGGAATGATACACTTTTGAGCTTTCTCAATATAGATACAGAATTTGCCTTGTCACCTAAACACAGACAGGCATATTTGTGAATTAAAAAGACATTAAGCCCATTTCTGCTGTACTACAGTATTGTAAATTACTTCATTGAAATCCTAACCAAATCTAAGGTAATATTTTTCTCAACTTTACCATTTCATCCTTTATACAGAATGTGGATGGGGGAAGAGGGAAAAAGTAGGAATATGTGGCATTCATTTTTATAGACTACTTTTCTAGTCTACTGATATTTAAACTCATTTCTGAAACAACAGCAAAATCTTCAGTTGGATTTGTCATTCTTGTTTTGACAGGCAACAATTTCTGGCCTACTGTCACAATGAAATAACAAAGGACACTACTGGATGAAGAGCTGCATCTCAACAGAAAACAGTTTAGTACTGACAACAGTACATTAAACAATGAAACCACAGGTGACTGATCACACATAAAAGCCAATTAATTAAAAACTAATTGCATATAACATTTAAGTTTTGTTACACTTTTTCCATGTGGTTCAATGGCTTTCTTAGATCAAGCAGTAACTAGTTTTTGATTATCTTACATTTATCTCCCAGAAAAAATGGAGAAAATCTTTTTGAAAGACTGGCAACTCTTTAACATGTTTGTATTTTACATGGGTAATTGTAAGTATGTTTTTATTTCATATTATTTTCTCCAATAATCTAAATAAGAATAGACCTCAATGACTTACTCATGTAGCAGTACTGTACATTGCATGCTAAGAAAAATGGCATGATAAATTAAGTAGTTGAATCTCATAATGAAGAAACTCAATTTCTACTGTCTGATAAATCAAAATAGATTCAAAGTCAATAGAATGATTCCAAATTCATGCCAGAATAAAGCAGAACATGGTTTTCTTCTTTTTCTCCAATACTGACTGAAGCATAGGGCATTTCCAGGAGTTTAATGACTGACTGGATTTAGTGGGCCTTGACTGCAGTTCATAATTTCAGCTTCTCTCACTGGTTATTAATCCCAAGAAATTGTCTGTGCTTCAGTTATGATTGTTTGAGTAATGAAGTTCTTTGAATGGTTTGAGCTGATTTTAAACTCAAGAGATTATGTCTTAATCAAAAGTATTTGAGGCTATAAAGCATTTTTCGTCACTTGTGAATATGTGCAGTGGAAGAACTTGAAGCTTTGTTTGCCCAAGATGGCACCAAAAATGCTACAGAAGCACACCCACACTCCAAGCAGGCTGGCACAGGTCTTTACTAGCTATGTTTCCACTTTGATCATAGTTTCTGCTTGTCAGAGGTAGCTCTCCCTATCACTGGATTACACAGCCCAGCTTCCACAACAGACTGAATTGAATTGTGTGATTAAAAGGTGCCCCCACAGAGCCTTCACTTAAGTCAGTATTATAAACAAACAAACAAACAAACAAACAAACAAAAATAATAAGTAATAAATAAATTAAAAAGAACTCAACATTCTAAATGGAAAACTTTTACTTCCCTGCCTTTACATGTGACCTTTATTGTACAAATGTCTCTCACCTTTCATGAGCTTTCAAGCTTAGATATTAAAACTTCATACCAGAGGAACTAACAGTGTTTCTTCTGATATCTAATTATACCATGAAAAGCACACAGAAGTAACCTGTTCAAACAACATTGCACTTAAAAAAGATTCTGAACTACCTACAACTGCAACCGTATGTAAATTTCTCCAGAAAAAGTGAAAAGAAGGTGTAATATCAGCACTGAATCCTGTCATAAAATAAACACATAATGGGGAAAGACAAGAAGTTTCAATTAAAATCTGATGTGTGCTCTACAGCTGATGCAAAGGTATTGTCTTTCTGTTATGCCTGTAGTCTCCTATGACACAGATCTTTAGGTTGTCATTCTTTGTATATAAAGCACATACAAATAAGCCTGACCTGAAAACTGTGAAATTAAAGAAGAAATGGATGGTATCCATCAAAAAAACAAACTATCCTTCTTCCTTTACATCTTCTGATTCCAAAATAAGCTTTACAAAACCAAGAATATGCTTGTTACTTTCTACAACTACAACACAATCAAAAAGGTGAGAAATGAACTTCTCAGTTATCTACCCGATGCCAGAAATTTACTTCCACTGTAGAGAAATCAGGAGGTGTACCAGGGATAGTAGAAACTGAAGAGACACATACTGGGAGTCTCTGAAAGGACAGATAGAAAGATTATGAGATCTTAAATCGTAGTGATGAAAGTAACCTTGGGAACAGTCTGCAGAGACAGAAACAGCTCTAAAAGGCAAGAAAGACCAATCCAAAAGGTTGTGATTGTTCTTGCTCCCATATCTGGAAGTCCTGTGGCTCATAAATTGGTACCTCCTTCTGCCCCAACTAAAACAGTGGCAATAGCAGAGATGAATTCATGGAGGGATCTTATGGGGCCAACAATAGACGCAACTCTCTTATACTTGTGCAGATATGCACATAAAACCCAAGAAAAGAAAAGTATGTTTCCCACTCCTTTGACAGGACATGTCTCCCCATTTGCACAACCCAAAAGTCAAGGGATTGAAACTGAGAAGAGTTAACTAGAAGACATTTTTACTGATGTTCAACAGGCAGATGTCAAAGGTGTCTTTGCCTTTCCTCAGTTTTCCTCTTGGTGCTGACACTGGTTAAATAGCCAAAGCACTTTAGAATGAGCCCTCCTGCTCTGTGCTTATTCATTTTCCAGGGCTGGCACAGTCCAAAATGCATAGAATTTTGTTGCCAGCCTTGCAGTGAAGTGCTGCTTACTATGGGGCTTCTACCATACACGTGACTACATGCTCATAAACTTACAGCCATATAACAGTCACTGATATCTGCAGATTCATACCAAGATGACTCACCACTGCATTAAATCTTCAGATGTATTTCCACTGAATGAACACCCTTCTCATTTCCCTTAACTTGGCTTTACTATCGAACCGTGCTAGTTTGTCACTGTGGACAAGGTGACCTTTTATTGAGGATACACTTGGGACAGTTTTCTCTCTTCATGTTTATGAGGGTTTATTATCCTTAAACTCAAAACTTCATTGTTTCTTATTAAGTACTCTTACAATTGAGGCCCTGGGGTTTTTTTGTTTTGGTTTGGTTTGGTTTTTTCCTGTTTGTATCAGCAGAGATTTCCACCTCTATGAAAGTTATGTCCCTCCAGGAATTTTCAGGTAGGATTTTCTGGGCCATTCTCACTCTTCACTATGAGCAGATGTTGCTACAAAAGCTCCCCACTTGAACTCTAACAATTTAAGCCATAGGACGCACAGTGATTTCAGTTGCTATATTTTTGTGCCCATGTTTCAGCTTTTTTTGATCAGTGTTCTGCATATCAGGTACATCTGATACACTTTTTATACGTTTAGTTGGTTTTGGTTTTTTTAAATGCTTATGACCTTTACACATGAAAATGTAAACCCCTTCCAAACTCAAAAGACTTAGGACATGGCATAAACAAGAAAAAACAATCTTTTTTAATCTTTATATATCATCTTCATCTTCCTCCTTACAGGTATCAGAAGTGACAGTTGTTGGGTCCTCTGACTATATGGGTCCTATGCATAGTAAATAACATTTTTATATAAAATAGCCCCAACCAATTCTGAATAACAAACACGTATGCAAAAATTCAGTTTCTTTTTGAACATCACATATGTCACTTGACCTTATTTCCTCCAGTAGGATTTTTGCCATTCTCTTCTTGCTTGTTCTTTCTTCACAGACCAGGAAAAAGAAAAAAAGTTTATGTTTACCAGATAAAATGAATAATTGGGAATAGGATTTAAATGACAAGGATGCTAATAACTTAGTGGGGATAGATGAGATCAACATTATGGAGTCTAATGAATAAAAGCTAGAAAGATGGGAAGCAAGGAACAAGGAAAAGTTATTAGCTTTAGATTTTTTTCAAAAAAGAACAGTCTAGGGAGAGAAAAAGAGATAAGCCATGTAGGAAAATCACTAAAGTTTTTTTGCAAGAGAGAGATAGCAAGTATTTTCTGGCAGCATTGGTTTTACAAGCCAGTTATATGTGTCTTCAGGCAACATAACAATGAAATTAATATTAGCAGGGTAGTGTAGGAGTTGCTTACACTTATCCAGAAAGAATGCTAATTATTTTCACTCTGCATCTACCATGCAAGTATCTTTTGAAGGAACAAGAAAGAATAAGCAGCAGAGGACATCAGTATTAAAAGCCACTTCGAAAGAACATTATCTTAATTAAGAAAAGAATAGAAACATCAGAAACAAATTTTATCTAGTCAGAGAGAAATATCTAAATGAGGAGAGGAGAAGTAAATTGATCAGAATTCCGAGGCTGCTTTATGGGGCGCAGTCTGCAGTATTGCATTGCTTTATGTTGTGGCAAGTGCAAAGCCTTTTGGTCCCGATCCAAAAAAGCTGTTCACATACACATGTCCACATGTTTAAGCATGTGGATAGCTAAATGGGGTTATTAGCTGCTTACTTCTAAGCTTATGTCTAAATGTTTTCCTTGACAAGAGTTCAGCACTGTGCAAGTAGTAAGCTTTTACTGCCCTTGAAAGCACCACATACACCAATATATAGGCTACTTAGGAGACCAGAAACCTAAAAACGTGCTATGTGTGCTAAAAAAAAAAGCTGCTATGTGTGCTTGGCACATCTGAAGACAAAACCCAGTCAGTTAAGATGATAGAATTCACAAGCACTTAGGCTTTTCTGCAGATTTGTCTCTTTTTTGCCTCAAAGTCTTCCAAATTTCCTTTCTATTCTGCCCAAAGTCACTATCAGCTTCATTTAAAATAAGGTTTCTAACTTATGAATAAAATATAAAAACCTGTCAAGCTAATACTTACGTAACAGTGAAATGTATTTTTTTAACAGATCTACTCTTTAAACAGGTATTAATTTGTGAGGGCCCTAGGGTTTTTATGAAATACATTCATGTGTAATGCATAGCAAGTATATTCATTTATCAGGTCAGTATTCTATTGCTTTTCCTCTTTAAGGCCTTAGACACGTTCATTTAACAAATTTCTTTCTTAATTATTCATTTATGGATACTAGGGACTATTCTTAACCATCTAGTGCACAGAACCACAATCTTTTTAAATGGTTACTTTCTGTACAACACGTTCATCTAAGGGGGCTCCACACTGGCAAAGTACATTACGAATAATACTTGCCTTATGATAACTCCCAGAGAGCCAGCCTTGGACTCCTACATCACTGCACAGACAAAGATGAGCAAAACAAATTACATGATTTCAGAAGTGCATGTAGTTCTTGTCAGACTACAGACCTGTGGACAGCAAGGCTGCACTGGTTATCTCCAAGCATCACCTGCTGGTTTTTAGCTGACCTTTCTGCAGAGTAGCTGAGAAACAGCGTGTACAGGTCACAGTTACTCTGTCCATTGCACCGTAGCTTGACAAATCACAACCCAGCTGCAGCAAGACAGTAACTTGCTGTGCATTATCACACTGAGATGTGTGCCTCTAGTTAGGTCCTGATGTATTACAACCATCAGAAATACTCTAACTAACTGTTTGTTACAGTATTAGCAAGAACATGATCAACAATGACAACAGACACTTTGAATTTACAGTGCTTATTCAACAAGTAAGTGTTGCAGAGTTTTAAGTAAACCAGAACTGCTACTTCTCCGCTACAAACTTTTACTACTGACAATGTGGTGCAAACTGAGGAATTAGCACGTCTGCAGCAGACCTAATAAACAAAAAGCCATACTTTAATACAGATGAATCAGAATAAGTGAAATATTTCAGAGCTGAAAGCATAACTTCATTCATCTTTCAAGGCTGAACTAGATCTTCACTTCTGCAATGGGCACACTTTGGTCATAGTGAATATCCTAAAAAAATCAATTACAGAATGAGAAGGAAAGATAACATTATACAACATATATTAAAAAAATTGTTGTTTTTTAAGCTTGCTTTCTTTTCCTCCAACATTTTTTTAATATGTAAATACTTCTTTCCCTCATTTTGTGTCTGACAAACACTTCCGTTTCCTCTTCCTAGCCTTAAAAAAACCCTAAATTATCAAGAAAACTCATTATCACCAGTTTTTTATTAACTGGGTTGATCAAGGGCAGGTTATTTATGTGGAACATAGAGAAGAGAGCATAAGTAAAAAGAAGTCTGCTTGCAGTCTAAAGGCTGTGAGTTGCTCAACTTGTTCTGAATTTCCAAAGCTAAATAAACTAAAGTTTAATCTAATAAACTACCAGTTTAAAGAACTTTTTTCCTTCCAAGGAATGAAAGGGGAACTCATAGGATAGCTGCAATCCATTCAGGGTGGCCATGAGTAATACCAAATTCTTTCTTTTATTTGGATCTCTATGACCATTAAGGTGTACAGAATTTCATAACATTGTTGGCTAAAAAAAATTAGGCCAGTCCCAGTTAAGTATCCTGAAATAAAAAAATTATATTCACTCCTCTGGGAGGAGGACCTGAATAAAGTATTTGAATTTCTGCTTCATTCATGCCTGTCTAGCAGGCAGGTAAAAGACAGCTATACTTTGGCTTTGTTGTAGGCACACTGACAATCACTATTCTCTTCTGTGAATTGGACCATGGAATTCCGCATTCCTGTCATATATATATAGTCTTTGATTCATGCTCCACTTGCTTTACCTAATGATACTCAGAGCAAATGGGAACTCACCAGCTGAATCGGACAGAAAATAGCTGGCAGGAAACTTGACCTACCGTCACCACAGGAAACTGCTGAGGGCAGAAAGAACTTAACCAGAACAAGATACATTACCTTTTGACAGCTCCTTACACTTCATTCTCAAAAAAATGACTGTTATTAAAAACAAAAAATTAAGCTACTTTTTGGTTTTGATAAAGAATTTTGAAAAAAAAAAGGGCTGAAGAATCAAAGCAACATTTGCCAAGTGGCATCTATGTGCCCCTTATGAATTATTCACATTTACGCCCAGAAATACCTCAGAGACCTGCCATAATCCAGAGATGTACCAAGTCTTCCACTCTGATTTTCAGTCAGTAAAGTCCTTCACCTCATTTTCAGGTTATCAGGAGTAGTCAACATGGATTCACCAAGGGGAAATCATACTTGAGCAATCTGATAGCCTTCTATGATGGCATGACTGGCTGGGTAGATGAGGGGAGAGCAGTGGATGTTGTCTACCTTGACTTCAGCAAGGCTTTTGACACTGTCTCCCATAACACCCTCATAGGTAAGCTCAGGACGTGTGGGTTAGATGAGTGAACAGTGAGATGGATTGAGAAATGGCTGAATGGCAGAGCTCAGAGGGTTGTGATCAGCAGCACAGAGACTAGTTGGAGGCCTGTAGCTAGCGGTGTTCCCCAGGCATCAGTACTAGGTACGGTCTCGTTCAACTTATTCATCAGTGACCTGGATGAAGGGACAGAGTGTACCCTCAGCAAGTTTGCTGATGATACAAAACTGGGAGGAGCGGCTGATACACCAGAAGGCTGTGCTGCCATTCAGTGAGACCTGGACAGGCTACAGAGTTGGGTGGAGAGGAACCTAATGAGGTTCCACAAAGGCAAGTGTAGGGTTCTGCCCCTATGAAGGAATAACTACAGGTTAGGGGTTGACCTGCTGGAAAGCAGCTCTGTGGAGAAGGACCTGGGAGTCCTGGTGGACAACAGGTTAACCATGAGCCAGCAATGTGGCCTTGCAGCCAAAAAGGCCAATGGTATCCTGGGGTGCATTAGGAAGAGTGTGGCCAGCAGGTCGAGGGAGGTTATCCTCCCCCTCTACTCTGCCCTGGTGAGGCCACATCTGGAGTGATGTGTCCTGTTCTGCGCTCCCCAGTTCAAGAAAGACAGGGAACTACTGGAGAGAGTCCAGCAGAGGGCTATGAAGTTGATCAGGGGACGGAGGCATCTCTCTTATGAAGAACAGCTGAGAGAGCTGGGTGTGTTTAGCCTGGAGAAGAGGAAACTGAGAGGGGATCTTGTCCATGCTTACAAATATCTTAAGGGTGGCTGTCAGGACAATGGGGCCAGACTCTTTTCAGTGGTGGCCAGCGACAGGATAAGGAGCAACGGGCACAAACTGAAAGACAGGAAGTTCGATCTGAATATGAGGAAAAACTTCTTTACTTTGAGGGTGACAGAGCACTGGAACAGGCTGCCCAGGGAGGTTGTAGATTCTCGTTCTCTGGGGATATTCAAAACCCGCCTGGACGCGATCCTGTGCAACGTGCTCTAGGTGAACCTACTTTAGCAGGAGGGGTTGGACTAGGTGATTTCCAGAGGTCCCTTCCAACCCCAGCCATTCTGTGATTCTGTGATTCCCTCAACAGCCTGCATGCTGGCAGCACATCGCATATTCTGGGACTACAGGTGTCAGATGCAGTTGATGGAAGATGTGCTATTCAGAGGGGCTCAGCAGTCAAAAAAGCCCTACTAGAGGGAAAATTTTCCTCTGGTCTGTGCCCCAGTTCTTCTCCACCAGTTGGCCTGGCTGGCTGTGTAATATGAATTGGTAAAACCAGGTCTTACTCCATTGTTGGGAGCTAAAGTGAGATATGTGAGAATGTGTGTGGAGTCTGTTGTGTATCTGTTTGAAAAACAGCTCTGAAGTGCTGAAGAAAAAAAGTTTTTCAGACTCTCTTCAGGACAATGCCTTTAACCATGAGTTGCACTTAAGTTTACAAGGACTTTAGTATCTGCCTGAAAAGTGCATTGAACTGATATCAAAGAAACAAATCTATCCCAAAGGCAAATTGGCTTTTGAAATAGAACCTGCATCTCACGTATAGATCTTAACTATATAGAATATATCCATGATAAAAATATTCTGAAATTCTCCCAAGGGAAGTTGTAGTGAGCAAACCAAAAAGCAAAATTAAATCTTAATACCAGTGAAACACGTGGTTTGATTATATGTATGTTGCTAGGAAGGTAGAAATCCATTGTAACAACAGATTAATTTTGCTGTCTTTTGGGGTAAGCACCTTGAAGAACAAAGGGCCTCAAAGGCATTGCAGTGAAAGACTAGATACAGCAGGAATAAAGTCCCTTCCTGTGTTTGACTGACCTATGACTGAAACAGTTGATTCACATTTGTGTGGCACTGCTTCTGTTGACAATGTTGTGATTGGGAATGTTCTGAACTGAGCTCCTGGCAAGAGTTACAATATACTCAAAGTGTAGGATACAACACAGTCCTTTATTCTTTTCTTTTTTTTTTTTTTTTTAACACTTTAGAGGTAAGTTTTCATGTGTTAGCTAAAATAGGTATTCAATTTAGTACCAGTTGCTAATCTGTAAATGGGATCTGTTGGAGAGAGGGAGGGAGGGAAGGTAACTCAATAACCAGTCTAATTCATAAGTTTTAACTAAACAGTGTGTTTTCATTGCAGTGTCTGGTGAAATCCAGTTTTATTGATGACTGGTAACTACTTTCGTTCAATTCTATGGATGAAAACTACTTTCCCCAAAACCAGATATCATTGGTACTGATGCACTTACCCATGTTTATACTGAAAAAGGAGCTTTCCATTCTAAAAACTATACTAGCAATTACTGCTTTCATTATTCAAAGATTAGTAAGGAGCTTTGTGGTGCAATGAGTAATGTCCAACTTCAGGGAAAGTGTGCTAGAGATCATGGGGTTCCCTTCATGGCCAATTATACTTTCACTGCCCAGCCTCAAACTTAAAATGCCTGGTAGCTGGAGCCTTTTGCCTTTTTGTTCATATCTGATTTGGAAACATTTTTTTTTTGCTACTTTTACTAGATTTCTCGCTTTCATGGATATAACCGCAATTTGGTTATTCTAATGAGCCCTAAATTCAGAATTTCACTAAACTACAGTAATAGTAAATATTTTATTTATATACTATTTGGTCATGACTAAGGTAAAATATTGAAATATCATATTCAAAAACTTTCCTTCTCGTCAGAAAGAAAACCCAAGATTTTGGATGCTTTAATTTAAACCAACTGTTAGGTGACATATGGCCACACTTTGTGCTGATTTATGACCCATGCAAGTTAACAGACACTACCACATTTTACTGGGTTGAAATAAGTATAAAACTGTTCCCATTGCTACAAGAATAACTAATATACCTAAAGTGCAGCCCCAAATCGATAAGTATGGGTGAAAGCATTCCTTGAGACCTACTGTTTTCAACAAGCATTTGTAATATGCTCAAAATAACCTAGGTGTGTTCATGGCTTAAGAACTGAATCTCCCTATGGATTACATAGAAATCCATTCAAGAACTAGCCTGCATGATAGGTTTCCAACTGGTACAACCTGTAACAATTTTCCAAGCTTAAATTCATAAACTGTTTAAAATAAGTTTCTCTACATCTGAATTTCTTATTAAAAAATATGCAACTTTCCTCATCCCTAAACTGTAGTGATTAGAAATAGGGGTGTCCCATAGCATAAAATGAATTTGGATGTGTCAGAACTGCTCTTTTCATACGACTGATAAATGAGAAGAAGAATGGTAGCATTGTCCTGTAGTGTTGCACTATGTCGAAATTCTATTTTACTATTTTGGTTTAGAAGTGCTCTTTTTGTATGTCTGCTTGAGATATATGTTTTTATTTTTTGCATTATTATATTAGGGCCAAAATGTAATGGCGTGATGTAAAGAAAAATATAACCTCAATGTCAGGAAATCTTTCACAACACAACCAGAGATCTTTGGAATATTTTATGCTTGAAAGTGACAGAAATCCATTCAAAATTGATACCAGACAAACTGTTTAAAAATACATTAGCGTTAAAACAAACAATCATGAACTGACAAAGCAACAAACTAAAATGAGACTTAGCTAGTCTTCCTATCTCCAGATATCTGCAGTTCTGTACAAGAGATCATTGTGCAGCTGAATACCCTTACTATCTTTTCACAGTTTCCAAGTCTGGTCAGTAAGAAAACCTAGCGTGTAGTCTCTCCAGTTAAAGGCTCAGAAACTTCTTATCACGATTTTCAGGTTTTCATTGTCCTCTCTACTGCATCATGCCTCTTTTGCTACAAATTTCCCCATTTCAGTCATGCTACTCAGACCAATTCTGTGAACCTTCATACATGTTCTTTACAGGAAAGCACAGAATTTGCCATCCTTGAAAAAATTGCTGGTCTCTCAAGTTCAGTATGCATTTGAAAGTACTGGGTAACCTGATGCTTCAAAACATGGAGTGGGGAGGAGGAGGACCTAGGAAATTTTCCATAGTAAGAAAGAGTCCAACCTGACAGATGGGGTGATCAGCTTAAGTTTTCAACTATGAAATTTCATTACCACTTGCTTACATGCACAGAATTCAATGTTACTACAGATCATAAATTTATTCCTCGCTTTTATAAATCCATCCACTCTTCTGCATTCAAGTTTACAATGTTCTCTGATAGTACATTTCAAAGACTGAGTACACACTCTCTGAAGAAACAAGTCATTTAACTTGATCTAAGTTTACCTGCTTTTTCTTTTTCTCTAGTGATCCATAATTCTTGTTTGTACCTTTTTAAATACATCTGTAGGTTTTTAGAAAATTACAATTTAAGGATATATTAAAAAGGTGCTCAAGATACAGATGCTTCTCTAATAAAATGCTTAACATTGACTTTGCTCTTACTGCTGTCCTGAATAACTTCAATTTCAAGTACATATTTACATGCATTAAGGCTTTTCAACAGTAATAACTTTATCTGTTCCTGTTTTCTTTAGATAAGAAAAATCAAAGAAGTGACACAATTCCAAATTGAGATATCCAATAAAATATAGTTATTGTCAATGTAAAGTGAATTATATGAAGTCTGACATTGTAGCCCTTCTCCTTCAGAAAAAAAAAAAAGGAATATTTATCCAGGAAATTAATGGGTTTTAGTCTTTTATTTTTTGTATGCTCATGGCAGTAGACTGCACTCAGAGACACAAATAAAAAAGTATTATAATTGCAGATCCAACACATAACCCATGAAACTTCTCTCATTAATTGTTTCTGTTGTTAGCAGATCTTTTATGTTTAAAAATTGCACGTAAGTTGAAATGCTTTAATTTCTCTGAGTTTTCTGATGATGAATTACTTGCATATCACGTTTTTTCAAAGCATTTAAATTTTAAAGTATCTTTCCTTCAGGTGTGTTTGTTTTTGTTTTTCTTTTTTAAACCCAGCTATACTTAATGCCAATGAAAAAACTGTCATCTTTATGAGAAATCTCCAAACATTGGTTCACAGAGGGTAATCCACCACTTTTTTACCTGGGAAAAAATGTAGTGATCACTAGTGCAGCAGGTGACTACATTCACCATTTTTGCATTGATATAACCTCTCACGTGTATATTCGTTAAAGTTTTCTGAAATCTCATATATTGATGTCCAGATGAGAGACTGCCATTCATTATCAAGACTGTTGCTGTCAGATCCAGTACACACCCATCATACTTCAGCCCACAAAGAGATATTCTGAGTGCTTACACAGGTGAGGAGTATATCCTCAAATCTGTACCTTTCTAGTGACAGTTGCTCATTTAGAAACATAAATTTTCTCTGTAAACTGTCTGGTGAGTCATGATGCTGTCCTCCTTCTATATGGAAATAACTGCCATTGTTTAAAATGAGAAAGGTAGGTGGGATGATGAAGAGGCTTGGGTAAGATTGAATTCTAAAAATGGGGAATTTGCCCCCTAGAAGAAAAGCAGAAATTGCAGTGATTTAAACTTTAATAAAACATTTAATGAAATATTTCAAAATAAAACTCACTAGACAGAGGAACTGCAGAAAACACTTGGGACAAAGCTGTAATACTATGGAATTCAAAGACAGTAGATAATGAAGGCAAAATGGTATTCAGCTTGGAGTAAGGGAACCAAATACTCTTTGGGAAGTATAATGTAATCGAATACAGCTATGGAAATAGACACTAGTATTTTTTTGAGAATGGGGTTTAGCAAAGGATAAATTGAGGTAATTGGTTCACCTAGTTCCAATTTGGACAGTATAGACTATATCTACTTATTCCTGCCTAAAACAACATTTATGGTAATCCACTTTCTAAATTTATAGAAAAAAGGCAGATGGATGAAGAGTTGGTAATGAACATTAAATTATACATTTGTTTCAATATGATATGGCAGTAGAAATAGTCCAATACAAATGTAAATAGTGAACACAAAGACAATGTATCATTAAGCTCGGAGGCATTGTTCCTATATGACTATTCTTACTGCACTGGAGATATTTTATTGTATTATGAGCATCAGACTATCATAAAGATATAGACATTTTGCAAGTTCAAAAGAAAACAACACATTTCAGAGAGCTCAAATTACTAAATTATACAGAAAGAATGAAAGGTTTAAGCAATGAGCCTAATCTGAAATGCATGCAACACCAGAATAGTGTCAGCAATTTATGTGAAGCCCTGCTACACCTGTTGCTCTGCCAACTGTATGTTTCTTAGCTAACAGAAGGATAAGGGAGCAGACAAAACCAGTTACAAACAATGGGATGGCATTCAGAAGACCTGATTTTAATTCCAAATGTTCTTACCAATTTCCTGTCTTATTTAGACAAAGTACATAATCCTTCTGTGATCCTGTATAGTGCTTACAATGGTGCTTTCTTTGTGAATTCTTTGTAACAGAAAATATCCCTTACTATGTTTATATATCTATAGTATTACATTCACGGCATGATGCTATGAGATTAATGCTTAGTGACAGAGGAAGTATTTACAGTTTAGCAATTAGGACAAGCAGGAAAAGTGGACTAAATTAAGATGGCAAAATGTAGACAGAATATGAGAAATGGATTGTTGCTAATGAGAATGATACCAGTGGATAAAACTGCATTGTGTACTAAGGGCTTAATTGCAGCAATTCTCTGAACACACAGGGGAAACCAGGCTTGTGCTGAGGATGGCATGAATGACCAACAAGTCTCTTCCAAATTTTAGGTACAAGATGCATCAGTACACTAATTACATCCCACTAATAAAAGAGGAAGTTTTCTCATACTATCCAGTTAGGAAAGTAATCACAGTCATTAAGATATTTTTTTCAAAGACATGGAAAGTAAATTAAAATTGGCTGAGAACAGAATTTCAATAGGTCAGTCTTTTCATTTAAATCTCTGAATTGCCAGAGGCAGGATTGGAAAGCATACAAACTCCAGCAAACCCTGCTCTTACTTTTTACCCCTATTCCTCTTATCTGCTTACAGCCTTTTCACAGCTTCTTCACATCCCAAACAAATCAAAGCATTCCTTCTTGTCTCATCTAGTCCTTTGGCTGTACCTCAATAACTTTTCTCTGATTCCCCTAAAGGTGATAAGCTGCTTATAGAGGAGCTCACAGCAAACTCATTTTGCTGTGCTGTGGCCAGCTGTTCCATTTAAAATATGTGCTCTTTGAGGCTTCCCTAAATTAGACAAGTCCATATGCATCATTCCCTGTTGTAATGACTATTTACAACCTGCAAGATTGGAAGACAACTAATGCTATAACCTAGTGCTCAGTGACCAACTAGCTTAAACCCCATGAAGGTAGAAGACTGAACGAAAGAGAGAGAATGATGGTCTCCTTCATGCCAAAGTTCCCAGACAAAATTATTAAGGTTTGATTTATGAAGCTTCCATGCATCAGGAAACCTGGAAATCTTTTTGGTCTTTGGTCTATATACCCCATTGTCTGAAATACTTGAAAATGAATTCAAAGCACCTGAGGCAAGAATACTGAAAGCTGCTTAAAAGAACATAAATAGAAGTCGATATAAAGTAATTGCACATAACACAACAAGGAGGGTTTTGCAGAAAAGTGCTAAAGGGTCTCCAGCTGGTTACTCCAAAAAAAAAATTCATAAAAATTATACAGCAGTCCATGGCAACAGAAAATCACTGTATTATAAACTTTTAAGATTCTACAAACTGAAAAGAGGCTGAAAAACCATTAAAATAGAAGCTGACCCTGAGTGGAATTTGCTTGTTGCAATGCACGACATTGATCTCAAACAATCATTCTTTGCTCTATAAAGTTTCAGACAAAATGCAATACAGAATCAAAAATCATGAAGTGCTGATAATCTCTTTTTCCTCCACATTTATCTATTTTCTGTAATTAATCAAATTATATTATTTTTCCAGTGTGACACAAAACAAATGAAATCAGAACAGAAAGAAAATTAAGAGTGATAATCACCCATTAAATATTTTACCTGTTAGTAATAAATTTTGCTTTGTCAACGAGGTCTGATATAAAGTGAGTCCTGTGGTGACATATAGCAGTGCTGCATCAGTTACACAACTGGGAAAAGATCTGTTTACTTGTTGCCAAGGTCTATTTGCCTTTGAAGAACTTTCCTCACTTGGGCTAGGTGAAAAGGCTTTGGCATCTATTTATGATGCATATTCAGCCATCAGGAAGAAAATTTTTTTGGCAGAATTTTTTTCCAAAGCCACTCGAGACATTTGGATGCCCAGTTCCTATTAAAATTAAATCTACTAGGCAGCTTTGAAAGTTACAGCTTAGCAACAAACACAAAGAGCTGTCGATGCACAAAGGCACTTGCAAGTATGAGCCATATGTTGTCTCTGTAGGACACCCTAAAATTCGTCAGGCATCTTGGTTTCTATTGTATTATATTACAGAAACAAAAGTTTAGTCCTTGTGTTGATTTCTTAAAAATGAGGTTTTATTGAATTCTGATGATCTCTATCCAGAGACCATTACAATCATTGGGGTTATTCAAGCTGAAATCGCTTTTATATAGTACCTTCTTTTGCTCCAGAGCTCCCGCTCTCTCCTTTTCTCATTAGTAGAGAATACTAAAGACAATGGATTTAAACACATCTCTGCAGAATGCTAGTGCAGTGCAAAACATATGTCCATGTATATTTTGTTAAGTGATATACTTTACTCTTTCATATATAGGTCTAATCTTGTTCTGTATATTTATTCAACATGAGTGGAGTCAGGGAAAATTATTTTTTCCAAAACCCAGTCCCAAAATTTAGTCTGGAGTGTTCATTCTCATTGAAGCAAAGTGTACATGAGATTAATTAAAACATTACATTTCGTTATGTGATCCCACCCTCCTTATGTGGGCAGGAAAGAGCCTTTCCCTGACCCCCAGCAAAATTCTGATCTTGAGAGCCAGAACATCCTAAAACCAAACAAAGATAATAAAAGCAGGACATGCAGCCATTCGTGTGATTTCAGGGACCATTCTTTACATGCAGGTAGATATTGGGAAGGTAAGACCAGGTATATATTTTGTTTACAATTATTAATATGAAAACTGTTATAAAATGCTAATATGATTTATGTTAAAGACTCCGATTTTACTGATCCCTTATTGCCATAAAATCAGTCCTCCCTAGCAATTCCCTGCTCCTCCAGCTGTCTCTCTAAGTTTCTCTACATTTTTAGTTTCACAATTAGTGATACACACACACAGTTAGATAAGATAGGAAGATGATTTGCCTCTGGGCAGGTTATTCCATAATTGTTTATTATGTGTTTTCTTTCCCTGAAGCAGCTGGTATTGACTGCTGACAGAAATAGTACATTGGATTAACAGATTGGTGGTTTGACCTGTGACGGCTATTCCAATTGTCCTTTGCTGCCATGAGCACAAACGTTTAATCAAAATGCATGTAAACTATCTGACATGCTTGAAAATTGAGGCACATTATATAAATTGCATACAGTAAGAAAATTCTTCTAATGCAATTTTGGCGAATGTCAGCTCAAGAGTAAAGGTAGGAATGTTTCAAAAGCCACATTTTCTGAGTCATTTCTTATGGGGAAAGCTCCTGTCCTGCTGCCTATCTAACTCCACCAGGATCTTCATCACCTCTTGCCCCAATACTCCTCTCTTCCAGATCTCCCACAATAATTACTTGCAGTGGCCTGGAGAAATCGCAGGACCCGTGTTTCTGCAGAAGAATGACTGGGCTGGAAACAGCATGGAAATGGTCATGACAGGGTACAACTTTCTTCTGAAGATCAGAAGCATATTTGTGCTCTTCTAGAGATGGCCGTTAACACTGAAACATGAGCTTTGGAAGAACAATCAGGGTACAACGGGGATTCTTGTTAAGACTACTGAAATAAAAGTATTAGGGTATGTCATGATGACTGCAAAACCAAGTAACTTTGACAGATTCAAATCAACTTATATATGTTTACCTAAGTTTGTTTGAAGAATAGATTTTATTTAAGTGTATGGGATGAAAGTAGATAGTGGTGTCATTCTATCACTTATATTTTTAAAATTACTGTTTGTAGGATATTAGTACAGAGATATTACAGTTAAGGAAAATCCTAAAAAATACACCACCTATAGAAGATGTTAAGATAAAAAGGCTTGCACATTTTATCTAAACTTAGAATGTTGTTTTTATTCTCTTAATTATGTTCATTTTCATAAAGGAATCCAACAGAGCATTCAGACTTCCTTACTTTCACTGTACTGAGACCATAACAAGTCTCAAAGTCATGCAATACTTTATAAATGTCTTTAAGAATACACTTTCTTAATAGGTACTTTTTCAAGGCATTGGTAAGGCTGTGGTGATAATTTAACTGAATTTGTGATTAACAGTGGAAGTACTACTTAACTGCTGAAATCCTTGCAGCTTCTTTTTTCCCCCCTTAGTTTCTGTTTCTTAGTTAACTACCATGAAGTGCAGCTGACACAATGCCTCTTTAGCTTCAGCTCAGGTATCCTTTCTTTCCTGTGAGCTTGATTTCTTTTTTTCAAACAATAGTATTTCAAGTGCTGAATTTTACATTGGTATGTTCCTGTATTTATGAAGTTTTACTGTGGGGACAAAAGAAGAAACATAGGTGTTATATTTGCTGGATCCCTTTGTCTCATTATCTAGAATTAAACGTTTCATTCTGTTGACCTTAGAGCTTAATCACGTTTTCATTATTTTCAAGGAGATTGTTTCTGTGATACACAGGAGGCGAAGAAGGAGGTCCTTGTCTTTATACCATTACACCCTTCTCATCATATTTCCGTC
Organism: Nipponia nippon; assembly: GCF_047370975.1. Classification (NCBI taxonomy): domain Eukaryota; kingdom Metazoa; phylum Chordata; class Aves; order Pelecaniformes; family Threskiornithidae; genus Nipponia; species Nipponia nippon. The sequence goes on along the minus strand of NW_028262290.1, from coordinate 84,752,636 downwards.
AGAAAATGAAACTGCGTACTTAATAATACTGGTAGGGTTTGCGGGATTTAATTGAGGGGAAAAAAACCCAAAAGCTTACCTTTGAAATTTGAGCATCTGAATCTGGCTAATGGAAAAACAGATAATTTGGTTGTATGCTGTAAACATGTGCAAAACAGGTGTCCAAATTCTAGTAAGAAAGAAGCCTTTCCTCCAATAACTCCAGAGGTGACAGGAACCTAAACCCAGGTGTGCTTGGATGGTATCTAAGAATGAAAATACGAGATAAATTAAAAAGATCACTTGCTAGTCTGGAACCTGTTTTGGTTTGCACATGCTGTTTTATTATGTTTGAGTGAGATTTCACTTACAAATGGAGAAAACTACATTTGTAATAGTGTGCAGAAGTGTAGGCCGATGGTATCTGAATATGCCTAGGGAGAGATGTCATGCTGAGTTAAAGCAATGTTTTCCAGCTCTGGAGTGACAGAGTTTGTTTTAGACTGGAGTAAAATAAACCAACAACGACAAAAGATGTCTCATCACATAAAAGAAGAACAAGGGGAGCTGCTGAAGGACCTCCAGTGCTTTAAAAGGTAGTGTTTTGTTCTCAGTGCCGCATGCAGTTTTCCAACTGTTGGAAAATAAAAAATACTAGCAAAGCTGCTGGAGAGGGCAGCAAGGAGTGTCAAAGTGCAGATAGTGGAGCACTTCAAGGCTAGTGGAAGCACCTCGTGTAGGAAAAGGCTGTAAAAGGTACTTTGCAGGATGGTTGATGAGAGGGAAAGGCTGCTTTAAGTTTGGCAAGGGAGGACAGCTGGTAAATGGGAGGAGGGTAGGAGAGCGAGAAGCAGAACCAGGTCACACCAACCTGTGTGCAGCTTAAATCAGACCTACTGATACAATAAGGACTTCACTATTTACAGTATTAAACCGTTAATTACATTTACTGCGGCACTGCAGGAAAAATAAACCTAGCTGGCCTAGAGGTTGCCTCACCAAAGAAAAAGCCTGTAAAAAAGTGTTACACTTCCACAATTAATTATTGTTACTCTGTTTCTTTGTCTTCTTACATTTTTGTTCCTTAAATAAAAATAGTTAGTCATAAATCCACATTTATGAATGGGGTAAAACTGGTTTATTAAGCCCCAGAAAGCTTAGGTTAATTATCCTAGCTTATCAGATGTTCTGAGCTGATGCCTTAATAGCAACCTGCTTGACTTTAAATGCAGCTCTTGCTGCTGCCCATCTAGACCTGGCAGAAGGATTATATGGCAGAGTTCTGCTAATAGCTAATAAGGAGTACAAGTAGCCACATAAAAGAAAAGCTATGGCTATTGTAATTTCTTTAAAAAGCCAGTGTTCCTGGTGAAGTTCTGTGTTGTCAGACCAGAAGTTCTCTTTTGCCCTTTCATCAGCACCGTTTGCAAACCTAGGAGTCCTTTTTTATTGCACAGTGCAACACCATTCTGAGATGCCTTAGCAGAGACCAAACTACTTCTCGAGTCTGAGGCAGTTTGAAGCTGCATCTGTGTGGCATCAAGAAGTGGCACCAATTAGCTAGGTTGCAGCATCCCGTTGACACAACTATTCATTTTCCTAGATACAACTTGATATGCCTGTTTGCACTATTCTCGGAAAGTGCACCTGGTTTTCTATGCTAGCTTAGGTAATTTTAACATTACATTGTGCTGTAGATAATGTTTTCTTGCATTTAAGTAATCGTATCTTATGCCGACATTAGCAAGTAGTGCGGAACAGCAAGAGCAGAGCTGTAAAGCCAGACAGATGATGCTGAGGCCACAATGTTTGCACCATCTGTATTGCAGGCAGTTTTGCTTTGCAAACCCAGTTAGGTCCTGCGGTCCCAGTGTTATCAGCTGGGTACATGATCTGTGCTTCTTGAGTATGTCTTCTGCCTTAGCTTCATCTGAAAGGAATTCAGTTCAGCTGCCCCAGGGCTTCTCCGTGACATGAGCCAAAGCACAGTTAGTAGGGACAATCAAGAGATTTGCTTCCAAATTATACCTGTAGTAAGACTTAAAATGCCCACATAAGTGCATCTTCACATACCAGAGCACTGCTGGGTTACTCTCCCAAGTTAGGCTTGTGTTTGCAGATATCTTTCTAGTACCATGAGCAATACTACCTGCTTGGAAAATAAAACAGAATCATAGAATCATAGAATGCTTTGGGATGGAAGGGACCTTTAAAGGTCATCTAGTCCAACCCCCCTGCAACTGGCAGGGACATCTACAACTAGATCAGGTTGCTCAGAGCCCCATCCAGCCTGTCCTTGAATGTTTCCAAGGATGGGGCATCTACCACCTCTCTGGGCAACCTGTTCCAGTGTCTCACCACCCTCATCATAAAAAATTTCTTCCTTTTATCTAGTCTGAATCTACCCTCTTTTAGTTTAAAACCATTACCCCTTGTCCTATCACTATTGGCCCTGCTAAAAAGTCTGTCCCCATGTTTCTTATAAGCCCCCTTTAAGTATTGAAAGGCTGCAATAAGGTCTCCCTGCAGCCTTCTCTTCTCCAGGCTGAACAACCCCAGCTCTCTCAGCCTTTCCTCATAGCAGAGGTGTTCCATCCCTCTGATCATTTTTGTGGCCCTCCTCTGGACCCGCTCCAACAGGTCCATGTCTTTCCTGTGCTGAGGACCCCAGAGCTGGACACAGTACTCCAGCTGGGGTCTCATGAGAGCGGAGTAGAGGGACAGAATCACCTCCGTCAACCTGCTGGCCACAATTCTTTTGATGCAGCCCAGGATATGGTTGGCTTTCTGGGCTGTGAGTGCACATTGCTGGCTCATGTCCAGCTTTTCTTCTATCAGTACCCCCAAGTCCTTCTTGGCAGGGCTGCTCTCAATCCCTTCATCTCCCAGCCTGTACTGATACTGGGGATTACCCCAACCCAGGTGCAGGACCCTGCACTTGTCCTTGTTGAACCTCATGAGGTTCACACAGGCCCACCTCTCCAGCCTGTCCAGATCCCTCTGGATGGCATCCCATCCCTCAGGTGTGTCAACTGCACCACTCAGCTTGGTGTCATCTGCAAACTTGCTGAGGGTGCACTCAATCACACTGTCTATGGCATTGATGGAGGTATTGAACAGCACTGGCCCCAGAATGGACCCCTGAGGGACACCACTCATCACTGATCTCCATTTGGACATCAAGCCATTGACCTTTACCCTCTGGATGCGACCATCCAGCCAATTCCTCATCCACCGAACAGTCCACCCATCAAATCCATATCCTTCCAATTGAGAGAGGAGGATATTGTGGGGAACCATGTCAAAGGCCTTATAGAAGTCCAGATAGATGACATCTGTAGCTCTTCCCTCGTCCATGGATGTAGTCACTCCATCATAGAAGGCCACTAGGTTGGTCAGGCAGGACGTGCCCTTGGTGAAGCTGTGCTGACTGTCCCGAATCACCTCCCTGTCCTCCATGTGCCTTAGCATAGATTCCAGGAGGATGTGTTCCATGATCTTCCCAGCCACAGAGGTGAGGCTGACAGGTCGGTAGTTCCCAGAGTCCTCCTTTTTACCCTTTTTAAAAATGGGTGCAATATTTCCTTTTTTCCAGTCCCCAGGAAAAAATAAGATAGTTTATGTTGTTGAGAAGGCTTGTCTGACCTTGTCTGAAAACAGGACACCTTTTAGATCGTGTGAAAAACTAAATCTTTTTACAGTTCTGAATTTTAACACCAAAAAACTGTGGTAACAATCAGTTCCATTAATACTGGTTCATTAATACAGCAATTAGGTTTCTGTGGTAAGAGATGTTACAATCATTTGTGTAATATCACTGTAATACCCCTGACCTTGACTTCATTTGGAAAGCCAGTAAAACAAGGCTGACTGAGTCTATTAGAGGATTTCCTACTATATACAATGAAGTGAATGAGACCCTCAAAACCATAACCAAGAACAAAATCCCTTACTGATTTCAATTTTTCAGTTGTCCCCTTTTTTTCCGCACTTCTGTTGAAAAAGCCCTTGCATCCATGGTATTTTCACATTCCTCTACATTCTTACTGCCTTCTTTACTGCCAAATAAATCCTATTTGCCTCAAGATGGGACAGTCAAGAAAAGGTTTACCCAATATATCATCTACCACACAATGCATCGTATTCTTAGAGTGGATTTAATTTTGCACGGCCTGTTTTACCAGAATTGGTTCAACTGGATATGTTCTGATATTGCTGACATGTTTTATCTCACAGCTCAAATTACTTAGAAAGAACAAAGTGGTTTTAAGGTAAAAGTCTTCTGTTAAAAAAAAAAAAAATAGTTTTTGGGAACTTTAATTAAAAATAAATATATCCCCAGAAAACATTCGTAAAATGTTAAATTACGAGAACCAAAAGTTTTAAACTTCCCTGCCAGTTATTTTTACCCCAAAATGGACTGGAATAGTTTGTTTTCTGAGAAATAATGGAATTTCCATCATGGGTCACCTTTGAGAAAAATTCAGGTAAGCAGTTCTCGGGAATAACATCAGTATCGTTGATCCCACTGTCAGAGGCAGAGACAAGGTGATTTCTCAAAGTCTCTGACTTAGTCTCAGGATCAACACTAGCTTTAGCTAAACACCATGACAGACAAAAGAGACTGAAGGGTACTCTTGCTTTGAATTAAAATATCACTTCACAGAAAATACAGCTATATATACAAAATGTGAAGGAAAGCACTAGTTCTTGGTACTTTGCCTTTATAAAACAAACAAAAAAAAAACCAAAAAAAAAACCCAAAAACCAAAAAAAAGGCAAGATTGAAAGCCAAGTACAAAAACATATTAGATAGCTACTTTTAAAATATTGTGAAATTGAGTCAGAGGATAGAAATATTTTGAAAATATGATTTGACTATAGAGTTCCTCAAGTTATTCTCTTGGGTATATGTTAGAGTCAACTCATTGCTACAGATAGAAATTGATTTGTCCCCTGACCCTCCTTGTAGTCCTAGCTGCAGAATCACTTGACAATGAAAATCCATAATATATCAATGAGTTTAGAAGCTGCACAGAATAATGCCTATAGAACTTGTTTTATAGATAAGGCAATACACATAATTACAAAAAAACTTCAATAGGTTGGGTTAGAGAATATTTTACAAAGTTGCTTGTTCCTTCTACTTTTCCCTGTCTAGAAAAGAATGTTTTCCCCCATCACCACAAGCCCACATCTTAGGTAAGCAACAAGCTGCATACAATGTGAATTAAGTGCTCAGAAGATGGGTAAATTTCCCTTTTTGAACTCAAACCTTCAACAAATCAGGATGGTAAATCTCTTTAGCCCCACATAATACTATGTTTACCCAGTTAGTGAATATAGTTCAGTATGAGCATATCTGCCTAACTCCAATTGCTGGACTGGGATGACAGTACGTTAAATAGAACTCCTATTTGATGCACAAGAACCCCCCGATCTTCAGGCTGTTTCTACAGATTTCTGCACAAAATACCTTTTTGGGGATATTGATTTTGATAGGTCTAGTTCTATAGACATAAAGACCTCTATCACATTTATATTTTTGAGCAACTTAACGCATTCCCCTATCTACATCCCCTAGTTCATCATTCTTTGTCTTTTGAAATTCAGTGCAATATTTAGACTGACTTTTGTTAGCGCATCCATTTAATTCAATTTAAACTGAAATCAATTTAATCCAGATTGATCCAAGGTTGTTATTAATATCATTTGTTCTCTAAGCTTTGCCTAGAAAGTGAGTATCACCTGTAATTTTCAGTAGTATTTATCTTTCTAACAAGATTAAAGATAACTTTATCCTATAGCAGCCAGAGTAAAGGTTGCAAAATACATTTCAATATTAAGTTTTCATAGACAGATATTTCTGATTAACAGTGAGACAACTCATACTATGACATCCTTAATATGAAGCGTGAGTCATGCTGAAATTCTTATGTACTTCTCCACATTCTTCTTACAGGAAGACCTTATTTCCCAAGTTTATTGTATTAATACACAGTCTGCACCAAAGAAAAGACTAAAGCAATTGACCCTAAAAGGCACTGTTAGCAGCAGTTATTCTCTATCATGAATTCTGAAGGGTGAATTAAAAATAAAAGAAAAGGAAATATTTTGTGTGGCCTCAAGCTTTCTTATTTCTGGTAGTCTTGTGTGGCAGGCAGTTTACTGCCGAAGTCATACATGCCCTAATATAAACTGGAGTTGGGAAATAAAAGCAAAAACTGAAATGAATCTATACCAATTTTAGGACCATGTTTGACCACAATCAGTCCAGATTAAAAGTGGTAGAATAATAAAGATGAATTTCATTGTAACAAGGCCTGTTTCCTCCTTACAGTGATGAAACAAGGACAAAAAGAAAATAACATACCTGATTATGCCCTAAATTGTTCAGTTTTGCTTCTTGTGATTGAAAGGAATAAATGTTTTACTGTGGAAGTGAAAACTTTGGAAGACTTTCTAAAGACCAAGGGCCTTATTTATTTTTGCAGGGAAAAAAAAAAACAAACAACAAACAAAACCAAAACAACAGCAAGGCTCCACATGAATCCTTTGGATGAATGATTTTTTATCCACTGATATCACTGGCAAATTTGGCCCAAATTTTAAGAGACTTGCCAATGACATTTTCTTTGGACAACAATATTCTATAATGAACTTCTGCAATCATTTGTCAATGTCTGCATAACTGTAAAGGAGTTCCACAGAGGCAGTTTCTATGTGAACAGGACAATGATGCCTTCTTACAGCCTATGAAATCCAGTTCGATTTCTACAGTTTTTAAGGGGTTAATAGATAATTAACTATCTGCAATATCTTCTTATGTAGTAACGGGCGTTGCAATCAAATAATTTTAATGTCCAGAAAACACAATTATTAATCCTTTATAACTATGGTAACAGTAACTATGCTACAAAGTGTGATTATTGCATTGTTCCTGAAGAACAACATGTTCAGTAATGTAATGAGGATGTAACCCATGTGGTGCAATAGAGAGAAGAATATCCTCTGTAGAACACTTTTGGCTGATACCATGGAAAATTTTTCAGGGTTTGAAAGGAACTGGTGCAAGACCAACAGCACAAACATCATCTAAATAGACATAAGGATCTGTCCCTTCTCATGCCAGATAAAGATGAGGTATTTTTTTCTCCAGAAAAAAAGAAATATATTTTTCTCGTAAGTTCAGAAGACATATCTTGATACTGAGCATACAGATCTGAAGCACATAGCTCATGCATGCTGAAGTCAGTACAAATCTATGCAGGTAGAGCAAAGTACCAAAGTCAGTTAAATTTTGCTGTGCTAGACAATAATAAAATCTGCCCTCTAAGCAAAGTTCACATGTATAAATGCATTTTTCAGCAAGTGTTATGCATGACTGGGATCCATATGGCTTCCAACTTTCAAACAGAGACATCTGCTTTTTTACACAAATGGAAGCATCTTGTAAGAATAATTCACAAAGTCTGATTTTGTTGGACAGTTTTGTGTTATGCAATCATTTTTATCCCATTTTAGAACAATTTTTGTGAGATATAGGTCTTGTGAGAATAAGCTACACCATAGACAGTTTTTAAAAAAATCAAACAACATATTTAAGAAACGTCTACATGAGGGATTTTATCAATGAAAAGATACCAGGGCATCTTTTCAAGATGAAAGACACATCAATATTTTTGGGCAGACTCTGCTTAGTTGTCTCATTTTCCTAATAGTCTCATACTGAAAGAAAACCCAGAAACCTCTTTATATCTAAAGGGCAATATATGTTACTAATATAATTCATATTGATTTCACAGTAACATGAAAATCATCAGAGAGACTAGCTCTGTAACAAAATTCTAGCTATAAAATTTACCAAAAGCAGCCAAAAGTTGATAATATAGAAGCTTAGTCTTTGTCTAAGAATAGGTCACAAATCAACAATAGTAACACAGCTTGATCTGAAATCTTATGGAAAGCACTCTTAGCAATATCCCACCTTTTCCAATAGTGTCCACTGGAAACAATACTGATAGTCTTGAGTAATACTGTGGTTCAACTCGTACTTTAGGTTCATTCATTTCATAAGCTGTTAAATGTAATAAGGAAATAGGTGGTAAGGTGATGTCTCAGAAAAAAAAAGCATATATATATATATATATACACACACATACAAATATACATACACGTGTATGTATAAATCGAAAACTTTCTTCTGGAGGTATTGACAAATTTTCACCAACACAGGACATTCACTGATCAACTTACTTTAATCAACCATGAGGAACAGAAACCAGAACTGTGTATTAATTAACCAAAACACAGTAAATGAAAAATTAGTTCAAAATATAAAATAGAAAACTACTGATTTCATGTGAATCTGAATTTACTGACTCATCAAACACTTGCAACATTTCTAGATGGCTGCTGCAGTAGAATAAAAGACAAAAGTCTTCCTTCTTTTCAGTACACCTATGGTATAGAGAACTTCAGAACATTATTTACAACCCTGATTCAGAATGTGATTTTTAAACTGATGTTTCAAACTTCATCGCTTTTTACTTTTTAATTTTCTTACAAAATATGTTGTGACCTGGAGGAAAGCCATAGAAAGTTGTACTTAGGAGCCAGTGAACTGACAGCAAAGGACAAATTATGTTTATGGATTCCCACTGGGCTATGAATAAAATGGTTCATCACCCACACAGATTTCTTCTACTTGAAGATCTAAAGTACATCAGTCTCAAAGGGCATACAGATCTAGACAATCACTAAATCCCATGGGAATAAATGCAAATCATGATCTGGATATATGAGGTGTCAAGGACCATTGGAGACAGCATTTCAATCATCTTGGTGGTTATAGCACCTTGAATCAATATAGCACATGGCATTATTAGTCAGGCATGTGTATTACTATACAGTAAAACAACAAAACGGCAAGGAAAGATACTAGAGGGTAGCAGTAGCTCTGGAGATTGCAGACTGTTAAAGTCCCAATTATCTGAAAATTAGCAAAGGCATTTTTTTCCTTTTAGTGGGTTATTACATTTACAAAAATAACTGCAGAGTTACCTCCCAATATTCTTAACCACATACCAAAAAAGCATGGTATAGAAAAAAGTTTTCTTTCTATAATACTAACCGAAGACACATAATCTGATTCACAGAAGTGTTAATTAAAACTCATAAGCAGTGTAAAACAACTTATAAATATGACTGTATTTTTAGGAGATATTTAACCACCCTGGGGAAAAAAAAAAAAAAAAAAACCACAAACAAAACAAAACAAACAAGAAACAACCCTATATAAAGCTGTGTATCATGGAAAGATTGTGTTTTAGATCCAGCCTCCCATAGGTGCATAGACCTGACAAGCTTTTAGCAAGAATTTGTTATTAAGTACTCTGAGCAAGACTGCAATCTTTTCAATACATTTGTGCTAGTGAATCCTGTTTACAAACACAAAAAAAAGACTCCACACAAGTTATATCTGCTCTTCTATTGATTAAATTCTTTCAGTATGATTACAGATATCTCTTTTTTTCATCCATACTGTGGTCCCCAAACGAATTATTAAATTCTATCAAAATGTTACACTGTAACTGACATTAATTAGACAGGGTAGTGTGTCTATTGATGAAGGCTCTGATTGCAGTCACAAAGTATGTATGTGTGTGCGTGATAAATGTGCTTTTTCTGTATCTCTTTTTAGATACCTGGAGCATGCTAGAAGGCCTTCGTCTTCATACAGAGTTTCGGATTATACTCAGTGAGCTACAGATATGATTCAGAGTGATTCCCATGTACCATTTCACTACAGCTAATTGAGTCACAGGTCACAATTAGTCAACCTTAAAAGTGGCAAGTAACTGTTAGACTATTCTGCTCTACATAGAAAAATGCCAGTCCTTTGTTTATTACTTATGCAAACAAAAAAAAAGGTAATGCAGCAATTTGGTTTCTTTGTATACAGTAGACTGCATGGGCATGAGGAGCTTAAAAGCTTTCAAAAAGTGTTCAACGAGACAACAAACACTTGCTTCTATTGCTTAGGCTGTTATTTTGCAGATGGTTGCATATTGTTTTGGTGGTCTGGTGGCTATTAAACTGATTGGATAATTTAAAGTTAGGGCAGCTCTAAGAGTCCTTCAGGCCATGTTTCTAGTCAAAGCTGCCTGTGCACCCAAGAAAGCGCTCTGGTAATGGGGAATCGCAAATGGAGACTCTCTGCTCATGGCTCCCTTCCTCTCATCAGCCTCTTACTTACAAATCTGAAAATGCAGTAGAGTAGTGATCATCAAGTCAAGCTGTTCCCTATTTCTGAGGTCCTTTTGCATCAGAAAAATGCAGAAGATTGCTATTGTTGAATAAGATTCAACTGGTACTGGCAGCAATACATGAAAAATAGCTTCTTTAAAGATATTCTTAAGCTTATAGTATTTCCTTTCTATGCTTTCTCTTTATTTTGGGGAATTCTTCTCACTTCTGTGATCAATATGATGTTTTAAGTGGTAAAATGTAGTCCTAACATAGCTGAAACTGCAAGAAGTCGAGGATTTTTTTTTTTTTTTGAGATGGATAAATGTGTATGTACTAATGATGAAGGTACATACTGTAAGAAGGTCACTGTGGTGCCTAATTGACCCTGATAACTAATAGGTCAACACAGAATTAAGTACTTGGGAAAAACAATTATGTTAAATTAACAAACTCCATTGCCTAAGTTTCTTCCCCTTATCTTTCAGCCGTAGATATGTATTTACAGCTGAAGCTGGACTGCATGTCTGAAAACTGTTTTCAAAGCAAATTGCGAGCCCTAATTAAGTCTCACAAAACCCTTGTGAGACAGAAGGTGAGTTAGGTTTTAGCTCCATGTCTTCTGAGGCCCAGGCCCAAACTTAATACATTAGACAACACTGCTGTCTGGGCAAATCAATTAACCTACCTGCTTCTGCATTTTCACTTTTCGGTCCTGTAAACATGCACAATGCTGGCCTCTTTTCAAAGCTAAAATACCCCAAGGAATCAGTCAGTCATTCACCTATCATTTCATTTAATCTATGCAACAAATTAGTCATAGTTTGTTAACTGCAGTTGTAGCTTTGAACTCCCATTTCTCTTGGCTGGAAAACTTATCATAAGTCTACTGGGAAACAAGGTCACTTCAACACTTTTCCCTCAGATATCAGATAGGAATGGAATTACATTTTGTAAAAAAAAAAAAAAAAAGAAATATTCAACAGTACAATTAAGGTTACTTCTTTTTTCTTGGTAGAAGAGACTTAAAGAAGTGTTTTGAATGTTTAGAGAAAACTGTTGGTTCTGTCTACAATAAGGGTTTATCATGCATCATAGTTTCTTTTTTTAGTGGAAATATACGTTGCATCCATGGTTCTGTGCAGCACGTTTAATGCAAATCATCTGTGCGCCTAAAAAGGCTTTTGTCACTGTACTTCTAACTGAGCCACAAGTATTCACAGACACATTTCCATGACTGAATTTTCCTGCGTGCAGAGGAACACAAGGAAAAAAATTACAGATTATGTCTGGCTTGCAGGAAAGAGCGTCTCTTACTAAAAATGCTTTTCAACCATATTTTATGTCCTAATATGCCTTACTTGAATATTTATGACATAGATTAATCTCCATCTAAGAGCCAGCTACTTGTACTTACTCTTACATTTTTCCTGTTGTATTTTGATTTTCTTGCATTCATTTACTTGTACTAATGTCTGGAAGTACACTGTGACATTTTTGTCAGTGTTAAGTGGTTTGCTTATCTATGGGGAGCACAATGAACCTCGTTGAAGAGGTTTACAGAGTTAAGACAAGTTTGTCCTTGACAGCACATGTAGAATTTTCATCAGCTAAAGGCACCAGTGGATTCTTGAACTGTACGCAGCACAAAAATAATTGAAAGGTCATATAATTTTCAAGAAACGCATGTAATCCTGTTGTCACAAATCTCTGTGCTTCCTTATACCATATTTCTACCTTATGTCTTGCCACCACAGCTTGTCTGATCATGTATTGAATTGGACTGTGGGATATTTTGGTAAGCAAAGTATATCGAAGGAAACCTGTTTATTGTATCCCTTTAAATACAAAATTATTCTCATTAATCATTTTTTTATTTGAAAAAGTAGCCTATTCTGCTTTTTCTATTAATTATTAAAGGAAAATAACATTTAATATGTACATATTATAGATACATTTATAATATTTATTGGGCTACATTTTAAAAGTCATCTTTCCTGAAACTTTAGGTTTCACAATTAGCTTTTCCTAGAAAAAATACTATTTTAACAAAATTGTTGATATAAAGATTTAAACCAAAGTTTGTTATATCATAAAACACTGCAAAATTATTCTGCCTTGAAAAATTAAAACAAAAATAATATTAAAAATGTCAGGGTTTTTGAAGCTTTCATGCCATTTTTACCAATTTCTCTGATCTAGATTTTAGAAATAATAAGCAATTTACAAAAAATAAGTTTATTTAAGTGGTGCATAAACTTACAAAATAATGAAAACTAATTTGAAAATAAAGCTTCCTGCCATCAAGCCTGATATGAAAAAAAAATCTTTAAAGAATTCAGCAGTTTGAAGAGACCTGTAGATGGCATAAAAACATTGAGAAGGATTAAAGATACTGTTCTAGAAGCTAAGAAGTTATTTACATATGGTGCTTGGAGATATAAGTGAAGCTAAGAATGAGAGCAAGTCATTCAGAGTGTTTCTGCCTTCAGGCACAACTTGAAAATCGTGACACAGCTACAGAGCAGAAAGGTAGTTCTGTGCGTATGGCAGTGAATCAGCTTGCTGACGATGCAAGCTGAATTCCTTGCTCTCTGGTTGTCTTTTGGTGTGACCTTGTCTTATACATTAATAGCCCTTTGAGGGTCTCACAGCTGTAATTCATGCACGTTATGGTGGGGAAATGTCTTTAGATGTCAATCCATGGTAAAGCAAAAGCACAAGTATGAAACTTAAGAAAGAAAGGACTCTCAAAGGGGATGTTCAATAGGCAAGAAAATCTGTGAAAAATTCTGTGCATATTAAAGTGAACATAATAACTATGCACAAAAATTTAAGCTTTTCTTCCCTGCTTTGGTAATAATTTAAATGTAAAGAATAACAACAGAATTAGAGCTCCTTTTCTGTGAGCTACAGTGAAGAAGCCCCAAACCCTGGCTCATCTGATATCTATCTGGTCCTACATGCTCTGAAAGGCACTAGGCATTTGCATTTCTAACACCACAGTTGTAATGCACTTTGAAGTCTGTTCAAACATGTACTTTATTCCCAAATTGACTGCTAAGTCCATGGAAAGGAACCAGAAAGCACTGAATTATAGGTCATTCACATGTCAGAGTTCCTTACAGTAAGGCTGCTAAGCCTGAAGCACTGGTAACTGTATTTCAAGGGAATATTCACTAATGGATTAGTCAACATATAACATTAGAAAATTAGAGTTTCTGACCTAATTTCCAGTGGGTAAGCAGGCAGAAAACAGCCATGGAGGCTAGAAGTTATCTGGTTCTGTGAAACGTTTTAGTCCTGTCCAAGAAGCATTTTTTGCTGAAATCTTGCATTACCACAAATTTCCTAACCAGGTCTATAAAGTATAATTATAAATTCCAGGTCTTGAAATTATAGTGAACACAGCACATAAATACAATGCAACAAATTCCCCCTCAGTTTTACACAATCCTTTTGTTTTTCTTTCTTTTCACCTTTGGCAGCAGCAGGAAGGTAAAAACAAGCTGAGTAAGACTGGCAATGCCAAAGACATGTTTCAGGCTTTTTGAAGGCGCACAGATGGTGATCAGGATGATGAAAATCTATATAAAACAGATTGAGCATCTCTGTTCATTGACAGTAACTCTACCATCACAAATGGATCTTCAGATCTCTCCTAGAAAAGTATGATTCATAAGGTAAGATTGACACAGGCTGTAAATCTTTATCAATGACTATCCTATCTGCTTTCTTTTAGATCTGTGAATCACAAAAGCCTAGAAGATTTGAGATGAAAGAAGTTAGCTCACCAAGTCAGTACATTTCTTCTGCTCCAATGCAGGATCAACTGTATCTCAAAAGTCCTTGTGAGATATTTGTCTAACATCTCTATAATAACCTCTAAAAGAAAGAGATTCCCAGCCCCCTAGCCAATCTGTTACCATGTTTGTCTATCCTTACCACTAAAAAGCTATTATTAATGTCAGATCTAAATCTCTTTTGCTGCAGTTTAAGCCCATCACAACTTTTCCCAGAGGATGTGAAGAACAGTTTATTCCCTTCCTTTTTCAGTAGCTTTTGTTGTTGAAAGCTCTTACTTGGTCCAGCCCTTCATCTCCTTTCCTCTAGCCTAAGCACACAGCCATTACAAACTTCTATAATATTGTATGCTATATAGCTATTACTATTATGCACATTTACAAGAGACAGAATCTCCTCAATTACTAGTTTATAAGAGAACAGCAATCCAAGTTGGTCTTAGCAGGTTTTAAGAGTAAACTAAACTGCTAAAACCACTAATTATTTGAGGATGTTAGCCTACAATACTACAGCTACAAAATGATATAGAAGAACTCATCTTTGAGGCCATGTCTAGGTGGACAGCTGCAAACATCTGTGCATCTGCTCCGCTTGTGCTCAGAGGTGGCTGGAAGCTGTTCAAAGATACTGCTACGGCTCATGGTCTGGGGCTCTGGCTCAGCACAGCACACTGCCCTTATTGCACCGTATCAGGTTACAAAGAGCTTGCATCAGCATGTCTCGGAGCAGGAACAAAAGAGCTGCATGACCATTTGCACCTGTGCATGAAGATATATAAACATGTTTTGGGGCAGTATCTGCATCTTTATAAGCTGCAGTCAGTGAAATGAACCTCAGTCTTCCCTGGGGCCACAGGACGCTATTGTAATGCAAATAGCCAAGTATGCACAAGGTATTATAATACAAATAGCCATACACATACTCCTATGCACAAGTACATATTTTTAGATAGGTTCTGCTTACACCTTGTATACGATACAGCTGTACATCCAGTAATGTACCCATAAAGAAGTCAAGGTGGGAGGGAGACAGGTGAGTCATTGTATTGAGTCAGACACAGCACTATTTTACCTTCAAGGTATGCATTTTCACATAGTGTCACGGGAATGACTCATTAATGTAAATTAATAGGGAAGTAGAACTCCAATACAAGGAAAGAAAAAGCCACCTTCAAAACAAAACCAACTTTGAAATCCTTGCCCTTTATATTGCTATGTTAGTGAGCATCACTGCAGATGAAAAAAAAAAAAAAAAACTTTCAAAAAAAAGCTTTTGAAATGTCAAATGTACTCTTTATTGCACAATTTGTAATAATTTATGGTTATTAATCTCTAAGGTTCCAGGAACTGTTGTGTCACTTTATAAGAAGGTAGGTACTCTAAATTTCTGAGTTATACAGTATCCTGAAATCCAAAAATTTTGGAAAAGCAGTGCAGCATATGTAAGTATGATATAGATAAAAAGCATGTCCAAATTTGGAAATATTCATGGGTCCCATCAACACTTACGTAGTTAGAAATGTTCACTCTATCTGTAAATGTGATGCTGTTTCATGTGGAGAAACATCTTCAGAAAACAGGCTTTAATTTTCCTGTTCCTTACTCTTTTGACACCAGATGGCAGTGTGATATACAACCATTATATTCACCCTAATTAATTGTGATTTAAGTGGAAGAAAATCTTTATTAATCAGTTTGGTTACTATAGCTATGTGATTAAAAGGCTTACTAACCCTCTTGCTCACTTTCAGTCTTCGAAGCAAGCAGCTGTCATAGTACCAGAGACTCTCTTAGCCTTTTTGTTGTCAATATTCAAAGTACAGTTCAGCATTAGCATCAGTTTTGTTCAGCCCTTTTAGTCTCGCTAGCCTTTGTCTAAAAACACTTGCTCACTGATCAAGAAGGGGAGAGATGGCAGATTCGGGAGCTGCGTATCTAGTTTACTTACCGTGGAACCCCAATCCACAGCCATAAATGAGTAAGTACCTTGAAGTGATCAATCATTCTCACTCACTGCCTTCCAGCTTATGTGCTATTCTGCTCATAGTTTTAAAGCACTGTAGAAGAGTCTGAGCCGATCATCAAGTAAAACAAACAGTACAGGCCTCTAACTCTGAGTAAAGGTAATACTAATATTTTCTTTGCCAATCTCTGAATTTTACATCCCTAATGGTTGCTCAAAACAATGGAGCCTTCTTCAGCACGTCTTGCAGATTCTTCTCTGCCCCCTTTCCACCCATGCTTCATTAAATAGAACCAAGTATTACACAAGAGCAGTTACTGTGCCAGACAGAAGGAGCACAAAGAAGAATTTCTGAACGCTACAGCAACATTTAAATTACATTTTTTTACAACTCCGGTGAATTATATCAGGAGCCACTGCCTATTAGACCAGTGGCTGGAAGACTGTCCCTATACATCATGCATAAGAGCAAAGTTTCTTCAAAAAGACAACGTAATAATCCTGGGAGATTGGAATCATGTTGGCATATTTAACTTGAAATCTGTTGAAATACAACCCAGATGAATCATAGAATAATTTAGGTTGGAAAAGACCCTTAAGATCATTGAGTCCAACTGTTATCCTAACACTACCAAGTCCCCCACAAAACCATGTCCCTAAGCGCCATGTCTACCCATCTTTTAAATACCTCCAGGGATGGTGACTCAACCACTTCCCTGGGCAGCCTGTTCCAATGGTTCAAATAGGACTTTCAAAGAATGCTGCCAATCTGTGAATGGCTTTAAGGACAGCAACAGTGTTTTCAATCAGAAATTATGCTTTTAGCTACAAAAGAAGCCCTTGTGAGGCATCAGAAAATCTATGTTGAAAGAAGAACCAAAAAGATTGTAAACAGCTGCCAATTTTGTGTTAGGTAGGCCGCAGTTTTCTAAGTTCTGATGGTGCCATGAGAAGGACTTGAGGGCTTCTACTGCCTAAACAGAGCTTTGCAAAGATCAAATATATATATTACCTTCTTGTTTATGGCCAAGCTTTGAATATGCTTCTAAGAATAAGAAGTTCTCTGGGGTACAAAAAATGATGGAGGAGCTAGTCAAAAAGCCATCTATTTCTGAGCTATAAACCATTGATTTTAGTTTTTAAAACCTAACCCTAATTTTAAATGTAAAAATTCTGGCATAATTAATCTCTTAATAATTGCAGACTATGGTAGAAGACAAATACAAATTTCCTTTACAAAACAGGTGTCCATAGATGAGAAGATTTATGACACAATCGTCTGTACATACTAAAGTGCCAAGCACTACCAGCTAACCATGTTAAAAGATGGTACATGTAACAGGATACAGCTTTGACTCTAATGTCTTTGAGCAGCATGTAGGGCCAACTCCTGAATAAAAACAATTAGCACAGCTCCACTGAAATCAATTTATACCAGTTCATGCTCACTAATGTTGCAGGTATAGTCTTGGAAATTACTTTTTTCCCTATTGCAGCTAAGTCTAGAGCAATGTGTCCATCAGTAGTAAAGGAAGATGGCAAAAGAAATCCACTACCTCAGGACTTCACTGTCTTGTCAACAATCCAGATAAAGCCCACAGTGTTTTAGCAGCTAGATGCAGTTGCTTCACACCCAATAATCTTCCATTTCTCCTTTACCAGCTGAAGCTGGTATAGGGTTGTGTTCTTTACTGCTTTCTAAAGGGATTCTCTTCAGAAGGGATAAGTTTTCTGGTGATTCTACAAAGGATGGCACAGACTGAGGAGAATGATTTCACAGAGTAAGAAATGGGTACCATGTTGCCTCTTACTTCGAGTTTTATAGAGTCAGTCAAAATTTTTGGAGGTCATCTTCAGTATGACAGAGTGATATAAAACACAGTGAAAAATGGTCTGGGTCTTCCTTTCTAGTCTCTCTAACACTTTAAGCCTTTATTCTTTTTTAAAAAAGAGAAAATTTAGTGTAATACTGGATTCTGAGCATCAGTTAGATTCCACTGAAATGCATTTATATCAAACCACTTGGAAGAAAAAAATATATTGTTTAGGGTTCCTTTGTTGGTTGGTTTTGAGGTTTTTTTTGTTTTGTTTTGGGGCTTTTTTGGGTTTTGGTTTTTTTTTTTGAGTTTTGCTCCAATAGATTATATATATAAAAATATATAATATATATGAAATATATAATAAATATATATATAGATTTTAATCAAAACAAGGTTCTCACATACCAGATGTTTGTAAATCTAAAGCAGGTATGTATGTGTGTTAACATGATTTACGCCTCTGTGAAATATGGGGGCAGCAGAGGGGAAAGGAAGATGCAACAGAAAAAAAATTTTCTCCTCCCACTGCCCCCATATAGAAACACAAGTCCTACTTTTTTTCCTATGTCTTTCTAGTTCCACAAAAAAGGGTTCAAGTAATATTTCTTTCTCTAACACATATGAGAAATGTTATTGTGCTTCCACTGACTTTTTTCACCCATTTCTTATACTGAACTTTTCCTCCCCATGATAATTTACTATTCTACATCAGCTTCTAATGGTAAAGAAACAAAAAGTTCATCCATGTTTACTCAGGAGAGGTCCTGTCTGAAATCCACTCCCTCATAGTGCTTCTGTATTAAAAGCCATAAAATTAATTTCCTGTTTTTAACACTTCAGAAGACAAAAACAGAGCAGTAATGTTTGAATGCCAGAGGAACTGGGGTTTTTAGTAGCCAGTTCAAAGTAGTTCTTCAAGATCTTTATTTTTGTAAATTGTAGAGTTTAACAAAAGTTCCTAAGACCATATTATTACCAGCATTTTTCTGGATGAGAGAAGATTTAAAAAAAAAATACAGAAAAATAATTGCTAAATATTTAAAGCTTATGTAACAATATATTCTGTTTATTTCTGTATTTTACATATAAGAAATCCTTTAGTATTAATTTTTAAATACCTTCTATTTCGTCCTATTTATGTGTACCTATTAGGCCATATTTTTTAACAGCAGAAGAGGAACAGCTGTGTTTGAGATCAAATTTGATTTTAGGTAGGTTGAAACTATATTATGGAAACTGGCACACACGTATCTTCTGTTAGTGTGAATGTCCATTACTTAGTGGTACACCAATAAGGTATGCTAGTCCTGTCAGAAACCAGAGCCTTCCCCCACAATAGGCACTGTGTAATGAAAAGACACTGCTTTTGTATGGCTTGCACTGGTGCTTCCTGCCCAGGGGCAACACTTGGCTTTGTTCTTGTTGAACTTCATGAGGTTCCTGCTGGCCCATTCTTCCAGCCTGTCTAGGTCTCTCTGAACTGCAGCACTGCTCTTGAGAGTACTGCCTGGTGTCCCCCCCCCCAGTTTGGTGTCATCTGCAGACTCAAAAAGAGTGCTCTCTATCACCTCCTCCAGGCCACTGAAAAATATGTTAAACAGGACTGGTCCCATGACACACTTATCTGGTACTCTGCTTGACACCAGACTCCAGTTAGACTACAGCCTGCTAAGTACATCCCTCTGAGCCTGATCATCCACACGTTTTTTTACCTGTCTATAGCATCCTAACTTAGATACAAGAATCTAGTGACAGACAATGTCAAAAGCCTTGCTAAAGTTCAAATAAAAGACAGCCACCATTTTCTCTTACCCACAAATTTCATCGTTTGATCACAGAAGGCAATCAGGTTGGTCAGGCATGATTTACCTTTCAGTAAATCCATGATGTCTGTTTCATCTTCTCCTGCCTGTGTCCAGAAATGGGCTCCGTGAGGACTCACTCCAGACACTGAAGTTAGACAACCAGCCTGTAGATCCATGGGTTGATTGTTCTGCCTTTCTTGAAGGTGGGTGTGACATTTACCTTCCTCCAGTTGTTGGTGGCCTCCCCTGATCTCCACAACTTTTCAAAGACAATAGAAAGCAGCTTTGGAATTACGTTGGCCTTGTCTCTCAGCACCTTGGATGAAGCCTTTGGGTCCCAAGGACTTGTGTGGGTCAAATCCTTGCAGTTAATCCCTGACTCGATCCTCGCCCACTACTGGTAGTTCTCCTCCCCAAACCCAGCTTTTTAAGCACAGAGGCTTGAGAGACCTTGTTGGTGAAGATGCAAAGATGACACCTGGTACCTCACTCTTACCTGTATCTGCTGTCACCAAGTCACCCACAACACTCAGCAACAGGCCCACATTTTCATTGTTCATCCTTTCTTCCACATAAGTATGCAATACGTAAGGTATGCAAGGTGAGTCAGGGATGTGGGAGTGTAGGGGGGAGTTGTTTGGGGGGAAATACGGGTGGGTTGTTTGTTTGCTTTTTTTTTTTTTCTTTTACTTTTTATTTTTTTTATTAAACTGTATCTTGAGGACTTATGTCCTGTTGTACTAACAAGGATCACCTGCTTCTCACATTTGCTATACAAAGGAAATGGAGAAAGAAAAAAAATTACATAAATTTAGAACCCAAAAAAGCAGGAAAAGTAAAAGAGACAAGACAAAAGCCTGCAGACTACATCACAAAAGGAGAGAGAAGTAGCAGAAGACTGAACACATGTCAAGGTATTTTGCAGGAGCATAGTGGGAGAAGATCATAGAGCTGCAATCATCTGCCAGTCTTTGATAAAAGAAGAGACAAGAAAAAAATGGAGAGGTCAAGAAATGACTGATGGTAAGGCACAATCACTTCAGTCAACCTGAGTCTAATAATGCTGTCTTGCCGTGCTGTTTGAAAATGGCTGACAACAGCAGCAGTGCCTGTCAATCTGTTCCTTGGCACAGGGTTTTGGGTCTTTTTTCTTTTCTCAAAATGTAGAGATAAAGAACAACAGAACAGACATAAAATAAAATGACAGCCACAAGGTCTGGGTACCATCAAGCGGTAAAAAGACAAACTTCCTAGAAAGGAAACAATGTTGAAAATCCACTGTAACATTAAGAACAAATTTCAGGAAAAAGAAATATAGACTAAAAATAATGAAGATGAACACGCTTCTCAGTACATGCAGATATCTCAACTCTAGCATTAACACCAGGCCTAATCTCAAGTTTTCTCAGTCAGCATTTTACAGACATCAGGGCACATGTATATGTAGTTATATAAAATTGCCTTGCACTCCCCCAATTCTAGACTCTTAAGGTGAAAAGGTGCTTCCCAATGGCTCTGTCACCACGACATCAACTTGTAGAACCAGATGTAGAGTTGGTGGTGTTTTGGGAGATGACTTCCTTTCTACCCTTTCTTCTATTCATCCCTCTTATCGCCCAGAAGGATGTGGTATCTCTCCTATGTCTTTAAAGAAATATATGAGTATGGTAGAACAATCTTGGCAACAATGTATGATCAACTTAGGAAAATACATGAATTTTGACATGTATTCTGACGAATTGGGACTGTGAACCTGTGTCCACACTAGCCAGAATGTATTGACAGTACAGCTCAAAACTGATGTATTCTCTCTGAGAATATCGGTCATTATGTGCCATGAAAAAAGGGGAAACTACCCAAATCTTTAGCATAATGACTCTTGCACATGACTTTCCAAAGAGTAAAAAGAGAGTACTCAATGGAAGAGAAAAAAAAAGAAGGTAAGACTGTTGAAAAAAAGAAAAAACTAAATGGGCAATATCTAAATGATACATCCTACTTCTCATTCTGAATGAAAATATGGATGTAATCTTAATAACTAAATCCTCTACTTTAGAACAGAAATTTTAATGAGGATCACTTGCTTTTAACTTACCTCCTTTTACTTTCTCCCTGTAATCCTCCTTTATAAAATCCCCCTGCTGTACACTTACTCAAGAGGAGCAATTTCCCTTTGTGTTTCTAATGACCTGCCTTAATAACAAAGTTGATTCAAATATAAAACTCCAAGAGTTCTAGTTGATGAAAATATTAACATTACACTGAGGATATGAAATCCAGTAAGTGTAACCAATTAACAAGGTGATTTATTTTAAACCTTTTTGTTATACTTGATAATAACATATATGAAAAGAAGCATGTCATCTTTTAAAATAAGAGCTTAAGATCTTGTGGAGATTTCTTAGCGAGTACTGTTTAGTAAAAGGCTCTTTTACATGGAACAGTAGTGTCAAACGATAAGAATTAATGAAAGTTTCAACTACTTCGCATGCAATCAAAATGGTTCTTCTTGCAGCATTGCCCTGTATAATACATTAGTCAGAACTTGGTTTAAGTTAAGCAGTTAGAGATTTTCTTTAAAATTCCATCCAAAGAAAAAAAAGCTTTAAGAGCTAACAGTATTAATAGTCTAACTAAGAACAGTTATCCCTTTACTGTCACTTTTCATTCTAGCTGCCATTTTATTTTATTGCTTTGTCCTTCCTAAGACAAGACTTTGTCATTTATTTTACCTTTGGTCTAATTGATTGTCCTAACCTGGTGTAAAATGGGAAGAGAATCATTAATATATCCACTGAACTGCAATGGCTTACACCTACTGAAGAGTTATAGACGCTCATTTTGTGAGGAGTCCAGGTACACAAGAAATTATTCAACTAAATTTCAAACTTAATCAACTAAAAGCATTGGGCTGTTACATTTTTCCACCCCTATGCTTGAGTATCTCTAACGATACTAATGCTACTACCCTGGTCATCTCAGCAGTGACTCAAACCTTACATGGTGCAGAATACTATACCTACAGTTGACTGCAACTTACTGTTTCTGTTTATTTTACCTTAGTAGGGTATCTTCTGTAAAAGGCACTGAAATTGGATCAGGTAGTATCTCTTGAAAAAAACACCTATTGCTGTTAATTCCAGTTGGTGAGCTTCTGGGGTGCATCTACAACAGAGCAGATGATTTTCAAAGACTCAAAAGATAAGCAGACATTCTGATTATGAATACTGCTTATTATCAAGTGTTTGCAAGTAAACTAGCCTTATCAGAAATTCTTTGAATCATTACAAGCAACTGCCTGTAAAACCTGTTTGGTTTTGACTTATCTCCTTAACTTCACAACATTTTTCTTTTATTTAAGTTTGGAAACATTCCACCTTTAGACAATTTTGATATTCAATTCAAGTTAAATTAATCTTTAATTTCAAAACTAATATCAGCTAAAAATAAAAGATATTAGAAAGTAAAATGAGATCAAGTATTTTTAAATTACCAGGCCAGTCAGTCTCACCTCTGCCTGGCAAGATCATGGAGCACATCCTCCTGGAAACTATACTAATGCACATAGAAAACAGAGATGATTGGTGATAGCCAACATGGCTTCGCTAAGAGCAAATTGTGCCTGACAAATTTGGTGGCCTTCTATAATGGGGTTACAGCATTTGTGGATAAGGGAAGAGTGCCTGACATCATCTAGCTGGACTTGTGCAAAGCATTTGATGCTGTCCCGCACCACAACCTTGTCTCTAAAATGCAGAGATGTGGATTTGACCTGGAGCTGGACCACTCAGTGGACAAGGAATTGGCTGGATGGTCGCACTCAAAGAGTTACTGTCAATGGCTTGATGTCCAGGTGGAGACCACTGATGAGTGGTGCCCTCAGGGGTCTGTGTTGGGGTGAGTATTATTTGACATCTTTGTCAGGGGCATGAACCGTGGGATTGAGTGCACCCTCAGCAAGTTTGTGGATGACACCAAGCTGAGTGGTGTGGTTGATATGCTAGAGGAAAGGGATGCCATCCAGAAGGATCTTGACAGGCTTGAGAGGTGGGACCACGCGAACCTTAAAGTTCAACAAGACCAAGTGTAACGTCCTACACCTGGGTGGGGGTAATCCCAAACATGGATACAGGCTGGGTGATGAGTGGATTGAGAGCAGCCCTGCAAAGAAGGACTTGGGGGTATTGGTAGATGAAAAACTTGATTACGAGACAGCAATGTGCGCTCATAGCCCAGAAAGCCAATCGTGTTCCGGGCTGCATCAAAAGAAGTGTGGCTAGCAGGTCGAGGGAGGCGATTCTCCCCCTCTGCTCTGCTCTCATTTATGTCTCAAAGTTAAGCAGGCAGTTAAATGCTCCGTGGGATGGGAGCCCAAGATTGTAATCAGCCTGGACCCAGTCCTGGACTTCAGAAACCAAGACCATATGAATGAAAGATTTCCATTCAGAGAGAATCCAAGAAGTGACTTACAGAAAGTTGCTTTGTAACTAAATGGAAGGAACTTGGATAGTTATTATGGAAGATTAGTTATTATTTCATCCAAACAATTATTATTACTTCTTATTTATTTTCTGCTTTTAAGTAAAACTGGTTAAAGGGAACTGGTAACCTTCCAATTTGTGAAATATTTGTGTTTATAGTATACCATTGTAACAAGAGAATGAGGCATATGTGACAATTCCTTTTTTTAAAAGCAAAATTCCCGGGGAAAGCGAGTGAGGCAGAAAACAAAGAAAGATCCTAAGATGAGCTGCCTAGTAGGACTATCTATCAGCCTGAGTCTTTTCTCACAATAACTCCAATTTTGGGTAACCTAATCCTCTCAGTTTCCTGGCTTCATTTTTATATGCATTTTCATATGCATCATAAACTGTTTTTTTGATTTGCTGTCATCACCAAAGCCAAGTTAAGAAAATGTTTTTTGAGCCCCTTATATGCCACATATTAAAGTAGACATCTTTTCTGTGAGTGTTTAATGGAGAAAAAACCTCCAATTAGCCAAAGTATATTTAAAATCATAGAGCATACCTTTGTTCATTTCTTAATAGCAGTTGGCACTCTGTGCGCTGCAGGTGCCATCTTGGCTCAGAGCTGGCTCTCACATGCTGTCAGGAACATGCTCACAAGCCAAAGTTAGTTGCCAACTTGGCACTCAGAAAGCAAGCCTGACTCTCTGTTCTCTGTGTTTCTCACAGTGACAGTTGCACACTGTTGCAATCACAGAGTCTGGCACAAGAGGAAAACAACATTTTGGCTCCTAGAGGCCAAAATGCTTTGTGCAAACTAACACTGACACCAGTTGTCAAAAGAAAAGAGCTTTCCTTCAGTCCAGGTAGAAGCTAACCACGTATACAAATTCATTTTTTTATCAGTCGGTCTTGTCCTAATCCACAAAACCCAGGCCCTTATACAATTCAAATACTATAATTTTGTTTCTGGATTATGCTGGGCATTTCTTGAATTAGTATTAGGAGATTATATAAAATATTAATAATAATGGTAATAAAAATCAAAAGGGTAATGTCAGGCACCTTTAACTGGTACCTCGATAAGCTGATAATGACTCCTTAGTGGGACACACTAGTCATGGGGCAATGCTGAGCACCAGTATAGATGAACTACGTAAGGGTGTCCTCAAGACTGCGCTCCTTTTGTATCCACCCTATGTTGTGTAACTCACTGAAATTTTGCTATTGGTTTTAACAGGATTAAAACGGGATCCAAACCAGCCACCACTGATGTTAGCAGCAAATTTTACACAGTCTTATGGTAGGAAAGGGTTTTTATTCTGAGGACCAAAGAATGAGACCATTAAAAAAAATCCTCCGTCTTGCAGCCCAGCCTAGTACCCTTTACTCTAGCATCAAGTATTTAGGAACACCCGTGTTTATATTCACATCTACAACTCCACTACTGTCTAACCCTGGGGACAGCCGCAGCCTGTGTGCCCTTAAATGTTGACCTTAATTAACACTTCAGCTCTAAGGAGTCAACCTCCCCATCCCAACTCCAGCTCCAAATTTTGGGGGAAGTACACTAGACTCCAGAATTTAGGCCGTCATGGGTTAATAACTCTCCAGACAATAGATTTGTGCTATGCCAAAAAGGAATTCAAGATGCATTACAACGAAAGCTGTGTTCAGACCATACACTGTGATGGGAGGAGGAGACTTGAAGCTACTTGACTTCAGAGAGAACAATTTATGATTCGGTGAACTGAGAGGGTCAGAGAGACATAAGTGATCTTGATCATCTAGTCTTGTGATAGGACATTCACCAGGGAGCTGAGCTGAAGTCTTTGCTCCAATAAATTTTCAGTTATTATACATTAAACAGCCCTTGGCTAATATACTAAGTAGTCAGTCAAGCAAGTTGTGAACACTTTTTCACAAGTGTTGTAATCACTGAGCTTCAAAGTCATGATCCTTTTCACATTTTTTTATCGAGGCCCATGACCTTAAATCGTTTGAAATATACTGTACCTGGACAACGGTGTGCCAGCAGCTTCTGAAGAGTCAAAGTTTTGGACTCCTTTCATATTATCTTTCTGCTAGCCAACAGGACTCTTACTAATGACAAAAGCTACCTCATATTTGGGAAGCATGTCATGTTTATGTACAACAAGGTTTCAGCAGCACAATGGCAAGTTGCTCTACGGGCTTTCTGGAAGTCCACAACTCTGTGCATAGTACGCACTCAAATAGCAGCCTAGTACAGTCTGCCATAATGGGTTTAGCTGTCCAGAGTTTGTCGGATTATTGAGAATTAGCTTTACCATGAGGCAAGATGAAAGGATTAAAGAAAACAGTTACAATAATACAGTAACAGTTAGAAACATATGATTAAGATTTAAATTTAAAATTTAAAGCCTTCCAGTTTCCTAATCTAGCATCTTGATATGTTTGTGAGGCTGTACTACTAACTTTAAAAGTCATACCAAGCTGGAATGCCCTGAATAGTTCTAAATATTTCCTGCTGTCATAGTGAGAGAAGATTACCTCATAGAGCCACGCTGTGTGATATGCCCCTGCTTTATCACAAAAAGCAATGACATACCTTAATTCATTTGCCCTTCATGAGAGATGGGGAAAAGCAGTACTGTTATTGGGCAGTGATGCAACACATGGCAGTGCAGAGGATTCTGTCATTTCCTTTTTCCTCTCCTCTACTTCTCAAGAACTCTTAATTAACATTTCATTTTGTATCTTAATTAGGCTCATCCTTGCATCTAGGCTGAGACTGTTTTCCTCCACAAACAAGCCACATAAAACATAATAGCATAACTTTGCAAATTAGATGTCATGAGAAGTATTGATTCACAAACTTCAAGTTTTGCGATGTTTAGCTTCTGAGGAGCTTTACATGAAGACTGAAAAAAAAAAAAAATCAGATGTGAGAAAGGGTGTACCAAGCCTGACCACTTTGCTAGATCTAAGAATATCTCTCTGGGCCAGAAGGTGGCTTCAACAGAAACAAAGGAAGGTATTCTTACCTATTCTTTGACAATAAGTGATCTGTAGGACTAACAGTGATATGGATTTATTCCATGCTTACGTAGGGGAGGATAATAAGTACTTACACATTCATCATAATGAAATGCCCAAATACTCAAATTATTTAATAAAAACAGTCCAAGTGGCAGCATCACGAGTACATACTTCCTTTAGAAAACAAGACGACCAGCAAACTTCAAGTGTCAGTTCCAGGACAAGATGTAGACTCTGATTCCCAAGAGGACAGTAGTGCTTCCTTAAGACTAGGAAAGGGCACTACCTGGCAGAAAGGAATAGAATTTAAGACATTTGTTTCCACAAGATTTGTCATTGACTATGGCCCCCAATTAGAGCGCTTGCACTCATGCATCCCACTCTGATCCAAAATATTACACCGGGCATGAGTACCTCACTCACAACTACGGTAAAAGTAATCTACAACTTAGAAGGTATTGCAAAAGTTTATAACACTCAACTTCTTTTATGAATTTATCCCCAAGTAGTTGGTGTCATGAGACAGCAAACCAGGGGTCATGAGCTGTTCCTTGGATTTTTGAGATGTAGCCTCCAGGAGCCCTTTTCTCTTTGGTTAATTAAAAAAAAAAAAAAAAGAAACTCAGATAAACCATCAGAGGAACAAATTTACTCTACCCCAAGATACCACACAGTTTTTTTCATGATTACTTCATCTCTCAATGCCATCAAAAGTTCATTTTCATACCAAAGCAAAAAAAACTCAACCTATTCAAGAATGACTGCACAGAAGGACAGAGATCTGTCATATCCAGAATCTGTTAAGTTTTCATGCATTCAAGTCTCCAGCTTTGCAGTGATTTGGACAGAATGGTGATGGATTCTGACACCAGCTCGTTCATCCAAATTGTAGTCAGTGATCTGAATCAGTGATTCTCAACCCTGCTGAGCTGGAGAGCTCTAATCAGTAAATTGCCAAAATATGGGGCTGATTTTACTCATGACACTTGTTTCTTTTTGTGTGCACTACTGCTAGAATCTGAGATGTTTAAGTTGAAAGTTACATTCATATAACGTTGGTATGCTTAGGTTAGAAATTTGTACTGTAAAAATGCAAGAGTAGTTGGACTATTGTAATTTTCTTTAACATAAGCCGGATAAAGTGGTTGCTGATCAGTAACATATGCAAAACCTTTTGAGAGTTCATTGCTTCCTGCAGACAATAGCCTGTATCAGCAAAGTGTCACAGGGAATACAGAGAAGGCTGGTTTTCTAGGGTTTTAATCTTCTTCAGTGATCAGGAAAAGTTCTTTTTATTTCATATCTGAAACTCAAAAAACTCATTTGTATGCTTCATGCTGTTACATTTATGATCTGATCATGAACTGCAAGACTGATTTTGAGTTGCTTGTATAGCTGGTAAGCTTAGAAAAATTTCACTCAATATGACTAGAAAACTGGTGATGAGGTCCCAGACAGGTCATGAGGATCAGCTGTGCTCCCTCTTCCTTACAGTATGTCAAAAGATAGCAAGTATTTTAAATCTATGTATTATTAGAACACTGAAGTCACATATGCTGTAGCTTTTCAGAGGAAACACATCACTGCTGACTGGGAAATACAGAAAAATAATCCCAACACTTTAAAACAAGTTCTCTTGTGTTTTCAGGAGTATTGCTTTCTGCCAGTCCTTCTTTACAAGCTCTATATTTGTAGTCATTCCACAGTGCCTCCTGTAAGGCAGTGAAATTTATTTTTTCCCTCACACCTCAGACTTGGCTTGGGATCAGCCCTGCACAGCAAGCAAGCAACATAGCAAAGCAAAGAAAGCAATATTCTCTACCATTTTGTACAGTATTAAATGGTAAACCTGTGTGTCTGAAAATATGGCCTATATACCCTTGTCATTTCTGAAAACAACATCATCCATGACATGAAAAAGCCATTTACATAGCAATTCTACAGGAAAGGATGTAGCTGAAAGTGTTATAATGTCTGTGGCATGACTAAAGTAAACCTTTTATTGTTAATATTGGTTCTGCAGGGCTAAAAATATTATTGCACTGCAATGGATTCAAAATTTATGAAATTATTTCAAATGTTTTATATTTAAACAATATAAAGAATTAGGGGTTTAAATTTTTTGGCAGTTTAGCTTGGAGAGTTGATAGTTCCATTCTTTTCCCACAAGCCATCTGAAATCACCCTTATGTTTTTAAATATGTGAAGGGATTCGTGTGATTCCTAGAGCTGAGGTTTTAAAAGCAAAATAAAACAAAAATTCTGTAGAAAAAATTCTGCCCCTTTATTCATAGCTTGTTCTCTTTCTGCTTTAGTATTAATGGCAACTTTGAAATTGTATATAGTAGCAAAGTGCTTTCATCAGAAGCTTTGGGGATATTTATCAGATACTAGTGCTTTCTACAGGCTGATTGGTGTGTCTCAGGGGAAGAAGTACAGCAAAACAATAAAAGTTGAATTCTTAATGTTATTGCTTTCAATATACAGTTTTGAGTTATTTCATGTATATCATATCTTCTGTGCATTTACCCTGATTTAAGAAAAAGAAAGTCAGAATTTACTGCTTTAGGAACCTTGACCTAATCTCTAACAAGAGATGCCAAACCTGTTCTTTTTTCCCCTGAATTTAATTTAAGTTTTATATTTAAAAAGAAATTAATTACTTTTTGCGATCATTTTTTATATCACTACTTGAGAGGAAATTATGTGTGTAAAGAATATTGACCTGCTGAAGATAGACCAATTTAAATCAGTGCTACAGAACCTTAGTATAAGCAGTGCTTGTTTGCCTCAAGAATATGAAGCTGGAGCTTTGCCAAAACACAGAATTAGGCCTTGCTGCTAATCCTAAGTATAAAACTTTGATTGAGTAACTGAAATGGTTTAATAAGACTTGACAAGAATCAAAGAAAAGCTAGAGGAGCAAGAGCTAGCAGAAATCATTGGACTTCATGATTATGGATTTAAATTATTTAGAAAGGACATTGGTTTAAGAAAATTTTAAACACATTTCCTTTCTGGTTAGCAATTTCAAATTAATATAAGCTATTTGAAAACATTTATCTATAGGGAATTGACCAGTTTGGAGTAAAATTCATTACTACTGATGAGCTTGCAAATGTAAAAATTATCTAACAAACTCCAGCAGGTTTGGTGTTTCAAAGATGCACCCAGAAAAAGGAAAAAATATCCTAAAACTCGTATGTTTTATCTGAACTTCCCTTCAAGCCAAAGAAGTAATTAAGGCCTAACATTCTTTAAGAAAGGAAATTGAATTTAATAGGAAGCTGGGTTGTTCAAATCCTCTGAAAGAATCAAGTCCTTGCCAGTCTTGGTAGATTTTAAGAGAGTATTGCAGAAGGTGGTGTTCTCTCACTCTGTCCTCTTCCTCAATTGTTTGCAGACTTCTGATTCTGCCAAACTCCCTTTCTCCCAAAGTGTCAAGCGACCATACTGCTTTAATACTGAGATGTGGAACATCTCTAGCTATTGTTCTATTGAGCTACAAAAACCTGTCCAGATTACTTCATGGACAACAACTTTGAGCTTATGAATTCCTTGCAAACTGTTCATTTCATATTAATTTACCTGCAGGCTTTCTCTGTGCCTAACACGGAATTGTTCTCCCTGTATTGATTATAGAAGAATATGTGTGTGGGTAGGGCTTAACACATTAAGAGTATGCAGTACTCATTACTGGGGATGTATTATGGGCAAAGTGTTATCGTTTTGTTTTCTGGCTTGGTTGACTTAAATGTTATTTAGAAGAATAGTCAACAATAAATAATGAACCTTGTTTGTATGCATAGCTGTATATGCATTCTTAAAAAGTGCAGCCATTCTTACAAATGCTCATAAGCAGCAGATGCAAAGGGTAAGTACAGCAAAAGCCTCTATTTAAAAAAAAAGCCAGACGAACCCTACAACAAAACCAGCTGTCTGAAATTTGAGCAAACTTTCATGAAGAATTTTTACATCAGCATTCAGCTAGCTATCTTCAGCATCTTTAAGAAATCAGATTTAGTTTTATAGCTTTGTACTCCAATTTGAATAACACCAGGAGACAAAGTAAATCTATCATCATTGTATTCAAGGACAATGTCTTTTAACACTGTTCTCTATCAAACAATCTCTGTCTAAATCTACTGTCCTAAATGTAATTTAATTAGAATCCTGCTGCACTATCACAGTCTAAAAGAGCAAAAGGAAAAGAAAGGAGGGGAAAAATAATCAGGAACATGAACTGATAAAAGGAATTGCTGAGCAGAGCCCTCCTCTCTCCCAAACATATACATATGTATAGCAAACCTACGCACTTAGCAATGCTGGAAAGAAGAAAGATGCTGATGATAATGACATGGCCTGCAGCTTTTTGTTAATGAGAACATCTATCAACTGATCTACATTAGAAATATTTCAGTTACCCATGCAGTGAGTTATTGATAAATACATTTAAACAGCAGACAGAGCATGGTAAGGAATAGCTGCATAGCATCTGCTAGTGCCCTGTAGTGCACTATGATTATGTCAAAAACAGAAAAACCTTCAGGCTGGCCACAGGATGTTTTTTCAAGCCTATTATTATTATTATTATGAATATCTGTGAGTTAATTTACTAAATGAATGCAAGTTACCTTTTTTGACAAGGACTTTTCAGCACAGAACTACATTCAGGCTAAATTTTTCTTGTGTTTTTCCTACTTTAGAGAAGTATTAATGCATCATATAAAAAGATAACCAGAGCACTCATGTTTAAAATTAAATATGTACTTAAGTTAGTATCACAAAAGACTGCCTTGGACATTAGCTACTTAGCTCTTCTTCAGTAACCCCAGTGCTTTCTAAAGCAGGGATCTTTTTGCATGTATCCACAGTGACTGAACTACTTAGGAACTGCTCAGCTTATGAGAATACCTTGCACAGCCAGATGGTGCTTATATCTGGGATTTCCAAATTTATGGCAAATGTTGATGAAAGCACCACAGCTGCTGCATGCTCACACAAACCGAGCCATCAGTGGGAACTGGCATGTTGCACATCACAATATCCCTGGAGAGCAAAGAGGTTTTGCAAGTCTGTGTAGAGAAGGTTTTCAGGAGCCAAAGGTGAAATCGGAAAAGAAAAAGAAAAAAAAAAATACAGCGTTTCTAACAAAAGCGGAGCCAACATTTAAGAACTTACAGCTTTGGAGGAGAAAACTAAGACACCTGTTGCACAGGTCTAAACCTTTATATCTAAGGCTCTCAAAAGTTTAAGTCTAGTTCTGTCTAAGAGTAGAGGTGTTCAAACTGAAATTTGGCAACGACAGTTCCTAGAAAGCCAGGAAGTGTCTGGAGACAGAACAATAAACACAGGAAATCAGCGGACAGCTTCACAGAACATTCAGTCTCCTGACTCAAAGATCAGAAATTGAAGTGATACCTAACTGTCTGTGCATACAAATAGAAGGCACAACATTCAAATTGCTTAGAAGTGGTTTCAGCAAGAGCATTAAATAATTATGAGCCTTCATGGAAACACCAACATAGAAACAGAAAAGTTAGAAGCCATTTCAGAAATGTTTTGAGAAGTCATGACCTCTCCTGGTCAGGCAGAGTATTATGGCTGGCTCATGAGAAGTAGTCAAATCTGATATTTTGCTTACTGCGCCTCATACACAAAATGATCCTCAGGAAGACAAACTGAAATAACGGTATGTATTAACATCCGTTGAATTTTGAATGAAGAGCTACCATAACATTATTTGACAGCTGACCCAGTTGCCATCTTAGGAACTACTGTCGAGCTTCACAGAACAAAATATGTGTTTCACCTGTATAACTGTACTCCAAGATGTCACTCTTTGGAAGTCCATTTCCTCACAACGGACTGCAGAAAGAGAGGAAAGGAACTATTTATTTTAAATATTTCCATGATGGACCTTTATAGCACATTACCATTATAGGATAACTACTCAAGTCAGTTCAAGGATTTTTGGAAGTATATTGATTGCAGATTGCCAAGTATATTAACTGATGATTTGCAAATACAAGAGGAGTTTTCAAGCTATGCAATCAGTATTTACTCTCTTTCTTGTATACGAACACGGTAAACACCTGCACACATTTTTTGTTAGAAGCTTGTTACTGCACTGACTTTACACTCACTGCATAAGCCTGCCACTAATAAAGTTAATTTCCTGGACAAGAGATCTCCCTTTTCTGCCAGCATTGGCACAGTTGTTCAAAATACACTGAAGTTAAATGACTTTATGAACTCCTGGCATCTCAGTTTTATATCTGAAAACAGCAAAGACAGTAAACGCTTCTCAAAGTGATGAGTAGTCTACAGTAGACTGTAGAAGCAGCAAACAGCTGGATCCACATGGTGCACAGTATACTCAGCAACACACAGAAGTTGTGCCAGGAAACCTTCGAGAATAATGAGGGGCAAAACAGCCTCTGGCAGTATGGAAAGGAATAGCAAAACCTCACTTTGAAGTTGAGGGTTTCCATGTTTAGCACTACAGAAAAAAAAATAAAACATGAAACATATTCTAGTTTAAAAATCTTTAAAGAGAAAGACATCAGTTAACATTTACTTTGATAACTATTGTTTCTTTCTGGTGATGTCTTCAAACTAACAGACACCTCTTTAGAAAGCCAATCATTCCATTAGGCCCCAAATTTCAGGCCAGTTCACAAAAAAATGAAAAATTCTAATGAAAACTATGCAAAGTTGGGATTTTCCTCTTGACCCTTTAACTAGATTTGTAGAGTAATTAAGATAAAATGTAAAGGATTTCACAGTTTGCTCAGAATCCACTTTGCACTCTTTAAAAGCTTCTTCCCACAGGATGGAAAAAGTAATTGATGAGAAACCAGAAAAAAAAAAAAAAGAAAAAAGAAGATCTTGCCAGCTGTGGCCAATGGAACAACATATAAAAAGAAAATAAGTGTGAAACATTCAGTAAGCTCTAATAGGATGATTTTTTTAGTTTTCCATTTTACCATTTAAAGACAATCAAGTTTTGTTTGCTTTGAGATTTTTTTTTTTGAGAATGCTTCTTGAGAATTAGAACTTCCATAATTGTCACAGCTCTTCTTCTAACACTGTATGATTTTAGCACGTTTAAAACTTAAAACGGTTACATATAACAGCCAGCTACAGAAACTACACTATGTACTTACACAGGAACACTATGTGTTCATGTTTTACCCAGGTCTTTAAGATAAATTCTCTCTGCAATCCAACTGTACATAGAAAGGGAGAAGGGGAGAGAATAAGCAATTAATTCAGGTCCCTTCTTCCCAAAGGGATAACATTTCCTATGCCAACATAATTACCTTTTATCTATTTTCTTCCAAAAATAGCACAACACTGAAGCTCAGAAAAATCCTACTGAAACCTCCTTTTTGAATTTAGCATTTACTTGGCTTTGCAAGCCTCAGAATTTTTAAACTTGTATAGCATTAAGCTGTTCCCCTAATATTCTTCATCTCATAATTTTCAAACAAATCTTTCATTCTGCAGGCTCACTTATTTTAATGCCTTTACCTTCACTGATAGCTGAAGATTGTTTCTTTTTTTTCCTCCTCACTCACAGCTATGGCACAACCTCTTTTTCTCTACAACATTCACACAAAACTTCTGG
This sequence comes from Nipponia nippon, assembly GCF_047370975.1. Classification (NCBI taxonomy): domain Eukaryota; kingdom Metazoa; phylum Chordata; class Aves; order Pelecaniformes; family Threskiornithidae; genus Nipponia; species Nipponia nippon. The sequence goes on along the minus strand of NW_028262290.1, from coordinate 84,717,898 downwards.
CTTTACTCCACATTTCCTTCTGAACTGTTATTACTCCTGTGCACCAGCATGAAATGCAGAATGGAAGTATTACGACCACTTTGCAACCATCTCTGGGTGTCTAGGGGAGGGAAGATGTGATCCTGAAATCTTTCCTGAGGTACTAGCAAATAAAACTTCAGATTAACAGACAAAAAATTTTTTCATAGATTTTGAAGTGTGGATCCCTATCCAGCACGAGCATTTTCTAAACATATCATCATTACATTGGTTCTTTAACACAGCAGAATCCCCCACATAGAGTATAAGCAGTGGATTTGCTCCCACACTCATTTTAAAGAGAGCCCTGTACACAAATAGAAATTGCCTCATAAAGAAGACACTGTAAACACCATCTTTCATTTGTACTTGCTATATAATGAATATTGGAGGCAACTGAGAATTTAATTACACCACCTTATATTTTGCTCTTAATCAATCATTTTCTAAATCTTAGAAATGCCTGTCTAGGTTGAGTCAGGCCTTCCTAGTTTAGGCAAGACACACATACAGAGCAGAATTTAATTTAGTCTTGTCCGTATTATGTAAATACACGGACTACAAACAATTCTTCATGGAGTAATACTATTACCATTTATGTGTACACACTCCAATTTTATGAAATATGAAATTCAAAGCCTACTGCTCTCCTGGCTCCTCCTCCTTGTTCTTCTGCTGGCAGGCATGAAATTTGAACCTGTCATTTCTTACAGTGCTCTAATTTTCCAGGACTTCGTAGGGTTTATTGATACTTTATGTGTCAGTCTCTTGACAGAATTTAGCTGAATGCTCATTTAGACTTAAATAGCGTTCAGCTTATTGTCTCTTTGAAAGAGCTTCTCTAGTTCTTCCTGTTGTCCATGCTTTTCCGGTGCACTTGAATACAGAAATACCTAATAAAAATGTTTGCGTCACGTTAACCAAAATGATAGTATAATGCAAAAGGTAGACTGCTACACTAACTCAGTCAGCACCTGATGTACTATCGAATTTCTACTCTTGACTTTTGAGTAGTTATTAACCTCCATGAAACAAAGAAGCAGAAGGACCCTACAAAATATTTTTCAAAGTGATACAGAGATTAAGGGGTGTGGTTGTTTGTTGTTTCTTAAACAGCCAAAAGAGTAAGCAAATAAAACTCGCAGGGCAGCACAATTTAATTACTTTCAAGACTGTAGAGAGAAAGAAAGAAAGAAAGAAAGAAAGAGAGATGAAGATAGTCCCAGTTTGAATACTATGTCTAGTCATGTTCAAACTTTGATATGGATTACACTAGATTGCCAGAGTTACTAAATTTTCCCAAATGAAGCAGGTGTCAAATCTGAACACCATATCTTCTACAGAGAATACATAGATCCATGCCATCTGTAGATCTGCTGATAATTAATTCTTCCATCTACAAAACAGAACAAACTTGTTATTAAATACACTGCACCTGTACAAAAACAGTACTTCAAAATACATACTTTTTAAATTAGTAATTGGGCCTTCTCACTTGGGAATGATTTATCAATTTAGTTTCAGTAGTTTTAAACATCTGTTAGGTTTGTTTTACTACATAACATATTCCAGTTCAAACTGTCTTCTCTAGGACCAGAAACATGAAAGAATACTGACAGCTTTCCCAATAGTCTCTAGTTTAGCAGCTTAGGCAAGTTTCTGCACTAAAACTGTTTTATTATTTCTAGAGTAAAATACTACTGTTGAAAACTACTGCACTATCCTGTGTGGAGGTATTGCTCCAACTGGCCTAGATTAAGGATATCTGCTTTATACGGGATGCCACATCATAGATGGTTTCTTAGTGATGTTGACAAAACTGGGTGGAAGGTAAGGTTTTAGGGAATTTTTTATCCACATGGATCAGGATTAGTTCATAATGAAACAAAATAGTAATTTTTAAACCCAACTTAAGGAAGCTCCTAAGAGTTTCCAGACACTGGAAATGAGATGGTTTAAATTTGCACTTTAAGACTTGAAGCTATACGAACAAAATTCATGTGTGCAGCAGACTCTATAATGGAGACTTCTAGTATTTCTGAGATAATTTACATATTAAAGAACATACATCAGTGGTATGCAAATATCAATTCTGGTGTTACACATGTCAAAATTAAGTCTTCAGTATTTTAACATCCATGCTTGTTTTCTGTTATCTTACAAATTCAAATTCCAAATTCTGTCTGAAAAGAAATATAGGTATCTGTTGCTCAATTTTACTTCAAAATCTAAAACATCAATTTAATGCTTCTCTAACTGATACAGAGGTCATGGCAAAAATCTGTCAAAGGCATATTGATACCAAAATGGAATCAGCTGACACAGGGTTCAGAGTCCAGTCTGCCTTCTTGCAGTTCTTAAGGCAGCTCAGGATTGTGAGACACATAACCTGCCTGACAGCAGAATATTTTTCCTTAGCCTGTCAGTGGATATGAATCTGACATCGTACCTTTTGATCTTTTAATCACAATAGTTTATAAGGAGGAAAGTACACAGACAAACTCACAGAACCCTGTCATATACAATAGTCTTTTCTTCTTATGCTTCTTCTGCTCTCTTTGGTCTGCACGACATCACTTTCAGAGAGGATTGAACTGTATGAAACAAAATGAAGAATTACAAAGCACTGTCTTTGCTCAGAGGGAAATGCAAAATGTTTAGAAGCAGCTGTAAATGAGAATCAGTTCAAAGCCCTATTGGTTCCTCACTCTAAATGTAGTTCTTCTTGCTATTTAAGAAAGACATCCACAATTGCTGGTTATTAATTTTGAACAGTTAAAAGGTCCTGTATCTGCATTTCTGGAATGGTAGTCAGATAGCAGAGAGAACAGAAACCTGCTAGTTTAATATTGCTAATGTTGTCCTCCCCATCCCTTACACTGCAAAGTAACAACCTTCTTAATTATTCCTGCTATTTCAGAGATTATTTTGATCTTTCAAATTATTTTGCAGCATCTCAGAAATAAAAAGTTACCAGGCCAGCAACAGATATATTCCTAAACTTTGTTATTACTGACATAAATATTTTCCGATATTAAAAAGGATTACAGAATTGAATGGATGAAACTGGGGTAGTTCTGTAGTGCAGAAGTCTCGCTTTTGAAAGTTAAAATGTGAGAAGATATTGAATTATAAAATGATTTTTTACTAATGCTTGGATTTTCTTGCTACAGCTAATGCTTTTTCAGGTATTTAATAAACCTAGAAGCTCTCTCAATAAATGAGAAACTTGATCATTAAAGGCAATGTTTGTATCTGGCTCTGCCAGATTTTCTAATAAAAAAGCACAATTTCATAACTTTGGATAAATCCAAACAGCACCATTAAAGATGTTGAAAGAAAGGAATCCCAATCACCAGTGAATGGATTGGCCTCTGAACAATGATTGCTTAAGCAACTGTTCGGGTATTATGGTACTGGCCGCCCACATCTCATGCATGTTCTCTTTAGCAAACCTTGTCAGACAGCTGTAGTTTAATCCCCCTTGAAGCTGCAAGGGTAACAGTGCAAAAGGCAGAAGGGAAAACAGCCAAACTTATTTTTATACTTGTCAGCCTTCTATGATACTGCTGGAAAAACTGAGAACATTTACTCCTCTAAGAATAAAACCTAAAAACTGTAAGCATAGCACATTGATGTTTTAACTTAAAAGAAAGGAGATAAGAAGCAAAGAACAGACTAACTTTATACTTAGGAAGTTCAGAAAAGAAAGGGAAGGTAAGAAATTTGCAATGAGTATGATACCATTAATGATAACCACAAAAATCAAAGACAGGAAAACTTTTTCTGACATACTTATCTTCATTTTTTTGCATGATAGCATAACGTTAAGAAATTATTGGTCCATATTATCATAATATCCCTCTCTTGTATAGCTCTTACAAGTGGTAGAAAAATACCCAAACACTTTCCATTTCATGCTAATCTTGTATTCCTTGTTAACATCCTTGCCACTTTAGATATTTTTACAGAAGTTGCCCATAGTGGCCAGCTGGATAAGTCAGATTTTTGTTTGGGGGAAGTAGGAGTGAAAGAGTGTTTAGCTGTTTGAGGAGAAAAAAAAAAAAAAAAAAACAAAAAAAACCCAACATATTTGTATTTATAGTGGGAGGTGGAGGTGGGGATATTGGAGCAAGAATTTGAACTATACAAGGGATGCCAAATCCTTTTCAGGCAAAGATAAGCTTCTTGCCAACCCTGAAAAAATTTCTTCAATATAAACCTCTGAAATATGTGGTATAATATTCTCAGCAGGATAATCACAGATGTTAAGTGCTAAGCTCTAAACATCCCAGAAGGTGCCATCTGAAGAGAGCATGCTCTGTCCCTTTGCAGCTCCTATCTACAACTGTACAGGATATGGAGCATTCCCACAGATTAAAATGAGTGTTTTTTTCTCCAGCACAACATGACAACTTTGAAATTCCAGGCAGAATTTACCTGGAAAGGCTATTCCAAATGCTTTCGACCCAGACCCATAACCAAGAACTAAGATAGGCAGCCTAAATGAGATTATTAAGATCAAGACTGCTAAAGAGAAACATACAAAAATAATGGTGATTGGGAACTCCTATGAGTGAGAAAGGAGCCAGGAATGAGGAAGAAATGAGCACTGGGGAGACAAGAAGCCAAAGGGTAATGGGCAGAAGGTTTGTCCACAACAGAGCATATGCTCATCCCGAGGTTGAGTCCAGAAACGCAACACTTGAAACCTTAGCATACTTCTGCAGTCATCAAACATCTGTGAAATCTATTGGAGAAGTATGTTATCACTTCTTCTGTGATCCTGTTCAGATGCTAAGTCTCTGACCCACTACAATGGATGACAAAAGAACCGAGTCCGGAATTATAGATTTTACATTTCAGTTACAGAAGCTGACCTTTAAAATTCATCTGTAAAACAAACTAATTGCAAATATTGCTAATTGATACAAGTACCTAACAAATGTCTTCAGCACACTGCTACAGAATAACTTCTGTATGCCAGCACAGACAACAGGCAGGCCCTTTCTCTTGATTTTTGCCTACTGGATCTACAACTCCACAGACTGAGGTTTCTGGTACTTGAGAGGTCCTTCAATAACTTTTGAAATGACTGATAAGTGCTACCATGACTGAGAGCTAGTTGCTCTCCAGAGGTAAATTGGGAAGGGTGGAATAAAAAGTAGAAAAAAAAAATAGAGAAAATTCACACCAAAAGCAATCCGTAACAATTCAAAAATGAAAATATTTGAAATAAATTAGCCATAGGCTAGGCCACTGTGACTGAGTAAAGAGCTGAGCATCAGATTACCCTCAAGGTTAGAATGGTTGCAATCAAGGGGACAGCAAGTTTTGAATATCATGCTCAGGACACCCAAGACCCAGTCCTGGGACAGTAGTAGGCCAAATGCAAACTCAGGTGAGTCTTAAAGCTTGTGTTTTGACCAAAGAATTAGATACATGATTATAGAAGAATTACATATAAGAATATATATGTAATTATGTATGTATCCTGTTCTACCTAGAGCCCATCCGTGGGATGACAATCTCCTTGGTTTCTTCATTAGAATACAACATTAGCAGAACTCTGTAACAGGTGTAGAGGCTCTAAGCAACTGGATAAATTATATCTAGGTCATAGAAAGGCAGTACATCCTTGGAAAGTATATACCTAAATAAGTGGATGAATACTGAAACTGAGAAGTCAAATACTCAAAGCTTAGGATACACTTACTCTTGCCTGAGGAAACTTAATTCAGTTTTATACTGCTTATACATGTTATACAACAATCTGTATTTGAAGCATCACACAATAACTTTTGCCACAGGCAAATTTCCTTGGCACTTTTGAGTGCCTGAAATGGCAATTTTAATACTTTTCTTTGAATACAATTTTCTGTGGGTGGTGCTACTGTGCATATGGAACTACTTTACTTTTAAGTTTCAAAAAAGTCCTGAAGAACATTTTTTATAAAAAATGTGCCTTTACTTTCTTTCCTAATTTACAGAAGGCAACACAGACATTTTGATGAAATGTCTATTCTGAATGAATGATAACATTTTGTAAGGTGTGTAGCTGGTATTCCCTTGTACTTTCTCTTTATGCATTCAAAAAAGTTAAATTTTCAGTCCATTTGAATTCCATGCTCAAAGATACAGCTTGTTAAATCTTGTTCCTATGCCAGTGGCATTTTGTAGAATTTGAAGCTGCTTTTTGAAGGACATTCTCTTCCAAATGAATAGAAAATCAAGCACAAAAAAGATGGGTATAGATCACTGTAGTAGAAAATGAAATGTAAATCTACTACTAATATTGACTATAAAGTGAGAAGAAAATCTGGCAGCAGTTGAAGCTATTCATAAATATTATGGTTGTCTTCAAATTTGCTAAGAAAGCATACAAATCTGTGAAATGCTACAACTGAAAGCTTGCATTCTAAAGTTTTGAAAACAAAATGAAGTAGTTTGAATTAAATTACTTGCAGTGGAATTTCCGTATGAAATATCACTGAGTAATCCCATCTGACTAACATGTATGAAAAGTAAAGTAGTGATACATCAAAATAACATATATTGAAGAGTACTCTGGAAGGTTTTTTTGTCCCTCATTTATAGTTGCAAAACCTCTGACCTGCTCAGTTCCCTTTTCAGCATGCATAATTTTAATCTCCAGTTCTGCATCGTCAAAGTTCCTACTGATAGTTAGGAAAGCATAAGTAGTTTAATGTGTTAATTTAATGTGTAAATCTTGGCCAACTCAGTATATTTATATGTGTTTTCCACCATGTTTCCTTTCTCAGGGTGGTAATGCAGGCATAACATCAAGATAACTTTCACTGCCACAGTAGTATGAGCTGTGTATTTACCTTAGAGAGATAATCAGATTTTACATTCCTGCCAGACAAACAATACCTTACTTCTAGCTCCTACCTGTACATCCATCTTATTCAAATACATCCTTCTGTATGGCATTGCATCAAGGAGAGCATGACTTTACAAAAAAACAAAACAAAAAAAAAACCACCACCACACCAAAAAAATCACATCACCAAAACCAACCCACAGATTTCATAATGAAAGAACAAATCTGATATCTTCTCTGGGATTATCTCTGCATATTGCTTATTCCTCGATTGCTTGTGGCACTTTGACAAAACAGTGTATTAAACTGACATAGAACATGTGGGATAATAGGTTGCTTGGCATCTGCAATAAAGGTATATGTGGAGGAAGAAAATCAGATCCATGGCTTCAATTAATTTTCATTTGCTCATTCAACTGAAGGAAAAGCTGATATCATCTTCTTGGCTCCCCAAAGTAAAAGTTAGGCTGAGTGCAACTTGAACAAGAGCAGAAGTTCCTCTTTCTTTCCTCTGTGGCCTGCAAACTGAATGACATTATCTGTCTTAATCAATGCCTAGAAGTATTTTACCTTATGACTGCTTACACTTTCTGTAATTATGACTAATGATTTTTAATTTGCTGATGGCAGTATGGGACTTCTCCACAATTTTGAGAGATAAAGCTGCCTAGCAGCCTCTTAAAGTTCTGACATTTGTCTTCACGAGCAGATCTTTTAATCTGGAGTTTATTAACAATTAATTCCATGGGAATCTTTATTCTAATAGGTTTGTATGGTACAAAGATTATGAAATACTCTAGGAATCTAGAGTCTACAAAATGAATAATTTTATTTAACATATCTGATTTTTTTATCAGATTATAAAAAAAAAAAAGATCTGAGGAAAAAAGAATTGTGATGTTGTGATGTGTGCTTTGAAAAAGAAGCCAAGACAGTTACATGTGAATTCTTGTGCCCAGAAGGCTTTCTTTTGCATAAAGAACATACTGTAAAAACAGTTGCATGTCCTAGTGGTCAGATTTGTTACATAAACAAGAATTTGGAAATAATATCACAGGAGTGTGACCGTTTACTCAACTTCTGCTTAGATTTTGGCTAACATGCAGCTCACGCTAAGGGCTGATGTATGCTGAGATTAGTAACATTAGGTCAAAGCAAGGGCAACACGTAGGCAGGACACGGTGGCCAGAAAGGGCTAAAGGTCATTATGCAACCAATATCCCCTGCAGCTTGCTGTCTCCTGCAGCTGTAATCCTTGCATATTGATTGTTTGGCAGTTTCCTCAGAATCTGTTAACTCATGGAAACGGTATAGACCAAATTTCCAAGCTGGAAGTTATAAATACATCAGTTTACCTCAAAAGTTTTTGAAGCAAATTCAATTGCAGGTGGAATGCCAAGGCTTTTGTGCTTCCCAGTGTGATACAGGGGATGTCCACACCATGATGGGGGAAGAAGGATGAGCATGAGCACTCTCACAGTCAGCTAGGTAACTATTTTGCTCATAGGTGCACGAGTTGCAAGTTGCAGGTTAGAGAACTTATTAAAAACCTTGTGAATTAAGTGATGAATTAGTGAATTCACATATTTGTCTGCTCTGTACAAAGGGAATTGAGCTCTTAGATGTCGTGTTTGTTTTCTTTCCTAATGAGCTCACAAAATAAATTTTAATTTACAGAGTACATTGTCCTATAAATTTGAGAGATCCAAATGGACCATGACACAGGGCATTATCTATGATCAGCTACAACACATGACTGGAACTGATTCTCTTAAAAAAACCAATATAATTAAGCTGAAAATGTAAAGTGTAAAACTTTGCTTGCAACACATTTTCAAAGGTGTTGCAGTTTGATTGGAAATCATCTTCCTCCAATTTAGCTTTTCTAAAAATAAAAGAGAATTACCCTCAGATGGAAGACATCTACACCCAATCGATCAACAAAAGCTATATAAAAAGGAATACAAAATTTCAACTGAAAAACAGCCTGTGAATCTGTTATTAAAGAATGTGAAATGCAATACAGGAATAAGAAGTGACATAGTGGGGAATAAGCTTCCTAATGTAACGGTTACGTTCTACACTGACAGTATTTAACATACAAATATAACATTCTCAGTGTTTTAGTTTTGTATAGCGTGTAGAATTTGCTTATTGAGAATAAATATTAAGGTATTCTGAAACAAAACATAATGCTCTTAATAATGTATTTATGAAGTAGTTCAATTAAATAATCCCTTAACAGTAATATTTCTCCTTATTAAAACATCTCAAAAGATGCATTAATCTTGTGTAAATCAAAACAACATATGCATGCCCTCTTTTATGTAATTGCATTAATATACTGATTAATTTATTTTCTTGTTGATTATTAATGAATGATCACTCACAGGAAGCAATGGATTATACAAAGGGCTATAAACCAAGTGTGATTTGAGATCTCTCTCTTAGTCATTTTTTTTTTAAACGTATTTGTCCAAAAACATACTGACTCCTGCCCCTTTCTGTAATGGGACAAACAATTCACTTGAAGTGTGCAAATTCAGTGAATTTTGGCATTCTGAGTTTCCGATATTCATTTAGTTAAGAAAAAGTAATTTAAGTTGCCTTAGACTCTTACTGACTTCTTGTGAAACACTTCCCCATTAACATTAGCATTTAGGTTTATAGGACAGTAATTACCAGAGTGCACTGTTCCCCTTTGGCATAATATTGACCTAATATTGAATGATAATAAAATGTTCTATAAAATAAAAAAAATATTATTTAGATTAGTATTGCACAGTCTTAATCTCTCCGCCTGCTCCACTTGACCAATGGGGATTTTTTTTTTTTCTAATATAAAGCTATTATTACTTTCTAGTAGCTTTGGCTGGCCATACGCCAGCCCACATTAACAGAAGTCATGCTCCTTCACCTCTAGCGGCCCATCCTATCCAATGCCCCTGACAACTTCCCGCATGACAATGTTTCTATACACCTAACACATGCGTGCCTCCACGGTGCCCTTTGGCTGTCACACACCTCGCTGCTATGGCACAAGACCCCACCAGCCTCTGTACTCTGGCTCTTCCCGTCACTGCTGTGCATTAGAAGTACCAGGCTCTCTATTATAGTCAGCATATTCTGCTCTCTCAACTAAGTGGCTGGCAGGAAAAAACAGCACAGGGTAGTAAACTGAGCACAAAGGATAAGTGGACCAAAGCAGAGGGTTGGTACAGTAACTTGAGGCTAGAACAGTAAGAGCAGGAGGCAGGGAAATCCAAAGAAGACAAAAGACAAAGAAAGACAGAAATATGTTTTGATATGGAATGAAGAAGCAGATGAACTTGTCCCCAGGCAGTTACTTCTCTATGCCATACAGAACCATATGTAATGAATCTCATTGTTTCTCCAGGTTTTTGGACTGATACATAGATTGTCTTAATGCTATCTCTCGGATGCACAATAGCTTCCTTGACCTATAAAATTAGCCTAGAATAGACTTTGAAAGATTACTAGAAAACCATTGGACTCTCTTCAAAAACTCACTAAATTCATTGTGGAAAGTGTTGATGCAAAGATATTACTTTTTTTTTCTCAGTAGTATTGAAGAGGTCTACGCGGTTTGCCACTCCAGTGAGTAGCGATTGGATTATTCAGAAGTATCAGTTTACTCACGATTAGACACTAATACATATTAGTGTATTTCTGGATGGGGAACTATTTTTAGTGAAGGATGGGTATTATGGAAAGCAATTGCCTCAGGTATTGATGAATCAACATAGAAACGAGCTGAAGTTTTTTAGAATGTTTTACATTTCCAGAGATATTCCTCAAATTGAGTGGGAAGGTTCTTAATCCTACAAGGGCAAAACAAAAAATGGGGTGAGAACCGATTCTCAAACCAGCTGAGTCTTATATTTTATTGTACTTGCGCATATAAATAGCGTATACTCTTTTAGCTTGTTTTGCAGGAGCTGTTTGAATTGAGCTATTTCCCACAATGAAATACAATTGCTTCTATTATTAAGACTGATAGCAAGTTGGCCTCCAAGCATTGTATTGGAGTTAAAGCTCCATCCTGGACACGGACACATATTTTGCTTGGGCTGAAAAGTTGCATACGTGACACAGTTGATTTCTAGAGTTTGAGCTTAACAAAGGGGTACCATATACCATTTATTTTATAGTTTTAGTTCATTTGATCTTGCAGCCAATATAGTATATCAAGCACACAGATGGCCTCTAAACAACATGTTGCCAATACTGAGTTGTGTGTAACTTGCAGCAATTTAAGAAGAATATGGATAGAACTCAGAAATAGGTGTGACTACATTAACTTCTACCACAGAAGCTGTTAGCTGAGCGTAATTAAAGCAGTGCAAGTATGCCAACAAGCCTTGGAAATTCATCTCTTGATAACCTCTCAGTTCATTATTTTCTCACAACCCAGAAGAAAAAAAAAAAAAAAAAAAAGATAAACAAACCCATAAACCTCTCCACTGAAGATAACAGCAACTCAGAGATGGCAGAATTTAGTTGCAAATCATTTAATTGATCCAGCCATTAGATCCCAGCAGAGATCACTGAGCACAGATGTCCTGTTGCTGGACGAGATGCTTAATTGTTATGTAATGTTTTAATTCTCAGATTGATTATTCAGTTCATGTGCATAGTAGTATTACCAGAAAGTTAACTACTCAGATTGAACAAAGACTGAAAATTAGAATGACATGCTGCACTGGGACGTATCATTTGAAGACAGTTGGGACTATTCAATGATAATGATGCTCAGTTGACTTAATTATTTCTACAGTATCGTGAACACGAGTACTTCACTCTTGCATTTCCTCCCCATGCTTATTATAAAGCATGTGACAATATAACCTCCAAGTATTTCTCTGTCTGGAAGGAACAAGCTTCAGTAACCATGCATTTATCTATTACTAAAATTTAGAAGTATACTGTGGACACATGTTCAGTTTTTCTCCCAAATACAATTAATTGTGTCAAACATAACACAGGACAGTTTTATTTTATAGTTTGGAAGTATGTCTTGGATACTGTATCTTGGATATGTGTATACTTGGATACTATACAAGTTAAACCAACATTAAAGAAAAATAATTAAGAGCAGGAAGAGCAAGAATGGAAGGAAGGCAAAAGATACATTTTCAGATTAAATTCAAGTAATTATGTGAAATCACCAAGGCTGCTGCATAAAGGAAAGTTCACTGTGCTCTCAAAGGTTCATATAACCTTTGCAATGAGTAATAATATAATTTTTAGTACTTCAAAAACCCATGAGATCTGAGTCTTTGTTGCCTCTCCAACAGTTGGAATAACTGACCAGTCTGAAGAACAGCACTTGAAGCATAGAAGGTACACACTTAACCTCTGGGTTTTTTTTTTTTTTTTTTTTTTTTTTTTAAAGGATAAAAACCAACTCTGCTGGGAATAGACAACTACTTCTTGTTTATTTATTGTAACTAGACTATCTCTAGGGCTGTGAATAGACACATTAGCAGTTAATCACCTGTTAGGCACTTTATAAACACCAAGGATTTTCTGCATAGCACCCAAGGGTTTCAGTTATTAAACTTATCTTAATTTATTTTAGGAGTGATATTCTGAGAACTTCCTAGAGGATTACATTAGTCAAGACCCCATGTTTACACTGAGTGAAATTGAATTTGCAGGAAAATGAACAGTAATATTCTGGGCACACAGGAGCCTAGAAATTATGAACTGAATAGATAACAGAAAAATGGATGTAGTGATAAAACAAGCTGAAAGGCTGGGTGAAAACTACAGCAGAGATGAAGAGGAGATGGTGGTGTACATGTGCTTGACTGAGGGTTGACAGCAGCTTCTGCTTTACAGTTTTACACCAGGTATTCAGAAGCTGGAATAAGCTCTTTCCTATGGGTTTTATATATGACTTAAATTGTTACATACATGTTACCAGGAAGGTTGACAGAGCACAAAGTATGAAAGAAGAGTTCATTGTGCTTCACCTTCTGAAGAATCTGCCTTTGTGAAAAAATTGGAAGCTCATACTTTTTGGAATGGTTTTATTCCTAAGAAGGAGGATTAAAAAAAGGTATGCATGCAAAATTCAACACCTTTCTGGCCGCCTTCACTCACACCCAAAAAAGAACTGGGGAGTTTTGCTAAAAGTTAAGGTGTATCACTTCACTCGCCTCCCCCGAAGTGGTTACATTAGTTAAGATAAAGAAAGAATCTTCAACCAAAGCATAAGCAACACAAGCTTTTTCTTTAAAGGAAGATTAATTTCATTAAATGGTCAATACAGAGTGCCAAATGACAGTTTTGCTGATTGAATTGTTTTTTCTGTGGAATAGCAACAGGCATCAAAGCTTTTCCTAAGCTGTTTTGCTAGTGTACTACAACCCTGAAACAACATAACGATGTCTGAGAGACAGAGGAAATTCAGCAAGCAGCCTACTTAGTACCCATTTTTTTGTACTGAGACACAGACTGCAGGGCCACATTCCCTGCTGACAGCTTTGTGTAACTTGGCTTACTTGTTATTGAGCTCAATATTCTGTAGAAAGGATGATAGAAGAGTGGCATTTCTAAACCGTTCTAAAATAGAGGGCAGGCAGTGCAAGAAAGAAGGGAAATAAGCGCCAGCATGAGTACTGCCATGGTATAAAGCCAATAATTGGCTTATGCTATTCAATGTGGACAAACATAAAGGGATGCAATTTTTATTGGCACCAAGCTTGTCAGAGGTCAAGGAGCATCTGGACAACACTCTTAGTCATATGATTTAGTTTCAGGCAATCCTGCAAGGAGCAGGATCCTTATGAGTCTCTTGCAACTTGATATATTCTATGATTATCTAGACACAACAAGAAATAGGAAATTCCCTCAATAGCCACTGTCAGACAAACAAAGAGATTAACGAGTTAGACTATAGTAAGCAACAATTTTAAAACATCCCATCTTAAATCACTAAAAATAGCTGGGACACAAAGTTTGATGCTTTGAAATGGAGGGAAACTATAGTTGATAATTAAATCTTTTTTAATATATAGGAATCGGTTCACTCATTTTATGGTAAAAAGCAACATTGCAGAAATATCAATTATAGAAGGGTAATATATACAAATAAATATAAATATAAAATTGCATCAATCATCATATAGGTAGAAATGTCAGTCTTTAGCAGAGTATGAAGTTTTTTCTGCTTCACCCTAGCATGTTGCTAAACAGTTATGGACTTTCCCTACCACTCAATCACATACAAGCAGAGGGAAAGAGGAGTGCAAACTGAGTTTTATCTCATGCTTTTAAGATGATAAAAGACAAATATTCATCTGATCTCTCACACAAGAAAGTCACACAGTCAAACATCCCTTCACCAAAAAGTCCTATCTTCTTTTGTAGTCATCTTGCCTCCTCAAACAGAAAAATTCTGCTGGAAGTCTCTTGGCCAAACATTGAACACAGCTGAATCATGGGGAATTTGGGTGGAAAGCCTTCTGGGAATTAAAAACTCAGCTCTCGTTTCTGGAACAGGTTTCTAGTAAGGCTTAGGAAAAAAAAGGTGTTTTTTGAACTACTTATAATTTTTTTTTATAGAATTTGCAAATGTGCCAGAAAGCTTCTAGCAAACTTTTCCCACACTTTTAAATTTTTTTTTTTTTTTAGAAAAAGGAAACATTAATTTCTTCCATCAGACACAAACAAAACAATCCAACACAGTATTAAGAAATATTCTAGATAACTCTTTGCTCTCCAGCAGGGGTAGTACTTTGGAATTAACAGCTAATTTTTCTTCCAGGTATTTGGCCCATTCTGCAACTTTCTGTAGTTTTCACATAACAGACATTTAACCCCCCATCCTTTCATTTTGCTTTCTGGATTGAACAAGGCAAGTGCCTCCAGTTTTCTCTTCTAAAATAAACCTTGCATTTCTCTGCTCGCCCTAATAACTTCTTTGTACTCATTTACAGTTTGATTTTTTTTCTTGGATATGATTAAACACAGTTGCAGGGGACATTTTGTTATTATCTTTTTTTTAAAGGAAGAGCTGTGATAATCTTTCATAGAGCTAATACATATTCATGGCCATTACCTACTGGCTACTACATTCTAGCCACTAAAACTGCAGACCCTTAACCCATTTGTTAACATTTCATAGCTTTATTAAAGAGTTTTTTTGCAACCTGTGATTCAGCCAGGTCTGCAGTGAAAGTGAGCCACAATGAAATAATTAATGTTGACTTTTACCAGTGTTTTTATTGGTCTTTAAATTCTCTGGCTAGGTTCATGGAGAAAGAGGAGGAATACATCTCTGAACAACTTGATGCAGCTATCCACAAACTGTGTTCTCCTCTAAATTCTGAAGCAGAGTAACACAAGCCAACTTTATTTGTTAAGTAGAGTGCAGGAGGACATAAATACTCAGAGCTCCAAGCTTCCTCTAAAAAAAAAAAAAAAAAAACCACACAAAAAACTTTTAACCTATTTCTGAAGACAGTATCCAAGATAATGTGTGCACAAAAGACTTTTTCAGAGGCAACAAGTTACACTTCTTGCCTGTTTGCACTGCAGACATCCTCACAAAGTATGGGATGAGGCAAGATCCTCATATTAACAAAGGTGATGCTAAATATCAAGAATTATGGAGAGAAGGCAAAGTTTAATATCACTTCCTACCAAATATTTTATCCCTTGATAAAGACTAATTGTTAACAGTGGAGTAGTAGTTATACTTAATAAAACCATTAAGCTTTTCAATGGAAAATTCTACAGTTTATGCATTTCAGTCTGCATTGTGAGGCCCTGATCAAAAGATTAAAAACCAGGTATTGCCTGTGCATTGTAAGCACTGTTAGGAATTACATACATACCTAAGCTTGCACTGTTTGTATGATGACTGAAATGGCAACTTAAAAAGCAGTTTGCTTCCTATACCACAGCAATCATGAAAAGAAATATTTCTCTAAGAAATCCTATCTGTTTTGACTCAGGACATTGTGGAAAGATGGAGAACAACAGTCTGAAGTATAAACTGGGACTGGACCTGTACAGGGGTGACAAAACTGTTCTTCCCAGCCACCCATTTTAATAAAAGTATTGGAACACACTGAATTTTAGTCCTGTTATGGAATAAATCCACAATTTTGAAACCTCAAAACACCATGAAATGAATCTGTCACATTCTCAAGGCCTCTCTAGTATATAGCACTTTTGGAAATCTGGTCCTTAAGTCTTGTCTTAAAGAGACAGCTCATTAAAATGGAAAGCTGTGACACTTGCTAACCAATAACACTCTGGAGAGAGTTCTGCATACATTTGCATAACTTTGCTCCCTTTAAAGGCAATAATGCAAACATGAGACCCCTTGTTATTCACACACTTTAAAACAATCAGTATACATTTGTTTTTAACTTTTGCTCAATTAGCCTCATCTCCCCCAAAACCTTTTGTAATAATCAGTATTTACTGTCATGACACATATGGGCACGAGCAGAACTAATCATCTGCAGGCTGTCCCTGCTGCTGAGCTGAACAAACAAGCTGTTCAAGACTTCTTCCTGCAAACGTTTCTGCTTCATAAATCAATGAGAACCTAATGGAACATTTTCCCTTCTCTTTTTACAGAGACACAACTGAGACACACAAACTCATTTCTGAATGTCACAAAAGAAAAAAAAAAAAGGGCAAAAAAAAGCTGGCTCAACTGGATATAGTTTGTTCAGAGACATGGGCCCAAGCAGACAGTAATAAACCAGCATGCCAGTCCAACTGAAGTTTTAATCTATAGAATTAATAATATGTGTTCTAATTCCTGTATCTGTGACAGATGGTCAACAGAGAAGAAAACTATCCTTATCAGCACTGACGAGTTTAGAAATCCCAATGCACAAACCATTGCTGGAATTGGCAGAACTGTTCAAAGAATTAGAGATCCAAAAGTAGTATTCTCTTTTTCTCCATTGCACTCCTAAAATGTGTTTTCACTATTTGCAAGTTACATAAAAGCAAACATATCCTTGGGTTAAAGCAACTTGTCAATTTTCATTAGTATAAAGGTTGGGTGGTAGGTCAGGGACATGCTAATCCAATAGATTGATTGCTTCCCCGCCCTCCCCCATTTCAGTGCTCAGAATTTTCATTGACCATTGGGAACGATTGCAGCTCACTGAGCCTGAACATTTTTGTATGGCTCACAGATAATCAAGGTACTGCTTTCAAATCCAGGCAAATTATCAGTCTTAGAAACATTAATTACTGGAAAATACCACCATGTGTGAGCTGATACAGGTTCCCTGATCCAATTCTGAAGCTATGAATGCTACAGAAATGTTTGGAGGGCTTCAACTGATTTTTCTTTTTCATCTACATGTCTGAGTCTGAGCCTCTAGATCCCTACACAGACCTGCCAGATCAAGCCCCATATCTACATCTGTACAGGTAAGTACAAAAGGCACAGGACTGTTCTCTGGCCCCAAAGGCAAGCAGCAGGCAAGCCCATGTAAACATGATTAAACTGTCCCTTCCTCAAAGTGGTCTTGCTCATACTGCTTCCTTAGATCAATTCTAGGCTAATGTTATCCACAAAACCATGCCCAGACATTGTTTGCAAGACTGCTAGTTGGACCAAAATCACACCCATTAACGTGTTACAAATTAAGCAATGTGGATAACTATATGGCAGTGCTTAAACCTTAATTACAACCATAAATGTGAAACACAGATGTAGAAGCCAGTTCCTTTAGCTCACAAAGCAGCACTAACCTCTGTGCAAGTACATTTCACTCTTTCTGCTAGGCGGAGTACCAGACCCAAAAAACAAAGTGTTTTCCCCGGGAGCTTGGAGAAAAAACAAAGGAAATCAACCCCTGCTCCCAGACTTCAAATCCAGAATTTCAGAACTGTTCCCTCTGTCTTTCACTAGAAGGTTGCACCTGCAAAGCCCTGCTTTTCCCGTGGTCACATGCCCAGGCTGGCTAAGCTCCTACTAGTACATAACCTCTTATAACACATCATTGCCTGCATGGTCTGTCTCCTCTGACTCCAGACAAATAACTAAGCACCCAAGTGACTGCAAACTACATTACCTTTTGATGGCACCACAGAGGCTGCTGATGTCCCCCCAAAGTCAACAGGCTGTAAAGTACATCATACAACACCTAGACCCAGCTCCACTCCCATTTCACCCAAGCTTTCACCTGGACCCACTTATCAGCTAGTCGAACACCAGACATAAGCAATCAGATGCTGCCATCACAACACACCTCTTTACAAAGACAGGAGAGAAACAGTAAGTTGCAACAGCTCTTATTGTTTACCCACATTTAGACCAGGCTGGTGGTAATGGTTTACAATTAGTATTTTTAGCAGGCATTGGCCTGTTATGTCCCATTCTTGCTGTGATTTAAAATAAGTAATAAATGTTATCATTATCACTATCACATTTGCTTGCTGTTTAATCAGAGAAAAAAAGGCCAAGAGATAAGAGGACAGAAAAAGTGAAATACATTCTAGTGATGATTATTCAAACATAAGGTTAATATCACTGGCAACATAACTAGCAGAGTGTTATGCTCATTCCAATATTTAGCTGCCAGGTTTCCCATCATAGAGAGCACAAACAACTGTGGTACCATTTGGGACCTCTATTATTTTTACAGTTGTTACAATAAAGGGCTCATTATTATATCTGTTTTTCAATGTCTCAGAGAGGCTACATCAAAAAACATGCACAGAGACTAGAGCTTCTGCATTTTTTTTTTTTTTTTTTTTTACTATTGGGCTTGAAGATCATTGCAGAGAAACCTAAGCAAGTATAGAGCTCTACTGCTGTTACTACAGTTTGTTTTTATGGGACTCTGGGTGAAGTTGCACAGGGGTAAGACCTTCCCATAATTTCAATCCTGGTCTATATCACAAATTATACTTCTGAATACGGGGGGAAAGGGAATCACAGGGTGTTCCTGGAGTTGTTTTTAGAATGGGTAGGGAGATGAGAACAAAAAAAATACCTGTAGAGCTGAGCCTAATGGTTTTCTTCAGCTGTAGGTACATGAACAACTGATGATAGTGCTAACTGGGTCTGGAATGCCAGCTCATTCCCCTTCACAATCAGTACGAGAATTGTCTCAAATCTTCTGAGACATATTTTGTTTGGTTTATCTTTTAAGTCCCAGCTCCTGAGTCATCCTGGTGTGGGAAAAACCCAGTTCAATCAAAAGTAAGCATAAAGAATTTAAATCCCATGGGACAAATTAAAAAGCTCAATATTTACTGTTTTATTTAATGTTTTTTAAAAAAATGCCTTGTAAACCAACCGTATATTTAACTGAGTCCATCCTCATCAGCCATGAATTTATGACATTAGCGATTTTTTATTTTTTATTCTTATCTGGACAAGCCAGCCAGTTAAATGAAATATTTCCTCTGAACTGATTTCTGTGGGCTTGAATTTGCAAAGCCTTTGCCATGGCCTCTGTGGTTCATGTCTCCCATCACTGGTAATAACATTGTTCAGTTTTCTTCAGTAGTCTTTGGTCCAAGTTCTAGCCAGGCTAAGGATGGCATAGTTACTGAAACCCATGCAGCCCAGCATGGCCACAGAGCAGGTTTCATACTACTTTGATACGAAATCTTGGAAAAAAATCCCTAAATTTTCATCCCTTTGGATAATTTTAGTGACAGAGCTGTAATGTAAATTACAATAAATTTTTAGTATCTAATTAGAAAATTATTACTTTAAAATAACCAAAACTTTCCTAGCTCCGTATATGTGGTGTGTTCCCTTTGACCCATGATAGGAGTTTGAGTGTAAGAAGAGAAATTATTGCAAATACAGATCTAAATAAAAGGTGTTGCTGGCAGGAGTACCCAATTGAAAGTGCTGAGGTTAGAAGATCAAACACAGCCAAGTTCCTATGAGTTTCAGGAAAGCAACCAGAGATGTAAGCCTGTGTCAGCAGGGACATGGGTACTTAATGGCTCCTTCACTGTAGAAATAGTGTTTCTCCCAAGTGATCAAAAATAGATTTAACAACCGTTATTTGCTTCCTTCAGATATGAAAGAAAGAAGATGAGGAGAAACTGCATGCAGGGGGAGAAAACACTGATATTAAAAAAATAAAATTAAAGCAAAAAATTAGTTTAGCTTTTAGGCCCTAAGTGGATCAGTCTAAGCCTATTGCTTCCATGGGATCGGCTTTTGCTCCTCTATGGAGAGCAAAGAGAAGAGGGAGGGAGGGAAAAGTCTCCCTCGGCTCAAGGAGGCTCTCCAGCCCTCTGAATGGTCAGTGAGGCAGCTGTAAATGCAGCTTGGAGCAGCTGCTTTCCTGGAAGTGACAGAAGGAATGGGGACGGACAGAGGAAGCCCATTGGTTTGGGAGTGTTGGGGGGTGTGTGTCTGTGTCTCTTTCCTCCATCAGTTGTAAAGGAAGCCTCCAGAGGTTAAGCTGAGGTCAGTTGCTGCCAATACTATTTCCCACCCTCACAATCCTCGTCTAGGACCAGCTTATATGAATTCATTTTTCTGTACATCCAAATCTTCCACTGTGGATAGCAGTTTACTGTCCCAGTAGCACATAATCATAGAAAGGCAAGATCACCGAGAGAAATAAGTTATTGGAGAAAGCAAGGGACAATTTCTTGTGATGCTGTGAACAACAGAAAAAACTATATCAGACAAAATAGCATGTGATTGTGATGGATTATAAAAGAAAGAGTGAAGTAGAAAAGGTCAAACTTCAAATTCTAATTTTAAACCCATTTATGCACATATAATGAAATAAAATGCCTTTTAGTATGTGGGCTAATAGATAATATTTCCTTTAAGAGAAGAACAAAGCTGCAAAAGGCTAATGCCTACCTGCATGGTCTCCATCGCATAGAAATAAGAAGATAAAATGAACTCTATTAAACGGCAGCCTGTGACTCTAACCAACAAATGCTTGATCACCAAAACATTAAAAAGCCATCAGCTACTAAGGACAATCTCAGCTGAAGTGGACACCACAGAAATGACAACACTGCTCACAAAACAAATCAATGCACTTGAAGCTTTGCAGCTGGGCTAATGCAACTAGAAAAGAGGCTGGATTAAAAAAAAAAAAGTCATTTACTGCTTTATTTCACAAAGCCTAGATATGTACTTTCCCACAGGATGCTAAGAAACACACACAGCATCATCTTGTCAAACAATCATCCTCATATTAGGTGACAGACTAACTGTAGACAATGACAGCAAATCATTTATCTATTCTAGGGCACCTAATGAATGAGACGAGAGGGGAAACAGGGAAGGGGAACTTTTAGAGTTAACATCACAAATAAGCACAAACAAAAATTCAGAAAACAGAAATAATAGAAGATAGGTGAACACCCACTCACTTGAGAAAATCCAGATTCAAACCAGCAAGAAACAGCCACTAGGCTAGGGGTTTGTTTTCTAGATGACGATTAATTTATAGTGCTTCTGTCTACGTGTTGGGTTTCCACACAGAAATTCACCTCAACGCCCTTAGTATAACCTGATACAGAATCATGACTTAACAATAAATCTCTCTTAAATCTTATGATCATCATTATGTTAAAGAAAGCATTTTTCATCCTTAGTTCATGTTGTTTAGTTATGCTTGCAAATTAACCTGTGCCATTCTGTTATTCATAGAGCAAATGGAAACCTTTCACAAAGGGAGGCAGTGGACGTGGAAAAGTCTGTGTTTATTATAACTAGATTACATTATGGAAACATTTAATGAAAAATCTTATTTTCTAATCAAGCAGTAATTCTGGGATAGTTTTGTAGGGTTTTCTCTGCCAGCTAAGTAGTTTACTTTGCTTCTGGTTTTTTGTTTTAAAGTTGTCTAACATCTTGAAATCACAAGACTTTGACAATGAATGTTTGTTTTAATCTGCTCATTGATTCAAAACACATCAACCCTCAGAAAATGATGGTTTTGTTCAAAAAAATATCAAAAATGAAACTGAAAAGTAAATATTCATCTTCACATAAAACTTCCTCATAAAATACACATAACTAAGATGTAAAAAAAACAGATTTCAAAGTAACCTTCAAGCAAACTCTGTCTTAGAAAAGACTTAAATATCTGTCCACAAAGTATTATTAACAAACATGTGAGAACACGTGAAGGGTGTTT
Source organism: Nipponia nippon (assembly GCF_047370975.1). Classification (NCBI taxonomy): domain Eukaryota; kingdom Metazoa; phylum Chordata; class Aves; order Pelecaniformes; family Threskiornithidae; genus Nipponia; species Nipponia nippon. The sequence goes on along the minus strand of NW_028262290.1, from coordinate 84,695,890 downwards.
TTGAAAAATTTTCTGTATTTCCTTGAATTTAAATATTTCATTAAGTAGTATTGTATTCATACACCAATATAATTATTTGCTGCTGCTTTTATATACTATTACTTTTTTAGGTTATTTTACCATCTCTAACAAAAGCAATCCTCTGTATAGACTATAAATTATGTCACCTATATGTCATTTTCTCATTAATCCTGACTGAACAACTGTTTACCCTACCCAGCAGATTCAACAAACTAGTATGAAGGTTATGGGAAATAAATACTAATGCATTAACAATTGTATGTGTTCTTAAAACAGTTTATCCCAGATCCATAAGAAATATTAATGGATATTATCAATATTACCTCTAATCATCAAACAACCCTTCCAACTGATAGTATCACCCCTGAGGTAGGAGTATCTGAACTGATTGTTAATTGGTCCCTGAACCCCCAATTTTTAGCTAAATTAATACAGCTGAAATTATATATTAATGTAAGCCAAATCTGGTTTGCCTTAATAGCAGGTCATAGTATTTGCAGTAGTTCAAGAGCTGATCCCCAAGGCTCGGCAGCCATCACCTATTCAGAAGGATGAGTTGTCCAATGGGAGTGATAATGCCTGATGCGGGTGCTGGGAAGTGTGAGACCACTGGCAATGGCTGGTGGCCAGGCTCATGTAGTTGATGGAGACAGTATTTCCCACTATCGCTGCTGGAGACCAAGCACTGTGATAGGCACCTCTGTTCACATTTCTGGCATTTTCATAATGTTCTTTTACTGCCCCTTCTATTACAGCCCAGTTCCCATGCCGCAATATGCCTGCAAGGATCTAAGCATTCATTTATAAATTTAATTGTTAAAAGGATTAAACAGTTTGATTCAAACTGACATCCTCTTAAACTTAAAAATCCCCCAGGATGCCATTTTTTATGTGCAAATTAACATATATATTTGCAGCATAGTTTGTGTTTTCCTGAAAATACGGAGGTTTAATAAGTAACATAAGTGTAATTTTAAACAGCAGATCTTTATCAGTGGTTCACAGATAATGCATATATTTCAAGAGAAAGCCAAGATGGGTTTTCTAATAAAACAATGCTTTTCATACCTGGTAAAATTAATTCCATTTGCTGGATAAGCTTTGAACAAAAGGCTGCAAAATGTGGTCAGATAATTACTATAATCATGTGGTTCTCAGATCATTCAAAATTGATATCTCCTTTCTCCTCCCAAGAGTCCAAATTCAACAAAAATATGGTCAAACAGAGAGTATTATAGCATTTTTTGAAAGACCATGACACTTCAGTTACTGAAACTAGTCTGTCGGAAAAGCAGCAACAATGTTGTGGTGGGAAGGATATGGAGAAGATATGCACTTGAGTTGTTAGAAGAACAAAGCCTTCCAAAAGGCTGCAATGTATTTAAAACAGACAGATGCTTAACCTAATTTAGTAATTTACATAAAACCTTCAAGGTATTATTTCATTATAGAATTGTTTTCTTTCACTTTTCAAGGTGTATATATACCTGTTTTATCTACCTCTCCCACTAGCTTTTTAGAGCAGGAATAGAATTTCTGTTTTAATTTGTTCAGTGCTTAGAACCAGGAGGTCAATATGTGACAGGATTTCTAGCTAATACTAGCTAATCTTATCTAATTTGAGGTCCAACCACTTGCTAGGATCTCTAAATGTCAGTCATCATTTAAGCAAAATCCCCGGTAATATAATGCCATAAATATTGCTTGCATTAGTAAAGCTGAAGGTCCTGCTTTATTTAATAAGGAAATAGAAAGTTCAGGGCTTAAGAAAGTAAGCCTTTGCTCATCCACAATGGTGTGATGTAAGACAGGAAAAACGAATGACTTAACTGTCCAATGTTTGTCTTAATGCTGTACAAAAATTTGGCATGGGAAGTAAAAAGTACTTATAGCATTTTTATGTGCTTTTAATAAAGTAAAACTGTTTTATGATATTAACTTTTTAATCTCAGTGTCCTACTTCCAAGAAAAGCCAACATATTTATATGATGAAGTATTGAACTCAGCCCCTTCATTTCCTATGCTGCTGCAGGCTGAGTTTGCCTTAGATTTCATTGTGGAACAGATCAAAGGAAGGAATCAGAATTTACAAGATTGAATAGCCAAAAGAAATTAAAATAAAGCTCTTTAGGCACTCTATGATGCCTCTCATCAGGTCTCATGTGTGTAGATCAAGGTTTCTCAAGAGCTTTCTGAATCAGTCCTCTTCCATTGCCAATAATGCTTTTCCTTGAGCCCTGTCTATACAGAGGCCCTGGGAGACCTTGTAGGTGAAGGCTGAGGCAAAGGCGGCACTAACTACCTCAGACTTATCTTCACCTGCTGTCACTAAATCACTCACAACACTCAGTAGTAGGTCTATATTTTCCTTTTTTATTCTTTTACTGCTCATGTAGCAGTAGAAGCTCTTCATGTTACATCCCTTGTAAGTATCGTCTCCAGCTCAGCTTGGCTTTTCTAACAGTAGTCCTGCATGCCCAGGTAATTTGTTGCTACAGTGCTGCTGTAGCGGGTGTAGCACAGTGTATCAGGTGGCCAAGAGGGCCAATGGCATCCTGGCTTATATCAGGAATAGTGTGGCCAGCAGGACCAGGGAGGTGATAGTGCCCCTGTACTCGGCACTGGTGAGGCCACACCTCGAGTACTGTGTTCATTTTTGGGCCCCTCACTACAAGAAGGACATTGAGGTGCTGGAGCATGTCCAAAGAAGGGCAATGAAGCTGGTGAAGGGTCTAGAGCACAAGTCTTATGAGGAGCGGCTGAGGGAGCTAAGGTTGTTTAGTTTGGAGAAGAGGAGGCCGAGGGGAGACCTTATTGCTCTCTACAACTACCTGAAAGGAGGTTGTAGTGAGGTGGGGGTCGGTCTCTTCTCGCAAGTAACAAGTGATAGGACAAGAGGAAATGGGCTCAAGCTGTGCCAGGAGAGATTTAGATTAGGTATTAGGAAAAACTTCTTCACAGAGAGAGTGGTTAGGCATTGGAACAGACTGCCCAGGGAAGTGGTACAATCACAGTCCCTGGAAGTATTCAAAAAATGTGTGGATGTGGTGCTTAGGGACATGGTTTAGAGGTAGCCCAGGCAGTCAGTTAGGTTAACAAGTTGGACTCGATGATCTCAGTGGTCCTTTCCAACCTTAACGATTCTATGATTCTATACTTGTAGCCTGTCCTCACTTCCACCTCCTGTGTACAACCTTTTTGCATTACAGCTCAGTCATGAGTTCTCTGCTTAGCCAAGTTTTGTAAGTCAGCTAATTTTCCTGGGACAGACAATTCTTTCACTAGGATGATATTGTCCTTAAAGATCTGTCACCTGTCCTAAGCTCCTTTGCTTCCATCAGGTCCCACCTACCAGTTCCCCGAAAAGCTGAAATCTGCTCTGCAGAATTCTAGGGTCTGTACTCTGCTATTTGCTTTCCTCACTCCCCTTAGCATCTTGTACTTCCCTTACTTCATGGCTGCTGCAGCCATGGCTCTCCCTGTTTATCTCATCCCTAACCAGTTCTTCCTTGTTTGTCAGTAGAGGGTACAAGAGAAGCTTCACTCCTGGTTGGCCCATCTAGCACTTGTGTTAAAAAATTGCCCCTGACACCCTCTAGAAACGTCCTGAATTACAGGAGTTGAACTGTGTTGTCCTCCCAGGATGTGTCAGGGAGTGTCCCATAAGAACAAGGGTCTGTGATCTGGAGACTTCTTCAAGCTGCTTAAAGATGACTTTGTTCACTTGCCCACCTTGATCAGGTGGTCTGTAACAAATTCTCACTACAATGTTGCCCTTGTTCTGATCTCTAATCCTCACTCAGAGACTCTCAACCACTTTGTCACCTGTCTGAAGAGCTCCATATATCTGAACTGCTCCTTAGCATACTGGCAACCCCATCTCCTTTTCCCTATTGCTTCTCTTTCCTAAGAAGCCTGTATCCATCCATCAATCCATCACAGCACTCCAGACATACGAGCTGTCCCCATCTCAATTATTGCAATCATGTCTCAGTTCTGCGTTCACACACACTGCACTTGCTTCTGCTTGTTTCCCAGGCTATGTGCATTTGTGCACAGCAACTTCACAGGCACCCTTTGCCACCTACCGCATCCTTTCCAAAGGCTCTTTTACTCCCATCACCCTGCCCCATGTACTTACCACCCTTGACCTCCATTTTTTCACTTACCTGCAAACTATCATCATCATTCCCAATGTGCCTGGTTTAACATCCTCCTCAACAAAGTGAGACTGCAGGCAAAGATGCTTTTACACCACCATTGTCAAATGGGTCCCATCTCTTGATAACAGTCCTCATTCCTCAGAGAGGGACCTATGATCATAAAAGCCAAGGCACTACTCATGACACCAGGCAGTCGCTAACTCACAGGGTGTATCTACTCCTACCTGAGACCTGTCCCTTTGGTTGTAGGATTGAGGGGAACACCACTTGGCCTCCCATGTCCTTCATCTTTATCTCCAGACCTCTGCAGTCCCTCCTGATTTGATCCAGGTCTTCCTCGAGAGTGAAGCATGTGGACAACATGAAAGGGAGCCTGAGGGTTGGAAAACCCTTCACAGAGTCTCTGGAACATCCTCCCTACCTCAGTCCAGGACCCCTGCAAACAGCACACCTCATGGCAAGCAAAGAGTGACCTAGCACATCTGGTCAGATGAAGGATGCTTCCATCTCTGCAAAAGGGGACCTCCAACCACCATCACCCATCACTTCCTCTTGGTGCTAGTGCTCTGTGCAGGCTCAGCTTACTCCAAGGCCTCCCTTGATGGAGCTTGTTCCCCTACACAGGATATTACTATCAATTCTGTGAATTGGGATCTGAAGGTAAAGGAGCCTTTCTTTTGCTGCCAGAGGTCACAAGTTTCAAGCCTCTCTCATCTTGTGAGTTTCTACCCACTGCTCATTCAAGTGTGGCCTCTACCTGTCCCTCCTTCCCTGCATCACAGGGCTCAGGTCTTCCCTCTGCAAGTTTTCTTGTGAAGCCCTGTCAATCCCATGTTCATCCTCCCTGACAGCGCACAGCCTGCTCAACTCCTCCTGCAGCTCCTTACACTGGTGAGTCAGGGCCTTGATCAACACACACCTCCTGCTATTGATGCTGTTGCTGCCCCTGGAGAGGCCCATCACTCCCTGCTGTCCCAGACTCGGCTGGCTGCATCCCCCCGCAGGAGTTCTGTCTGGGTCAAGACATCCTACTTTTAAATCCACTTCTACTTTTTGACTCTGCAGAAGTTGTAAGCCTTCTCTTGTACTTCTTTTCCCAAGCTAAAAAAGATATGATATTTCATATTTTCAGCACAATTTTTTTGCATGTGTGTGTGTTTCACCTCGCACCTTAAAAAGCTTGGCCTCTCTCACAATAAGCCTCTTTCTGTCAGTGGTATCCTTTTTCTCTGCAGGTATTTCATACATAGAGGTCTGGTCTTCCTGGCACATGAGTAATCTTGATACAGTGGAAGTGCTGAAAGCTATGTAATGGTATCCCAGACTTGACAGGTCCCAGGATAGAGTCCAGTAAGTGTAACGTGTAGTTTATCAAAGGTGGAGCAAGAAATTAACACATTATTTTTCAGAACACATACGGCAAGACAACAGGAAACTCTTAGCTGATGATAAGGGAAAACTAACATATAGTATTGCTAAGATATGTAGCAAAATGTCTCTCAAACTACAGATATACTCTCTTCATCCATGCAACTCCAAAAGAGCCGAGGTAAAGAAATACCAAAAAAGCTATTACAGTTTCTTGGTTTTTTTGTTCATTCTACAAAGGACACAAATAAAGTAGCATATTGGTAAGTGCCACTTACTATCATTTTGCCTGTCAGGTATTTAACTGAAGGCAGATACAGAGCACTGCTAAAAATAGCATGCATTTTGCAGGGAAGTAACACTTTAATCTGAACGTTTAGTAATGCAAACTGAATCTGCATGTATTATGTATGAATCTGTTTTACCCTGCAAATAGTGGAATTACATTATCAAAAGATAAGATGGCGGTTTCATGTTCAACAAACCTCAGTCTCTTCACTGGATTTAGATCTGTACTTTCCAGGTAAGGCAATCCAAATATTACCAGTTTTATTGAAATTAAAACACACTATTTCCAGAGTGCTAGAGACACTATTAATTTATTTGTTATTGCTCCTTCTCAATTGCACAGACCTTTCACATGTTCCTACACAGATATATATTGTAGTCTCTGGTAACAAACTTGGAAGCATTGCCATCTTCAATTTTTTTGCCTTTTATAAAGTAGTTGCTTCCACTAGTCAAGTGAATGGTAGTGTTCAAATACTTTGTTTGCTATAGCATGCAACATTCTAGACAGGTTTGGGGTAATGGCCCCCACAATCAGCAGCTGTAGCACAGATCAGCCTCTCCTAATGCTCTTTGAAAAAAGCTATAACAAATGACACAGAGCAAAATGCAAGCCAGTGAGTTGTCAGTGAGAAATACCTATCCACATGCTTTATCCAGGTGCAAGGGTCAGTGATCCACGGTACTGTTCCTAAAAGGAACAGCAATGTGTAACTTGAATTCCCTTTTACGTCCATTAATAACTCCTAGGAAACAGTGTGAATAAAATAGGGTTTTGTGGATTAACTAAATCAATTGCAATTAAAAGTCTGTCTTTTACTCAAATAATTTTTTTAGTTTTATAGTTGTGAAACCAGTTAAAGACTCAGGTATGAACTGTTTACAGTGATGATCAGAAGTAAGAGGTGATTTTTAAGTTTCACAAACTGGTTTCATAGTAAATTGCTGTTGTAGTTTAACCCCAGTTGGCAACTAAGCAACACACAGCCACTTGCTCACCCTCCTTGCCCCAGTGAGATGGGGGAGAGAATCAGAAAAAAAAAAAAAAATCCGTGGGTTGAGATAAAGACAGCTTAATAGGACAGTAAAGGAAGAGAAAATAATAATAATAATAATAATAATAATTAATAATAATAATAGATTATGATGATAAAATTATACAAGTGTTTTCAATATATTCATAAGTGATCTGGATAACGGGATCAAGTGTAGCCTGATGAAGTTTGCAGATGACACCAAACTGAGGAGGGAAGTAGACACTCTGGAAGGGAGAGCCACCCTGCAGGAAGGTCTGAATAGGTTGGAAGAGTGGGCTAACATGAACCTTATGAAGTTTAACAAGGACAAGTGTAAGGTCTTGCACCTGGGAAAACATAATCCAGGAGTGCAGCACAGACTGGGATCCACCTGGCTAGAGAGCAGCTCCGTGGAAAGGGACCTGGGGTCCTGGTGGACAGGAAACTCAGCATGAGTGAACAGTGTGCTGCTGCGGCCAAGAAGGCCAATAGGATGCTGGGTTGCATCCAAAAGGGCATCATCATCAGAGATAAAGAAGTCATTATGCCACTCTACTAAGCACTTGTCAGGCCACACCTGGAATACTGTGTACAGTTCTGGTCCCCATTATACAAAAAAGATGTGGACAGGCTGGAGGGGGTCCCGAGAAGGGCCACCAAAATGATCAAGGGTCTGGGAAGCCTGCCGTATGAGGATAGGCTGAGAGAGCTGGGTTTGCTCAGGCTTGAGAAAAGGAGGCTTAGAGGTGATCTCATCACCACATACCAGTACTTAAAGGGGAGTTACAAAGAAGATGGAGACTCCCTTTTTACAAGGAGTCACATGGTGACAAGAAGGGGTAACAGGTACAAGTTACTCCCAGGGAGATTCCAATTGGACATGAGAGGAAAATTTTTCACAATGAGAACAGTCAACCATTGGAATAATCTCCCCAGGGAAGTGGTTGACTCTGCTAGACTGGACACTTTTAAGACTCAGCTGGACAGGGTACTGGGCCATCTTGTCTAGACTGTGCTCTTGCCTGGAAGGGTTGGACCAGATGATCCTTGAGGTCCCCTCCGACCTGGTAGTCTATGATTCTATGATGATTCTATGAAGTGATGCACAATGCAATTGCTCACCACCCACTGACCAATGCCCAATCCGTCCCCAAGCAGCGATTGCTGCCCCCAGGCCAACTCCCCCCAGTTTATATACTGAGCATGACATCGTATGGTATGGAATAGCCCTTTGGCCAGTCTGGGTCAGCTGCCTTGGCTGTGCTCCCTCCCAGCTTCTTGTGCACCTGGCAGAGCATGGGAAGCTGAAAAAATCCTTCGCTAGTGTAAGCGCTACTTAGCAACAACTGAAACATCAGAGTGTTATCAATACTAATCTCATACTAAATCCAAAACACAGCACTATACCAGCTACTAGGAAGAAAATTAACTCTATCCCAGCCAAAACCAGGACAATTGCCTAAATCCCATTTTTTAAAACAGATTATTTTGAAAATTGAGAAAGGTGAGTCTTCACCTCTTATTTCAAACATTC